>NC_082700.1:21645470-22250948 GCF_949987515.2 Delphinus delphis
AGAGAACCCCATCATCTATTTCTTGCCTCTGGGTACCTGTGTTGAGTGCTGTTTTCCATTCTAAGCTCTAATACAGGAGATTGGGGAGGGAGGGGGAGGGTACAGAGGAAGACAGGACATTTTGTAAGCATCGAATATGTTCACTGAGTCTGCGGGAGCAGTGAACCTGCCAGTTATCAGAAGCTGGAGTAATTTTCCATAACCTGTGCTCGTTAATGTCCTGATCGGGGTTAATGGATTCAAGGGAGGCAGAGAGAGTGCTGCACTAAGGGAAGTAAAGGAGGAATAATCAGAATTTGGCAACAGCTCAGCAGTGGGGTGTGAAGGGAAGGGATGATTTGTTGACAACCCCAAGATGATAAGCATCCCCAGAGAGACAGAGAAGTGGGGCAGAGAGAATGAGATTTGTCTCCTCTGACAACTTTGAGGCACTGCCGGGACATCTAAATGGAGCAAATGAAGAGCGCAGGCAATCCAGGCTGGAATACCTGTGAAAGCACACGTCTCTGGGGCAATTGTCATTTTCAGGCAGATAAGAGGGTTTCTAACTGAACGGTGCCTGGCTCTTGCAATCAGTGGCGTGGTCGAGAGAGAGTGTGTGCTTGGGAAGATGTGAGCGATTCTGTCGCGTATTGAGCCTGTAGTGACAGACACACGCTTTTGTACATATACCTCTAGCCCTGCAGTGACACATCTCAAGAGCACTGGATGTGCACTGCGCAGCTCCGAGGGCCTCCAGTTCCATTGCAGTCGTCGTAGATTTTGATAATTTTCTGGCAGATGGCAGAAAATTATCTGCCATCTTGTAAAGGGTCTTGAGAAAGGCGTGACTTTTTCCAATCTGAGCAAAGATACTATATAAGCTTTCAGGGGCCCTGGGGTGTTTGTTAGTCTTTTTAAAATTATTATTATTAATAAGTCTTGGTTAATAAAGCCTGCAAAATTTCTAGTCCCTGCTGATCTTGTTACATTATGTGAAGAATCGGTCGAAGACCCTGAGCTACTAATTATTTTATTTTATAAATTGAGCACTTTAATATCGGCACATTGTTTCTTGTATATGTTTTGTGTGTGATTGTGGGACACACTGGAAATCTGGGTTGGTACGAATTTCATGGAAAACGGTTTCGCATGTAATACACATCAAGAACCGTAAGCATGTTTCTTCCTTTTATCTAGTTATTATATTTTCAGAAATCTACAACAAGGGAAGAATCAGAGAAGAGCAAAGATATAGATTGATGAACAAGGATGCTTTTATCCTTACAGCGTCATCTATCATTAAAAAATACTTGAAATGATAAAAAGGTCCTGTAATAGGAGAATGAATGAACAAATGGTACATCCATATGGCGGAATATTGTAGAGTCGATTATTTAGAGCCAAGATTATCTAATGACACAGAAAAAAGCAGAATCCCAAACTCTATGTATAGTTTGAGTCCAACTTTGTATAGAAGACAATACACACATACCTAAAAACAGGAAGGAAATATACCAAAAAGTTAACAGTGGCTATTTCTGGGTGGTGCAGTTACATTTAATCTTTTTCCTTGTACTTATTTCAAGTTTCCAAATTATTTTTGACATGAGTATAGTCAGGAACTTCCCCCCCGCCCCCAAGTCAATCCATGTAGTTTGGGAGTTTAGGTTGAGTGCTGTTAGATGCCCTACAGTGTGCTCTCAGCTACCCCCAGCACAAGGGCATTTCAGAGCCATCCAACCTCTTGTGAGCCTCTACGTGGTGCTCTCACCCTGTAGACATGGGCTCTGGGCTGACCCCTGCAGTGGGCAGGGTTGACACTGAAGGGACAAGGCTCCAGGCCCACTAACCTCCCATTCATGCCCTCATCCAGGGTGATGTGGCTGGTCCATCTTCTCATCGGAAAACAAAATCTGGATGCCCTGGGTCTTGCACAGGAAATGCCATTTTAGCCGTAAGTGACATTTCTTTTAGTGAACCAAAACTGTCTGTGAACCGTTCACTGAAAGCTCTTCTCTAGCATTTAAAGACTTTTTAAGCACACAACCTAGGTCCCATTAGTCTTCTCCATGTGGTAACTTCCCTCTTGTCAGAGTGCTTCCTTTCCTTATTGCTGTTTTGCAAATGAAAATCAGAGTGGCTTTAAAAAAAATTTTTTTTAGTTGGAGTTTTGATCTGCTGGGTGTGGAAATCCCTGATAGATTTCTCACAGTGAGATTCTATAGCAAGAATCACAATAATTTGAATTCTTATTTGAGGGTTAGCAGAAACAACAGGTACTTTAACAAGCTGGGAAGAGGCCTGTGTCAGATATGACAAATAAAATAGTAAAAAGAGAAAATAGAATTCATTTCTATTAGGCTCAGCAATAATAAAAGCATAGTAACTTGGATATTTAGAGAGAACTCTCTATCTTTTAAACATGATCTTCTGAAGATGTGGTATAAATATACATAGACATATGTATGTAGAAAGTCATTCTGCTTCCAAGAAAGTTAGACCCCCCGCAAGACTTCATAAATCTCCAGTCTCCAATGACTTTTTTTTTTAATAAATTTATTTTATTTATTTTTATTTTTGGCTGCGTTGGGGCTTCGTTGCTGCGCGCGGGCTTTCTCCAGTTGCGGTGAGCAGAGGTTCCTCTTCGTTGCGGTGCACAGACTTCTCATCGCAGTGGCTTCTCTTGTTGCGGAGCACAGGCTCTAGGTGCGCCGGCTTCAGTAGTTGTGGCACACGGGCTTATTTGCTCCGTGGCATGTGGGATCTTCCCGGACCAGGGCTCGAACCCGTGTCCCCTGCATTGGCAGGCAGATTCTTAACCACTGCACCACCGGGGAAGCCCTCCAATGACTCTTGTCCTCAGGTTGAGTTCCCCAAAGGGCAGAGACCTGTAGGAAGGGGGACATAGCAAGTGTGACTACAGCTCTCGGATAAACGACCATTAAAATTTAAATGTTTTGCAGCTTTTTGTGAGTGTACAATTATTTCAAAATAGAAAGTTAAAAGAAATTAAGTGAGAATGAGAAACATTAGGAGCCTAAGCACTGTAGCTTCATTATAATAACTTTTGCCACCATCCCTAGGAACACGACGTAAAGGTGAAGTTAGATGCTGGTGAGTGGAGGGTAACTGGCTTGGGAGTAGGGGGTACAGGGGATACAGAGAGACTAGAAGAGACAATCTAGGGTTCCCCTGTTCCCCCACCGCTACTGGACAGAGGAAGCAGCAGTTGTATTTCTGTGAATATTTTGGGAGGCGGTGTGATGGGGGAGAGAGGCAAGGCTAAAGTTGGTTGTGCGGGGTTTTTTTGTTTTGCTTTGTTTTGGTTGGGTTGTTTAATTTTAGATGACTAGGTGTAGATATGCGCCCCTGGCATTGCTGTTGAATTCCAGTGTAGACACCCGAGGTCCTCTGTCCTTTCCTTCACCACCAACTGCTTGCTTGGTCTGCCCAGGGCTGAGTTAGGTCAAACAAGGTCAACAATTTCTGGAGATGTTCTGAGGGATGAAGTGTGCAGCCAATGTAAGATTCTTTTTTAAGGTGGTATCATGCATTCATTCTCCAACTTCTGCTTAGGCCACAAGCCACTGGTGAATAAAATGATCTCAGTGATCAGATGCAGTGCACATGGGGCAATATTCCTTCACTGGTTCTGTTTGCCCTGGACGCTGAAGCTAGAGCCAACCTTTTCTGGCGAGATTCCCGACTGGCCCCCCCAGTTTTTTGGCCCCAAATTTTAAAAAGCCAGCAGGTCTGGTCAAAGAACCTTGGCTGCTTCCATGAGCCTTTTTGAGCACAAAAACTGATTCCATGCAGTTAGCGGTTGCCCAGCGCACAGCTCTGAATGGAGTCCTTCCCAAATCCTTCCCACTTCGCCTCATAGCCCGAGCTCATGCTCCCTTTCTGGCAAGGACACCGTGCACGATTCCCTGTATATAGAGAGCTGGCTCCATTTCCTAGCAATTCTATGAGGTTCTCTCTTCTTTGATGGTAAAAATGGAGCAGTCTGAACATCTCCAAAGTATGGGATCTAAAACAAAAAGCACCAGGGGCACTGGTGACAAGAAACAGAGTCCCCCTTTTCAGCAGAAGCTTTTAGAATAAATCTGGCACCGAAGGTTTGGTCACAGTGATTGCTTCAGTTTGGGGCCTGCGAGGACACAAATATTTCGAATTTCTTGTCAAAACTTGGCTGACAGCGTAAGCTTTCTTTATTTTGTTATCTGTAATCATATGTAAACAGCTACTAGTTTTATAGAGGAATAAAGCTGGGGGTGAATCAAACAGCCCTGGGGCAAAGCTTCAACTTGACATAGACTTGGAATCGATTTTACTGCCAACGTGTGACGTGGGGCGGGGGGGGGGGGGGGGGAATTCTGTATTTTCTTCAAATCCCAGTTCTTCATCTAAAAACCAATAGCAAATGCAATGCCTATGTGATAAGGTCAATGAAAGAATGACCAAAGAAACTAACATAAAGGTGTTCAATAAGCACTACAAAACCCTTCCCCTACCCTCTCTCATCCTACTGCTCTCCATCCCCTTTTCTTGTCTCTAGAGCTGTGACTTTCAAATTGTTTTAACATCTGGAACTTTTAAAACATTCAAATAAACATGTATGTAGAAGTCAGGCATAGAAAACAGATAAAACCCCCAGGCTGCTATGAAGGAAGCGCCAGGTTCCTCCTGTCTTTCTCTCCTCGGAAGAAGTTTTCTGCAATTTAAGTGCGTGGGGATGGATGGCCTGTCTCCTTTACTGGGAGACCCTGCAGGGGGGAGCACAGGAAGAGGATTGGATCGCTGGGCCCTGCGACGCTTCTCCCCTTCCACTGCCCCTCCCCCTCCCAGGTCCGGGCACCTGAAATCTTCCCAGGGAGGGCTCCGGTGTGACTGGGGTTGAAATTAATGCATTCGGGGCTGGAGTTCTTTTCCCTTTGGCGGTTTCTCTGATGAACTCACTTTCTGGAAGGAAGGCATGGCTAGCTGCCGGAGGGCTCTTAGCAAGCCAGAGACTTGACTGATTCAGCCGCGGGATGGGAGCTGTGTGAGCTCCTGTTTGGTGTCCGTGTGTCAGAAAGCAGGGGAGGTGCTTGGTGTGCACGATCCTTTACTTGGCTCTGTGTGTTTACCAGATGTGTGTTGGCGCCTGGAAAAGACTGATGGAATTAGCCCTGCTGGTGCAAGAAGCGGGGTTAAAGGGTAAATCACAGAACACTTGGCTGTGACCTGGGAATCCGGGCCCCAGTAGGGCCTGCTACTGCTGCTTGTGCCTCTGCCTCCGGAGGTGAGGTGGCCTCGGCATGAGGCTGGCCTTAGAGGGCCTGCAGCTAGGCAGGTCCCCTACCCCGCAAGGGCCATGAAGTTCCAGCGGGTGCATCTGCACCCCACCCCACGTGACTGGCCCTGGCCCCGCCTCCTTCTCCTGTTGGCTCGCGATTTCCTTTCCTACAGGAACATTCCGGGCCTTGAGAGAAGTGGCACATTCCTCCCTTCTAGGGAGGAGGAACACCCAAGGGCTGCGAAAAGGGCTTCTCTCCCTTTCTGTGGCTCTGATTATAGATTGCTGAGTCTGAAGGGTGAGGACAGCCTGGAGTCCTGCCCTGAGCTGGGAGTCGGAATGTACAGTAGTGCTTTCAAGATCTTAGTCATCAGTAAACAGAGCTATTATGCTCTGGGTCTGATGTGTTCTCTCTTCTGCTGGGCGGCCTGTGGTTGCCATGGATATGGCTTTGTCTTTGGAGGCCTATAACCAAGGAGGATTTAAGTAAATCCTCATGGGTCAATATTTCCATAAAACCAAAAAAAAGAAAAGAAAAAAGGCGGGAGGGGGAAGAAAAAAGGAAAACTTTCTTAAAAGACTCTAAGATACCCTTAAACAGTTCTGAAATCATCACCAAAGCAACAATAATACCCTCAGGCTTGCCAGAACCCATGGGGGCACACATTTTTTTAAAAAGTATTCAGAATTACAAAGATGAAGTTCACTTCATGGCTCTGATTGCAGCATGTGAAAATGATGGTATTTCCCAGTTGAGTGTTTTGAACAATATAAAGTTACTTTTTTTTTTTTCGGCTAGTGCTTATTTTTCAGAATGCCTCTTGATTTGCCGTTTCTAAGATGTGTCATATTCCAGCATATAAACGAACCTGTGTTTAAAGCAAACAGTAGTTATTTCCATCTGACACGAGAGATTCGGTGACATTTGGTGATGACTATGGAAGATGGGTAGATTGAATTAAGCAGGCTTTAAAAAAAAAAAAAAGAAAGAAGAAAGACTGAGTCCTGCACAGTATCCAAAGAGCTCTGGCGTCTTTGTTTGAAAACACATGCACACTCCCGGGATTCCTCATAAGTCACTCGGAAGAAAGCTACTGTCACCTGGTAAAGCAGAGGTCCGGGAGCTGGGGAGTAGCCACAGCCCCGTCATGCTTTGCTTCTTTGCTCCAAGAGCCTCATCCTTTTTAATGGGCTGCCCTTTGTGTGTGTTTCTTTGTGTTTCCAGAAACCACACGGCCTCAGTCAGGGAAGCAAGCTGTGGACTTTGGGCTGAGGACCCCGGCCAAGGTGCCCACAGCTGGGAAAGGGCTGCTGCCGTAGCAGCGTCCTTGCTGCCACCACCGGTGGCTCCTCCCCTCATGGCAACAGCCCAGGGGCTTGTCATCCCTCCTACCTGCTTCCCTGTTTATTGTCATTGGCAGCAAGACACTTGCAATAAAGAAGCTGCATCTGAACTGCAATTACCCAGCTTCCTTTTCCACTGAAGTGGGGCAAAAAGTGATGT
Organism: Delphinus delphis; assembly: GCF_949987515.2. NCBI lineage: Eukaryota > Metazoa > Chordata > Mammalia > Artiodactyla > Delphinidae > Delphinus > Delphinus delphis. Next base: position 21,652,235 of record NC_082700.1, read on the forward strand.
TAATTTCCTTTCTGTGTGCTTGAGTTTTCACGTGTTTGTACTTAGACACTGGATCAATCCACAGTCTCCTTGTTTGCCTGCCTCAGGAGTTCTCCCCAATCCTCGTCTGTGATGTCACCTGGCAACCGCTGGAACTTCCTGAGTGGAAGATTAGGACCCTCTTGTTCTGACTCCAAGTGACTGAATGCATAGTCCTTGGTGATGGTTAGGAACAGAGAGGACAGTGACGCTGCTGGTGGGTTGCCACCAGGGTCAGTGCTGGCTTGTCTGGACGAGGAAGGGAAGCTCGTGCCTGAGCTGCCTCTGGCGGGTCCTGGGAGGAACGACATGCTCCCAGGCCAGCTTGCCCCCATCCTGCCAAGAACCGCCTGGGAGGCTGTGGTGGTGACCAGCGAACAGAGACCCAGCTCTTCGGTTTGATGAGGCCAGTTGTGGGGTGAGTCTGGGAGCCCTAAGAAAACTCTGGGGTATGAGGAGGAGTCCCTAGATAAACAGCTGCTAAGTTCTCTGAACCACCATATTAGACCCTCAAGGGATTTTTTTTTTTTTTTTTTTGCGGTATGCGGGCCTCTCACTGTTGTGGCCTCTCCCATCACGGAGCTCAGGCTCCGGACAAGCAGGCTCAGCGGCCATGGCTCACGGGCCCAGCCGCTCTGCGGCATGTGGGATCTTCCCGGACGGGGGCACGAACCCGTGTCCCCTGCATCGGCAGTCAGACTCTCAACCACTGTGCCACCAGGGAAACCCCCTCAAGAGAATTTTGACCCCTATGCTTCCATACAGTTCCTCCAGGGCCACCACCAAATGGGAGAGATTTCATGGAAAACCTGAGGCTACACTTGGTATCAGGCTGAGAACGATCATTTTGATCTGGACTAAAAGGTTTCTGATTTTCCAAGTTGGTAAGCGAAATAGAGTGATGTCTGAGATTTGGATTTGAGGGTGACTCTGAAAGGACCCAGGGAGGTTATGAAGCTTTAAATGACACCAGTTCCAAAATATCACGAGGAAAAAAAGGAAGAGGCAGCTAAAAGAACCAACGTGGTGGTGAGGGAAGGCTGTTAGAGCTTTAATTTGAAATGAACACAAACAAAAGATGGAAGGAGGGGCATGTAATGAAGGGTGTCACAAAAGAATAGCAGGAATCTGTATATTAGTGTCAGGAAAGCCGAAGTCCAGAATATGCTAAGACTTGTGAAACAGCAGCTGACCTGGGAATAATGCTGCATAGTGTGCAAAGCATTTTCATGTAAATGGTCACACGGAATAATCCTTGGGGGGCGGGGTGGGTAGGAGTCATTATCCTCAGAGTGTGTGGGGACGTCTCAGAGGCGAAGCTGGGATTTGCGCCCAGATCATTTGAGGCCAGATGCTGCGTCTTTCCACTACCCCACATCACTCTCTGTTACCCTGTTCAAAAGTGTATATAGAGGAAGATGGGGTGGTGTACCTCAGGCAGGTGATAGAAAGCAAAACCAGCTGGTCCTATATTTTCTTCAGTGCATCACAAAGCAAAACAGTCTTCAAAGGCTAGAAAAAATTTCTCAAGATGGATGAGACCCTCAAGGAGATTTGAGTTGTCCAAGCCTTAGGCCTAATCATTGTAGGTGGCTGTTTCCAAAGGGACCTGAATTTCCCCTGCATGGCCCTTACTCCAGAAATTACTTGCTCAGTATCTGTGTTCCCCACTAGACTTAGGTTCTTGAAGGCAGGGACCATGGTCATCTTGTCTATCATGGTATGGCCATTGACTGCCCAGACAATGAGGGAGTGACCATAGCCCTGTGAGCAGTCATTTCTGGGAAATTATGGGAGGTATGCTACAGAGGGAGGCAGAAGTCATCATGGTTTACAAAAATGAGAAAGGTAGATTCTAGAGTCTACTTACCAATTAGCTGACATTAGTCTCGAGGTATTTATATTCATTTCAAAGATAAAACTGAGGCCCAAAGGCATAAAGCAAGTCACGTGAACCCATCTCATTCATCCCAGAGACCTGATCAGAACCTTTGTTTTGGGTCCCTCAAGGCTGAGGTGTGGCTATCCGGTCCACAGTGTGTCATAAATGCAGAGAAACAGGATTTCAAGGCAAGAATCTTCTTCCTTTAGGCTTTAGATCTTACTTTCATGGTGGGTTTTTCCATTAAGTATTTAGTCTTAGAAGAGGAAGTTTTACTTTCTGCTTGTGCTGGAAGGTACATATTTTGGAGAAGTTGGAAGCAGATACATTTAACACCAAGCTTTAGCAAAGCTTTCAATTGTCAATCCCTTCATCATCAGCATAGTTACCACACGTCCAAGTGTAAACACAGGCAGAGTCTTCTCTAAAGGACGTTGAGATAGTGAGGGACTGGGTACAATTGAAATAGACGTTCAGAGATTTCTTCAGCTCCTCTCTCCACGGGAAGGACATTGATTAAGGGTGGGCCTCCCATTTCCTCCTTTCCTGACCTCCAGGCCCACTTTCCCACTCCACGTGTGGACTTTGAGAGCTGGAAGGACCCTGAGCTAAACCCACGTCATGTTCTCCTCCTCACTCATGTCACTGTAGTCAAGAAAGGTCTTCTGTCTGCCCCTCAACAAACTTGGCATGTTCCCACCCCCAGGCATTGGCATCTGCTCTTCCCTCTTCCAGAATTCCTCCCCACATCATTATCCCCACGACTGGCTTGGTGTCATTCAAGCCTCAGCTCAATCAGTCTCCTCTGGGAGAGGCCTGCCTGACCCACTCCCCATTGTATTTTCTTTTTTTTCATTTTTTTTTTTTTTTTTTGTGGTACGCGGGCTTCTCACTGTTGTGGCCTCTCCCGTTGCAGAGCACAGGCTCCAGACGCACAGGCTCAGCGGCCATGGCTCACGGACCCAGCCGCTCCGCAGTATGTGGGATCTTCCCGGACCGGGGCACGAACCCGTGTCCCTTGCACTGGCAGGCGGACTCTCAACCACTGCGCCACCAGGGAAGCCCCCCCCATTGTATTTTCTTAATAGCACTTTCATCACAATATGAACCTACTTTTCCTTCTCCTTGTCCTAGCTCCCCTTTTCCTCTCTCTCCTTCTCGGTTCCTCCTGTTTTCCTTCCTCATCTACTAAAATGGGAGCTCTCTGATGGATCCTCAGTGTCTAGGATGGCAGCTGAGCAGGTGCTCTATACACATATGTTGCGTGAACAAATTGATTCACTTACCTTCTTTCTTGGCTACTTCCGTTGAGAACACTTTAGGACACTAGGATCATCTATTTTCAACAAATGGTGAAAGGGGGAAGGTCAGTGGAGACCATTGGAAAGCACTTTGATATTGGCAAAGAGTATTCATGTTTCAGGGCTCTCTGATAACCTGAAAACAATCCACAGTGGCAGGCTTAGATCACAAGTTCTGGAGGCATCCTTAAGTCGAAGGAACTGTGCTCTGTCTTTGTGCAGTAAATGAAACCTCCGGGAAAGCTGAGAAAAAGGAATGGGGTGAGTTCCCTCTGGGAATGTAAAAAGCACTGCTGACTGGAGATAAGCCTGCTCAGGGTCTCTCAAAATATCCTTTATTTAGATTGTGTGGCACCACCTGATTGGTGCCCACGGACGACATCAAGGTTGGAACGAGCTAAGACAAGGCCAGGGATAGGCAGCAGTGAGGAGCTTGAGTGGCAGAGAAAAACATGTCCCAGGAGGTACCGGCTCAAATCTAGCATTTCTGCCGATTTTATTGAATGGCGTGGGCGCACCGCCTCTTTACCTCGGTTTGGCAAAATGGGGATGGTATTGCTGACTTTCTTAGTGGGGAAGGTAGGAAAGATTGAGGCTATCAGGTCATCTTTTGGAGCAAGGCCCCAAATGACAGTCAATTAAACAAGATAGAAAGTGTTCTCTCTCATGGAAACTTCTGAGCCTAAGCATGAATGGCCGGCGTGGCAGTGGTGGAGTCATTGACCCAATTGCCTTCCATTTTCTTGTTCTGCCATCTTTGGAATACCGCCCTCATCTGCATGGTGGACACTACCTAATCCATATTTAAGCAAGAAAAGAGAGAGAAGGGGAAGGCACTCACCTTCCAAGCTCACACATACCTTCCATTCACATCCCGTTGGCCAGGGCTTTGTCTCATGGCTAAACCTCAGTGCAAAGGAGTCTGGGACATGTGGGCTTTAACCAGGGTGGCAACATCCCAACTAACATTCTACAGACATGAGGAAAAGCAGTATCAGGAGATAGTTAGCATCTCTGCCATAGGTGACTGGAGGAAATGTGGCAAAATGCCTTGTAAGTGCAATGTTCGTTCTCCTTTGCAACTGCCCCAGGGCAGGAGAATCAAATGGGGATTGAGAGGTTCTCTGCCAGGTCTTTGCAGAGCAAGGAACCGCTTGGATTTTGATAAACAAATCAATGGAAATTTATTCCTAGAAAGAGTATGAAGCCCAGTGATAATAAGCAAGGCGTGTTAGTGCTTAGAACAGAACTGGAGCAATTTTGAAATGTTCATGAGAACGTAGTGGCTATCCCGTAATTTGCCTAAGCAGTCAGAATACTGCTTCCTGCATCCTCCATCAGCCACTTAGAATTAACCATAAAGCAGGTCCATTGTGGAGGCTACATCTAGAACTACTGGGATGTAAGCTCTACAGGTAATAAATTTGTGGCAGGCACTTATTCATCCAGTGCACAATTACTAGAAGCTTCCCCAAAGCGTCATGCTGTACTATGGGGGTGGGGCAACTCTGCTCTTGAGAATGAGAGAGATTCTCAAGAGTTCAATAACAAAACACTGGCCCCTGAGTTCATCCATTAAGTCAACAAATATTTACTGAACACGTAGCATGAGTCAGACTCATTGTGAAAGGGCTGGGACATATTGCTGAGAAGCTAGTCCAGGTCCCTGCCCTCAAAGTGCACATCCTAGTGTGAAAAAAAAAAAAGACAGGAAAGAAGTAAGCAAGGCTGTGAATAGGCAGGATACTACGTAGTGATAAATATCATGAAGGAACCAAACAGAGTGATGACAGAGAAATTGGGCAGTGAATAGGAAGCTCAGCGAGGGCCATTCTGAGGTGACGACATTTAAGCTAAAACCTAAAGAATAGGAAGCCAGTCGTACAACCAGCCAGGTGAAGAGAGGGGGAAAAAGAGCTTGGGGTTTGAGTGGACCAGCAAGGAGACCAGTGTGGCTGGAGTGTACTGAGTGAGGGCAGAGGGACGAAAGATGGGACGGAGAGGAGAGGGCTGGTCCCAGAGAGTTTCTGGAAAGCGGGGATCATGAGCTGGTCCTTGAATGACAGATGAGGTTTGAGTCTGAGCGAGGGGGAAACATTTTCAAAATAGGATGAGCTATGAAGGGCTTGAGCAGTGTAAGTGCAGGCTCAAGGTAGTAGGAAAGAAGGGTTCCTATTGGGAGTAGTGAGGGAAGGCTGGAAAGGGAAGCTGGGGTAAGTTCCAGAAGGTCTTAAAGGTCAAGGAGGTTGAATTCTCAAAGATAATGTTCAGCCATTTGAGCAGGAACAAAACATGATCAAATAAGTTTTCGGAAAGATTTTCTTGGGGCTACACCAAGGCTTCTCGATCTTGGTACTGTTGACGTTTGGGGCTGGACCGTGCTTTGTGGTGAAGGGCCTTCCTGGGCATTGTAGGATGTGTAGCGGCGTCCCTGGTCTCTAGAGACCAGTCGAACCCCCCTCCAGGCACGACAACCAAAAAACGTCTCCAGATATTACCGAATGTCCCCTGGGGGGCAAAATTGCTCCTGGTTGAGAACCAATGCTTTAACAAAATTGGTTTAGGTTATTTTTATATTTGTTTTTAAATCAGATTTTTTGGTCTTGAAGTATCTTGGTTATTGACTTTGTTTCTTTCACTGTAATTGTGTGGACATAGGAACTGGAAACTTAAGTAGTAGGAAGGCCACCTTAGTTCTAGTTCCTGAATTCTATTTGAAAATTTAAGAAAAGCTCACACGATGTTTATACAAATAAGTTTTAATTCTAAAACGAGGCTTTGAAAGTCCTAAGGGGTGTGTCTTCCACACCTCACGTTGATATTTTTGCTGTTCTTACAACAGGTACCTCTCTTTCCTGATAAGGCGGCACCCTAAAGCAGCCCCTGAATTTGGGACGCGAGAGAGGAAAAGGCCCTTTTCCAAAGAGGAGATGTGTATATTCATCTGAAAAATAAACATTAAGGAGGATTGTTGTGAAATTTGCTTTTCTTCAGGCCCCTAAGTTTAAATTAGCTTTGTGAGAACTCTTTGGGATTAAAAAACACCCCGAATTAAAACACTATATTCTTTCATTGCTTCCCTTCTCCCCGAGATGATATTTGAAAGATATGCAAGAGAATATGAAGAAATCCAGAAATGTTTTAAAAATATATCTTCCTATGTCTTTAAAATCATGTACTGGGTTGAATAGTGTCCTCCCCAGATTCATGTCCACTTGGAATCTCAGATTTGGAAATAGTCTTCGCAGGTGCGATTAGTTCAGATGAGAGCATACTGGATTAAAGTGGATCCTAACCCCAGTGAACGGTGTCCTTGTTAAAAAAAATTAATTAGTTTATTTTTGTCTGTGTTGGGTCCTCGTTGCTGCACGCGGGCTTTCTTTTAGTCGCAGTGAGCGAGGGCTGCTCTTCGTTGCGGTGCGCGGGTTTCTCATTGCGGCGGCTCCTCTTGTTGCGGAGCATGGGCTCTAGGTGCGTGGGCTTCAGTAGTTGTGGCGCATGGACTCAGTAGTTGTGTCTCGTGGGCTCCAGAGCGCAGGCTCAGTAGTTGTGGTGCATGGGCTTAGTTGCTCCGCGGCATGTGGGATCTTCCCGGACCAGGGCTCGAATCCGTGTCATCTGCATTGGCAGGCAGATTCTTAACCACTGCGCCACAAGGGAAGAACCTGAACTGTGTCCTTAAAGGAGAGGCGAGAACACAGAGACACACTGAGAAGAAGGCCACGTGGAGATGGAGGCAGAGATTGGAGTGATGCATCTACAAGACAACACGAAGGATGGCTGGTCCAGAAGCTATGCGGAGGCAGGGAAGTATCCTCCCCAAAAGCTTTGGAAGAGAGTACGTTGATTTTGGACTTCTAGCCTCCAGAACTGTGAGAAAATAAATTTCTATTGTTTTAAATTATCCAGTTTGTGGCAATTTGTAGTCATCGCAGCCCTAGGAAACTAATTCAAATGGTAATTTTATTATTGCTTTTAGTTTTTTAGTAACACTGGAGCTTGCTAGCTCCTGCCTGGAACTCCTTGTTCTTCAGAACTGGCATCAATCTGCAGCAAAAAGTTGGTCTCTGCCCCGTGCTTTGCCATCACCAGAGTGGCTTCAAACATGACCACTTAAACTTTAGTTCCCACTGCATCCAAAAAACACCGCCAAGAATTCTGTGCACCAAACAATTTTCCTACTGGAAGCCCACACGTGGAAGCGATGCTTCCTTTGGACCAAATTCCAAGACTAGAGGGCTGGGCGGTGCTCTGCAGCGGTGGGTAATGGCTCCCAGTCTCCTAAATAAAGGTTAGCGACTTCACCAGAGATGTCACAACCTAAATTAAAAGGGAAAGGGGGAGGCTTCTGGTCAGATCCCAGAGGAAAACAGGGGGAGGTGAGTCAATGGATAATGGGTGTGGGAATAGGAGGGAGGACAAAAGAGTGAGGGATGAGGGGAGCAGCAGGGGGAGGGGAGAGAAAGAGAAGCAGGACAGCTGAATCCTTTCAGAGGACAGGGAAATGATCTTAATTTACCATAGGCCAAAACAAAAAAGGAAGATTACACAACATCGTTAATGACAGTGTTTCTGTCACTCACTCTGATGGTAGTAATTACGTCTATTATGCAGATTTGGTGGTTAAGGTGCTGTCCTTCCAGCCTACTCCTGAGGGGATTAATGCGGGAGGTTCAGCATCATCAAAGAGAGACCATGAGGTCTGGAAGCTCTCATTTGTAATCTGACAAATACACAAAGTTTCTTATAAAATCATCTCCTCAAATTAACTAAAACAGGTAGCCATTTTCTCGTCCTCTAAGCCATGTCCTTACTATGTCCTGTGTTTATTTTTCTGCTGTTAGAGGAGGCTAGACATTTGCTGGGCTTGTTTTTAGCCAAAGCAAAACAAAACAAAACAACAACAACAAAGAAAAAGAAAAAAGGTTTGCACACACATTTTTAGAGAAGAAGTGACTGTATTGCTTGTCTAGAGAACAACTCAGAAATTCATCTAAATTTTAGGTGAGGGATGGGGGTGGTGGTGTGGAGGTGTTGTGTGAATGATTCCCAGGGCAGCCAGGGAGCAAACACTGCCTGCTGTTGGCACTGGAAACTTACACTTTATTCAAAAACATTTATTTAGCACCTACTGTGTGTCAAGCACTGGTATAGGGGCTTTGGATATATAAATGATTTTTTTAAAGGGGGTCTACTCTTTACTAGAAAGACTGCTGAGTAAATCATTCATTCATTCATTCATTCATTCATCAAACAGTTACTGAGTGTCATCCATGTGCTAGAGACTGTTCTAGCACTTAGGGTACAAGGGTACACCGAGCTGATGAAGGTCCTGCCTTCTCTAGGTGAGATCGCTGAGGCACGTTTCCAGTGGATGGACGAGGCATGCATTCAGCCTGGAGTTGCCGAGGAAGCTTTCTCAGCACAACTATCTGTAAAAGCTGGGATGGTGCCGAGGAGGACTGCTGACTGTTCCTTTATTATTGTTTTAAATTTTATTTATTTTGGCTGCACCGGGTCTTAGTTGTGGCATGAGGGATCTTTAGTTGTGGCATGAGGGATCTTTAGTTGTGGCATGCAGACTCTTAGTTGCGGCATGCACATGGGATCTAGTTCTCTAAACAGGGATCGAACCCAGGTCCCCCATGTTGGGAGCTTGGCGTCTTCCCCACTGAGAAGTCCTGTGACTGTTCTTTTAATTGTGGCTTTAAAGTTATGTGAAGTTTATGTGTGGTGATCATCACCAGTGCACTTTCTATTAATTAATTAATTTATTTTTGCTGTGTTGGGTCTTCGTTTCTGTGCGAGGGCTTTCTCTAGTTGCGGCGAGCGGGGGCCACTCTTCATCGCGGTGCGCGGGCCTCTCACTATGGCGGCCTCTCTTGTTGCAGAGCACAGGCTCCGGACGCGCAGGCTCAGTAGTTGTGGCTCACGGGCCCAGTTGCTGCGCGGCAAGTGGGATCCTCCCAGACCAGGGCTCGAACCTGTGTGCCCTGCATTAGCAGGCGGATTCTCAACCACTGCGCCACCAGGGAAGCCCACCACTGCACTTTCTAATAACTCAAAAGTGACCTGGCCCAGGAAACCCAGCCTCTCAACAAAGGACATTTTAAAATGGTGTTTTCTGCTCAGTCTATGCATTTCTGCTCTGCATACTCATCCACCCTCCAAGTGTCGGTTCCTTCCTGCTCTCTGATGACCCCAAATGCATGAGCCCTGAGCTCTAAGTCTTGTGTCTACCTCTGGCTGGATGTGTCCACTTCCCAACCTCGGTGACCGGGGTCTCCCAGACACCTTGCCCAGCCTGGAGCCCAAGGACAAACTTTTCCCTCCCCTTATGCTAAATCCTTCTCTGAGCTGTGTCCTCGTCTCCACTGCTGTCCACAGGACCAGGGCAGAAGCCTGTCCTTACCTATTTGGCCTCTGTATCTGCCCAGGACTTGAGGGGCCAGGGGAGGCCCCTGGGTGTTTCCCCAGCATCCTCTGGGTCGTCCCCCCAACAGTAGTACACCTGGTACCTGGCACATGGCACCTGGCGTGGGCAGAGAGAGAAAGGGGCTCCTTTCCCTGGCCACTCCCTGGAGGTTTTCTTCTCAAGCTCTCAGACCACCTTTACTACGAAGCTCGGGTGGGTTCCCCCAGCTCAGAGGGTTTCTAATTCTTCAGCTGTGGGGATCCATTGGCGACTCCCTCTGAGGACTCAACAGAAAATAGTTTGCCGGCAGCTGAGCTCAGCAGCTGAGTTCAGGATGGGAGAGCAGGGGGAAGGGAGGAAGGGGGCATCCACTGTACAAACTCCCTCCTGGCCTGAAAGGTCTCTGGCTCCTGGCAGGGGTTCAGGCCACTCTGTCATCTCTGCAGAGTCCCCTTTCCTGCTCTGGGACTCTCTTTTTTGACCACAGTGCCACTGTTTTCTGGGCAGCCAGCAGCCTGGGAGGCGGAAGCCTGGATGCTTGGCCAGTGCACGCTCTGGTGGTGTGAGAGGCACCGTGCTTGCCTTGCTTCTCCTGCCAAATGAATCATGTTCACCTAAAACTCGGAGGTGGCGCCTTCTGTGCCGCGGCTACACCCAGAACCAGGCTGGGGGGCTTCTGAGCTGGGCGCTCTGTTTACACCCATCCTCCGCTGGGCCTCACTCAGGGCCCCGCCTCCTGTCTCACCATCACCATGCAACGCAGACATCTGAGGGCCATCACTAATTCACTAGGTGTCCTCCTGCAGCCTGGGCATGCATTTTTAATGACCTTTTTTCTCTAGACTCAGGTGACACAGGCCTGCTGCCTTCTCTGTCCTCACGGAACACAGCTGAAGTCAGCTGCGAGCTCTTATTCCGCACGGTGGGACTCTCTCCGGCCACCTCCCGGAGAAACAGTACTTGCTACCTATTTGAAACCTATTCTAAATATTTCAGACTTTTTAAATGGCCGTGGAATTAATTTTAGATTTAGTGCCTTTATCAAATTGCTAGAAGAGTCCTTGTAGATGAATAAATCTAGGCACCCAATTTGAGATTCAGAAACACTGAATCAGTTTCCCAAGGTCACACAGCAAGTTTGTAGCAGGGTCAAAAGGAAAACCCAGGTCTTCTGAGTCTCAAACATAGGCCCCTTCATCATACTATGAGGTCTTTAAAATGATAAACTTAAATTCAGACAGAATTAAGTCATGAAACCAATCTCTAAAATGACCAAATATTCAAGAGAATAGTTAAGTACAGTCATTCACCTAAGGGTGAGAAATAGTTACTGTTATTCAGTTCCTTTGTTCCGTTAGACCTGTAGAGATGAAGCGATTACACTCTCAAAGTGGAAACCCAGAGCGCAGGAAGAAGAATGAGACAAAATATAAAATAATGTCTCAAAGAAAAGAGAAACTGGAATAGAAATGGTAAGTCACGGGAGCTTGGCTGCAGAAAGCCATCAGGAGTGTGAAACAGAGCAGGACCCTGTGGTCCTTGCCCCCCATGTCCTCAGCCTGCCTTTTGTCTGAGAAAAAGTTTAGCCAAAGAATAAGTTTAATCAGACAAGTGAGGAAGTGCAGAAACAAAGGAAAACAGTCAAACGAGACCAAATAATACTAGTTTAGTCGCGAAGCAAAGTCAAGGACCTTTAGTTCCTCCTCAAGGGCTGTAGATAATATTCTGAGCCCTATGCTGTGAGCTGTTGTAGATACTGAAAGCCCAGGTGGAAGAAGTTAACTACATGATGGCCAGACTGTAGCCATGACATAAGCTGCCATGATTCTGAGAACTGGCCTCAGAGAAATGGGAACAAACCAACCCTGGAAGTGAGGACTAACTGTATTTAAAACAATCAAGATGATGCTGGTCAGACCACCGCATGACCAACATCAAGGTGATTGTCAGAGCTGACTGTGCTGTTTCTGCATGGAGCCCCCTCGCTCTGTCTACGAAAGCTCTTGCCCCCTGATTGTCAGCTGGGGGGAGTCGGCCTTTGGACAGGCATCTGCTCCGCCCCCCATCCCCCCGTTTGTCAGCATCCGAAATAAAGCAAACTTTCCTTTATAGCAACCTTGCCTCTTTATTGGCTTTTGAGTGGAGAGCAACCAGACCCCACTTTCGGTAACAAGTGGACATGCAGGGAGGCCGCAAAGCGTATTAGAAAAGGTGGGGACTCTGGACTCTGCCAGGCAGTTTTGCATCCCAGCTTTAGCGTTCACTGAGTGTGATTTGGGGGCAACTAATTTCTCAGAGCTTCACTTTCCTCCTCTGTGATGTGAAGCTGACATCTGTATTGGAATGTTGATGTGGTGATAAAGTGAGAAAATGTATACACATAAGTACCCAGTGGTGCCTTGTATGCAGTAGGTGCTCAGTAAGGGGTAAGATTTATGACTACATGAAACTTGAATTAGAGGGGAGACCCTGGCCCCTCTGAGGCCAGCTCTGAGCAAGGTTTTGAAAGAGGACTGGAAAATCTCTGTCTCTGGCACCTAGTGTCCAGTAACCCAATTCTCCTGCCCAGAATTCCAACCGGGCAGGCCCCAGGGCTGCAGAGGGACCCAGCTGGACCAGGTGACTTGGCTTTGTCTTTCCTGGTGAGTGTTGAAAACCCTTCTTTTCTGTCCTCATGCCTTCTAACATGGTGGTTTTTAACTGGGAGCCGATTTTGCCTCTCAGGAAACATTTGGCAATGTCTGGAGACATTTTTAATCTCACAGCTGTGGGTGGGTTGGGGATAGGATCTAGTGCGTAGAGACCAGGGATGCTACTAAACATCCTACAATGCCCATAACAGACCTCTCACAGAAAAGAATTATCCAGTCCCAGGTCAATAGTGAGGAAGTTGAGAAACCCTGTTCTACTACATCAAACTGTGTCTTAATTTTTTCAGATGAATGTTCAGGTCTGTATTGTGGATGAAATGCCAAGCTTCACAGAAGATGGGAGACAAACAATATTGTAACAAATTCAATAAAGACTTTAAAAAATGGCCCACATCAAAAAAATCTTTAAAAAAGAAAAAGGGGGGGACTTCCCTGGCGGTCCAGTGGTTGACTTCGCCTTCTAGTGCAGGGGGTGTGGGTTCGATCCCTGGTCGGGGAGCTAAGATCCCACATGCCTCAAAGCCAAAAAACCAAAACATAAAACAGAAGCAACATTGTAAAAAATGCAATAAAGACTTTAAAAAATCGTCCACATCAAAAAAAATCTTAAAAAAAAAAAGAAGATGGGAGACAGGGCTCTGAGTCTGGGGGCTTCTTTACTTAGTCTGTATCATATGATGACTTATTTTTAACCTCTGTTGCCACTGATGGGGGCCTAGGCTAGGCTGCGGATTTCACCCTTCAATAGACATCTCTTGTTTCCTTTCCACCTCCCTCTGGTAGCAAGTAGCATCCTGATTTTCCTTGAGAAATTCACTATCCTGCACTCACTGTCTTTGTGGTTTGGGTGGAGCTGACAGGGAATGTGACTGCTGTACTGTCCTCCGTGGTTGGTTCAGCAATGGACACAGGCCAGTTAGAGGCAGGGGAGACAACATTCCAGAACTTCTGGGAACTTTGGGGAAAGAGACTTTTTTTTCTGGGTGCCCTGAGAGCAGAGGATACAAGCCTCAAGACGTAAAAAGGCATCTTTCTACCAGGATCACATATGAGAAGAAGTATTCAGTGAAGTACTCACCAAGAAACTCAAGAGATGTGAGACATTCTTGTTATCATCAAATGTGAGAATAAAGTGGACAGTCTAGGGCTTCCCTGGTGGCGCAGTGGTTGAGAGTCCACCTGCCGATGCAGGGGACACGGGTTCGTGCCCCGATCCGGGAAGGTCCCACATGCCGCGGAGCGGCTGGGCCCGTGAGCCATGGCCGCTGAGCCTGCGCATCCGGAGCCTGTGCTCCGCAACGGGAGAGGCCACAGTAGTGGGAGGCCCGTGTACCGCAAAAGTGAACGGTCTATTTTGTGCCTTTGAAAACAAATTTGCCAGAAACACTGACACGGAAACAGAATCTTTCCTCTCCTTCTACTGCTTATTCCTCAACTAGAGTTAGAATCCTTTGTGACGCCACAATTAGTCACCACTGGAGAGAATTATAATGTTGCAAACAGAAGACTAGGATTTCAGGTGAGATGTAAATGGGAGCAAGTGACCATTTTAAAGTTTTTTTTGTTTCTTTGTTTTTTGCATTTGTTAATGATATTTCCCCTTGATCTGGTCAGTTAGCTGTCCTAGGCATATTTTTCTTTGTATTCCTAGCTCCTGACCCAGTGTCCGACACCAGTTGATGTTTAAGAGGTCTTCAGTGTGAATTATTTTATCTGAGCCCTAGATGGCCATCAGGTGCCAGGGCAAGTGTGATGGTATGGCACGTGAGAAAGTAGATGACAGATCCCAGATGCGGCCCTTGGAGTGGGCACAAAGGTGGAGCAGAGATGGAGTGTGAGCTGATTTTGAAGGGAAGAGCTTGTTTGTGGAGATAGCAGCTTGTCCCAGTGTCCCAGTGAAATGGCTTTTCTGCTGCCCCCATCTCCTGGTGAAGCTCCCCGTCCTTGGCCACATGCTGGACAGAAGCATCCTTCTTTCAGAGCTCTCCGGGGGAAAGTGGAATTTAATGGCAGGTCTTCGAAACGTTTGAGATGGGGAAAAGAGCATTTCAGTGCTCTGAGCTGTTTTTATTCGTGCACGAGGTAGGGTCTTGACTGTGCCTTTGATGGAAACCATTGCTTTTTTAGGGAGATCCACCTGACTGGGCTGTTAAGTTGAGAAGCCAGAGCAGTCGGTTAGTTGCTGCTCTGTATAACGATATATAAAGGCTGTCTTTGTGGTGGGCAGAGGTGTATCTCTGCAGCCCATGTTTCCTTGGGGACAGGGCTTCCTTTCCACCTGTGGACCCACCCTGTGCTGTGCATGCACAGGGTGCTGTGTGTGTTAGGTCTGGCTCAGTTGCCTGCAGGACACAAGGAGCTGAGACCCCAAGACCACAGGAAGGGCATGCTGACATCACCTTGGCCTTATGCCGGAGAAGGGGCCATAACAAAGAGTTGGACTGGGTTTGGCAAACATGCACTGGTCCTCCGAATCTAGAATAATCTAGACTTTAAAACATATTAAAATGGAAAACACAGCTGTTGACATATGTAGTTGTCATGGGAGGGGGGGTATTCCTTTGAGATAATTCATCCAGATATGCCTTATGATTTGTGCAATTTTCTCTAGGTATATTGTATATCAACAAAAAGTTTATAAAATTAGGAAAAGAGCTGTCCATTCCTTTGGTAATTTTTTGCTAATTTAGGGAGATAGAGACACACCCTTCATTTCAACCACTACATGAGTATTACTTAGACTGATATAGTCTTAGCGTGGAGTGGAGGTGTCCACTGAAGGGAGTGGGCTTTCCCACTGTCATCACCAGGGAAGAGGTAGTTTTGGGCCCGGAAATAGGAAATTTACTAGGCAGGCCTTCTGTGAGGTGGAAGAAACTCACCCGTTTTTCTAGACCTTATGGTACTGGGCGCTGAGACATTTTGGTAATCCAGGTTGGTGGCTTTTAGCTAGACAGGAAAGAATCTTGTAGAGGAATGCTTTTCAACCCTTAAAAAACTTATGCCCTATCTGATAAACATAAAAATGTCATTGAAGTGAGAGGAGTGGTTTGAAGGATACCCAGAGACAGGAAGATTGAGGTATGTCTTGTAGTTGAGCATAGGGTGGCTTCAATTGCAGTGCAGCTTGGTGCAGACCCCTGGAGTAATCTAGAAAGGGCACGCTGGTGTGTTCTCCCATTCACACTGTCAGTCTCCTTGTATGGTAACCATCCGCTTTTTGTCAGTCTCCTTTCCCAGATGGCAAGCTTCCGGAGGTCAGGCATCAAGTCTATAGCTTTTAACACGTCACTTGGGCTTGATAAGTGCTCAGTTGTATCTGATGAACAAATGCTTGAACCTCTGTGCTCACCTGTCCTGTGATGTGTTTCCCCGTCTAAGCAGTTTTCCCCTAGAGACTCACTTTTTATCCCCAAGGCCAGTGCAGGGCCTGGCACAAATTTGGGGCTCCATAGACATTTGGGGGACTAATAAAGTGCTAAAGTCTGATCAGCGATAGACCTGCAAGAAGAAAGCTGTAAGAAGAGCCTCAAGCAAAGTGAAGTGGGAGCATTTCGTGTAGAGTACATCTGCTTATGGAAACTTAAGCACACAGGACCTTTTTCATAAGCCTAAGTAGTCATTCACAAGCACCTACCTCAAGGCTGAAACACTGAGTCTGAAAGAGAAGGATTAGTGGGGAAAGAATAACAAATTCTTTTAGGATGAATTCATTTCTCTTCTGCCAGAACTGACTCACTCTTGGGGGGCTAGGGAGAACTTGGGCCCTGGAGTGAAGATGGAATGGGATGCTAATTTTACTACTTGATTTTATTTCTCTTTTAGGCCATTTTGCTGTTGCCAATTTTTCTCTTTGCTCCCAGGGGTGTTAAAATAGCAACAGTTGTTGATATATTTAAGGCTTTAGGACCCTTTCAGAGTGTCATACCATCCTAATTTCCCCCAGAGAAACAGGATATTCCTGGAGGCACGCAGAGTTTGGTGGCCTTGTAACCACAGTAGCTTCTATTTATGCAGAATTTATGTGTGCCAGGAGCCAGCTAAACGTGACATTGAAAGCCTCGCATTTGATATCTCAATTTCCCCTTTGACAGGTGGAGAAACTGAGGCTGGGGGAGTTTAGGAATCTTGCAGAAGGTCCTAAAGCCAGTAGGTGGCAGACCTGGGGCTTGAACATAGACTGCAAACTTGTAAGGCTTCCTTGTTGATTGCCTCCCCGGGAAGAGAGGGGGCTGTGATTTGGCTGAGTTCCCAAAGGGGGGAGGATGTGGATTCTGAATCAGAGCATAGAATGTTTTTAGAAGATCCTGGTGGCCTGTGAAATCCCATTCACTTCCCTGACTTGCTATGTGCTTGCCGTCACTTCCATGTCTTTAGGACAGTCCGGCCCTTTGACATTGCGTTGGCTGCCACTGAGACACAGAGCTCTAGAGATCCCAATGTGGAGTTGCAGACAGTTGCTACAATCCCGTCCTTCTAACTCTTCCCGTGGCTGGAGTTTCAGATCCTTTTGGCCTTTCCTGTCTCTTGTCCCAGTGCCATGGCACATGGGCTCCAGTGGACTTCAGGTGGGTCCAGCAGTGCTTCGCCTATATGCACACCAGTCACCTCTCACGTCCCCACGCAGGGCATCCCTGCTGATGCTTCCATGAGACCTGCCTGGTGCCCACACACAAGGGCAAGCTGGAAGCGTGGGGGAGTCAGTGCCCTTTGCGGCTCACCTTCGACCAGTGGGAGGCAAGAGCTGATAAATAAACTCTCCCCCCTCCCCACACTAACATGCGCGGACTTTAGATGCTGTTTGCATGATTTCTCTTTGAGGACAGGGACAAACTCTATAGCTTTTTGCATAATACCTGGGGTCTAATGAGTATTAAAGAAATATATTTGAATGAATGCCACATATATAGCCATCTTGCACTTAGTGACTGGTAGGCAACTCAGTGACTAGCGTCCTTAAATTGACCCTCCCCTCTTCTCCCTCGATCTTACTTCCTATAATCCTTAGAAGATTATACTCCCTAACAAAGTTTTGAAGCATCTGAACCCTCTGCCTCAGAATCTACTTTCTGGGGAATCCTAGCTGAGACAGGTGGCGAGGTCTGAATAATCTCATATTCATTCAGAGTCTTTGGGGACAGCCAGCACACCTGGTGTGCACATGTGCTTTGTGGTTTCGAGTTAAGGACAAGACACACGGAGATGGAGTGGAAAGCTGTGGGTCTGTGACCTGAGGCTGGGAGGTCAGTTGTAGAGCGTTACCTACATCTTACTTCAAATAGCTTTCCATTTCCTCTTCCCCACAACAAACTCACCTGTAAGTGGCCTCCCCACATGACTAAGAAGTATAGGAGTACCAAAGTTTAGCCCCGCCCACTTGGCCTCTTCTTAGGGAGCTTTGTGCCGCTTTAGGGAAGAAAGGTATGTACCATTTGTCTTCATGCCTATCTGATTGAAACCTGACTCCTGGTCCCCGGGTGAACCAGGAGTGGCTTCCCTCTGCACGGGGAGCACAGACACACGACATACAAGTGAGACATGAGAAAGCTGCAGTGGTGTCTGCAGTCCTCCTGAGACCCAGTGGAAAGAAAGATGAGAACTTCCAGCCAAAGAGCAGATTTAGGGTCACAGTTTCCTACCACCCAAGGCCAAGCAGGTGGTCATCGGGCTGCAGAGAAGGGATCTGATATTATTCTAGCAGCCAGTGGGTTCCGGGGACACTGGGTCCTTGGCCATCCAGCCAGGGGAGGAATGGTACTTTTCCAGCAGTGTGTGTCCTTTTGCTGCTGGCTGCCCCAGAGAGACTGCTGGGAGACCCTCTCTAAAAATGGGGCCGTTTGAGGGTAACCCTGATTCTTATGGAGAGGCGAGAAACTCAGTACCAGCAACACCTAAATCAGTACAGCTAAAAGCCATTCACGTGCTTACACACATAGCAATTGCGAAAGACATGGAAGTGAATGTAACTGGTGTGAGCTGCTGCACAAGCCTGGGGCACAGGATCCAAGACCCCAGGGCCTTATTTATTTGTTTGTTTTTAATGGTTTATAACATGTTTTATGTGTACAATGTTATATTTCAACTTCTGCATACATTAGAGCGTGCTCATCATCAAAAGTTTAGTTTCCATCTGTCATCATACAATTGACCCCCTTTACCAATTCCCCCCCCCACTCCCCTTCCTCTATGTGTTTGTTTTTGTTTGGCATAATTTGGACATTTATTTTGTTTTTTTGCTTGTTTGTTTGTTTTGTTTTGTTTTCAATTCCACATATGAGTGAAGTCATACAGTATTTGTCTTTCTCTGTCTGACTTATTTCACTCAGCGTAATATTCTCAAGGTCCATCATGTTGTTGCAAATGGCAAGATTTAATTTTTTTTAGGGCTGAGTAGTATTCCAGTTTGAGGTAGTTTATTTTTGTGTCTGGTGTGAGATAGTGGTCTAGTTTCATTCTTTTGCATGTGGCTGTACAGTTTTCTCAACACCATTTATTGAAGAGACTATCCTTTCTCCATTGTATTTTCTTTGCTCCTTTGTCATAAATCAGTTGTCCATGTATGTATGGGTTTATTTCTGGGCTCTCAATTCTGTTACATTGATTGTATGTCTGTTTTTCTGACAATGCCATGCTGTTTTGATTACTATAGATTTGTAACATAATTTGGATCAGGGAATGTGATACCTCCAGCTTTGTTCTTTTTCCTCAGGGTTGTTTTTGCTATTTGGGGTCTTTGGTGGTTCCATATATATTTTAGGATTTTGTTGTTGTTGTTGTTGTTCTATTTCTGTGAAAAATGTCATTGGTACTTTGATAGGGATTGTATTAAATCTGTAGATAGCTTTAGGTAATACGGACATTTTAACTATGTTAATTCTTCCAATACATGAGCAGAGAATATCTTTTCATTTCTTTGTGTCTTCAATTTATTTCAGCAATGTTTTATAGTTTCCAGTGTACAGCTCTTTCACCTCCTTGGTTAAATTTATTCCTAGGTATTTTATTTTTTGTGTTGCATTTGCAAATGGGATTATTTTCTTAATTTCTTTCTCTGCTAGTTCATTGTTAGTATACAGAAGTGCAACAGACTTTTGTATATTGATTTTGTACCCTGCAACCTACTATATTTGTTTACTATTTCTAATAGTTGTTTTGGTGAAGTCTTTAGGGTTTTCTACATATAAAATCATGTCATCAGCAAATAGTGACAGTTTGACTTCTTCCTTTCCAATTTGGTGCCTTATTTATTTTTCTTGCCTCGTTGCTCTGGCCAGGACTTCCCAGGTCCTTATTAAAAAAGACCAGAGGGATCCAGTCCTGCTTCTGCAGGCTGAGCGAGCAGGAAGCAAGCCTGATCAGACCACTCCCACAGTTGCTCATCGCTTAACTAAGAAGACACCCCAGATATGATTCTCGGGGGGGAATGATGATTCCCCTTAAGGTGACTCAGAGCTCTCCCCAGGGATGGGATGGCTGCTATAATTTATAAATATCCCTCTCAGCAGGTACCTATGTAACCTCTGCCTCAAAAAGTACCATGTTGCCTTAAAAAGAACCATATTCAGCAGAAAAGTAGACAGAACACTTCTACAGAAATGACTTAAGTTGGAAAACAAAGTCCCTGTTTCTTATCACTTGTATCAAACATTTAAAACCATTGTGACAAAGGTCATTGAAGTGTCTGTTCACAACATTTCTCTGGTGTTTGTGTTTGCAAAGAGCCCTTTGCTAGCCTACTTATAAGGAGCAAGGTCACTGTCCTGGGATTCTTGAAAACGTGCAGAGGAGAAGAAACTGCTCTTTCCATGCGGCAGGGAAAGTCTCAGGTCTCGTTTCTTCTTCTCCAGTTTATCTTACTGAGCTTTTCTACCTTGAAACCCTTTTTTCCTCAGCACTAGCAGTGTGACAGGGTGAGTTTAGTTTTCGTTGGCAACATTCTTGTGGACTGAGGCTTTTTAGCAGTTATTTTCAAGACTGTGCTCAAGACCAACGAAACTGAAGATATCTGAGGACGCCAGTTCTGGTCTTCATTAGAGAGTCTAGAGATCCTGGCTAGCACATATTTATTCTTGAGGCCACAACTATCCAGCTGGAACTGGAGAGAATCTCTCTTGTCTTATTGTCAAGGCTGGATGGAATGAGACTTTGTACTGAGCCCCCAGTAGAAAGGGCGTTGACCCTTCTCAAAGCCCCCTCTGCTCCTCTGTGTCCAAGAAATCCCCCTAAGGAAGTGGGAGAAAAGCCAGGGTCAGTCTTAACTTGATTATGTGTTATACGGATATTTCAAGGCTGGCTTCTCTAGCAACGTACATCCACCCAGCTGGGCTCCACATGTAGAAAAGAAGGGTGCTTTTATAAAATACCCAATGCAAGATGTTGACCTCTTGGAATCCTTTGGCCAGACTATTTCAAAGAGTGGGTCTTGTCAAAGGTCATTTAAAAATAGAAAAAGGTAAATAGAAGTTAATCAAAAAGGGCTGAAACGACATCCTCTAGCCAACTCCAGGTGATAGACAAGGCCAGGATTGTGGGAGGTGAAATGTCCCGCCTACACCTCTGACTCACCCCACCCTGAGAGGCAGCTGTTCATCTGAATCCTGAATCTGGGGGTTGGGGGTACCTTACGCACACCCACTCTGCTCAAGCTCTGACATTTTGAGCACCAGCCCAGGCTCTTGTCAGCTGTTCCCCCCGAACCATGAACCACACACCATCGGTTTTGGGGATTTTCGCTGAAGTCAAGTTGCCCATAGACTGCCCTTCAACACTTATTCCTGAGGCTGTTTTGCCAGCCCTCCTCCAGCACCCAGTCAACTTCAGAAGCAGGCATCCGGCTATGAGTTACAAGATGCTTTGCAAATTACTTTAAATTCAATGCAACAATCGTTTGTCAAACACCTATTACGTGTCAGAGACTAGAGTCTAAAAATATAGATACTCTGTAGACTGCGGAGCCTCAGAGCGGTGTTGGAAACAAACAAAACAAAACAAACCACAGCAACAAAAGCCACAGTCCAGCCAACAAAAATGTAATTTCAAGCAAATATGTGTATGTGACTCATGACATCCCTAAGTGGGATTCTGGCCCTTATCTTAAAACACCTGTGTTCTCTTCTCCACGTTCTTCATACCCCACAGGTGTCCCATGCCTCTCCCAAACTCCCCGGCTTCCCCTGACCAGCCTTCAGGCTGCTCCGCTCAACCCTGTTCCTGCTCTCAGCTCTTTGTCACAAAACCCCAAAGGGCCAGCTGAGTAGAGGCAAAGCTTGAGCATGAGAACCCAGAGCTCTCTTTAGCGGAGATGGGACAGGCTTGAGCTGAAACAGGATGTTCTGAGTTTTGGTCCTGCCCCACAAAAATGAAAGCCACCTAGCTCTTGTCTTAAAGATCACTGTAACTGGGGACATGAGCACCAAAACAAGAAATTCCGTTCGAGAAGTGAGTTGCTTTGGGATCCTGGAGAGACGGAAGATGGCCGAGGGAGGAGAGCCGCTAGCTAAGGCTTAAAGGAGGAACCTCTGCGAATGTGGGGCAAGTTGCTTAATTTCTCTATGCCTCAGTTTCCTCCTCGGCAACCTGGGGATCACACGTGAGACGGCTGCTGTAAGGCTTGCGTGAAGTGAAGCCTTGGCTAGGGCTCGCTGCGGCGTGCAGCAGTGCCCGATAAACATCTAATTAGTACACCGATATGTTGGATAAGCACATTCCTGGGGTGTCATCACAAAGCAGCTTTGTTTTCTCTCCCACTGCCCGGGGCATCTGGAGGAAAAGTCTCAAGACTCTTCTGGTCCCTCTGAGGCAGTGCAAAGCTGTAGTCATTTCACTCAGACAGCAGAACGTGCACGCGCTCAGACACCGGCTAACATTTAACCCTCCATCTCTGTGCAGAGGGGCGGGCGGGGCAGGGCTGAGGTCAGCTTTCTCTCTCTTTCTAGCTCACCTCCTTCCATACTCACCAGGTTGTTCCTGACCTTGCTGGGACTGGGGTGCAGGACGTGGGGAGGGGGACAGCGCCGACGTGTCTGGCACTCAGTGCCGGGAACTGGCTCTGGGCTGGCAGCAGCCTAGAGCTGACTTGTTCTCCCCCGGTGCCCCCTCCCCACATCCACTCATCACGAGGGACTTTTGCCTGCAGTGGCCTTGACTGGGGCAGAAGCAGCTCTAGTCTGTTCTTCCCGGGCCCTGGGATTCCAGAGGTTCACCTCTGGCAGCTCCAACCCGCCCACAGCTGCTTCTTGCCCAACCCAGAGCCGGTCCCTGGGAAGCTTTCAGGCGCCTTTGCTGCAGCGAAGTCTGGGAGGGCAGGCCTTTCCCAATGTGGGCGCCTCGGCCCGGCTGTCGGCCCCTCCCCAGCTTCCTGCACCCTGGAGAGATGGTGTGTGGCCACTAGACGCCCGCTCATGGGGAGTCAGCCTACTCCACTCCTGGCCTCAGACTGTAAGGGGTTCTCATCCTTCTCCGAGTGGGCTCCTGCCCTCTTGAACCGAGGCAAAGGTGGACCCGACCTCCATTCATCCTCCAGGCAGGGTGGGACTCGCCAACAAGCGGATTCTTCCGTGCCCTTTTCACAAGCCCTCTCTTCCCACAGCGCTCTCCTGCCCTCCTTTGTGTGTGTGTGTGTGGTGAGCAGTCTGGGTCTCCTGGCGGTTCTCTGCCACTCACCCTTGCCAAGGGCTCCAGAATGATTCGCCTCACAGCTCAGTTTGGTGTGTTTATCTGTTCTCTCCGTATTTCAGCTGGGGCTCCGCAGCGGTTGGTGACCATGATGGTCACGGGGGTGGGGGGTTAGGAGTGGGCAGTCTGCCGGATGGTGGCACGTGTTGGGAAGGATGGAGATGAGACGGCAAAGGTGGGCAGGGGCTGCTTTGTCTGGATGGCTTATGACTGTGACTCCCGTCTGCTCAGGTCCTGCGTTGGG
This sequence comes from Delphinus delphis, assembly GCF_949987515.2. Classification (NCBI taxonomy): domain Eukaryota; kingdom Metazoa; phylum Chordata; class Mammalia; order Artiodactyla; family Delphinidae; genus Delphinus; species Delphinus delphis. The sequence goes on from NC_082700.1 coordinate 21,675,420, forward strand.
TGCAGGAAAAAGGGTGCAGAAGGCGAGGCCCCCATCTCCTTCTGAGAATAACAAACCTGTGTTTACTGCTATACAAATACAAAGCGTCCTTAATATGCGTCTTTTCTTTTAAAACTCACAACAACTCAGTGAGATCCTCGTATAGTCTTTCCATTTTCACAGATAGGACACACGTGCAGGAAGCTGAGTGCCCAGGGTCACACACCAGGAGGTTAACAGATTCAAGCTTAGTGATTGGCCTTCTGTTGTGCTTTTTTCATTACACCACAACACCTGGAGTCAGCGAAGGGGTGGAGGGAAAGGGCATCGTTCTGAAAGTGGCTGCTGGACAGGTAGCCACCTGTGCCCTGCCCGGCTGGCTGTGCTCACAGCTGCAGCGGACATTCTGTCCTCCACACGCACCTGCCAAACAGAGCTGGCCGACTTGGGCAAACACGGGCTATGACTTCTCTCTCCCTGCTTCACACTTGACACCTGAAAGATCCAGCTAGTCCTGGCCAGGCTCTCGGCCTCTCCACCCTGTGGTCAAATCTCCTGGGTCACCCAGACCCTGGTTAAGAACCTCTTCATCCGCCAAAGGGTCCTGGATGAGCGCCCTCTATCTTCCAAGGAGAGAAGAGCAGGTTCTCAGCAAACTGGTGACCCACTCTGAGACCCTCCGGGTCCCCCAGCAACAGCAGCTGTGCTAACCCTTTGGCTACCAGTGTCCCTGGAAGTTCACCCAAGAATGATCATCCCCTTTCATCTCTTCTGCACAGTTTTGTTTTAATTCATTGGACCAGCGGTCCCCAACCTTTATGGCAGCAGGGACTGGTATCGTGGAAGACAATTTTTCCACGGACGGGGGTGGGAGAGGACAGGATGGTTCAGGTGATAATGTGAGCGATGGGGAGCCATGCGGAGCGGCCGATGCAACTTCGCTTGCCTGACCGCCACTCACCTCCTGCTGTGCGGCCCGGTACGGTCGGCGGCCCTGGGGTTGGGGAACCCCTGCACTAGATGATAGGATCATGTGCCAAAGGAATGGGTGATAGGGGGAATTTCGACGGTTCTCTCTAGGAGGCTTATATGACATTAAAAAAGATATATTTATTTATTTATTTTGACTGCACCGGGTCTTAGTTGCATCACGTGGGATCCTCGTCGCAGCATGCGGACTTCCCTTAGTTGCGGCATGTGAACTCTTAGTTGCGGCGTGCATGCGGGATCTAGTTCCCTGACCAGGGATCAAACCTGGGCCCCCGGCACTGGTCCCACTGGACCACCAGGGAAGTCCTGACATTTTGTTTTAATTAATTTTTGAAAATTAATTAATTTGGTTGTGCCAGGTCATAGTTGCGGCTCACTGGCTCCTTAGTTGCGGCTCCAGGGCTCCTTGGTTGTGATATGCGAACTCTTAGTTGCGGCATGCATGTCGGATCTAGTTCCCTGACCAGGGATCAAACCCGGGCCCCCTGCATTGGGAGCGCAGAGCCTTATCCACTGCGCCACCAGGGAAGTCCCTGTTTTAATTAATTTTTAGGATAATAAAGGCAATATATGTTGATTGTAGAAAAATTGGAAAATATAAAAAAGTAGATGAAAACAAAAGATGACTCATGAGCCTAGCACACTGAGATTTTTGTATATATCCTCCTAACATCATACTCACAAATATAAAGTCTATCTACAGACAGGCATGTCACAAGATTAGAATGGTATAGGATAGACTGTATTATAAGCTGTTGTTTTTCACTTATCAGTATGTCATGGGCTTATCCCCGCAGCATTAAGCTCAGTGAACTTTTAAACAATCCTGTGTGACAGATTCCACATTGTACTAGAAAGACACCAGATGAACCAAAATAGTGAGGGGATAAATCATGAGTATCCTCCGGGGACCTCCCCTTGGCAAGACACAAGTCACATCTTAGCAACCCAGCCTGAAGAAGCTGACCCCACAAAGCTGTTAAGGCTTAGAAATCTCCTTTCTTTTCTTCCTTAAAAATAAAATTGAACTGAGGGTTCCCAAGTTCTCCCACACTCAATGGCTTGGGGTGTGCGACCCACCACGCATGGGTCCTCCAAAGGAAACCTTACATTCTTTCCCTTCCGTGTGCAACTTCAAGACTCCTCCTTTATTGTGTCTTTTCAGTAGAGACCGTAGGCCCAAGCTCCATCCCAGATCTCCCATAATTAAAACACGCACCACATTGTTGAAAGCCCTTTTACATAAGAAGATCACTTGGCCCACTGAATGATGGGACTTTGAATGGATTTTTAATAATAGACGAAACCGTGTTACCTCACAATGTCTCAAAGGAAAGCTCTCTTGCTTTTAAATTCAAGTACATAGTACATTCAGCCAAAGGATTTCACAAACTTAATGATTTGGCAATGGGTTGTGTTGGGCGGGTTTTAGACAATTTCTAAGCGTCAGCAAGAGGCCTAATAGTTTCCAACCCTCTCTCGGGAACTGTTCTCACAGCTGTAACTAAAAGCGCCCCGTGCTTCACCGGCCCCACGTCTGTGGCCTATTGTGAGAGCCACATGATGGACCACTCATAGAAAAGTTTCTCTTTTCAATTCAGGACTTTGCTAGAAACTGCTTTAACCACTTTTCAGACAGGGCTCTAGCTTAATCCTCCTTTTCCTACCTCCTCGGTTCACACGTATTTCTATATGAGGAAAATCGGAGTACTCTTTAGCAATAGTTTCAGCTGTTGCTTCCATAGCCTGTAAATCTGGTTACCCCGGGGGCATGGCACCCAATGAAGTAGTGGGTTTGGGGGTTTCGGCTGGAGCGTGGATAGCCATTCGAACAGCAAGACAGTTGGTCAGTTTTGGTTGTTCAAATGTATCAACAGTTTTGATTTTGTCCCCAGGGAATGCGGAGAGGCGAGCGTGTGGAACGGAGAATCTTCAAATTAATTTAGTGTATCAAGAATTATGGGGACTTCTCTGGCGGCCCAGTGGTTAAGACTCCACGCTTCCACCGCAGGGGGCACGGGTTCGATCCCTGGCGGGGCAACTAAGATCCCCCATGCTTCGCGGTGCGGCAAAAAAAAAAAAGAAGCAGAAAAAAGAACCCACAAAAAACCAAAAAAACCTTGCCTGGAGACTTCAGTCATTAGGGTTTCTTCAGAAAATTACAGAGCAGCTTCCTCTGCCTCTGATGGTTTAAGCCTGAGGCTGTCTGTCACCAGCCCTGAGGGGGAGGGGACATGAGGAGAATGGCCCTGAGCCTTCTGTCGAGGGTGTCGGGGTACACGTGAGGCAGAGGGGGACCAAAGGCACAGGAGGTCAGCTGGACTCCTTTCTTTCCTTGCTCCAGGATGAATCTGGGGGTTGGGATGGAAGAAGCCATTAGAAATACCAGAGAGTTAGGGAGCCTAAGGGTTCAGGGACATAATGAAGCAGAGGCTGAGGCCTCTAGGAGAGGCCCAGCTGAGCATCTTGACCAGAGCATGGGTGTGGAGCTGGTGGGGACAGCACTCTTGGCCGCTGGCACCTCAACAGGGTAGGCTGGATCCAGGTCTTCCCTGGTGTCTTGAATAGAGGATTTGGAAGTTGTGTTGGGCAGAATTATGGCCTCCCAAAGATGTCCACGTCTTTATCTCTGGAACCTGCGAATTTGTTACATTACACGGCAAAGGAGAATTAAGATTGCAGATCAGCTGACCTTAACATACGGGGATTATCATGGATTATCTAGGCGAGTCCAATGTAATATCAAGGGCCCTTAAAAGTGGAAGAAGGAGGGAGGAGAAAAAGAGACAAGAGAGATTGCAGCATGCGAAGGGCTCAGCCCACTATTACTGGCTTTGAAGATGGATGATGAGGCCACCAGCCAAGGAATGCGGGCAGCCTCTAGAAGCTGGGAAAGGCAGGAAACAGGTTCTCCTCTGGAGCCTCCAGAAGGAACACAGTTCTGCTGACACCTTGATTTTAGCCTAGAGAGACCCATTTTGGATTTCTGACCTCTAGAACTGTACAATAATAAATTTGTGTTATGCCACCATATTTGTAGTAATTTGTTACAGCAGTGATAGGATACCCCTTTAATCCCCTATTACCTACTGGTTTTATCAGTCATTGATGTTTGTTGCCTGGATACATGATTTCTTTAGGAGTTGCAAAAGGCAACTGGTAATTATATGTTAATTTGCATAGTCTAGTGGGGGAGAACCCCTTTAGACTCTCAGGGCCACGGTAGTAGTGATTATGTCTACTTAGTTTACCACTAAACATCGAGGGCCTGGCATATAGTAGATTCTCAATAAATATTTGTTAAATGACTAAGTGATGACATTCTTCATAAGGTTCTAATATCTCATAGATTATGCATTATTATTCTCTTTCTACGTTGCCCAGATGAGCATCTTGACAAGGGAGGAGTAGAGTTTAGTCGACACCTGAGAAGAAAGAAATTCAGGGAATTCCCTGGTGGTCCAGTGGTTAGGGCTCCATGCTTTCACTGAGGAGGGCGCTGGTTCAATCCCTGGTCGGGGGGGAACTAAGATTCCCGCAAGTGGAGCGGTGAGGCCAAAAAAAAAAACAAAAAAAAAAAAAGAAGGAAATTCATCTGATTGGCCTCATTTCATCCAAACGATCCATCCTGAGAAAATGACCTCACAAATGCAAAGTAATTGCTCCACTGCCTGAGGAAAGATCCAGAAAACTATGGAAGCTGGAGGACAGTGAACTCTTTCCCTGTGTGCTTCTCCCCACCATGTGGGTTGTGGAGGGTGGTTAGAAAGAATGGGTAGCCGTGGGTGAGGAGAGATGAAAGCATTGCTAGCTCAACCCAGCTATCGTAAGTGGTCAACCGCATCACGCTATTTACGTGTTTACTCATGCTGTTTCATGCTGAAGAATCGGAAGGACCCTGGGGTGCCTCTAGAGGCACCGGGAACCTTGAGAATCAAGCACTGTCCCTCCAGATTGGAGCTGGAAGTAATGGGGGCTGGGGCAGCAGAGGGGGTCCTGGAAAGGAGAGGAAGGAGGGAGAGCAGAGAAGTAAGGGACCCCTGGATACTGCCTGCAGGTGGAGTTTAAGTGGACGAGGGTGGCCTGAAGGGCAAAGCTCTTCCAGGCTCTTTGTGTGCCCAGGTGGGTCAGCTCCTCAAAGGCTTGTCACCTCCTGGGAGTGAACCGGATGGGGACCTTGCCCTGGCCTTGGGGACAAAGATAAGGGGCTAAAATCATTCATAAGTGTCTTGTGCATGGTTGGGTGGACTCTTTTCTCTAGTCTCAAAGTTATATGATTCAGGTTGTAAAGTAAATTTGAGGCAAGGGTTATGATATTGGCTGTCTCAGGTGGTGGTTTCCAATGGGCAGAGGTATAGTCTCTGCGAATGCTGGACTAGGGAATACTGGGAATGCTAGACTAGGGAACCCTGGAAGACCAAGACTTTTAGAGGGAAGGACCAAGGCTGGCTCAGTGGACACTCTTTCTTTTTCCTCTTTCCTTCTTTTACCCACCTCCACCCATACCTAACCTGAAATTCCACACATCCAAACACACCAAGGGTGGTGGTGATTTTTTAAGGAATTTTGAAGAAGTATATGTCTAACTGCTAAAGGTACTAGCTCCTAGTAGGGGAGCCAGGGAGTGAGATGCATTAAATAGGAAGCGATCTCTACGCCACTCTTATGCCAGTCGTCTGGGAGCCTCTCTTCTCCCCTCAAACTGTAAAATTTGCATTGCTCACTGGCAGAGAGCCCCAGATCATTCGCCTTCCTCCCTCTTTCTTCTGGGACTTATATTTTTAGCAGATTGTGGTGTGCTGAAAAATGTCCTTCTCCCCCCGCAAGATGACCACGTTCTAATCCCCGGAACCTGTGAATGTTACCTGACATGGCAAAATGGACAAGGCAGACGTGCATAAATGAATGATCTTGAGATTGGGAGATTATCCAGGTGAGAATGTGATCACGAGGGCCTTTACATGAGGGAGGCAGATCAGAGAGAGCAGTAGAAGATGAGATGACAGAAGCAAGAGGTTGGAGTGATGTGAGGAAGGGGCCAAAAGCCAAGGAATGTGGGCGGCTTCTAGCAACTGAAAAGCTTTGAAGCCTCCAGAGGGAATGCAGTTCTGCTAACACCTTGCTTTTCGACTTCTGGCCTCCAGAACTGTAGGAGAATAAATCTGTGTTGGTAATTTGTTACAGCAGCAAGAGGACACTTATACAGAAGTGTTGCACCCTCTCTGGATTTACTAAGAACAGAGAGCTGTTGCTGGAGGAACAAAGAAAGAATGTGGCTTGTTTTGTGGATTAATAAGGTTTTAAAATCCAGTGTACATGCTCCAGAATGAAGAGGATCTCCTGAATGGTGCCCTGTTCCTTACCTAGAATTGAGCCTGGGATGATGTAAAACCAGATATGGAAGTTCTTCTTGATAGCCATCAGGGTTTAATTTGATTAAAGTAACTTGAGTTTACTAAATTCCCACAGTAATGGAGACTGGGGAGTCTAGGGTTTCTATGTAGGTTGAGCTAAGTTTTTTGTTGTTGTTGTTGTTTTTAATCAGTTTAGAAAGGGGCTAAGAGACTTCTTTTGACCAGGGTTTGTATAGAAAATCTGCTGTTACTTGGATTGTATGTTTCTTCAAGGTGACTTAGGGATGACTTGCTGATGAGGAACACAGACACATACAGACCCGGACATCACATTTTAATTTTTGCTGACTCATTTGAGAATTAGCTGCCGGCATCATTATCCTTTAGCTTGCAATACTTTGATATGTGTCCCTTAAGAGCAAGGATATTCTCCCACATCTATAAAACATACTCCAGAAATTTAACAACAATGCAATACTCATCTAATGTACACTCCACATTCAGATTTCCCCATTTATCTCTAAAATGTTCTGTATAGTTTTTTCTTTTTTAATCCATGATCTCATCAAGGGTCATATTTTGCATTTAGCTGTTATGGCTTTTTATTTTATTTTAATTAATTTAATTTATTTTATTTTTTTGACGACATTGGATCTTCATTGCTGCACGGGCTTTCTCTAGTTGTGGTGAGCGCGGGCTACTCTTTGTTGCAGTGTGCGGGCTTCTCAGTGCAGTGGCTTCTCTTGTTGTGGAGCACAGGCTCTAGGTGCACGGGCTTCAGTAGATGGGGCACGTGGGCTCTAGAGCTCAGGCTCAGTAGTTGTGGCACACGGACTTAGTTGCTCCGCGGCATGTGGGATCTTCCCGGACCAGGGCTCGAACCTGTGTTCCCTGCATTGGTAGGTGGATTCTTAACTACTGCGCCACCAGGGAAGCCCCCTGTTATGGCTTTTTAATCTTGAAAAAGACTATTGTAATAGAACGTAAACTTCATGACAGCAGGCATTTTAACCTTTTTGATCACTACCTAGCACAAAGTAGATGCTTAGTAAGTACATTTAAAATGAAAACTTGAGGAAGTAATCACCACTCCTCCAAGTCATCCCTCAGTGCAGCCACTGGGGTATTTATCCTCCATTCTCCTTCTGATAAATAACCCTCCTCACCCTCCTCCCACCACAGATTTGCATACATGAGCCATTCCAGCTAACCATAGTATCCTATTCCCATGAAAAAATGAGCATAGTTGACAGTTGAACAATGCAGGAGTTAGGGGTCCCGACCCTCCACTCAGTCCACAATCCACCAATAACTTTACAGTTTAGCCCTCTGTCTCTGTGGTCCCACATTTGAGGATTCAATCAACTGTGAATCATGCACTACTGTAGTATGTAGCTATTAAAAAAAATTCACGTATAAGTGGACCCACACAGTTCAAACCCGTGTTGTTCAAGGGTCAGCTGTATTGCAGAAGAGGGCAAGTGACAACATCAGGGCAAATGAAAATTCTTCGGAGACGTTGATTTATTTACATACTAGGAAAGAGATATTCTCTTCCACTAGGATTTCTAAACCAGAAACATGTGGTCTAGAAGAGCCATAGCTATTCCCCCACTAGCTGTTAAAGGAAACAGGAAAGAATAAAAAATTTAAAAAGTTCAGAGCAAAGCCAGGCCAAGAAAGGCAGATCATGAATGTAAGAGTCCTGAAAACCTTGTTCTGGCACCTGGATCCAGCCCTGCCTGAAGTCTACATCCATTCATAAATATCCCAGATACATAAGGCAATACACAGCCATTCTGCCAAAGTAGTTTGAGTTGGTTTTCTGTCATTTGCATCCTAAAGAGTTCTGCCTAATCCAGCCACTTAACCTTGCACTACAGAAAGTCAGTCTTATGCTATCCTTCATCTGGCAAGAAAAGTTACTTCTGAATCACATCTGTTGTTCCACGGGCATAATTCCCTTAATGTGAGGATTCATTTAGTCATGTAACTTTTGAAAATAAAATGTCTATTGTCTTAGGAACTCTGGGAACCACTACTAAATATAAAATCAATTGGAAATCATGAAGCTATAAAGAAAAATAATCAAGGGAGGAAACTTGACAGGATATTCCAATTCGGGCAGAACATTTTGAACTTAAAAGTGAGGTTCTATTTATAATTGCTGCCTTGGATAGTCTTGTATTTTACATTTTTTCAAAGCAAAGATTTTAGTAGCCCCCCAATAATAACAACCACCAAAAAAAAAAAAAAAAGACAGAAACAAAGAAGAAAGTTCTGAGCGAAACTCTGCTCCAGTCATCTTGGAATCGTAAATCCAGGTCAGATGGTTACCTGTACTGTGCCGTTTCCTCTGAGCAGATCTTCCTTTTCCCTCCTATTCAGATGTCAGGTACCTTTGGTCAAATAGAGTCGTGAGGCACTGGACTAGAGGAGTGACAAATAATATGTGTCATGGGAGGATGTCAGTTGGCGTGTTGATATCTGTCACAAGGACTTAATTAGGATAAACGGCAGAGAATATGTTGCCGACCCACTCACCCGCGGCGTATGGAGGGCTTGCAGGGTGAGATAAATGGGATATGAGGGGAAAAAAGTCACATTAATTCTGTTTTGCTGCAGAGAGCTCTTGAGAGAGCAAGGGAGGGGGCGCTGTGGTATCTTTTCCTTGGGGTTCAAGGGGAAAGTGAAAGGGGACAGTGAAAACTTGTGGTGGGGATTATAATCTCTTGAATTCCTAAGCCCAGGACTCCTCAGAAATCTTCAGAACCACGTCCCGAGAGCCCTGGGGCTCACGTTCCGTGATAAATGTCACGGACTCTGCCTTTACACTGGTCTCAGCTTTGTCGCCCTCACCTTGCCTGATCATGAGTTTTTCCAGGAAGCCATGAGACGGCCTCCATGTTTCTATGAGAACGTTTGCTAAACATCAGGCTTATTCTTTTACAGTAATACCTCTGTCATAGAAACAAGGCTTGTCTCTCAGGGTACTGATCTCCACATAAGGCTCCAGAGATCCTGGGAATGGGTGTAATCGCGCTGTACCCAGCGGCCCCAGGTGGGGTTGCTTCCAGCTGCGCTGTGTCCTCCACGTACTATTACCCTCTTCCTTCTGATCTCCCTTCTCTTTTTTCATCCTGTTTAAAGGTTTTTATAGAGTGACTGTATTTCTTTAGAAGTCAAGTGTTCAATTCAGTGAATAATGAATGCATGAAGGAGGGAGGGAGGGAAAAAGGAGTGAATCTGTCAGAATTCCCTGCTTAAGAAGGAAAGATAGGGGTTCCCTGGTGGCGCAGTGGTTAAGAATCCGCCTGCCAATGCAGGGGACACGGGTTCGGGCCCCGGTCTGGGAAGATCCCACATGCCATGGAGCAACTAAGCCCGTGAGCCACAACTACTGAGCCCACATGCTTCAACGACTGAAGCCCACACACCTAGAGCCCGTGCTGCGCAACAAGAGAAGCCACAGCAATGAGAAGCCCACGCACTGCAAGGAAGAGTAGCCCCCGCTCGCCACAACTAGAGAAAGCCTGTGCTCAGCAACAAAGATCCAACGCAGCCAAAAATAAATAAAAATAAAAATAAATAAATTTATTTAAAAAAAAAAAGAAGGAAAGATATACCTGCACTCACTTGACAGTGTGGTCCTAACGTATCTGGTGGTTAAATTAGTTGGTTTTAACTAAAAGGAATTTTGAAGCGTTAAATCCGAAGAGATGTTTTTATGTATGATACACATGTACTTGTACGCGTGAGCATAAGATAATATGAGACATGATACTTACGTGGTCACAGCATCCTCAATTCATCTAAGTGAGGAAGAAATGCCTGTTGACTAAAGGGCAAACCCCTGTGTTAACACGCTAAGAATAAAATATATGCTTATTCTACTGTATAGCACAGGGAACTATGTTTAATATCCCGTGATAAACCATCATGGAAAAGAAGATGAAAAAGAATGTATATATATGTATACTGAATCACTTTGCCGTACAATAGAAATTAACACGACATTGTAAATCAACTATAGTTCAGTAAAATAAACTTAAAAAATATACACGCTCAAATAGTTAATAACCTTATGGGGAGAAGAGATCACTTAGCTGTTTAATCTTTCTTCATTTATCCCTAAAGTATTTCTGCAGAGCCTAGTCTGTGTCAGGGTCAATGCTAGGTACTGGGGTTGGAGCAGAGAGGGAGAAAGACACAGTTCTGCCCCCTGGGGTTTTGTGCTCCAGCTGAGGTTACGCACAGAGGAAATCTTCCCAAAGACAAATGGGATGGATGCCTCTGGCGAGGCCCACCGGTCCATGGCTGCCCTGTCCACACAGTCCCGCTAGTGGCCACTGAACACATGTGTCCACTGAACAATGGAAATGTATGACCGAGGAGCTGAAAATCCAATGTTATTTCCTTTTTTCTTTTAATAAATTTATTCATTTATTTTTGGCTGCATTGGGTCTTTGTGGCTGCGCGTGGGCTTTCTCTAGTTGTGGTGAGCGGTAGCTTCTCTTCGTTGCAGAGGAGGGTCTCTAGGCATGCGGGCTTTAGTAGCTGTGGCCCGCGGGCTCTAGAGCGCAGGCTCAGTAGTTGTGGCGCTCTGGCTTAGTTGCTCCGCGGCGTGTGGGATCATCCTGGACCAGGGCTCAAACCCGTGTCCCCTGCATTGGCAGGAGGATTCTTAACCACTGCCCCACCAGGGAAGTCCTATGTTATTTCCTTTTAATTAATTTAAATTTAATTAAAAAAACCAATACTGGGTTCAGTCCTGGCAGAATTTTTAGTATGTTTGGAACAACTTGGGTGCATGAATCTACTTTTCCAGTGTTAAACTTTATGAGATCTAAATACAGATCAAGGTTTCCTATGAAAATTTAGGATCCTAAGTGAGAGGTGCTGCATGTACAAAATTCACCCTGGGTTTAGAAGATTTGGTACCAAAAAAAAAAAAAAAAAACCACTAAAGGGAATGAATGTAAAATAACTCATTGATTTTTTTTTAACATTTATAACATGTTAAAAGTAACAATATTTTGATTATATTGGGTTAAATAAGTTATATTATTAAATTGATTTTTCTTTTTTAATATGACTACTAGAACAATCTAGATTACATATGTGACTTGCATTTGCTTCTTTCAGACAGCACGGGTCTGTGGGATTTTGAAGGAGAGATAAAGCTTATCATGAAAGAGGTTGGTTTTTGACATTAATTCTACAGAACAGGTGGGATGGGTCAGGCGGAGAGGGTAGAGGGCATTCCTGGGAGAGAAGAGACTGGACATCAATACGACGTGGGATTATGCCTGGGATGCCAGGTGTGTGGGAGAGCCCTGGGCATTGTGTTTAGGGAGTAGCAGCGGGAAAAGCTAGTTGGGATGATGGAAACCATGATGTGGGAGCCTTGACCGGCCAGGCGGAGCTTTTTATGCTTAATCCAATTGGCCAAGGGAGAGCTGGGAGGCTTTTGAGCGGGGGGCAGGATGGTAAAAGCAGCTTTCATTGGTGTTTATCTGGCTGCAGTGTGTAAACTGGGATGAAAAGAAGAGAACCAGAAACAGGGAGACATGTTTTGAAGAGCCCAGCAGGAATTCTAGAAGTGCCCTGTGGGGAAGAAAGATGGCTTCCTTTTAGCCAAGAATTCAAAACCAAACAAACAAAGAAACGAATAAGTAAATGATAGAAACCTCACATGGTTCTTCTACAAATAAATGTATACCTTCTTCACACTCCATTTCTTACAAATTACCCTTTTGCGAGTTAACTTCTTCCCCTTTAAGTTTAAAAAAATTGAAAAAAAAAAAAACTCTTCTGTGTAGCTACAACGTCATTTGGGCATCGTCCTGGAGTCCAGGACAATCACTGTGGAAGGAGAGCTGTCATTTTGCTTATCACGGGGCAACCACAAACCTCCAAGGAGGGTGAATCTCTTGGAGTCAAGATTTGCAGGAAATAAAGATTTTAAGAAATGGATACTAATGACTAGAGATGATTTATAACGTTCAGGATTCACAGAATTGTAGGACGGAGAGGCTTCTAGGTATCATCCAGTTCCACCTTTCACTTCATTGACGAATAGGACAAAGCCACACAGCCAGTGAGCCGCAGAGCAGTGGCTGGAATCTGAGTTTCCAGGTTTGTACACCTCCCGCCATGCCACGTGGAATACTGTCCATTAGGAACATCAAACGCATAATGAGTCAAGAAAGGTAAGGTTAAAGGATGAAGACATGTGAAAGGTAATAGTCAAGCCTATCTATATATAGAGTGGTTATATAAGCACACACAGACCTATGAATAAAATGTGCAGGGCCTCTGTTCTCCCCACTGCAGCCCTCTGAAGTGTCACTGGTTGATCCTGGGACAGCTGCCCACTGTGGGGACACATGGGAGGAACACTTAATCCCCACTAAGGAGGGACAGCAGGGTAGAGGACGAGTCCTACCACCTCCCCTTGAAGCCTTTCAGTGTCCCAGCCTCTTCCTTTACATGCTTGCAGGGAAGAAAGCAGAACTGGAGGACTAAAGAGGGACAGAGATGCTGAGAAAAAGTAGGACTGGGAGGGTGTTGAAAGGTCAAGCTGAGGGCTTGGCACAGATGTCAGTGTTCAGAACACTGTGCAGGCTCTTTAAATAGAGCCCTCACAGGTGAATGCAGTGACAGAAAAGCCGCCCTGTGCTCCAGGGAACTAAGTAAATAAGCACAGACGTCAGATGTCCAGAGCTGGGTGGGGCTGGGCTGAACAAGGAGCTCAGGAGAAAGTACAGGAACGTCTTGGTTTTTTATTGCCAAGCCCTGTTCCATTAGATGGCAACTGTGGAGTTGCCCACATTTCAGGAAATATCTTCTGCGTAGAGACCTTTCAGAGGAAAATATGAAAATTCAACGTCAGCTCTGAACCAGTCCAGCACCTGAACCATGATTAGAGCTTATGAATAGTGTAGGCTTTCTTAAGGGGTCCTAATGACATTCAGTGAATTGGCTTATAAGCATGTGTTTTATACCTTTTCCTTCAAAGTGGAAACTCAAGGATTATGATTAAATAGTTGAAGTACTGATCGTATAAAAACCAACCCATGACCCCCAGTAAAAAGCCACACAAACTGGCATGCTCCCCCGCCTTGCTGTATTCTTCTTTCCACGCATAGTACAAGCGTACATAAAGCAAGAGCACAAACACAAGCAAAGGCCGTGTTTGGCTTTTGATTAGACGTTAAACCTCAGACGATCATTAAACTTCTTGAACTCTGTGGCTTCAATCCAGGTGGGAAAGCAGGTCAAGCAAGTAAAGCTAAGGTAGAGTATGCAATCTTTTGTTCTCAGCAGGCTTTGAAGATTGTTTCAGGGTTAATGTTTGACTTTGGGTCTTAACTATTTTATGTCTTGGTTTCCTCACCGACAAACAAAACATCCATCTTTCAGTGAAAGAAGATCACACTTTCCCATTAATGTGAATGGTCTAAACTCATTCCTTCGGAGGGTAAAGCAAAATGGTGAAGAGTTCAGGCTCTAGAGCAGTGTGGTCCAATAGAGGTATAATGTGAGGCCCAAGTATGGGCACGTGGAGCATTAACTTTTCTAGTAGCTACTTTAACCAGAAGTAAAAACAAATAGGTGAAAAGCATTTTGACAACATTTTATTTTATTCAGTGTATCCAAAATATGATTTCAATATATCAATATTTAAAAAATTATTAATGAGATATTTTATGTTATTTTCTTCATACTAAGTCATTAAAATGTAGTGTGTATTTTACACTAACTGCACATCTCAATTTAAACAAGCCATATTTAAAATACTCAATACCTATATGTGGCAGGAGGCTCCCCCACTGGGCAGGACAGCTCTAAAGTCAAATTATATTGACTTTGCAGCCTCCTGATCTTCAGCAAGTTACTTAAGCATAGCGTCCCTCAGTATCTACATCTGTAAAATGGGAATGATAAGAGGATCCACGTTACTGGGTTTGTCATGAAGATGATGTATGTAAATATACTTAAAGCCCTCAGTGCAATGACTGGTATATATTTAATCAATCAGTGTAAACTATCATTATTAGTTTCAGTAAAAGTACACAGGGTGAACTTGTTTTTCTCCACAATACGGTGATTCCAAACCAAATGAAATTGAGTTGAATTTACAGCTTAGATTTTGGGGGGCTGGGGGGTGGGAAGGCAATTATTTAAGCAGCCCAAATCAGGAAAACATACTTGAAATACTTCATTTTGTGATGACATTGAACCAGTAATTTTTAAAATATAAAATGGCCTTTCCCCTATGCCCATGACAGGGAAAGCAATAATAGTTTTAACTAGTTACCTGTCGATTGTTACCTTACCTTATCAGAAAGATTTAAGGCAGCTGAATGGTATGTTTACACTGTTCGTAAAAGCGCATGCATTTAGATTTTGGGGGGCAGAATTTAGATTTTGGAGCTTTTAAGATAATGAAACATTGAGTGTTAAACCGGAGCTCCCTGCCTTGTTTCCTAATGCAGTTTTGCCTTTGGGTGACGGCCGCGTCTGGGGACTTCGGCACTGTCCTCAACCTCAGGGTTTTGTTTTGGTGCTCCAGATGTACGCCAAAGGCGCACAGCATTTGCTTTGCGGACACAGGGCCCAACTTGTTCTATGAACTTTTTCTTAGTCTCTTCTTTAGCACCTGTGAATGAGCATAAACGAGGTGAAAGATTTGCTGGGGCCAAGTTATCAGGGCTTATCCACACGAGGCCAAGACCAAGAAGTATTAATGTCACTTGCTGCACGGTATTAAGAAGACCCACAGGAAGTTAGGAAACTGGCATTTCCCCCCCCTTAGTCTTATTTATTATTATTATTTTTTGCGGTACGCGGGCCTCTCGCCGCCGCGGCCCCTCCCGTTGCGGAGCACAGGCTCCGGACGCGCAGGCTCAGCGGCCATGGCTCACGGGCCCAGCCGCTCCGCGGCATGTGGGATCTTCCCGGACCGGGGCACGAACCCGCGTCCCCCGCATCGGCAGGCAGATTCCCAACCACTGCGCCACCAGGGAAGCCCTCCTTAGTCTTACTGATGGCACCAAACATCTCCATGACATTTTGCTCAAGGTATATTTTCATCTTTTGTAGGAGGTTTGAGGGATTTGGGGCTGATCAAGGGAAAAGATATGACCATGAGAGCAGCAACACAACAAGCATTGCTGCACCCTGCTTGGACAGGGTTGCATGAGAGGGGCGCTCTCACTGAGACTGAGACTGTCCAGAGGATCCAGGAGGCCAACATCCAGAAGGGGAGGCGGGTAAGGGAGCTTTCGGGAGACGGGACTAGAGGAGTCTCGGCGGCATGGTAGGGTGGTCTCTGGGTCAGAGAGCTCCGAAGGGTGATGGCAGCTGGGGTCTTGTAACTACAAGGCTCTACCTTATCAATGGCCAACAGGTGCTGGGTGAAGTTTCGAGGGGTATGCAAAACAGGTGGGCTCTAAATGGCTAAAAATCCGGTTGTTTGAGCTAATTTTTAAATAACTGAATGTGTAAAAATTTGAGTTCAGTGCCAGCAGGCTTTTGAGGGGATGAGTCTCAGACCGCAGTGGAAAAATAAACAACCTGGGGGCCAATCCACAGAAGTCATCTTTACCATTTACTTAACGATCGTTCATTCCATGTGGGAAGAGTATGGCACGGTGGGGAGAGCACAGGAGAAAATCTCGGGTTCTGGTTGTGGCTGTACCACTCCCTCACTGTACCTTGGACAGTCACTCAATCCATCACACCTCACTGTCCTCATCCATAAAGTGAGGGGTGGCACAGATGACCCTAAGCTTCCAGCTGCAAATATTTGTGACTCTCAGATTCTTAGAACATCCTCATGATGGTAGACAGGATACACTTTATTATTTCCATTTGTTGGATGGGGGACCTGAAACACAAAGTGGATAAGTGCTAAGCTTTATATCAAAACTAACCCAGTTCCTGGCAGAGAACTGGATTAGAACTCACATTTGTGGATGTCTAGATCCTTTGTGTTTTCTATTATCCTGATAGGCAGATACAGGGAATCTTTTTTTTTCTACATCTTTATTGGAGTATAATTGCTTTACAATGGTGTGTTAGTTTCTGCTTTATAACAAAGTGAATCAGTTATACATATACGTATGTTCCCATATCTCTTCCCTCTTATGTCTCCCTCCCTCCCACCCTTCCTATCCCACCCCTCCAGGCGGTCACAAAGCACCAAGCTGATCTAATACAGGGAATCTTTATAAAATGTTTTGGAAATTAAATTATATTCTGCTACTGCACGTAGCTGTGGCCCAATCAAGAGACACCCAGACTTAAGGTTTAGAGGAATGCCATATTAATAATTATTGTATTAGTTAATAATGCCATTATTAATATTATTGTCCTGTTTTTTCCATGTTTACACTTACAAACCTTTGGTGTAAAAGAACTACAGCACCACTATTTTATACATATAGTTATTATATAATAATGATAGTTATTACATAATTGCTTTTTGTTATCACCTTACATGTGTACATACTTGAAGGTTTAGTAAGCATATTCCTACCTGTTATATCTTTTATTCTTTCAGTGGCAGTGTGCAGCGGTGTGCTGGGTTTCCTCAACAACCCGCTCTCCGGAGGAGGAGACGTGCTGATTCTCGTGGTGTAAATACTCTCACCAGGGCCAGTTTTGAGGTAGCAACACAAAGTCACTGCAGAGCTGGGAAGAGATGTGCCTGTTCGGCCCTTTCCAGCTTTACTACCTGCTCTGGCGATGCTGAGTGAGGTTGAACCAGTGTTCTAGCTCTTGCTTTATCTGCCCATAGATTCTAAACTTCTTTCCAATCATTGATCACGCTTGTAAAAACGTGCTCAATGCTTGTTCCCACTGGATCGTTACTCTCTGGGGGCTAGAAATTGTGTTCTCTTGCTCCCCACTGTTCCCGGGACTTATTCTCACCCATCTGCTGCTTTCTATAAAATTGCAAAGCAGATGAGATGTTATTCCCAAAGACCTCCTGCCCGGTGATGTTGGGCCCAGGTACCAGAATTTCCCCTACATCATGGGGCTCATCTTATCATCCTGCATGGATTTCTCATGTGTGTGCTCTGTTGTGGTAACTACTATAAAGATTTGTTGCTATTTTTAATGAAGCATATCAATTGCATACCTGAATCCATCATGGAGATTGAGAAATACAAACTCTTGTTTTCCTCACCATTGTTGGGACTGTACAGAGAGTTTGACGTCCTCTTATGGTCACCAGCTAGACAGCATTTCCTTCTGAAAGGAGGGAGGTTTACCTAAAAATAAATGAGTTTTAAAATTCTTTATCCTAAAACTTGTCTAAATTGTAAAATAAATCACTCAGGAGATTTGGTGAATTTTTTGGCTCTGAGAGCTCCTGTATTCGACTGTCCTGGAACACTGTGTCCTCTAACTGTTAAGCCATGTTCATTTGTTTCTGGCTCCGACATGTCGGAGGACTTTGTGGTCCTGTTTTCCAGACCTGAATTTAATTGGAGAGTTAATTATTTGATCAAGGACATGTAAGCCAAGTTGAATTTGGGGGTGAAGCCTGCGATCTCTGTTCCGCTTCAACAGACAAGAAAGTCTCTGTGATGCTCTGTTGCTGATATTTTTACATAAGCAGATGTTCCACATAGCAGAGGGAAGAAGCTGGGCAGAGGAGACTGTAACCAGATCGTGTGAAGCCGAGGACAGAAGCTCCTTTATCTCTTTGCAATCACTTAGCCTAGGAAGACCCGAGGCCTGGGCTCTGAGGTCCTCACTGCTGTTCTAGAGGGCATTTGAGCTAAACAGGAAGGGATGAGGGTTCATCAGCTCAGCCTCAGCCTTCGCTTATCACCTCTGATGAGCGTGTGCTTCTCAGATGGAATTCATAAGCACCTTGAATAATTTATCCTTCTTCTCATTCCAGAAATTCTTTAGTTAGGTATTTTCAAAAGTTTTTTTCTTTTAAAGTCACGTGACCCAGGCTACTAGCCGGCCGTCACTAGTTCACGGTTTCCACGGCAACCAGGTGAAGGAGCCATTCAAGTCCATCTACAATAACCTTAATTAAAATGATGTAACATCACTTAAAATAGGTGTCCCTTCTCTATGCCAGAGTTAGGTTCCCTATGCTTCCGATGACTGTCTCTAAAAAAATTCTTTCCTCTACGTGGCAAATGCTGTACATTTCATTGGCCCCTGGTTTCCTATATCTCATTAAATTATTGTCTTACTATGAGGGAACTGCATATGCTATCCACCTGTGGACTGTGGAAATGGGGGGCCCAGGCCCACCTGAAAGCAGTAGCTGCTACCTAATTTCAGCCAATTGTTGCTTTTTGAGGCCAGTGTTACCAATTCTTCTGATTTTATTTTTAAGGAAGAATCAGAAATCCAGATCTGTAAAAAAAAATTTCCTAATTTAAAAATTCTGGCAGTGAATTCATATGAAACATACACACACGTATGCGTGTGTGTACACACAGACGAGCGGAACAAATCATACAAATTTGTCAGTTGTCTGGATACAACCTGTAGGCTACTGGGTTGAGTCCCGTCCTATAGGACATTCTCAGAACCATATGTAAGTCTGGAATGAGCTAGGTACTGACCTCTGTTTTTTCAATTTTGTCACAAAAAACAGACCTCAGATTTGCAGATATGATGTTAGGGATTTATTGAGAACCACTGGAGAATCCAAGAGATGAAATGTACAAGGAGGCTCTATTGGATCAATGTTGGGAGGAATTTTTTGAGAATCAGAAGTGTTGAAGATAGGATGGAGATATACCAATGAAATGCAATACTAGAACCTTGATAAGATCCTAGATTTGCTGGGCGGGTGGGAAGAAATAAGAAAAATTATTTTCGGGGCAATTGCAGAAATTTAAATAGAGGCTGTATATTAGATGGTAATTAATATTAATTTCTTAGATATGTGTGATAAATAGTGCTGTGGTTATATAGGAGAACATCTTTGTTCATTGTACTCTTCTTTCAACTTTTCTGTAAATTAAAACTTTTTTTTTTTTTTTTTTTAAGGAAGAGAAAAATAGACTTTCAGATGGGTTGTTAGCTTACTGCCTTGAGAAACATTCAAGTTAATTCATTCAAGTGGCATTGGTTTGGGATGTTGACGTAATGACTGGCTACCTGGACCCTGATAGATGACTTTCAAGTCCTTTATTAAGGATCTGCTAAGGGCAGGACCCAAAGATGCAAATCTAGGATGCTTTTAATTGCTTAATTCCTCAAGCCATCCATTTTTGTCTCCTTGCTTAAATGAGATAATTTATATAGCCAACTAGTAGAGTTCTAGATACATGATAGGCATACATCAAATGTTATTTTTCTTTTCATTAAAAACAAATAACTTACCTATGGTCATGCTTTGGACTAAGTATTGCATCTCACTAAAAAACATAGTAGGAATACATTTCAGGAATTCCTAACTAATTAACACCTATCCAGGTGAGTTTTCACAGTTAAACCCAGGAAATAATTTCACACTGACACTTGAAGAAATGATTTGAGGTTCTCACTTCAGGGGTACCCTTGTCCTCAGATCCTGCTTAAGAAAAACTAAAAAATGTCCATCTTGTCTGGTTGCCTCTGGGTCTGACTTGGGATACCCTCTCCCTGGACTTACCCTTCCCAGGGAATATTTGTTTTAGCTTCTTTTACCCTTTCAGACTTTGTATCAGTGTTTTTCTTTCTTTTTTTTTTTTTTTTGCGGTACGCGGGCCTCTCACTGTTGTGGCCTCTCCCGTTGCGGAGCACAGGCTCCGGACGCGCAGGCTCAGCGGCCATGGCTCACGGGCCCAGCCGCTCCGCGGCATGTGGGATCTTCCCGGACCGGGGCACGAACCCGTGTCTCCTGCATCGGCAGGCGGACTCTCAACCACTGCGCCACCGGGGGAGCCCTATCTGTTGTTTTTTAGGTTTAGTTTCTTCCCATTTTATTAGGTGTTAGATTTCCACCCCCACTTTTTTCCTGTTGTCTTTAGTGCCTTCAACTGATGGGCACACTTGTTTCATCAGTTCATCTCATTCCTTCTGTCTTAACAGCAACATTGGCTTTAAAATTTGTTTAATCTTTAAAATGATCTTTGAAATCTAGTCTTTTCTTTCACACCCTTGCCACATGGTACTTTTATTAGGATTTAGCCCATTTTTAAGGTGCTCTTGGCCATGACGTCAAAATTGATGCTGCAATAAAAA
Organism: Delphinus delphis; assembly: GCF_949987515.2. NCBI lineage: Eukaryota > Metazoa > Chordata > Mammalia > Artiodactyla > Delphinidae > Delphinus > Delphinus delphis. The sequence goes on from NC_082700.1 coordinate 21,695,960, forward strand.
TGTCGTAAGCTTTTGAATAACATGCTTTGCTGAAGCCTAAATAATTTCTACTGCCTATTTCAATGGAGTCCAAGATACTTGGACATGCAAAGTCAGCAATCAAAATTTGCACAGAGGTCTTCGTGACTGGCTCCAAACTGAATATGTTAGCTATCTTGGAAAACCATCAAGATAAAACCATTTAACCATTTAAAACCATTAAACCATTTTAAACCTGCTTTTGATATCCCTGCCCACTACACATCCCAATGATAATAACAGAAGTTAATAGATTTTACACACTTGTTGTGTGCTGAGTGAATAAGAGCATTGTCTCATTTAGTCCTTATAAAAAACCTACAAAGTGAATAACTATTATTGTCCTTTTTTTACAGATTCGTCTTAGAGCAATTTAGCCCTCTGCCCACTGTCCCACTATAGCTGGGATGAGGCCCTTTCCAAAAGCCTCAAGCAGTGTGCTCTATGGTCGGGTGGCTTTGAAGTCATAAAGAGGCAAAGGAAGGAGAAATTGGAGATGTTGATTAGCAGTCAGGCTGGCCAGTGTGAATTCTAAGGGTGCGGGATTTGTCTCCCTACTTGAATTTTTTATTCAGGCGCCCTGTAACTCTAGTTAGCTAGAACGAAATGCCCCTCATTCTTTTCTGCTGACTTTCAGTAGCTCCAGGTCAATTGTTATTTTTTTTTAAAGTATGATATTGGTATTGTGTTCATGATTTTTAAAAAGTGTCCTCCTGCCTTTTTAAGACAGTAACATTGAAATGATGTGATGTTTGGGATTGGCTTCAAAATATTCGTTTGGTGGTGGGGGTGGTGGGGAGATGGGTGGCACGATAAAGGAAATAATATTGGCCATGACTGCTGTAATTGGGCGATGGGTAGATGGAGTTCATTAAACTATTCTATTTTTGTGTACATTTGACACTTAGCATAATAAAATCTTTAAAATATTTCTGGGTTACTTCACTTGCCTTCTGTAAGGATGTCATTACCCTCCAACTTCCCTGGTTACAGTCGTCCCTCCGTATCTGCAAGGAATTGGTTCCAGGACCCCCCACAGATACCAAAACCCTGGGTGCTCAAGTCCCTTATTAAGGTGGCATAGTATTTGCATATAGCCTGCACATCCTTCTGTATACATTAAATCATCTCTAGATGATATATACCTAATAAAATGTAAATGTTATGTAAGTAAATTGTTACCAGTGCTCAGCAAATCCAAGTTTTACTTTTTGGAACTTTCTGGAATTTTACAAAATGTTTTCCCTCTGAGGTTGGTTGAATCAGCGGGTGGAGAGCCTGTGGTTGCAGAGGGCCGACTGTATTTCATTTTCTTTACTAGAGGTTCACATTAAGATTGCCAGTCATTTCAGAGCAGCGTTCATTCAGGCATCTTCCTTGTGGAGCTTCTTTTCACTCTTCTGTGATAAGACTTTTAAAAAGCTTGGTTATTATAATGCATATTTTCCTTAATCCTCCTCCCACTGTACACGGGCCTCCCACTGCTGTGGCATCTCCCATTGCGGAGCACAGGCTCCGGACGCACAGGCTCAGCGGTCATGGCTCACGGGCCCAGCTGCTCCGTGGCATGTGGGATCTTCCCAGACCCGGGCACGAACCCGCATCCCCTGCATCGGGAGGCGGACTCTCAACCACTGCGCCACCAGGGAAGCACCCACTTACCTTTTTATTAAACAATTTGACAGACTGCTACCACAAGCTTCCCCCACCACCCCGGTGTCTTCAATTCTCTACACATTACTTTCTTTACAAATAGATTTTGTACAGTTAATTATCACATGACTTTGGTACTGTTTTTTCTAAGGAATCCTTTTCCAGAAGGATTGTAGTGTTCCAAGTTTTAGGAGAATGTTGATTCTTTTTCATTATTATGAAACTCCAATGACTCTGATGTGTCTTGCCTCTGAGACAGACTTATATTAAGTCAGTCTTATTTAAACAGAGCTCAGGTTTGAATGATGGTCTTGCCTATTTGTTTGTTCATTCATTCACTCATTTGTCAATAAAAAATTATTAAATACCTACACATATTGAGTACCATGAAGAACAATTTGCTGTCTTAAATGCTGACATTTTAGAGGGATTTTATAAAATAATACTTTAAAAACTGCGTTTATACTGAAACTGGACTTGGAGCCAACATTGGCTGAATTACATTCTTTAAGGACCATAAAGTTAACACTTCTCCTTTTTTTTTTGGCCACATTGCACGCAGCATGTGAGATCTTATTTCCCCGACCAGGGATTGAACCTGTGCCCCCTGCATTAGGAGCGTGGAGTCTTAACCACTGGACCACCAGGGAAGTCCCCAGTTTACACTTCTTTTTACATAGTACGCACCTAAAAGCATGATTGGGAGGAGGGAATTTATTCACTCAACCGGTGTTTGTGGAGGGCCAGTGCGTGCCCGATATTCTTCCAAGATCTGGGGATACTTTGCTGAACAGGTGAAATTCCCTGCCCTCTGGGAGTTTATATTCTAGTGGAGGATACAACTAATAAATAAAATAAACAGGTTCATACGTGGTGTATCCGACAGGACTACGTGAGCAGAAACAAAGTTGGGAAGGATGGAGGAAGCCTGCAGTGTTGAGAGCTCCTTGAGGTGGCTTTGGGAGAAGAGCTGAGGGCGTAAGGGGCTTGCCTGGGGGCTACCTCGACCAGAGCAGTCCAAGTACAGGTCTGATGCAGGAGCTGCCTGGTTGGTGTCAGAACAGCAATCCACCCTTTTTTTTTTTTAATACAACAAAAACCATTTAATCAAGTGAAAAGTGATAAACTGAACAATAAACAAATATGCACCACAAAGTATTTTCCATTGCAAACACGTTAAGATGAATACGGGGTTTCATTACCATCTCACTGCCATTTTCTTATGTGTTACTGGCCTACATACGCCATGTTGTCTGTAATCATGCAGATGTGAATGGAAGTTCACAGCAGTATGGCCGGAGCAGACTGATGGAAGGAGAAAGGCAGGTAGTGGGATGGAGGGGCCAGGGCACAGGGTCTTGGAGGCGCAGTAAGGTGAGGTAAGGTGGGAAACAAAACTGAGCTTGAACAAAATCACTCTGGCTGCTGTGTTAAGAAGACTGTAGGAAAGTGAAGCAAGGCTGACCAGTTAGGATTCCAAGGTAACAATTCAGGTGAAAGGAGGATGGTGACAGTAGGGGTGGTGAGAAGTGGTTGGAGTCCGGATGCATTTTGGAAGCAGAGCTGAGATGGTTTGCTGATAGGTGGGATGTACGGACTGAGCGAGACGGGAATCAGGGAGGCCAGCAGAATGTATGGCCCGAGCAGCTGGAAGCTGGGGTTGCCATTCACTGAGCCAAGAAACCCGTGGGAATAGTGGCTTTGAGGATGATCAGGAGACAGGTTTGTGCATGTTCAATCTGCACAATCTATCAGACATCCAAGTGGAGGTGTCAAATCAGATCTATGGTTTGAAGTTCAGGGGAGAAAACTGGATTGCATAAAAATTTGAGAGTCTGTTTTCCCACCAGTGGCTTCCTAGAATGTTTGTAAAATTAAACAAGCCCTCCCCGCCGCAGGTAAAAATCTCAGAAACACCTTTCATAGTCTCTGTTAATTGCCCCCCCCCCAACCCCATTGCTGTTTAGAATTGGAAAAGGCTGGTACAGTGGAAAGAAAAAAAAGCATTTGCCATCAGGCAGACGTGTTGGAATCCTGCTCTACCACATAACAGCTGGGTGACCTTAGCAAGTTACTCAACTTCTCTGAGCCTCTCCTTTAGAAAAATGGCAGTTAGGTTGTACATCTCCAGTATTATGGGAGGCTTAAATCTGATAATGGATAAACACTTGTGCAGAGGGTCCACTTGTATGGAGCCGGGAAGAGCTGAATGGTGTTAGCTCTTTTCCCCCTGATAGGAACTGCTTAAATGGTATTTATAGCAAAGTGACTCACCAGTAATGAGGAGGTAATCTCCAGGGAGTGGGGCAATGGCTGGTGTGAGGAGGGAACACCAAGAAATTGGGGGCAGGGAGTGGAACGCATCTCCCACCGCCCTCCCTCTTCCAAGTGTGAGTCCAGGCTCCACCACGTAGGTGTTAAGTTGGATTCTTTCCCATTTTGGGTAACTTGGCCATTTAAATCTAGAGACTGCTTTCGGCATTTAAATATTTAAAATTATACATGATTTCTGAGGAAATCCCAAAGGCATTAAAGGTTTTGCCTGCCGAGATGAGTCCTGAATACTGATGAGCATCTTTCTTCAGAAACTGTGATAATTGCAGAGTCCAGCCAGCGTCGTTAAAGGATCAGAGTCAGGACCCTGGAATCAGAGTATTCCATTACAATAACTTAATGAGGAGATCTCTTGACTGGTCACAGTAAAATCTCACATTGATGGAAAAACACCGCATTTTGTTTCTCTTACATGAGCTTGAGTTTTACCAGTCCTGAGTCTCTTTCTAACTGGTTTGATTCCTGACTAAGGGGTCCACACAGCTGGGGCAGAGAAAGAGGGGGAGGGGTGTGTTCCCCCCAATCCCCAGAGTGGGTCTCTTTTAGTGATGGCATCCCTCTTGTGGTATAATCACGTGTCCTGTCACTCTGCCTCCTTCTCAGCATCTTTCCAGAGATCTAAGAACACCCTGTACCCCCAAGCTGGAAGAGCATCCCCTCCATCTTGCCCTTCTGAATGGATTCTCCAGTTGGCGGTATTTGGATTTAGCTTAAAAAACATCCTAGGGGGGCTTCCCTGGTGGCGCGGTGGTTGAGAGTCCGCCTGCCGATGCAGGGGACGCAGGTTCGTGCCCCGGTCCGGGAAGATCCCACATGCCGCGGAGCGGCTGGGCCCGTGAGCCATGGCCGCTGAGCCTGCGCGTCCGGAGCCTGTGCTCCGCAAAGGGAGAGGCCACAACAGTGAGAGGCCCGCGTACCGCAAAAAAAAAAAAACATCCTAGGGACTTCCCTGGCGGTCCAGTGGTTAAGACTTCGCTCTCCAGTGCAGGGGGTGCGGGTTCGATCCCTGGTCGGGGAGCTAAGATCCCACATGCCTCGTGGCCAAAAGACCAAAACATAAAACAGAAGCAATATTGTAACAAATTCAATAAAGACTTTAAAAATGGTCCACATCAAAAAAAATCTTAAAAACAAAACAAAAAACCAAAAAAAGAAAACAATTCCTGTACCCAGACCCACACCAGTCCCCAAGTAAAGGATGGGTTTACCGTGGATCTCTTCTCCCCAAATGCTTCTTGTTTGGCTCTGAACTTAGAACTTTGTTAGTAGAAGGTTCAACGGTCTCGCTCCCAGGAACCTGAGGCCCAAGGATTCCTGGAAACGTGAAGGGAGGAGGCGCTGGATTACCCACCTCATGTGTACTAGGGGCTTGGAACCATTTTTTTGTTTGTTTTGTTTTTTTTGCGCTACGCAGGCCTCTCACTGCTGTGGCCTCTCCCGTTGCGGAGCACAGGCTCCGGACGCGCAGGCTCATCGGCCATGGCTCACGGGCCCAGCCGCTCCGCGGCATGTGGGATCTTCCCGGACAGGGTCACGAACCCGTGTCCCCTGCATCGGCAGGCGGACTCTCAACCACTGCGCCACCAGGGAAGCCCTGGAACCATTGTTTTTCTTAACTATTAAAGAAAAGGGTGACTATAACCAATTAGAGTCAAGACACATATTAAAAAAAATAAATACATGAGTTATTAAAAAAAAAAAACAAAAACTCAAGATGTTCCTGAGCAGTTTTCTCTTGGAATTTCTCCTGGAGGGCCAGTGTCCTAAAGCCACAGTCAGCATGGACAGGGCTGTGCGCCCAGAGGAACCGATGACTTACTCCGCCTGAGACTGTGATCAAATTTCCCGTGAAGTCACATGATGATTTCACATAGGTTACTGTGAGATCTCCAGAGATTCAATGGCTGTTTTCCTTGGGACTTCAGCACCGTAGAAAGGGAGACACATTAATGATTAAAAAAATCTATTTTTATAAATTTACTTGCGGAGGGCATTATGCTAAGTGAAATAAGTCAGACAGAGAAAGACAAATACCGTATGATATCACTTATATGTGGAATCTAAAAAGTGCAACAAACTAGTGAATATAACAAAAGAAAAGCAGACTCACAGATATAGAGAACAAACTAGTCACCAGTGGGCAGAGGGAAGGGGCAGGGGAGGGGAGGGGCAATATAGGGGCAATATGTTTCTATGAAATCATGTGTGTGAAATTTTTGAAAATTGTAAAGCACTGTATAAAGAATCTTTCATTTGATTAAAAAATAACTATTTAAATATATATATTTTTTAAAAATCATGGTCACTTCTTTTTTGATTATAAAAGTCCTGTATGTTCATTAGGCAGATCCAGGTTTTGTGAGTCACAAAGCTTATACAATTTGGGGCTGCTTCTTTAAGGAAAAGAATCATAAATCCGGAATATAAAATGAGCTAGGATTTGATTATTGATTTTGAAGGGATCCCTGACCGCGAGGGGCCTGAAATTCATGCTTCATTAGCTTTCTGTACAATCTGCCCCTGAGGTTAGATATGGAAAATTAAGAAGCCAAACTGCCTTTAACCCCATTTTCCCGGAGGGTTATGTAACTCTTGTTTTGTTTTATTTTAAAATAACATTTTTATTAAGATAAAACTCACATACCATTCAGTTCACCTATTTAAAGTGCAAATTTAGTGGGTTTTTTGTATATTAACAGAGTTGTGCAGCCATGGCCATAATCCATTGCAGAACGTTTTCATCCCCCCAGAAAGGAACCCTGTGCCCGTTAGCTGTCACTCGCCACTTCCTCCAGCTCACCTAGCCCTAGGCAACAATTAATCCTGTCTCTATAGATTTGCCTATTTTGGACATTTGCTATAAATGGAATCATGCAAAATATGGTCTTCTGTGGCTGGCTTCTTTCACTTGGCATAACGTTTTGGAGGTTCATCCGTGTCATAGCGTGTGTCAGTACTTCATTTTTTACTGTCTAATAATTTCCATTATATGGATAGCCCACATTAAAAAAAGCCGTTCATCAGTTGATGTGTTACTTCTTTTAATCCCCTGGAGACACAATTGACGGAGTCCTTAAAGAAGGAAAAATCTAGCCTCCTTGTGTCATCCTTAGTTTGCCCTCTCCCGTTTCTTCACTTCCTTCACTTCCCCCCAATTCTGGTGTATTGGAAATTAAGAAAGAGGCATTGCTGTTGAACAGGAAGACATTATTATCATTGTGACAAATGTTACTGAGAGTTCATAGTTCACGGACTCAAGACAGACCCTGCCTGCAGTTAGGGTTTGGCCCAAGGGCATGGGCCAGCCCCAGGCATTGCTGATGGCCACAGTCCTTTCCCGGGAGTGAGGTATGACAAGTTCCGGGGAAGATGGAGATCTCAAGCCTGAGGCACCCTGGACAGGCAGGTGGTTTGCAGTTGGGCTGCCTCTTCCACTCGGCCTCTGAACCTGGAGTTTGCCCATGGCCTGGGGGATGGACAGGGTACCAAGCCTAGCTGGAGCTCAGGGCTGGCTGGAGGATGCTGGCATTATTACAGGGCCTGAGGGCCAGAGAATGCTGACCTTTGGACTATTTACCTCCCTGGTCTGGAAGACCCTGGAGTGCTTCTGAGCAGCCGACTTCTTACTGTAACAGAGGAAAGATTTTTCCTCTACCTTCTACCCTCTTAGGTCTGGGCTGGGCCTGAGAATTAAATTGACAAAGGACAGATGAACAGGAGACAAGTATACAGATATTTGGTGTTAATATTTTTATGTGGCATGGGAGCCTTCAGAGAAATGAAATGAAGACCCAAAGAAGGAGACAGTCCTGAGAGCTTGTATAGCATTTCCACAAAGATTGGTAAATTTTGGAACTGTGACAAGACAAAGGAAAAAGGATTTGGGTTGGGGCAATAAATTGTGGGAAAGTGACTGGGAACTATAATGGGGGAAACTAATGGAAGATTAAAGTTATTTTAGTAGGTTTGTTTGTACAGATCTATTTCAGCATTGACTCCAAGTCTCCGGTGATAAGAACGTTCTTGTCCTGGTACAGAGAGGGCGTACAATGTCATGGGAAATTTTATGTCCTGATTTTAGGTAGAATGGGGGAGTTTAGAGAGCCTCTCTTGCATCTGCTGTTTCCCAAGTGTCTTCAGATTAACATAATCAATCTGCCAAAGCAACCTATTTTGGGGTGGCATGCTCTGATCCCCTACATTACCAAGGAAGGATGTGGGCACTGCAGAGAATCAGGCTGAGCACCCACTCATTCAGCAAATAATTATTGAGCACCTAATATGTACCAGGCACAATCCCAGGCTCTGGGGATAGAATAGTGTGTTGGTTAATTTTATGTGTCGACTTGACTGGGCTGAAGGATGCCCAGATATCTGGTAAAACATTATGTCTGGGTGTGTCTGGGAGGGTGTTTCCAGAAGAATCGGTATACTAGATAAAGAAGATGTCCTCACCAGTTGGGTGGGCATGATCTAATCTGTTGAGGGTCTGAATAGAACGAAAAGGTAGAGGATGGATGAACTTGCTTTCTTGTTTGAGCTGGAACTTCCATCTTCCCCTGCTCTCAGACATCGGCTCCCCTGGTTCTCAGGCCTTGGAATGTGGACTCGAATTATACTACTGGCTTTCCAGGGTCAACAGCTTGCAAGTGGCAGATCATGGGACTGCTAGGCCTCCATAATCATCTGAACCAATCCCTCGTAACAAATCTCTTTCTACATACCTATATGTATCTTATTCGTTCTGTTTCTATGAAGATCCCTGACTAATACAAGCAATAAACAAACCAGTCGAAAATCCTTGCCCTCAAGAAGCTTTACCTTCCTCCACAAAATAAAAAATGCGGTATACTGAAGATGATAAGTGCTATGGAGAAAAATAAAACTCCCCAAAAGAGAGTTTGGAGATGTGAGGTATTATAATTCCAAATTGGATTCTCAGGGAAGGTCTCACTGAGGAAGTAATATCAAGCAAATACCTGAAGGAGTGAGCTATGTCATATCTGTGGGAGGTCTTCCCAAGCAGAGAGACAGTTAGTGCAAAGGCCCTGAGGTGGAAACATACCTGATGTGTTCAAGGAACAGAAGAGGGCCAGTGTGGCAGAAAGAGCAAAGTGGGGGGGAATGGTAGGAAATAAGGACCAAAGGGTAACAGAGGCCAGAGCAGACAGGCATCCCAGGTCATTAAAAGGACTGTGACTTTCACTGTTCTAGCCATTGGAGGATCTCCAGCAGAGGAGTGCCATCTACTTGACTTGAGTTTTCAAGGTTCACTCTGGCTGCTATATTGGAATAGGCTGCCAGGAGCACAGGCAGAAGCAGGGTGACGAGTCCGAAGGCCAACAATCTGGGAGAAGGGTGACGACGACTCCAAGTAGGATGGTGGCATGGATGGTAGCATGGGGATGATCGGATTCCGGATATATTTTAAAGGGAAAGAAGGCAGGATTTGTTGATGGATTGGATGTGGGGTTTGAGAAACAACTACAAGTCTTGTGTGACAGCAAGTTTGGAGGCTGAACACTGGATGAGGAATGGCCAGTAACAGAGGCGGAGAAGCCTCGTGTGCAGCAGGTTCGGCAGGGAGTGGGGATTCACATGGGTGCGGTTCAGGTTTGGGCGTATTACCTTGAGGTGTCTGTTAAACATGAACGTGAAGATGCGGAGTAAGCAGATAAATCTGTCACTCTGGAGTTCAGGGGAGAAACATCTGGGCTGATGGACTGTCAGGGCAGAGATGTAAACTTGGAAACCCGCAGCATTTGGATGTCTTTCAAGCTACTAGCCTGACTTGGCTCACAAGGGAATGATAGTCTATTAAGGAGAGGAGACAAAGGATGTCTCTGGGGGACTTCAGCATTGGGAGGTTGGGGAGCTAGGGAGGGACCAGAAAAGGAGACTGAGGTAGAGCAGCCTGTGAGCTCCAGGAAAACCTGGAGAGAGTGACGTTCTGAAATCCAAGAGAAGGAGATGTTTTCAAGGGAAGGACGATGTAGAAGAGAGAGAAGGAAGAATGGCTGGAGCCAGGGATATGGGCGTGTGGGGGGGGGGAGGGCGTTGCTATGTTCTGAATGTGTCCCCCTCCCCCAAACTCTTATGTCAAAATACTAATGCTCAACGTGATGGTACTGGGAGGTGAAACTTTTGGGAGGTGATGAGTTCATGAGGGTAGAGCCTTCATGAATGGGATTAATGCTCTTTTATTTTATTTTTAAATTTTATTTATTTATTTATGGCTGCATTGGGTCTTCGTTGCTGCGCGCAGGCTTTCTCTAGCTGTGGCGAGCAGGGGCTACCCTTCGTTGCGGTGTGCAGGCTTCTTATTACAGTGGCTTCTCGTTGCGGAGCACGGGCTCTAGGCGCACAGGCTTCAGTAGTTGTGGCACGCGGGCTCAGTAGTTGTGGCACGTGGGCTCAGTAGTTGTAGCTTGCAGGCTTTAGAGCGCAGGCTCAGTAGCTGTGGCGCACGGGCTTAGTTGCTCCATGGCATGTGAGATCTTCCCGGACCAGGGCTCAAACCCGTGTCCCCTGCATTGGCAGGCGGATTCTTAACCACTGTGCCACCAGGGAAGTCCCTAATGCTCTTTTAAAAGAGACCCCACGGAGCTTCCTAGCCCCTTCCACCATGTAACAACCATGAGAACCTGACAACCCGGAAGAGGGCTCTCCCAGAACCTAACCATGCAGACCTTGCAGACCACTGACCTCATTTCTGCTGTTTATAGCCACCCAGTCGCGCTATTTGTTATAGCCGCGCAAACAGACACAGGCATAGCATGAGACCCGGTTCTTCTGCCATGACAGAAGGGAGATGGGTGTGGCTGGCGAGACCAGGGAGCTCTCTCTGGAGGACTTTAGACTCTCCTTGAAACAGGGAAGCACAGGCACCAGCCCAGAGAGAAGGGTTAGGGAGGGTGTGAGGTTGGAGGGGAGGGCGCACAGTGGGAGGGGAAGCCAGGGGAGCGTGTAGAACGGCTGGGTCACATTGAGGCTGGCCCACTGGACTGTGTGCTCATCCCATTGTGTTCTTTTTTTTTTTTTTTGCCGTACGCGGGGGACGCACAGGCTCAGCGGCCATGGCTCACGGGCCCAGCCGCTCCGCGGCATGTGGGATCTTCCCGGACCGGAGCTCGAACCCGTGTCCCCTGCATCGGCAGGCGGACTCCCAACCACTGCGCCACCAGGGAAGCCCGCATTGTGTTCTTTTCTCCAGCCACAGTCAGCTGCCTGATGGCAGTTTTCAGGTGGGTGGAGAGTGGGTTTTACCAGGACTGGAGACTTGCCAAGTGAGAGTAACTCGTTAAGAGAGTGGAAAGGTAGTTTATAGTATATGTGAGGGAGTGATCTCGACTGACCGTAGACTTTCATGACTGGACGTGGGATTTAATGAAGGTAAGGAGGGATAAGAGGATGTGAGGGGGTGAAAGACAGTGAAAAAGTGGTAAAAATCAATGGATTTGAAACTCCAATGTAGATGCTAAAATTAAGTAGCATTCTTTTGTTTGTTCTGGGTACTTAGGGCTATCAGCAGAGTCAGAAAAAAGCACGGACTTTGGAGCCGCACAGATAAAGAGTTTTATTTTTCAGCTCAGTCACTTAAGAGAGGCTTAACCAAGTCTCATTTCTTCATCTGTAAAACAAGGCCCTCATTCTTCCCCTGCAGGGTTATGTGAGGTGTAATTCAGAAGACACACATGCAAGGCTGCAGTGGGTGACACTTACCAGGGGGTTCCTAGTATCCCTTCCAGGCTGGACGATTCCCGTTCCTTCCGAAGCCACAGCTCCCCATCCTCATCGACCTACAGTGAAAATCTTCAAATGAGTAAGTCAGACAGAGAAAGACAAATATCATAAGATATCGTCTGTATGCAGAATCTAAAAAAAAAAATGATGCAAATGAACTTATCTACAAAACAGAAACAGATTCACAGATTTAGAGAACGAATTTATGGTTACCCGGGGGGAAGGGTCGTGGGGAGGGATAGACTGGGAACTTGGGATTGCCATGTACACACTGCTATATTTAAAGTGACTAACCAACAAGGACCTACTGCAAAAGAAATCTTCAAATGCTTATTGAAATTATTTAATAATTTATAGTATTATCCCTATACATAATGATTCATTACTGATTGATTAATCATTTAAATCATGCTTGGAAGGGAGTGACTGATGAGAAGCTAGTTTTCAAAAATAAAAAGAAGTATAAGGAGAAGGAATGGATAAAAGAAAAAGAAACCAGAAAAAAATAGAAGATCAAAGGAATGAAAATTAATGAAGAGAAGAGGGAACAGGTGTTGAGAAAATCAGATGTGGCTTTGTCCACAGCAGCACACTGTAGAGCGCTGCCATTAATTTCTGTGACTCAATTTCCCTCCCCTTTTACCTCTGGGGCCTCCTTCCTTTTAGTCTGAATGGATAAGAGGTGGAGATTAGGCAACAGGGTTATTCATCACGTGTCGGACTTCATTCCAATGTCCAGGATAATGGATTTAACCTCAAGATAAGGTCTTTCTTAAATAAAGGGGGAAAGAAAAATGCTCTCACAGTAGGGAGCTGTTTGCTCTGGAGGCTCTTGTGGTTTGAATGTTATCAGTGGGCGGGTGTAGATTCGATTAGTGCACGGTGGAGAGGTGGGGACGATCTGGCCAGGGGGTCAGGCGGCTGCTTTGGGGCCGTAATTGGCAGGAGGAGGGGGAATTGCTTGTCACGTGATGTGTTTGTGGTGCTGGTCCGCCGTTCTCTTCCTTCTTGCTTTTTTTTCCTGGTTTTCTTCAGGACCTGGGCAGAGCGTCCCTCTGAAAGCATGGCCCACCTGGAAAGTGCCTGAGACTAAATATTCATGAAAGACTAAGCATATGAAGGCACGTGGTAGGTAGGCATATTGGTGATCCTACGAGGATCATCGTATAGGGAAGGGGAGGCAGCAGTGTTCCATAACAGCGGGAAGATTTGCACGTCACCCCCTCCTCATGCCACCTCCCAGGTCATCCCCATCACCTCTCCCCGCCCAGCTGCAATGAGACGCTCAGGTGGCTGCACCTTGGCGCTTCTCTGTCTAGCGCAGTATGTGTGGTCCTGTTCTGCAGCCTTGGGTTTATCTCCCTCCATCTCCCGCCCCTGCAGACAGTAGCCTCCCTGAGGATTTAACTCTGTGTCTCTGGAACTTAGCACAGTGCCTGTCACATGGTTCAAGTCAGTTTCGGATTTGTCAGTCTGCACCAAGTACATGAAATGTCTCCATTTATAGAAATACTTACCTTTTAAATGGGATTAACAGATACAAACTACTATATCTAAAACAGATAAGCAACAAGGATACACTGTATAGTACAGGGAATCATACCCATTGTCTTGTAATAACCTATAATGGAGTATAATCTACAAAGATACTGAATCACTATGCTGTACACCTGAAACTAACATAATATTGTAAATCAACTCTACTTCAATTAAAAAATAAGTTGTGTTCCAGGGCCTCTCGGTTTGAAGACAACTAGAATGTTTCCCGTTAACCAGGGAGAATGTAACAACATGAAGTTATATCCATAGGGTGGATGCAGGTGCCCCGGTCACATTCCTTTGTCTCAGCCCAGAGGTCACGGACAGCTTTGGTGGGCAATTCTCATCCACTCCTGGGAAGGCTCCCTGTAGGTGTCTCCTAGTTACATACCTAGTTATAACCTCCACTCCTTGAGCATGGGATGGACTGAGCAACTCACTTCTAATGACTGGAATCCAACAGAAGTGGTGGATGTTACTTCTGAGGTTATAGGTTACGAAGCTTTGACCTTGGTCATGCTTGCCTTCTCTTGCTCTGTTTGAGGAAAGCCAGCTGCCATGTTTTGAGCTACCCAATGGAGGGATCATGTGACAATTATACATATACATATATCCCCATATCTCCTCCCTCTTGCGTCTCCCTCCCACCCTCCCTATCCCACCCCTCTAGGTGGTCACAAAGCACCGAGCTGATCTCCCTGTGCTATGCGGCTGCTTCCCACTAGCTATCTATTTTACATTTGGTAGTGTATATATGTCCGTGCCACTCTCTCACTTGGTCCCAGCTGACCCTTCCCCATCCCCATGTCCTCAAGTCCATTCTCTACGTCTGTGTCTTTATTCCTGTCCTGTCCCTACGTTCTTCAGAACCCTTTCCCCCCCCTTAGATTCCATATATATGTGTTAGCGTACAGTATTTGTTTTTCTCTTTCTCCCTTAACTTCACTCTGTATGACAGACTCTAGGTCCATCCACCTCACTATAAATAACTCAATTTCATTTCTTTTTATGGCTGAGTAATATTTCATTGTATATATGGGCCACATTTTCTTTATCCATTCATCTGTGAATGGACACTTAGGTTGCTTCCATGTCCTGGGTATTGTAAATAGAGCTGCAATGAGCATTGTGGTACATGACTCTTTGAATTATGGTTTTCTCAGGGTATGTGCCCAGTAGTGCGATCTAGCTGTAACTTTGGTTGCACCCTTATGAGGGACCCTAAGCAGAACCTCCAGCTCAGCTGCACCTGGATTCCCAGCCCACAGAGACTTTACAAATATGTGTTGTTTTAAGCCAGTCAGTTTTGGGGTAATTTGTTACTCAGCCATTGGTAACTGATGCAACTCAACTGCCTGCTTCTCTCTGACTGAGAGCATTTTCTCCCCCCAGGGGTTTGGCATGTCCACAAGTGCCCTGGAGTTCATGTCCCCAGGAGATGTAAACCAATGAGGGATGACAGTTGGTAGATGGGTACTCCAGCTTTCTAATCCTTGGGGCACAATCCTAAGGTGTGTTATACACAGTCTCTCAGAGGACCCCAGGGGGATGGAGCCTCAGTTGCCCATTGAGGTAACCCATTTGTTAAAGCACCTTTTCTTGACTTTCTTCCCCTCGCTGCCTTGCTTTTCCTATTTACCATGCTTCCTGGGATCACCTCCCCAACAAACCACTGGCATCCAACTCCTTTTTCAGGGTCTATTTTTTTGGAGGAAAGTACACTCAGATAAAGCCTCTATATGGTCTTTTCCAAAAGTTTCCCTGAGGAATAGGGGAATACAACTCCTATTCAGACACCCTGCAAAAGTTGTATTAATGCTATCATTTAGGGCGATGACAGGTCTCTAGATTAGGGTGTATAGCAGCACATTAGCATGAGCGCTTTCACAATACTTTCTATCTCTTCCGTCGTTTTGTAAATCTAAACATCTGTGCCACAATCCTAAGGGTCCTGGGACTTGTGACAATGACAACCACAAACAACACATGTTTTAGAGTCTAGAATTTAGAGACTCCCAAGCAATCAGATAGTGAAGCTGTGTGATGGGTCTCAAAAGATGCAGTGGATGTTGATGCCAAAGAGAACGGCTGGTGGTCTGTTTCTCACTGCCAGGTCCTCTGCCAGCTGCTCCACTGGCCGTCTTGGTGCTGGTCACAGACCTGTTTCCCAGCTGTCCTGCCTACCAAAGTCATAGAATTTTTCCTCCTCAAATAGTCTTTGGGCTCCTTTCTTTCTTTCTTTCTTTTTACTTTTTGGCTGCATCGCATGGTATGCGGGATCTTAGTTCCCCAACCAGAGATCGAACCCGTGCCCTCTGCAGTGGAAGTGCAGAGTCTTAACCACTGGACTGCCAGGGAAGACCCTGGGCTCCTTTCTTGAGGGTTAGTTGAATGTGACCTTACTGCCTAGATACTCTATCATGAGGGAAGGTTGAAAATACTTTCTGGAGTAAGCCGATGGGAACTGTGAGAAAGGAGAACTTGAAATCCATTGCCCCTTTTAAATAGCTGCTGGGTATAACGCTAGCCCAGTGGTTGTCAACGGGGGGGGGGGGGGGGGGTGATTTTGCGCCCTCTCTGGGACGTGTGGCGCTATCTGGAGACATTTTTGATTGTCACAACTTGGCAGGATGGGCACTAGCTACTGGCATGTAATAAGTAGAGGCCAGGGATGCCGCTGAACATCCTGCAATATACCATACAGCCCCCCCAGCTAAAGATTATCAATAGCGCCGAGGTTGAAAAACCCTGAATACTATAGCGATCTCTTTAAAAATAAAAGTGGAAGGATATGCGGGTTTATACATCATGCTGTTTCCAAATGCAATCAATTTAGAAGTAAAAGAGCAACTTAAAAAAAGAAAATAAAGAAGAAGCCAGGAAGCAGTGGTCTCATGGGGAGGCAGTGAAGCTCAGTGGTTAATGGCATGGCTGTGAGCTCAGATGGACGTGAGCTGGACTCCAGGGTCTGTATTCACTTGCTCTATGACCTTGAGCAAATGACTTGACCTCTCTCAGTATCAGTTTCCTTGTTTGTAAAATAGGCATCGTCATGGTGCCTGCCTCATTGGATTGTGATAATTAAATGAGGGGAGCATGTAGAGCATCTGGTACAAAGAATAGCATCTAGGAAGCATCCAATAACTGGAAGCAAGATGGAGCCTCAGCAGGAAAGAACGGGGGCCTGGAATCCAAGTGCTGAGGAAAACACGGCATTGAGAAAAGGGAGTGTCCGTTCTCAAAGATATTCAGTATTAAGATGGAATCCTTTCTGCAATCCTGCTTGTGAAATCATCACAGATTCTGCCTTACCACCCAGAACTTCACTGTCTAAATTCCTGCTGGTTTTGGTTTTCATTTTTCAATATTTGTGCCTTGAATGTAAATAAACAATCCATGGTTGGGGCCTGTGGAGGCCTTCAGACAAATGAGGGCCTTCTCCGCAGGAGCCAGGGTTCAGACAAGGAGGCCCAGAGCTTGACCCCATCCCGCCTGCCCCCTGCACTTCTTAAGAGCTGCTTGGCGTTACCTCAGGGAAACAGCCTGCACAAATGAAGCAGCCCAAGACAAATAAACGCTGACCCTTCTTGGTCTGATACTCAGGGCATGGGGCCTCAGGAGAAGAATGAGTCCTCACAGGCTGGGAGGTCTCCTGAATATGTCTGGTAGCTGGCTTCTGAGAGACAGGGGGAGAGAGAGAGAGAGAGACAGGGAGAGAGAGAGAGAGATTTGTTGGTTCATCAAGCCCTACAATTTTAGAGTCTGCACAGTATACGCTATAGGACCTCGTCAAATGTTATTTAATCGAAAGAATGTTGGAATTCTAATGATGGACATGACTCTTCCTACCATTCTCTGTTAGGTAAGAGCATGGAATCAGATTTTTATTTTACCTACACTAGTTGTTTTTACTCAAGGCTGGAAACATGAACCTTATGTTTTAAGATTACAAAACCTCTCTCCACTCTCTCCTGCTAGTGAATGTAAATGAGCCAAGTCTCAATTTCCCCATCAAACAGTTAACATCTCTGTCTCACAGCACATCATTTGAAAAGCAGGATGAACGTATGGGTTACTTGTGTCATTATCGTGACGAGTGAAGATGTTGGCTATTTTCCTTGTCCATCCGTAGTTAAACCAATAAATTCGCAGCCTGACAAAGCCACGTGCCCATCACCTTGTGTGACAAGGGGCAGAGATGACTAAACAGGCAGGCGTCTGATCAATTTTTTCCATTTCTGTGAGCAGGGGAAATGACTTGTAACAAAGAAACGTGACCAGTCCCAGATGTAAGACAGTCCGGATTGCCCAGGCTATTTAAACCAGACCAGGACAGTGCCGATGGGGAACATAATGATGGGGTAGTATCCTTACCTATCAAGTGTCCGAGGGCAGGTCAAGCCCCTCGACAGAGCCTGGGGTCCATTCTTCTCTTCATGCTTGGTCGCCCATGTGCAGTTTAAGGTCCTCTCGGTGACAGTTACTCACATTCATTGAGGCAAACAGACTCAGACCTGTCCTTCTCCCTCCCCTGCTGGCACCATTGGCCAAAGTGTTCTTCACGATTTCCGAAGGTACGGTCAGCGCCCTCAGCGCTAACAGCAGGGCTGCCAGGCGCAAGGGGCTTCAGGGAAACATCTGAAAACCCGTGGTGTTTTTCCAACCAGCCTCATTCAAACAAAAGTTGGCCACTCCATCCTGGAAAACCCAGGGGGCCTCTGCGAGCAGCCTTCCTACAACCTTCTTCAAGACCAGAACTTTCTAAACGGGTGACTGCTTTGTAGCTCACCCCAAACCTGCCCTCCAGAGAAACACCACATCCCGAGATGCAGAGCCTTTGAATTGTGAAATAGGCCTTCCTTCTAATTTGTTTGCAGATCTGCTTTTAAGAAGCAGCTCCTCCAAGCCAGGAATTTGATTTCATGGTTACCAGCAATGGTCCGGGAGTGGACGTGGAGCGGGAAGGAGGGTGGTGGGTGACTGCAAGCACGCTTGAACTCCCCCTCTGAATGGCGGCTGCCTGGCCAGTCCCTGTTCCATCTTCCTGTGGCCACAGGATGGCGATGTTTGGGAATGTAGCTGTTAACTCTCAATGGCTGTTAACATCCTAAATTGGAGCCCCAGCAAGGCACATGCAAGTGACCAGTGATATGTGTAGGACCAAGAGCTTCTAAACCAGAAGCAAGAGGAAAAGAGGAGGGTCATTTATGGTGAAATTTTAAAAAATCCAGGGCTTCCCTGGTGGCGCAGTGGTTAAGAATCTGCCTGCCAATGCAGGGGACACGGGTTTGAGCCCTGGTCTGGGAAGATCCCACATGCCGCAGAACAAATAAACCCATGCGCCAGTTACTGAGCCTGAGCTCTAGAGCTTGCAAGCCACAACTACAGAGCCCACGTGCCACAACCACTGAAGCCTGTGTGCCTAGAGCCCGTGCTCCTCAACAAAGAGAAGCCACCACAATGAGAAGGCCATGCACCGGAACAAAGAGTAGCCCCTGCTCACTGCAACTAGAGAAAGCCTGTGCGCAGCAACGAAGACCCAACGCAGCCAAAAGTAAATAAATAAAAATAAATAAATTTATACTAAAAAAATCCAAATAAAATATTGTGAACTGTTTGCTGAAGTGTATGTAAGTAAAAGCAGAATGTGGCTGAATCCACCAGGAAGCTATGCCCTGGGTAACCATTGTCATCCCCGATGATGGATTTCATGCTGAATGCTGACGGTTGCCGGGCATCTTCCTCCCTCCCCTGGGAAGCTATCCAACAATTTTGTTCACATGACTAGTTCAGCACCTCCATGCTGTGATATCACCAGGTCCGAGTCAGTAAGTTTCCCCACTAGATTGGAAGCCCACTGAGGGCAAGAACCATGCTTTCTTTATCTGTTTCCTTAGCTCTGAAGTCAGAGTATAAACAGCCTCACTGCAAGTTAAATAAATGACTCACTGAAGTAGCATCAGAATTTAGGAACAAAAATTCCTACAGGTCAAGTCGTCTGAGAATGAGCCCCAAAGGTGAGATTTGGCCTGACTTTTGTAGAAGGACCAAAGGAGAGAGGGCTGGGGAAAGAGTGGTACACACAGCCCCCTCCCCGCTTACTCCACCCAGTCCTGAGGGTAAGGAGAGGACATTTTGGGTCTGGCAGAAGCAGAAACAGAGGCGCAATGGACACATGAAAAGTGAGCTCAGGGCTGGTTGCAACATGAAAGGAAAAACAAGGGATTATGGTAAATACAACTGGAAAAGTGGATCAGAGCCTTGGATTTGGGGAGTCTTGAAATAATGTTAATGGGGCCTTTTACTTGATTCTTACCTTTTTTTTTTTTTTTCGGTATGTGGGCCTCTCACTGTTGTGGCCTCTCCCGCTGCAGAGCACAGGCTCCGGACGCACAGGCTCAGCGGCCATGGCTCACGGGCCCAGCCGCTCCATGGCATGTGGGATCTTCCCGGACCGGGGCACGAACCCGTGTCCCCTGCTTCGGCGGCGGACTCTCAACCACTGCGCCACCAGGGAAGCCCGATTCTTACCATTTTTTCCACCAGTGATTGCCTAAACTTGGGGTTGAGAAGACTGAAGCTGCCATGTGTTTGAATCCCCCAGGAGACGGTGGAGATGAACCGTGAACGAGGTGATCGTCAGGCCCCAAGCTCTGGAGGCAGGAACAGGTGTCCTGACCTGCTCTGGCTGCAGGAAGGCCCCAGGGGGCGGCCCCTGTTTCTCTGTCCCTGTGGCTTCAGCAAAGGCTGCTTCCAGCTCCACTGCCCACCCCCTATCATGGCTTCAGGGGGCCCAGAGGAGATCACACAGTTCTGTGACTTCAGAATGGGGAGGGCAGAGGAACGGGAGCTATCCTGACAGCAGGAGTTGGCTGGACCAGACAGGGCCCCTGGTGAGGCTACTGCTGAGTATGGATGAATGCAGAAGCCAAAGCCCCCCTGAGAACGGTGTTGGGCCTGGATCAGACACACACATTCAAAAGTACTTTCATTTGGGTTTGCAGCATAGATATCCCCTGGTGTCAGGCAAGTTCAGAGAATTACTGGGGATCTAGATGCCTCTTTTATTCCAGTTAATCTGATTATATTGACTGATTAAATCGGATTTGTTAATAACATTCACATATGAGCAGTGCAGAGCTTTATTAATAAGTCATTATGTTGGGGACTTTAAATACCTGGCCTTCAAAAGCAATTCCAAAGTCTTGCAAACTTCTGGACTCTCTAAGAAAATGGCTTATGCCTGGTGTGTTACATTCCTGAAACGCTCAAAGACCTCCTTGAAAAAAACCCAAGAACATGTCCTAGGCCTTTACAAAGTAAGCTACTGCTTTGCTCTGAAAGGTATGTTCTTCAATTTTGCTTAGTGTTTTTTTCCTGACCTTTCTTTAGAAGAGTTGCAATCCTGACTGGTTCTTGGTGAAGAAATGCATGAAAAAACAAAAGAGGCTCCCCTGGGTGATAAATGGACACATGTGGTCTGTTCATCCCATTTTAGAGACAGAACCCCATAAATTGTTTGCCTGATATGCTCCCTCATTCAGGGAGGAAATGAGTTAAGGAACTGAGTGAATAGAGTTTGGAATCCAGAGGCCTAGACTTTCCCAGTTTAATAAGCTCTGTAGGGGTCCATGGCTGATAACAGCAAGTGACCTTGGCTGTGATGATTGAGTACAGAGGCTTCAAGTCAGAAGGGGTTGGAGTCCTGGGTTTTGCATGTGGTGAATCTGGCCGAGCTGATGATTCTGTGCCTCGGTTTCCTCATCTATCCCCACCTAATGTGTTTTAGGATTAAATGAGTTATCACATGTAAAGTGTTTAAGGCAGGGCCTGGCACATATCAGGATCTCAATAAATGGCAGCTAATATAATACACATCTAGTTCCTGTTACCGCTCTGATGAACAGAGCCGCAGGGAGACACCTTTACCAAGAGCTCCTTTCTCTTCAACCATTTCACTATTTGGTGGTGGATGAAAAACATGGACACAGGAAACGGCACTTAGGAGGGCACACAGGGTATCAGGCAGGTGTCACACGCTCAGAGGCATTCAAAAGCCAAGCAGGCCACTTAAGCTCTAAGAGAAGTGGAGGCTGTAACAAGGTGGGGGAGCCCCAGGCATTGAAAAGGGCAGATCTGTCTAAAGGCATCCAAATGCAATGTTAAAAACACTCTGTGGGCTGTACCAATCACATTGAAGGGCTATATCCTACCCAGACTCGGATGTAATTACAGTTGCCCCTCTGTATCCTTGACTGTGGAACCTCGGATATGGAGGGCTGACTGTATTCATTGTACGATGCCTTTTGATGCTACAAGGGACTTGAGCATCTGTGGATTTTCATATCTGAGGGGGTCCTGGAACCAATCCCCCATTGATATCGAGGGACAACTGTACTGAGTTTTGAAGTGAAAAGGCAGGCAGAATGGGTTAAAATCAACGAGAGAAGAACTGAGGAAACCATATTATGGCCAAAATGAAAGGTGAAGACTCCTGTCCTTTGGACCTGGGATGGTCTGCCCAGTCCCCAGGGCAGAGTCAGATGTGGAGCCCCAGATGACCCTGGGAGCTTCTCCCCATCACCAGGTTAGTCATGCTTAGCCAGGGGCACCCTTGTTTCATTCAGTTCCTCTTCCTTCCTCCATTTCTTCTTGCCTTCCCTTCTTCTGTCTCTCTTTATCTTTTCTTCCCATATTTGTGGCCTTCCTTCTCCCCACTCTAGGTCTGGCATGGTGCCCAAGGGTGCCTAGGGCCACTGCGAAGAGTTAGTGGTGACATTCTGAATGGGGAGGGCAACATTGGTTCATTGATCTTATACTGGACCACACCCACTGTAGAATATTGCTATCTTAAAATGTTAATTCTGGGAAGAGGCATTAGCATAGCAAGAAGGCCTGAGTAGCAAAATAAAACCTCAAAGAAGAGTTGAAGAAAAAGTATAAGACCAGAGTGCCAATGAACTTAATTTCTGGTTCGTCCCAGCAGGGACCAGAAACTACTCAGAGACAAAAACACATGTTCTGTGTTATAAATTATACACAAAAGAAATCATTTCTTGTCCTTGGCTATTAATCCATTATATTTGGTAAAGTCGCTTTTTCCCCCCTTATAAACTACTAAATTTCTCCAGATAAACCATAAAATAGTATTTGGATCGAGTTACATTATCTACAAACATCAGTAAGAACCACACCCTGATCATCCTGTGTGAGAAATGGATCTCCACTAATTGAAGAATGAGAAGTTAAAGGAATTAAACCAGCCTCCCAACAAAGGAAAGAAAGCAAATAGTCCAACAAGGAAAATATGAAACACACGAGTCTAAGTGTTAGTGGGAGTGAGGTGGTGAGGAACTGTGGGGAAAATATGGATGGCTGGTCCATTTTAAGTATAATATTAGAAAGATAGCCTATTCACATTATGAATATGGCCCCAGGACGTAAGTTTAGTGTCAGAATGACTGGAGCTCAAATCCTTATTTTCTCTTTATCTCTATAATCTTAGATGTGCTAATATACTTTCTTGTGCATTATTTTCCTCATTTGGAAAATGAGGATAATAACATCGTGAAGATCACATGAGTTAATGTAGGTGAGTTATCTAGACCAATACTAGATAGAATTCAAATCTGAAAATTGTAGCTGTTTTTATTGGTTGGGGCAGATAAAATCACCTAATGTAATAAAGTTTCCTCCAAATCTAATTAGTAATCACGAGGTGTTCCCTCTTCCTCTGTGATTCAGTTGCTTCACTCTTTAGGAGAAAGAGCTAAGCTTGGAGCATCTTTGTTCATAACCTTACCCTCCCCTCAGTTTATTGCCCTTTGAATTTTCGTGATAATGGTTTTTCCTAATGTAATTTCTCTTCCTTAAAAGTATTCTCCACTTCTAGGAGTACATGCATCTCTGTTTTTCCCTTTGAGATCCCAATACAATGACAGTATTTTTTACATGACACAACCCCAACAGAAATGAAAAGATAACAGCAACAAATTTTGGAAGCTTGTAAGCACTTGGATGAGTGCTGACCAACTTGGCTGATCCAAGGCGGCAGAATCCTAGGCCAATGGTGGCGAGAGCAGAAAAGCAGCTCAATGTTTTAGAGGACAGTCAAAGGCTCAGGAATCCATGATACACGTATTTATGGAATTGGGTTTGAAGGTGAGGCTAGAAACATGAATATTGATTAAAAGTCCTTTAAAGAGGTAATTTGATTTCTAAACATCTTCTCTTGCCTGTGTAGCCCAGGGACTATTCGCTTTTTTTTAACACCTTTATTGGACTATAATTGCTTTACAATGGTATGTTAGTTTCTGCTATATAACAAAGTGAATCAGCTATACATATACATATATTCCCATTTCTCTTCCCTCTTGCGTCTCCCTCCCTCCCACCCTCCCTATCCCACCCCTCTAGGTGGACACAAAGCACCGAGCTGATCTCCCTGTGCCATGTGGCTGCTTCCCACTAGCTATCTATTTTACATTTGGTAGTGTATACATGTCCATGCCACTCTCACTTCCAGGGACTATTCTTTACCCATTCCGGAAGAAGATGAGTGTTATTTTCTAGAGAGGATAAAAGAGGGGGAAATGCCAGGCACAGTTGACAGTGGAGATCCTGTAGAAAAAGGGGACTGACTCCCAGCTCTCTTCCCTCGCTAAGCTTCTGGAATATTAACAGACAGTCAGGAGAGCAGACAATCCTTTTCTGGGAAATTTCATCAACTCAAGAGAAAACACATAAAGATATTAATACTAGAGTTTCCCTAAGGTAATGGCCCGGCCAGACCTTCTTACACTGAAGCCCATATCTAATGAGCCCCATCCATGAGCTCAGAGCTTATAAGCAGAGCTTAAAACTTTGCTCGTAAATATGAGCAGACAACCAAGGATTACTAGACAATTGAGGTAAGTTTTTAAAAATAAAGATGGAGACCAAAACAAACAAATAGCAAAAAAATAACTTGGAGAGAGACCTGATGAGAAAACACTTAAAACTCTAATTAATATTTTCAAAGAAGGCATCCATGAAACAAGAAGAGGATGCTATAAAAAAAATCAAGGAAATAAAAGAGAGCTTTTGAAAATTAAAAACACTATTGCTGAAGTGGAAGGCTCACAAGAGGGGTTGGAAGATAAAGTTGCAAAATACTCAGAAAGTAGAACAAAAAGGCAGGAGTGAGGGAAAAGAGAGAAAAGATAAGACTAGAAAAATAGAGGAAATGAAATCATCATTAATTCAATAAAATTTCACAGAATGAAATGCCTAGAACGATGGGTGAAAATAATCCCACATTAAGGTACATCATCATTAGTTTTCAGACTACTTCAAGGGAAGAGACCATAGGCTTCCAGAGAGGAAAACCAAGCTACAAAGGACTGGAAATCTAAATGACTTAGTTTCTCAATAAGAATTCTGAAATCTATTGATGGATTGAAGCCATCAAAATTCTGAGGGAAAGTTATTTCTAGAGTAGGACTCTATATCTAGTCAAATCTCAAACCAGAGGGTAGCATAAAAATATTCTCGGGCTCACAGAATGATTAATTTCCAAGCACTCTTTGTTGAAAATCTCCTGGCAGAATAAATCAAGAAAAAGGATGACATGATTTTAGGGAACAGGAGATCTAACACGAAGATCCTCATTCTGGAAGAGGGTGAGACACCTGCGTGAGCCATGAGGAAAACCAGCTGGGGTTTCCAGGAGAGAGAACTTCCAGACGAAAATGACGTAAGAGTCGATGCATCTGAATGTCTTGATTCAGACAGCTGGATGTCTGTAGACAATTCTTGACTAAATTGGTGGACAGGTTGAGCTTGACTCAATAGTAAGTACATACAAAACTAAGCAAAGGAAATAATGATTAACTCTTTGGAAAACAAAATTGTGCAGAAAATAATCATGGAATAATAGTATTATTATAATAATGCAGTCACTCATTATTGATCTAACCAAAGTTACACACACACACGCATACACATAAATAGACTGACAGATAATATACTGAGAAGATGTATGAGTGTTATTTTTTTACATCTTTTTTTAATTGAAGTATAGTTGATATGCAATGTTGTGTTAATTTCTGCTATACAGCAAATCGATTCAGTTTTACATACATGTATGTGTGTGTGTGTGTATATATATATATATATATACATTCATTTTTAAAATATTCTTTTCCATTATGGTTTATCATAGGATATTTTTAAAAAATTATTTATTTATTTATTTATTTTTGGCTGCGTTGGGTCTTTTGTTGCTGCATGCAGGCTTTCTCTAGTTGCAGCGAGCAGGGGCTACACTTCATTGAGGTGCACGGGCTCTAGGCACGCGGGCTTCAGTAGTTGTGGCTCACGGGCTCAGTAGTTGTGGCACGCGGGCTCTATAGCACAGGCTCAACAGTTGTGCAAGGGCTTAGTTGCTCTGCAGCATGTGGGATCTTCCCAGACCAGGGCTCGAACCTGTGTCCCCTGCATTGGCAGGCGGATTCTTAACCATTGCGTCACCAGGGAAGTCCCTATCATAGGGTATTGATATAGTTCCCTGTGCTCTATGGTAGGACCTTGTTTTTTAGCCATTCTGTATATAACAGCTTCCATCTGCTGACCCCAGCCTCCCACTCCATCCCTCCCCTGACCCCCTCCCCCTTGGCAACCACAAGTCTGTTAGATGTGTGAGTGTCTTGATGGAGTGAAAGACAGCTAAATTCTCATCTTCCAGAGTGGAAAGACAAAGTATAATGATTTTTATCTAAAAAAAAGTAAAAGAGGAAGTAACCTCAATAATCTCATTTAATAAAAATATTTATTAAATATTAATATTTTAATTAAAATATTTTACCTAAATATTAGGTTAAAAAACTATATAAATAAGCTATTAGGGATATGGAGTTTAATGATAAGAGAAAGCTAAAAAATAAGAAAGTGGTTGCCTCTGACCAGGGAAAAAATGAGAGAAGATGGGTGTGGCTACTGCTGTTTTCTGTAATAAGCCTTTTAAAACAATTTCACTCTTTAAATGGATGCATGCTTAACTTGGGCATAAAGAAACAAACAAAAACACAGATGTGACTCTCACATCACCAGCCATTTTATCTTTGACAATTTAATCAACACATATTGCTGCAATTTTATATATTACCCAGTGGAAATAATGCATTGCTCTTGGACCGTGTACCTGTGACTTTCCTAACTGTGTTACCTTCTTCCATGGCATTTGCTTTTGGATGTGTTGGAAATTCAATTTGAAATTGTGTTTTGGTTACTCCTCTTGAATCTCCCCATTAGCATAAGCAGATAGATCATTTTCTCTATTTAGCTTTTCAGGAAATAGCTCATCTCTAGTGTGGCCTTTACAGGTTTCCTTAACAAACAGCTTTAATTTTTTTTTTTTTTTTTTTTTTTTTTTTTTTGCGGTACGCGGGCCTCTCACTGTTGTGACCTCTCCCGTTGCAGAGCACAGGCTCCGGACGCGCAGGCTCAGCGGCCGTGGCTCACGGGCCCAGCCGCTCCACGGCATGTGGGATCTTCCCCAGGGCAGGAACCTGTGTCCCCTGCATCGGCAGGCGGACTCTCAACCACTGCGCCACCAGGGAAGCCCGACAGGTTTAATTTTTGATCTGTTTCTGGGTCTGCGGCAGGCATATTTGTTTCTTTTGTTTTGCATCCACATTTGTGTTACTGTTTGGCGGTGAAATTACTCCTGAATACATACAACCAAAGAAGAACTTGAAGATTGCCTAAGACTAGAAGTATGTGTATATGTTAATGATAGGAAGTAAACTTCTAAGAGGTTGTCCTAAGAACAATCAGAGATGAAGTTAAAGATATTCATATAAAGATGTCCATCAAAGCCTTACTTATGACAGAAAAACATTGTAACGCCCTTAACGTCTAACTAGAGGGGATTATAGTACGTTCAAATGCTGGAGCTGGATGTAGCCATTAGGCAATATATTAAAGAGAATATCTATTGTTATGGGAATATATTTATAATTTGTTGCTAAATGAAATAAATAGATGAGTAGACCAAAAGACCTTGTGTATGTATCAGTGCACAAGTTTTGAAAAATTTATCTAAATGTAAAAGAAAGGAAAGACATATTTTAAAATACTTAAAGTGGCCATTGCTGGCAAGTCAGATCTTAAGTAACATTTACTTTGCTGTGTTGTTCCCCAAGCTTTCTTCATGAAGCATGAATACATCTTATAATTAGGGGGAAGGTGCTGGTTTAAAAACAAAATCAAGCAAAACACAGAGCCAGACATTTTTGTTGCCACTGAGAAGAATTGGCTTTGCGGGATTTAAGATTATTGGAAGTAAGAGAGTAGGAATCCTTTTGATTGATGCTATCTTTTCCATGGTTTTGGATTTGGAAGGTTAACATATTTTGAGCCAGTTGTGTTATTTGTTCTGGCCGTGTGAGTAGGCTTGTTTCTTATCTTATCCTGGATTCTTTCGATTACTGCCATTTTAAAGTAGTTTATAACAGTATGGCTACTCAGACCATTCTAAGGTATCAGATTTAATAGATTTGCTACTTGACTTAAATCAAAGGCTCTCTAATTGGAGAGCTAAGTAACCTGCCAGTTCCTAGGCAATTAGAAGATTAGACTCCCTATATGTTTTTCCCCTACCTGCTTAGACAAGAGACTTTTTGTTACCATATAAATCTTTAATGCTACACTTGAAGCAGCAATTATTACAAGGATACTGAAATTTAGTAAAACACTCACACTAGGCCCTAGAGGGGAGGGTGCAGAAATGGTATCTATAACAGCAGTTGAAACGGTGCCAATGGAAGTGGGCTTGGAATGACAGCTAACACTTGTATAACTGTTTACAAGATGCCCATGCCCTGAGAATGGTCCAGGGTGGCAGGCAGGCAGAAAACCTTGGTTTCCTGCATTGTTACCCTGGTCCCCAATTTTAGACAGATAACTCTGTGAGGCAGAGGATGGTAGCTGGATTTTAGAGCTAAGCCATCTGAGCCCTTAAAAACAAATCCCCTTGAAACACAAGGCCATGTCTGTCCACCAAGCAACCATGGAAACACATATGGAGTGACCTTAAATCAGTTGAGAACCTCACGGGACAGTGGTGTATCTGAAAGTCTAAAATAATCGCAAGAGTGATTTTTCACTCACAATCTCATCAAAAGAGTTGTGTTTGTGGGGCCTTGGGAGAGGCCCTCAGTCCCAGACTGGCTCTCCAAAGCATGCAACATGAGGAAGTAGGCATAAAGGTAGCTCTGGCAAGTGAATCCACCAAGCCCCAGGACGAACACCAAGAAGTATTTACATTGTGTAGCTACCAAGAGGATAAGTGCTTTCAAAGGGTGGTGAGTGAAAGACCACTTTTAAGGCTGGCTAACCATTCACCGTAGAATGAAAAGGAAGTTCTGAGTTTCTGGGGAATCTCTGAATATCTGTGAAGTGGTGCTCCTGAGTGGATCCACCTGACTCTTTAACCTTCGCTATTAGTATCTCTTTAGCCCTAAACAGCGCTAAACTGCTTGTTATTTCTTCACACTGTGCAAAACATGGTCTGCATTGCCTATGAATGTTTTCTCTTCTGCTATCTAGACCCCAGATCCCTGATCTTGTGCCCAAAATCCATGGGTGGGCATCACAAGATTCAAGAATTCCCTGAAAATTCACTTGTTAAATTGTGTATTCATGGATATGACCCTTAAAGTGGTCCCTAACTCAAAAAAGTTCAAGAGCCACTGGTCTCTCTGTGTTCTCTGCTTGGTGACGGGAGATATCTCATCTTTAATTTGCTTTGTATTACTATTTAATGTCCATTTGTTGAAAACTGGCCCGGTACCATGCTTGGTGCTTTCATATATATTCTTTCATCTAATCCCCATCCAACCTAAGGAGAGTTCAGTAACGTCATCTTCATTTGATCCTGGAGATACCAAGTTCACAGTGGTGAAGGGACGCGTCAAGGATCTCACCACTAATAAATGTCAGAACTGTGTTGTGGTTGGGCCACCCTCTCCCCTGGAAAGCGGGGCCTGGTCTTCCCGACAACTCAGTACAGAGGGCCAGGCATGACCCAAGGCTCTCTACACCTCCAGCAATCAAGATGCATTGACTCCATATATATGTGTTAGCATACGGCATTTGTTTTTCTCTTTCTGACTTACTTCGTTCTGTATGACAGTCTCTAGGTCCATCCACCTCACTACAAATAACTCAGTTTTGTTCCTTTTTATGGCTGAGTAATATTCCATCGTATATAGGGGCCACATCTTCTTTATCCATTCATCTGTTGATGGACACTTAGATTGCTTCCATGTCCTGGCTAGGGGCAAGATGGGAAGAAAGAGGCAGACCTACTAGAGAAGGGACTTGAGGATTTGGGGAGGGGGAAGGGTAAGCTGGGACGAAGTGAGAGAGTGGCATGGACATTATATACACTACCAAACGTAAAATAGATAGCTGGTGGGAAGCAGCCGCATAGCACAGGGAGATCAGCTCGGTGCTTTGTGACCACCTAGAGGGGTGGGATAGGGAGGGTGGGAGGGAGATGCAAGAGGGAGGGGATGTGGGGATATATGTATATGTATAACTGATTCACTTTGTTATAAAGCACTTTGTTATAACACCATTGGAAAGCAATTGTACTCCAATAAAGATGTTAAAAAAAAAAAGATGCATTGACTGCCTGACTGGTAGCCCTCGACGGTGCATATTGAATATGGGTGATGGCCATATAGCCGTACAAGATTCAATCTCTGTAAGCCTGATGAAGCTTCAAACCCTGGAGGATCTTCCCCACCCTACCTTGCTCTCCTTCATATTGAAAGGATCCCTAATAGAACTGCAATTAAAAAAGACACTTGTCATATCATTCATCCTTAGAAAGGAAGGAAATTCAGACACAGCCTACAACCTGGATGAACCTTGAGCACATTAGGCTAAGAGAAGTAAACCCGCCACAAAAAGACAAGTACTGTATGATTCCACTTACATGAGATGTCTAGAATAGTCAGATTCATAGAGACAGAGAGTAGAATGTCGGTCGTCAGGGGCGGGGGGAAGCAGGGAAGAAGAGTTATTATTTAATGGGTATAGAATTTCAGTTTTGCAAGATGAAAAGAGTTCTGGAGATTGGCTGCACAACAGTGGGAATGGGCTAAACACGACTGAACTGTACACTTGAAATGGTTAAGAGGGTAAATTGTACAGTATATGTATTTTACCACAATTAAAAAAGAAAAGAGGGCTTCCCTGGTGGCGCAGTGGTTGAGAGTCCGCCTGCCGATGCAGGGGACACGGGTTCGTGCCCCGGTCCGGGAAGATCCCACATGCCGCGGAGCGGCTGGGCCCGTGAGCCATGGCCGCTGAGCCTGCACGTCTGGAGCCTGTGCTCCGCAACGGGAGAGGCCGCGACAGTGAGAGGCCCGCGTACCGCAAAAAGAAAAAAAAAAAGACAGCTCATGAGCTCACTTGGAGTGAAGGTCTGTAGATTCATGGCTCTGATCGTGCTGATCCTTCACCCCTCTCCAAGGATCAGGGGTGCTGATCCTTCACCCCTCTCCAAGGAGGAGCGTTGAAATGGTAATTCCCCTGGAGACATGGGCGCGATTGTGAGGCCCACGTGGACGCCCCATCCACACACCAGTTCCTGGGTCTGTGTTGACAGGCTCCGCCTGAGAAGTTAGCTTCCAGTATCCTTGTCTTCAGGTCTGCAGTTCATCTGAGCAGAATGAGGAACTGTTCATAGTGAATTCCTCTATCAAATTTTGTTAAAAGTGCCCCTTTTTTTCTCTTTAACAACGTACAGAGCGAAAGCAGTGGCTTTTCCCCAGCCGCCGTGTGCTACACACAGGCGCCAGGAGCAGCCAGCAACAAGGAATCCTGCCAGGTCCCGTCACTTCCAACACCAAGAATGCTCGCTCCTGGAACCCAGGAAGTCTCTCCACAAGTCATCTGACCCGCCGGCAGGCCAGAGCCCCTGGGCCACATCGACCCAGAGAGGAGCGAGGTCATCAAAATGAATTGCTGATTCTCAGAATTTCAAGCCTGCAGAGACCAGAGCCCCGTGGGCAGGGCCACTCTGAATGAATTCACAGCTGTGCCTGGCCAGCCTGGGAGCTTGGACGCATCACAGCAGTGAACTGGGGGTACTCCAACCCAAACAGATTTGTAACAGTGGCACAGGCAGCCGGGACTGCCAGAGCAGCATTTGTGTCCGACAAATGAGGCCTCTGTTGGGACAAAGGGGGCTCTTAGGGCTCTTTCTGTTTTGGCTGCTTTATACCCAGCAAGAGCCAGGGGACTTCTTTTGTCAGGACAGGGAAAACAAAAGTGATTTATTTCATCCTGCACCCTCGCCATGGTCTTTGTGGTCAACCGATGCAGGGATGCTTGGCGGCCAGCGACCCTAATGGGCACTGCTTACTGAGAGCCTGCTAAGGACCAGGGACTATTCTAGGTACTGGCACGTGCTGCCTGATTTAATCCTCCCAACAATGCTGTGATGTAGGGATTATCTCCACTAGAGTCATGTGGGGACCGAGACAGGGAGAGGTGAAGGTCACACAGCTAGTTAACCGTGGCAGAGCCAGACTCAGGCTCAGCTCCATCCCAGCTGACTGCTGTCCCCAGCGTGGACCTGCTCCAGGTGTCTGATAAGCCAAAGGTAGTCCTCTCCTCTGACCCGTCGTCTCCAGGGATGCTGATCTATCTGGGAGGCCTAGAATGTTCTTGATGTTCAACAAAGACAGCTAATGAAACAAAACCAATAAATAAATAAATAAATAAATACGAGGGGGTTGAAAGTCACAGATTTTCTTCTGAAAGCCACAGAAAATGTTCCTGCTTTAATACAAGGAGGTTGATAATAAGTTTTTGTAAAAAACGTTAGGACTTACTGCTGTGGCCTCTCCCGTTGCGGAGCACAGGCTCCGGGCGCGCATGCTCAGCGGCCATGGCTCACGGGCCCAGCCGCTCCGCGGCATGTGGGATCTTCCCGGACTGGGGCACGAACCTGTGTCCCCTGCATCGGCAGGCGGACTCTCAAGCACTGTGCCACCAGGGAAGCCCTCTATTTATATTTGAGCCAGCATCCCCCTGTCTCTCACATATAAGGACCAGAAGCTCCAGCTGAATATGATCCTTTTGGTTTCTCACTGCCAATTAGTTCCAATCCCTGGTAACAAACTTGATATGTCCTAATGTTCGGTCACCTTTCCCCATCCAGATGTACCAATTCAGCATTTGTGGCTTTTCCTAAAGACGGGCCCAGGGCAGCTGACCTCTCCTTTATCATTTCATTATGGGCCCAGAAAATGAGACGGCCTTTCAGCACAGCTCGTCAGCATGTTAAAATGCCAAATGAGAAACTCTCTGGCACAGTGTGTATGAATCCAGAATTTCCTTGCACTAGCCCAGTTTATCCTCTGTTGTGGCCCGTCGTGCCAGATGGAATGTACTGCTAATTTATCAGTTCGCTGACTTTCATACACAGACTTCTCCCATCTCACCAACCACTTGTGTCACATTTTTCCACTAACATTTTAGGCAGAATCCAAACACTGGCTTAGGGAACTAGGTATGTGGATGTCCCAAGTTTCCAGTTCTAGTTCTTTTTGGGTTGGTGTTGGGTAACTGTGGCTAAGCCATTGTCCCCTCAGTTCTCTGTTCCTGGGGACTCTTGGGGACAAGAGCATAAACCAAAGGCTGAAGAGTCAAAAATTTAAAAAAGGAGTGGAGGGTAAGAGTTGCTGGGAAGATAGTGAAGGGAAGTAGAATTATTCTCCCTTTGAAGCTGAAGCAAAACCCATTCCCCATCGGTCCTCTGTTTATTCCCCCCAACAAATGTTTGTTGAGTATCTAGTCTTTTCCAAAATGTTAGATACTGGACATACAGTAGCATTTCCAGCAGGGTCCTAGCAGAAAAGCAATGGTACCCTTGAGAGCTCATGAAGGGACTATTTGCAAATGGGTAGGCAGAGCTAAAGGAACTAGTAGAGGATGAAGAAGACCCTAGTTTAGCAATAACAGGAAGCTATCACCACTGCTAAGCCAGAGAGGCAACAGGAGGCAACGACTAAAGGAACCAGGCCAGGAACATAACTGTAGGAGTGGGGCTTCCAGGAAGCATCTCTGGCCTTTGATGGAGGAAAGCATTTACTTTCAAGTCTTGGCCCAGGGTTGAGGAATCTGGAGTAATAAGTACCCCAAATGTTGGTGGGCCCAAATGTAAGCCAGAAGGTAAGCCAAAGATGCAGTTCTTAGAGTTCTTAGAACTGGGGTATAGAGCAGGGTGGATAATGTGTCTAGTTGGGGGTGGGGATGGGAGAGGGCAAGCAGAGAACATCCTGCATGAAGCAGTGAGCCAGACTGAGATGTTCAGGGTCCAGAGCTACGTATAGGAACCTGGGGTCAAGCCTACCAATACATCAAGTCAAGGGCTCTTGGGTTTTAACAACAAAGTCTCCATAAGTCAGGAGCTCTTCTCTGAGGAGGCAGAAATGCCTGCAATGAGGAGGGCCCACAGATGAGCCTCTCTGGATCCAAGGATGCCAGGTCATCTGACTCTCTGGGTCTGGGGCCCTCCCTGGGCTGGACCTGATAGCTTTGACCTTTCCCCTTTGACCGTGGCTCTGACTGGTGGATTTTGCACCAGCAGCCTTCCCTGAACTGAAGTTCTTTTTAAGCACCATCCTCCTAACAGGGTAAGCAAAACAATAGAGGGAAAATCTTTTCATGAATTAGAAAGCAAACGCTTCCAAGCTCACATGGGGGATTTACTATAGACAATGGAAAGCTAATTTCAAAACATACCTGTATATTCATTACAGCAGATCCCCCAAGGGTTCTCTCTCCCAAGCAGCATTTTGTTGGCATACTTTGTATTTCATTTACACTCGAAAGTCATACAACTGCAACTTTAAAGATATCCTGTAAATCCTAGTTGTTGTTTTTTTCAATTTCTTCCTGACCTTCTCTACTTTCAGTCTAATTAGCTGAGATTTCCTTGAATATTTCTACAAGATAGGAAAGTGTATGGGGCCTAGGTACCAGAAGGTAGGGGTTGAGCTAAAGTGAATACCCTGCTTCTCAGTTTCTTCTTGCAAGTCTGACGATCTCTTTTGGGAAACATGGAGCAGGTGAGAAACTTGAGAGGACAGGAAGGTTTGGAAGGTTGAATTATTTGCTCTTTAATGGAAAGCAAGGAAGGATGAAATTGTGGAAAGAGCTTTGGCTTTGGAGTTAGACACGGGTTTGTATTTCACCTCCGTCACTTACCCTGGGCAAGTATTTAACGTTTCCATGTCTCTATGTGCTCATTTCTAAAATGAGGATAGTTCACAAACACCTCCTACGGGCTGTCTGAGGATTGACTGGGATGAGGAATGCAAAGCATCTAGAAGTTCAAAATCAAGGTGTCTGCAGGGTTGGTTCCTTCTGAGAGCTATGAGGGAGACTCTGTTCCTTGCCTCTCTCCTGGTTTCTGGTGACCTCAGGCAATTGTGGAAGCTGGTGGACAGATCTAGGCAAGGCTGTTGCCTATCATGAAATTGGGCCTGAATTTCCCCATAGATCAGAGGCTGGCAGTCAGGAGGAAAAGATCAATAGGATATAGGGAAGGGCAAGAGCAAATGGGAACCCACAAGTGAAAATGAAACCCTCAAGAACAAACTGGACCCTCGTTTGTCTCTTACCACCTCATGCTCAATGACATTGGTGGCCTGCAGAACTGAAGCCCTGTGCTTCAGAGCTGCAGGTACACCTGGCCTTGTACTTGGGAGAAGCTGAAAGATGAGGTTTGGCAGCGGCTGGGGCCAGGAGATCCAATGTGAGCTAACACAGCAGGGCCTATTTCAACCTTCAGACCGTAAAAAATGGCTGCCTTCACTCATCCTTCCAAATATCATGCAAACTTCTCTTGTGGGCAACCCTAACCTGGGACCCTTCTGGGAAGGGAACTGGGGACATGTAGTTCCAGATTAGCTGAACTGACTCAGTAAAAACCCATCACAGGGTTGGACTGCAGAGTTATAACTTTATCTGTAGGTGGTGGAAACATAGAAGGTTCTAATGGAGGCATCTGTTGGATGAAATTGATATTTCAAGAAAGATTAATCTTATATTGTATATTAAGGAGGGTTAGAGGAAGACGAAAATGGAGACACTATAGTTAAAAGTTTATTGTAATAGTCTGGGACTTTCCTGGTGGCGCAGTGGTTAAGAATCTGCCTGCCAGTGCAGGGGACATGGGTTCGAGCCCTGGTCCGGGAAGATCACACATGCCACAGAGCAACTAAGCCTGTATGCCACAATTACTGAGCCTGCGCTCTAGAGTCCACGAGCCACAACTACTGAGCCCATGTGCCACAACTACTGAAGCCCATGCGCCTAGAGCCTGTGCTCCACAACAAGGGAAGCCACCGCAAAGAGAAAACCTGCACACTGCAAGGAAGAGTTGCCCCCACTTGCTGCAACTAGGGAAAGTCCGCACCCAGCAATGAAGACCCAATGCAGCCAAAAATAAATAAATAAATAAATAAAATTGAAAAAAAAGTTTATTGTAATAGTCTGGGTATGAGATTATAGAGGCCTGAACAAGAGCCCTAGGGGGAAAGGTGGAAATTAAAGGCTAGACTCTAGAAACATTGTGCAGAAAGAATTAATAGAGCCTGCTAAGTAGCTGAATTGGAGAGTGAAGCCCTGGAGATAGAATCCAGAATGCTTCTGAGGTACTGAGCCTGGGCAATGAGGAAGATTGTGGTCTTTGAAAGGAAATTATTTGTTTAAAAGCTATTCTATTCTAATAAACTAGACAGTCTACTCTATTGAAATGCATTACTGTATTCAGAGAATTTTCAATGTTTGGAACCATTAAACAGTTTAAAATTGTAGGACAGCAAAGAAGTGAATGACTGTCTTGGAGGACTGATAAAGGGGGAGAAGGAAAGTCCACAGAGTTGTTAGTGAACCTGGTTGCTAAGGACTCCTGTCTGGTAGAAGGTAATTGAGTCAGAGGTGCCCTGCAGAAAGATGCCCTTTCCTCCACGTTTTCTGCTCTACCCAAAAGGTAAAGGAAGGAAGAAATATTCATGAAGCCTTTTTTTTTTCTCTTAACTTTATAAGTTCTTGATCTGGGTTTCTTAAATTCCTTTGAGTTTCAGGAAGCTTGTAAAGTTTCTAAAGCTTTTAATAAAATGTTTGGTGTTTAGTGAAGACATGAATTTTTCTGGAGGAAAGACTGTAGCTTTCATCAGACTTCCAGAAAGGACCTGGTTTCTAAACCGGTGAAGAGTCTTTCCCTTAGAGAGAGACCTCTTAGTGTAGTGACTGTCTCTATCCGAGCTCAGCTTATTCCGTGTTGATCCCTGGCATGGGACCTGTGGGCACAGGGAGAGCGAAAGCCCAGACGGTATAAGAGATGATGGGAAACAGACTGCAGACGGAGCAAGGAGCCAGCTTCTGACAGTTTCTTCCTTTTTCTCTCCTGCTAAGTGAAAATCGTATGTAAGTATATCCTCCACTTGAAAGGGTGGAGACTAAGACCTCCTTATTTTGCAAGGGTTGGTCTTCTGTACACACCACAGCAGGTGCATAACCAATGTGCACTTGGTACTTTTCAGGACGCTAATTGATTAAGGGACTCTTTCCAAAATTTCTGCTTGTGACTCAAACACTGAGGCCATCTACAAGCTAGCAAACTGCCTTTTCTTAGATGTTGCTTCCTGCTTCTGATTATAATTCCCTGGGCCAAGCTTACTAATTGGCTTGTTTGCCTTGAGTCTACTTTGTACTAAACGCTGACCAATCATGTGACTAGCTACTTATAACGGGGCTGCAGTGCACAGTTGCTACTTTTTGGATTCCCAGCATCTGAATTCACATCCATGTTGTGGGGAATCCCCCATGGTGGTAGTAGAGATGGAAGGTAGACCCCCAACTCCCACTAAGGAAGCCAGAATGGAAAGCTGTTTCTTCTCCCATCCCTCTGGCATCAGGATGAGGGCATATGACCTGCTTGGGCTAATCAGATACTCCCACCAAGGACTTCAGCCTTGAATGAGTGACGGAGAGATAGATAAATGATAAGATGGAATTTTGGCAGCCGTGTGGTTCAGTGTCCAATGGTTGGGGTGCGTGTGTAATTTGGCTCGCAGAACCCTGGCAAGCTTGGTTCCTCCTGCTGGATGTCTGCTATTTTAAAATCATGTTTCATCAGCCCGCCTACCCATGTTGTCAGTGACTTGATATCCTTTCAACAGATGCATTTTTGCATGAGTTAACCATAGTTGATTTCTGTTCCTTGCAATTAGGAACCTTGAGCAATATAGGGAAAGAAGAAAGATAGTCTCTCAAGCCTTTTGAAACACCTTTACTGAGCATCATGGGTCCAAATGGAGGCCTCAGCCCTTGAGATGACTCTTATGATGGTTAGTTTTACGTGTCAACTTGACCAGGCCGCAGGGTGCTCACATATTAGGTGAACAATTATTCTGTGTGTCTGTGAGTGTGTTTGTGGATGAGATTAACTTTTAAATTGGTAGACAGAGTAAAGTAGCTTGCCCTCCGTAATGTGGGTGGGCCTCACCGAATCAGTCGAAGGCCCTAACAGAACAAAAAGGCTAACCCTCCCAAGATTACAAGGGAATCGTTCCTGCCTGACTGCCTTCAGACCGGGGCACTGGCTTTTTTTCCTGCCTTCGGACTCGAACTACACCATTAGCTCTCCTTGTTCTTAGGCCTTTGGACTCAGACTGGAACGAAACCATTGGCTCTTCTGGGTCTCTGGCTTGTTAACTCACTGTGCAGACCTTGGGACTTGCCAGCCTCCATGATCGTGGGACCCAATTACTTATAATAAATCTCTTTTATACACACATCTTCCTGGTTCTATTCCTCTGGAGAACCTGACTAGTGCAACTTCCCATTGGGCTTGCAGGAGGACCTAACAGTTCAACCTAGGAGGACCTCCTAGTGATAGGCTATAAAGTTCCAGATTGGAGTCTCCCCTCCAATAAGGGATGGGCCGCTTGAGATAAAGGTCGGGTTGTTGTCTTGACCTTCTGGCCAAGTGGTCTCTCTCTTTGTCTCTCTCTCTCTCTCTCTTTTTCCTTCAGAGATACTATGTGTAGAAGACCTCTGTGCAAATGGCTCCCTGAGAGTTTGGGCTCTCTGACAAGAAGTGTTTTCTCCTTTGGGCCTAAAGTATCATATACATTTGTATCTCTTCTTTGTGAAATAAATCTTTTAATTAATGCTTTGAGAAAATGACAGAGAAAAATTCAGAGACTATCACAGAGAAAATAAAAATTACCTGGGTGATTTAATTATGTATATCTTTCTAGACACATTTATCATTCATTCATTCAATTCATTGATTCAACAGTGGGGGTTTACTGTGTATGAGGGGATTGATGCCCAACAACATACAGGTTGTCCTTGGCCCTGCTCCATGGAGCTTACAGTCTGTTGGAGAAGACAGACATTGATCAAGATGTGTCTGTCTCTTACGCATGTGGACACATCCACAGGGCTAATTTCTTAGTAGCTTCTAAAATGGGTTTCTTCTTTATAACACAGCAAAATCTTCCTTCTTGAATGTTTGTTTGGGTCTCACGACACCGGGCAGCAGACCAAAATTAGTATTTTCTATTATTTTCTCCTAATTTTTTTTAGCATTCCTAATCTGTGCAAGACAGTGAGAAAAATAATAAAAACTCTCCAAGCCATCCCTATTACCTTTATGACTTGGATGATCAGACTCTCAGCGAGGTGATTCCCCCTGCTATATTCTGATTCACCCCATTCCCTCTGTAGGTTCTATACTTGCGTTCAGCTCTATTTTCTCTTGTTTGTTCCTTCGTTGCGATGGTGCAGTCTAGCGATCTGGCCCCCCGGGGCACCGTTCCCAGCCACTGCTCTGAGAAGGTGTTCTGTGCATGTCCTGAACCTCACCTTTAGCGAATGCCTACCAACCACGGTGGCGTGTTGCCTACAGGTCTCCGTCTCCAGCCCAAAGTCCCACACCCAGAGGTGTCTGTTGGAAGAAACTATATAAAGTAAATAGGGACATAAAAATTAGGAAGGAGATCACTGGAGCAAATGAAAGCACGTATAAATAAGACAGTGGAGTTCCGGTACAACAATCCCAATCCTAAAAATTTTGAACTTTAGCAATACCATTCTAGGGCAAGATTGTAAATAATTATTTTTTTGATCCAATGATTAAACCTTACAGTAAGTGACATTCACAAAACAGGAAGTCCCTGTATTATCATTTGTGCTCAAAAAATAATCTAGAAAGAGACTACACTGTCAAAAAGAAAGTGAAAAGGGCCAGGAATTGGGAAATTCGATTCCAGTGCCAGTCTGCTTTTCAATCATCAGTTTCGTGCCTGTAGCCGACTCACAGTTTTGGTAACTCAGTTTTTCCCCCTACATTTCTAGAATAAGAGTACCTATTCTAGACATCACCAGGTTACTTATGATAGTGCTTGAGAAGGAAAAAAATTTTAAACCAAACAATACTATTTGCTCTCCACATTTCTAGACAGTTATCAAAACCTAGTCCTTATCCAGCATGTGACAGAGAATTCAAAATTGTTTTCTGCAAGGGCTCCAGTCTGTTTCTGGATTCTCTATGAAAAGAGCCAACTCCTCAGAGAGCTCATATATTTACTTGAACTTTAGACATAAGAGGTCCATTGTGTCTACATGTTCCCTTCTCTGGGAGAATGTGGAAGTGAGGAATTTGGCTTACCAAATAAATTTTTAAAAAATCAGCACAGACTTTGGAGTTAGAGAATGCTGGGGTCAAAATCTAATTCCTACCATCTTATTGGTTGTATTCTCTTGGGCAAGGTATCATGTAATTTCTCTGAGCCCCAATCTCTTTATCTATAATAAGGGTCAAAGTAGCTTCCTTATAGATGGTAGGAGGATTCACTGAAGTCATGTTTGTAAATGTCTAGTGGAGTACTTGGTACAGATTTGTTCATGTTGTCTATTGGTTCTGTTTTCTTTTCCTGTATGAAGAGTTTTAAAACAACACCCAGGACTTAAGCAAGGATAACAGAACTCTTGGTCTTGGGGTAACATTAGGTACAATGTATAAATCTGTATCTGGAAAAAATGTGACCTCAAGTAAAGGACTAATCATAGAAACTTAACTAATATTGACCAAGACAGAGTAAAATTTGGATCACAATCCGCATTTCCAAAAATTCCAGAAGTTTATAAAAATGTTTAAAAAGCTAACTTTTCATTACCGAGAACCAAAAGTTGGGAACTACATTTTTTTTTTTTTCAGTTCATCCATGCTATGTCTCACTGAACTGGCTGAGTAACCAGAGAAATTTCTTCACTTTTCTTAACGTAGCTTCTCAAATGGGGGAATGAGAGATTTATTTTATTTTGCTGGGCAGTCAATGCCATGTGCTTGGGGATTCTTGGATGGAAGACTGAGTACATCAGAAGTACTGTTGTTGACAGAAGTAAATCAAACTTCAAAACCTCCAATGCTCTGCTAATCACTCCCCACCCCCCCCCCCCAAAAAAGCTGTGTAGGACATTTCTGGTGAAATATAACAAGTAACCTAATGCAAATTTCTTGCAAATTATTTTCATAGGGTAAAATATTATTTCATTGTGACTGTCACTCTTATTGTAACATTTTACTTGGAAGACAGCCCTCAAACCTACCAACCAAAATATAAATCAAGTGCTCTCTTTGGGTAGTTAAAAAATAGAAGAAGCAGAAATAAAGACAAACAATGACCCAGGGAGAAAATCCACCGGCTACCTTCCCAAATCTCACTTGAACTCCCCAAGCTATTGATACAAACAGCAAAGAGTCTCAGAAATGCTTGGTTTTAATGGCATTTGTGGGGTGTCTTTTCTGGAATTGGTTATTTCAAACATATAACTTC
The DNA here is from genome assembly GCF_949987515.2 of Delphinus delphis. Classification (NCBI taxonomy): domain Eukaryota; kingdom Metazoa; phylum Chordata; class Mammalia; order Artiodactyla; family Delphinidae; genus Delphinus; species Delphinus delphis. The sequence goes on from NC_082700.1 coordinate 21,737,164, forward strand.
AGATTCTTTTTTACCAAAAAGCACAGAAAATGAAAAAAGGAAGGTGCAGCTTCTCTTTCTCTATACCAGCCTCCTCCTCCCACCCCACCACAGCAGAGTGAAGGCCTTGAAAGCCAAGAAGGCCAGCCTGAATGTGTCCACACCCAGAGGAAGATTATATAGATGCTGCCCCACAGCCCAAGACCCCACACCTTTCAGGGCCAAGGTACAACTCAGAGAAACGTGTTGCATCACCAGGTCAGCAACATGCTTCTCCAACCGTGAAGTCCACCATGAAGAAGATGGAAGACAAAACCATGCATTGATCAAGGATGCCCAGGCCAGCAAGCAGGGTATGAAGAAGCCGATGTTCAGCAATGAAAAAAAAGACATTAGACCAGCCCTGACTACATCACACTGGGTGTCGTCAACAAAGGTACTATCGACACACGTGACTGGTCCCAAATGTAATGCATTTTTCCCACTAGGCAAGTGGGAGAGATAACACCAATATAGACTGCCACAGTAAGATAAAGCTTAACAGGCTAACAGACTGGAAATTTCCCATTGCTGGTCAAAGCGAGTGGCCAGAAATTTCAGGAGAAAACGAGAGGAAACTGGCTCTCGGCTTGCTTTCATAGATTCACTGCTATTTAGTTAACTGTATGCAGACTGTAACTTTCAAAGCCAATGCCATTTGTCCAGAGCTGATTGAATGATAAGGTAGCTAAAAAGTCAGTGGAAAAAGCAGTCCATGTGATTTGGGGGCCAAAGTGGGGAAGGCAAGAGTGCCTGGAACTTTCTGGTCAAGAACTGCTAGTGACAAAGTTACCCGGAGTCACCAGATCTGCTTTTCCGTGGTGGATTTCATTCCCTGTGTAGACAGGGAATACTGTGGAGTCCAGACACCCATCACTTCTTGCTACCGTCCTGTTTTCTTTCAGGGCTAACATTTCAAAGCTACCTTATTAAGTTTCAGGCCCTGAGAGGTATGCTTTATACGCATTTTCTGATTTAATTGTCAAAGCCACCCTGTGAAGTGGGTATTATAATTAATTTTATTTTAAAGACAAGGAAACAGAGGTTTAGAGGAACTAAGGTTCTCACTTAAAATGGCCCAGGTCAAAGGGATGGAGCAAGGACCCCACCCCAGATCTGTTTTTTTCCCAATGCCCGGACTTTCAACCTTAACATTGTACTGCTGCACACTCACTGCTTCTTAATTCTGAATTGAAATGTGATCCAAAGTCAATGAAAATAGAACAAAACAGCTATGAATGTGCATGTGAAGTTTAGAGTTGTTAGTGGGCTGAGGGGAGTGAGGGAAGAGCCAGGAGGTCTGTGCAGGATGATACCAGAGTGATTTTCCATGCCGGTCCAGGAGGAATCAAGGTCACGGTCATTATAGAAGCCACCATCAGAGAGCTGCTAGCTATGAACTATGAAAACCAGGGTTGGGGGACTTCCCTGGTGGCACAGTGGTTAAGAATCCACCTGCCAATGCAGGGGACACAGGTTCGAGCCCTGGTCCGGGAAGATCCCACATGCCGCTAAGCCTGTGCGCCACAACTACTGAGCCTGGGCTCTAGAGCCCGTGAGCCACAACTACTGAGCCTGCATGCCAAAACTACTGAAGTCCTCGCGCCTAGAGCCCGTGCTCCACAACAAGAGAAGCCACCACAGTGAGAAGCCTGCGCACGGCAAACAAGAGCAGCCCCTGCTCACCACACCTAGAGAAAGCCCACGTGCAGCAACAAAGACCCAAGGCAGCCAAAAGTAAATACATAAATAAAATTAAAAAAAGAAAAAACAGAAAGAAAACCAGGGTCAGCACCTCAGATGCCCAGTACCCTGAGAAGTGGTCCTTTTTTCTCACTGGGGGAACTCTCTCTCCCTTGGCTGGTTTCTTCTCCAGTTTGAGCTTGGCAATTTGGTCAGGCACCCAGCTGAGGCTGACAGCATCCAAACTCTCTGTGATCAGATGCATGGCACAGAAGTGGCCCAGGACTTGCAGGCAGATGGCCCAAGTTAGCTGCCTGTGAGACCTGTCTCTGCCACTTAACTAGCTGTGTGTCCTGGGGTTGGTGTCTGAATCTCTCTGAATTAGTCTCGTTATCTATAAATGGCAACGATTATACCTACCTGCTGGGCTGTTGTGAGGTCAAGTAATATAATGAATGTAGTGCCTGGCAAATAATTTGTTCTGAAATGGTAGGCATTCTTAGTGTGTAGTGCTTTTTTTGTTTTTTTAATTGCTGTTTGTAATATGTTCTTCTCTCCGCTACAGAATTCCTTACTCAAGAATGGGTTATGTGCCTTTTGATGAAAGAGCATACTACCATCTGTGTATTAGTTTTCTAGGGTTGCACACAGTGCCACAGACTGGGTAGCTTAAAAAAACCAGAAATTTATTTTCTCACAGTCCTGCAGACTACAAGTCCACAATCAAGGTGTTGGTCGAGTTGGTTTCTTCTGAGACCTCTTTCTTTGGTTTACAATGGCCCTTTTCTGCTATATCTTCACATGGTCTTTCCTGTATGCTGAGTCTGACTCTAAATTTCTTCTTCTTTTACAACAGTCATATTGGATTAGGGCCCATCCTTACGACCTCATTTTAACTTAATTACATTTTTGAAGACCCCCATCTCCAAATACAGTCACATTCTGAGGCACTAGGGGTTAGGACTTCAACATATGAATTTGGGGGGAGGACACAATTGAGCCTGTAACAATTTATAAAGTATTTTTGCCCAAAATCAAACATCGAGTCAAGGAAGTACAGGACACAGAGAAACATGTTTAAAGGACCATAGGGAAGTTATTAGCAGAAGCTAGGAAGGGAGAAACTCTACACAACACTCTGGTTTCTTTTTCTAAATTATGTTTTATTGAAGTATAGTTCATTTACAGTGTTTCAGGTATACAGCAAAGTGATTCAGTTATACATACATATATATGTATGTATATATGTGCCTATATCTATTCTTTTGCAGATTCTTTTCCACTATAGGTTATTACAAGATACTGAATATAGTTCCCTGTGCTGTACAGTAGGACCTAACAATTATTTGTTGGTTTCTTCAACAAATAATTGAAACAGCAAGAGAAAAGAAAGGGAGGTAGAACCTAAAGACTAAAAGAAACTTGAGACCTACCACTGAATGTAAGTCATGGACTGTGTTTGGATCTTAATTGTTAAACTGGATAGTAGGTTTGTTATAATAGTCTCGCTATCTTGTATATGCTTGACACGTTTTATTATAAAAAGATTAACATATATGGAAAACTTTTTTTATGTCATTAAATATTTTTCTACAACATGAAGTTCTCAGTGAAGCATTCCATTGTATGGCTGTATCATAATTCACTGACACAATTTCCATTGTCAAACTGTTAAGTGTGTTTGCTTTTTCACTATTAACGATGTGTAAATCACTATACACAACTTTGTTTCTTTAGAATAGATTCCTCAAAATGAACCTACTGGGCCCAAAGGTAGTCTTCTATTTAAGGCACAGGTTTCACGTTGCCAAAATTTCCTGCCTCAGTAACAACCCTTTTCTTTCTCTTTTGGTGACAGGGTCCTGGGCCCCCTTTGGCATTCCCCCAGTTAGATATGGCAGACGTACATGCCAGGGTCCAGAACGTATCCTGCTGGAGAGCAGTCCCAAGGCCTCTCCTGAGGGTCCACTGAAAATGTTCCACATTTGCTTGATTTTTTCCTTGGCCTAAAATATGTTATAAATGTTATTGACAGTGCTTTGGCTTTGATCTGAAACCTTTATCGTGAGAATGGCAACTCAAACAACTAACTGTCAAGACTCTCTTTTTGATGTGATAAGAGGGTAGGGAAAAAAATACAGAAACTGAAAGGACCATGTTTACATTCAATGTAAAGAGATAGGGGGACTAGACAAGAAACTGCTCAAAAAGATCAGCAAAGCACGAAACCTGGTGTCAGCCTAAAGAACAATAGGGATCCCAAACCCCAGCTGAGAAAAAAAAAAGGGAGAAGCAAAATATCGAAATAATCTATTCTCCAAGTCAGACAATGACTCAGCCCCATGACCCGGCTGGTTCGCTCAGCTGGCTGAAGTACCTTAAAGAGACAGATCTGAAACCTCCTTCATACACGTATACCTCCGTTACGTTTATATGCTTTCCTTGGTGTTTCCTGATAGTGCAAAGAACCAGGAGAAAACCTAGTTAACGACAGCACGGGAAGCTGGGATAAACCATGGACCATGGGTGTCTTGCAGGCCTGAACTTGAATCCCTGCTCCATCTCTTATTAGCTGTGTGACCTTGGCCAAGCCACTTACCAACTTCAGGCTTTAGTTTACTTCTTTGCAAACACGGATAATGAAACCTACTTCTTGGGGGTAGTTGTGAGAGTTAAACAAATAAATATTTATAAATTGCTTAGCACGGTGCTGGGCGAATAGGAGGAATCCTAAAAATGCTGATTTTGTATGATGATCTATTTCAAAGTAAGTTTGTCTCCTATGTTTCCATTAGCATTTTCCAAAATGGTCATTAAAGCCCTATTGCATTGTTTTATAATTACTTGTTTCGGTGACATTGTCTCATTCATCTGTCCTCTGGGGCACATGCCTAGCAAAATTTTCTGCTGACTGAGTAAATCTCAGATCCCAACATCCACAATAGTAAACATCTAGTTATTGCCAAGTGACCTAGATATTACAAGTGAGCTTAAAAGAGTTCATTCATGTCCAGCTATTCAGCATCTAATCAAGAAATGTTTGTTGTTTTTTTAATTTGGGAAGCAATATCCAAAAGTGGTGAAAAGCAGGGTCTCTGGGATCAGACAGACTAGGGTTTCAGTCTGGGTTTTGCCTTTCACCAGCTATGTGATTTGGGGCAAGTTTCATAACCTTTGTAACATTGTTTCCACATCTAACAAACAGGTCTAATAATAGTGCCTGCCTCATTTGGTTAATGTAAAGATTAAATGGGATAAGTGCCCTCAAAGCATTTAGCATGTATCATCCTGGCATATCATAAGTGCTCAATGAATGTAATATAGTGCTATTTTGAAAATGTGTTTACTGAAATATTACTATGAGAAGGAACTGAGCTAGATGTTCTGAGAGGTTTTTTAAAAAATGTATGTGACATGATTTTTGTCCTCAAGAAGATGGCAGGTTTCTTTGGAAGATGAAATAAACATGAGTAACTACATGATAATACTAGTCAGTCTATGGTTAAGTGCTTCATGAGTAGAATAGACAGAAATTCTCATGTCTGGAGCATTGATCAGTGAAGAAAAGTTTTATCATCTCCTGCCCACTCTCTCTCCTGTTCCCTTTCTTGATGACAGCCATTGAAGTTTGGCCAATCTTTCTTCCTCTTCTTTTGAACTCTTAGGATACAAAATCAAAAGTTTCGATGAGTAATCACAAACTCAAATGTCTCGAAGGACCAGGCAAGTAACGCAACGTGTGAAGCAACAAGAAGTAACAAGGAGTGAGAACGAAATAAAGAATCCATGCCAGGCTGGTTGAAAAACCTGTTGCTGGCTAAACATGATGTGACCTGTGGGTCACTGTTTGCAATCCTTGGTATAGAGAGTTTCCAGTTTATCATATACTTTATTTTTTTATATAAATTTATTTATTTATTTTTGGCTGTGTTGAGCCTTCGTTGCTGCATCTGGGCTTTCTCTAGTTGCGACGAGCAGGGGCTACTCTTTGTTGTGGTGCGTGGGCTTCTCATTGAGGTGGCTTCTCTTGTTGCGGAGCACGGGCTCTAGGCGCATGGGCTTCAGTAGTTGTGGCTTGTGGGCTCTAGAGCACAGGCTCATTAGCTGTGGCGCATGGGCTTAGTTGCTCCGTGGCATGTGGGATCTTCCCGAACCAGGGCTCGAATCCGTGTGCCCTGCATTGGCAGGTGGATTCTTAACCACTGCGCCAACAGGGAAGTCCTATCATATACTTTAAACAGGCTGAAAATAGTGGCATAAAGTACTACTAGTAATAAGTGACTAGTACGTATTGAATACTTACTATGTGTCAGAGCTTGTGCTAAGTGCTTTATTCCTTAAAGCAAAGAGGGTATTTTATTATTCATTTTTATGTATAAGGAAACTAAGGTTCAGAGAGTTTCCATTACTTGTTTGAGGACATAGAACTATAGAGGTAGAGGTAGAATTTGACTCAGACAGGTATTTTTTATTTTTTAATTGACGTGTAGTTGATTTACAATGTTGTGTTAGTTTCTGCTGTAGAGCAAAGTGATTCAGTTATACATATATGCATTCTTTTTTTATATTCCTTTTCATTATTGTTTATCACAGGACATTGAATTCCCTGTGCTATCCAGTAGGATCTTGTTGTTTATCCATTCTATATATAATAGTTTGCCTCTGCTAATCCGGAAGTCCCAATCCATCCCTCCCCCACTCTGCCTTCCCCTTGGCAACCACAAGTTTTTTCTCTATGTCTGTGAGTCTGTTTCTGTTTTATAGATAGGTTCATTTGTGTCATATTTTAGATTCCACATGTAAGTGATATCATATGGTATTTGTCTTTCTCTTTCCGACTTACTTCACTTAATGTGATAATCTCTAAGTCCATCCATGTTGCGGCAAAGAGCATTATTTCGTTCTTTTTTATTGCTGCGTAGTATTCCATTGTATATATTCTGGGCATATATCCGGACAAAACTATAGGTCAAAAAGATACATGCATCCCTATGTTCAGACAGGTATTTTTGATGGCAACATCCACATTCTTGAATATGCCACAAGAATTGGATTTTGCTCAGAGGAGATTTCAAGAAGGTAGTAGGATTTAGGCTCTACGTCAAAGGAAGAATAAGGTTGGTAAAGAAAGGCTTAACTTTTCTATGCCACACTGTTCTTATCTATTTACAGTTTTTTTTCCCTTGGCAATAAATAATCATTGCAATGTCCTTTAAAATTACAATCAATTGAATAGCTAATATTTTGGTTTCTTTTTCTGCCTGACTTCACCCCAGTGAAATTAAAATATATAATACAATAATGATGTCCTGAAAAAGAACAAAAGTGAGATGAATGTGGCCTTGCTTGAACCTTGCCATATGCAACCCAGGAGGATCCCAGGATAGCTAAAAAGCAGCGGGTATTTTCTGATCTTTTGCTTCATTAATATTCATGACACATTTGCCAGAAGTCCTGTAGGAAACTGCCACTGTCTTGGATGGAACTTGGAACGAAATATCTAGCTACCTATCTTCTGAGCTGTCTTTATAAAAGTTACCACCGTAGTATCTAGGTGTTTTCATAATGTTTCCAAGAATATTTTGCTAAGGCTTCTTACACTGAGAGCGGTATAAGCAAATGTTTTGTTTGTTTTGAGTTTTCCAGGAGCAGACTTTTACATGGAGATACGAAGCTTGACTCATTCAGCTGGCACTCTGGTAGAGTGGGGTAACCAGATAATTAACCAGACTAACCAACCATCAGGCATTTATTGGGCACATGTTAAGCATGCATTAGACATACAAAGACGTGAATTTAACAGACTTCTGAGACTATAGCCCATCCTCCCAAGGGGTTTTAGTCTAGCGAGGAAGACCAATCAGATCTATCTAACCATCCATCTATCTACTTCTCTATCTATGCACTTATGCATATATAATAAACAATTGAAGAGCAAAAGAGTATCTAAAAAGGACAAGACATGGTTAAGATCCTAAATCTTTAATCTTTATAATCACCCTAGCCAATAATTTTTAATAAGATACATTTCTAAGACCATTAAAAGAAAACCACTTTGAAAATACTTTCTTCAGGAACTTACACAAAAAATATACTGTCAGGAGTATATTAGAACAAGAATACAAAGTCTTAAAAATGTAGTCTGCTTACGTGAAGCTATACATATAATGAAATTGCACAAAACAATCTGCAAACACACACAAAAGAGTATATATAAAACTGGCGAAATGCAAATTAAAATGTGACCACTAAGGGAGGCTGGGTGAAGGGTGACCAGATACTCCTGAAAGTCTGGGGGGGTAATTTCTTGTGAATCTACAATTTTTCCCAAAAAGTTAAAAAAAGAAAAAAATCATACAAGAAAAAAACTGAAGTTAATCTCTGCACACTGGTAAGGAAAAATCTCCAAGATGTTTGATAAGCAAAAAAAAAGAAAAAAAATCAAATTATAGAAAAATATGTACAGTATAATAACATTTATGTAAAAAAGTATAAAACAACTATACAGTCATATATATGCAAACATATATCTTGCAAACACATTAGAAAAAGATCTTGAATGAAACGCGTCAGGCCAGTACACATCAGACTGGTAATAATGGAAGCAGGTTCAGAGGTAGAGGGTAGGGGTTGGTTAAATCACATCACTTTCGACTTACCTGGTTAGCTTACCTAAATCTTGTGTTTGAGTCAAAAGTCTTTGGACATAAAACATTGATCTTTGTTCCAACACTTTGGAACTCTGCAGCAATGAATGCTTTTGATCCCTCCATATCAAGTTATAAACTTTGATTCATGATTTGGGACTTGTTGGAGAAAAGAAATTTATTGATCTTCTGAATGTCCCTAATTACTTTTGGGGTGTTGGTGTTTACTCCCCCCATAATGTCTGATAGGAAAACTTGTCTCCTGTTCCATCCTACTTGGCTCTGCTTGAAAGAGACCATCTGATCGTCCGGTTCTCCGTGCCAACCCTCCTGACAGTGGCCATTTCTAATTGGGTGTCTCTGATGTTAACCCTTTCCAATCTTCTTCCCAGTTTCCTTCTCCAATTTATATACATTTAGTTAGGACTACTAATTTAGGATTAGTTAGTAATCCGTGTAAGCTTCCAGATGTTTTGGGAGGGATCGCAAATGGGGTAGGACCTTTTGTCACCTGAAAAATTTAAAGTACATTTAAATGAACAGTTTCTAAATAGAACTCTACATGTGATTTTCTTGCTACCTTCCTAACATGCAGGGCATGCATGTGTATTTGTGTGTGAAACTAACCACAGATATACATGCCAGGTATGTCATAGTCTGATGTAGCCAGACAGAAAATAAACAAAATGAGAAGCTTGGAGAAACTTCTTTCATTTGGAAAATCTTGGCCTTTTGAGACTCACTTCTCATGGTTTTTCCATTGGCAGTGGTTAGAACTGTGATGACATTCATAATTGCCTGCACTGAATTTCTTACTTTTTCTTTTCTTTTTCCATGTTCTACATTTACAGTATTTATCAAACAACAGTCTGCTTTATATTGGGAGGACAGTTCAATTTTTAATGTTCTGATGACAAAACCGCCTCAGGCATTCCTGGGACTACTGACATAGGATGTGACCTTCACCTCATTACATCAGGATCTTTTCTTTTTTAAAACGTATGAACGTGACACAAACCCCAAAGTAAGAGTCTCTTAAGTCTCTGCACAAACTCCCCAAATCAAGATGGAGTAACAGCTACTTCTGTAATTTCTGCCAATTAATCCACCGCCACACCACAAACCAAAGATTCCAAAATAAGTCAGAGAGCAGCATTAGTGACTCAGACAGAAGGACTTTACCCACATGGCCCTGCTGCAGTGCTTTTTCAGTGGCCAGTGGTATTTCCCTTTGTCCTAACAGTGACATTTCCCTGGGGAGATTGATGGGGGAACAGATGACATTACTTTCCCAGCAGCCCCTGCGGTCAGGGTCCTTGACCTTAGAAGTGAAGGAAGCAAACCGTGCTTCAGGGGATAGGGTCCCGTGACCTCACGCTTTTCCCTGTTAAAGCCTTTCACTGGCTCTCCACCCGTACAGAGCAGATCCCACAATGAAGCAGGACAGTCTAGGCTTTCCCTGATGATCTGCCCTGGTCTGCCTTTCCAGCCTCCCCAGTCATTATTCTGTACCATAGGCCAAATAAACTGAATTATTCTAGTTCCCCCCAAAATGTTACATCCTTTTTTTTTTTTTTTTTTTTTTTGCTTCCATCTCTGGCTCATGTTGTTACCACTGCCTGGATTGTCTTTCTCTTTCCCATCTCCATAAAAACCAAATCATCTTCACCTTTTAAGGCCTATGAACCCTTTCTTATTTTTCCAAAGATGTGCCCCTTCCTTAAAGCATCGATTGCCCTCTGCCTTATAGTCGAATTATTTGTTTACATTTGATATAAGCTCCTTGAAGGAGAGGTCTGTTGCTATTCGTCTTTGTGTGCAGGACTCTGTTTAGTATCACTTTTGCAGGGACTCAATGACTACTTATTGATTTGAATCTCAAACTCAACATGTCTGGGCTCAGCATCTCTTTTCTCTGCACCCAGCCCAACCTGCTTCTACTGCATTTCCTGCCCCAGTGGTGGATACCCCATTCATTTCACTGCCCATGCCAGAGTATTTAGCATCATTCTTTCTCCTCTGTCCCTCAATCCTACAACCGCCATCTAATAAATGACTGGGTCCTGTCAACTCTGCCTTCTGAATAACTCTTAAATGTACACCCCTGTTCTTTCCTGCTGAAGCGCTATGACTTTCGTTCTAGCCACCATCATCCCTTGCCTGGATGACCACAGCACCTCTAGTCAGTCATCTCTCTCCTTGCCTTGCCCTTTGCCTCCACCCAAATCCATTTTCCACACTGTAGCCAGTGTGATCACTCTAAAATAGAGACCTGAGGGGCTTCCCTGGTGGTGCAGTGGTTAAGAATCCTCCTGCCAATGCAGGGAACACGGGTTCGAGCCCTGGTCTGGGAAGATCCCACATGCCGCGGAGCAGCTAAGCCCGTGCGCCACAACTACTGAGCCTGCGCTCTAGAGCCTGTGCTCCACAACGAGAGAAGCCACTGCAATGAGAAGCCCGCGCACCACAACGAAGAGTAGCCCCCACTCGCCACAACTAGAGAAAGCCTGCGCACAACAACGAAGACCCAACGCAGCCAAAAATTTAAAAAATAATAATAAATGAAATAAAATACAGACCTGATTATGCCCCTTTCTTGTTCGTGAGTCTCAGAATCTAGTTCATACTCTTTAATATGATAGAGAATGTCTTTCCGAATCTGACTCCTTTCCCTTACCATTCATATATCTCTCCCCATCCAGAATCCAAACTCCACCCATATTGAACATGTTGATTTGTTGGAAGGCCCTTTAGGAGTTCTACAAATGTTTGATTCAAATGTATGTTTTAAATCTATTTTAATTATTTAAAATACTATAATTAAAAGTATTCATTTAAATGTATTCTATACCACAGCTCTATGTATTAAGGGCAATCAATGCATTAATTTGGACTATCAAGTTAATTCTTCAGTAGGAACTTTTTACCTTTTTTGTGAATATACTTGAAGTTCTTGCAAGTGTGTCATTGTTTTGAAAAGTTGGTAGTTGGCACAGGCTTTTTTTTAAAAAAATTAGGCCACTGCTGATCTGCTCAAGTACAAATTGTGCATCATTACTATAAAGCTTAATTGAATATGGATCAAGGCTGAGGCCCGTAGCCTTGGCACACGTTATCGCTACATGTCAAAGCATCGTATTTTTCGCGAGATATTTTAGCGCTTACTTTAAGGTTGGGGAGTTTGTTGCTGACTTTTATTTCGTGAGAAGACATGCAAGCCCTTGATAAATATTGCTGTGATTACATTTTGAAACTAAAATCTCTTCAACTTCTTGCCCAAGTTTTTGGGTGAGTCCATTTGAAGGATATAGTCTGAAAGGAGAGTTGTTAAAAAACCGTACTTTGCATTCGCATCGACCTCTCTGTGTGAGTTCGAATTTTCTAATTACTTTGAAATACATAAAAATTTTCTAAGGCCAAAGACAATTGAAATAAATAATTCGGATGCAGAAATTGATATAAAGCTAAGCATAACACTGAGTTTCAAATATTTACGTATGTCCAAGTTATCTTGCTGTTCTTTTGATATGTGTTAAAAATATAAATGTTCAAAATAAATTTATATTAGTAAGATATCATATTTATCTGTTTTATAGAATTGAGCCCCAAGAAAAATTTCATTTAAAAGACAGGTTCTAGTGCTTCAGAAAAGAAAAGAAGTGAGAAGAGAGCACAGCCTCTGTCTTTCCTTCCATCTTGGGAAGGCATTCACAGCGTGTGCTCTTGATGCAGAAAAGAACCACCAGGTACCACAGACACATTTTCTGTCCCAGCCAGGATCAGATCTGATTCACATGGAGAACTGTTCCCTTTCCTGTTGGCATGTATGTTTTCAGGGGAACACACGAAGTTAGGCTGACTTCCTGGTGGGATGTCCCCGTCTCTCCCCCCTCTGCCATTTTTCCCCACTTCTCACAGGGTTATACCTTTGAGAAATCTCTGTGTGTTGAGAACGTGGACACGCGTATTCTTTCCTTTTGCTGGGCTTCCCCTGACCCCACGTCTCATGACACACACACATTATTGTACTGTTTCCAAATACTCCAAAGAACAGAACTTGTTCTGCAGACCTCAACAATGTCAGATAATATCTTGCCGTGTGTGTTTTTTCAATAAAGAAGTCACCATACCTCAATGTGGGATTATACAATTTCTGGAATTTTAGACCCTTCCTTGACCAGTAAGAAAATGTGTTAAGTGTTTATTTTTGCTGAATCTTGCCTCCCTAAGGAATGCTAAATTAGTGGCATGGTTGGTGCTTGTGACTGATGACTTAGATGCTAGCTGGTTTGCTCACGGGCTGATATGGTCTAGCTGAACCCATGGATGACGGTAATGCTCATTCCACCGGCTTAAATTCCAACAAGAGGACAGGTGCTCACAGCTGCCCAGAGTGGCATTGAGAAATATGACTCTGTCCTTGTCCTTTTGACCACCATACTGCCTGCATTCCCTAGAGCTTTAATTATTGCCCTGTGAACAGAGCTGGTCATTGCCTTGGTGTTTATCAGCTCCAGAGCTGAGGAAATTGGGCTTTATCTCTTTCAGATTAGATCGCTACAAGCCTCATTGGGTAAGGCTAGAGGAAGGAGCAGTGCGGACGGTAAAGCCCTTACTCCTTTTACTCAAAATGCTTCTTCTGCAAAGCCCATATCCTTGTAGACAAAGCCCCAGGACCCCCCCGCCCCCCAACCCAGGGAGGACAACTCACTGGGGGTTAGTTATTTACTTCTTTCAAGGACCTTTTAATTGGTAAACCTTTCCTTTAAGTAAAAGGCTGATCTCTTTCAAGATAAGGCACTTGGGGCCTCAGGTTTCTACATCTCTCTTTTCCATTTCCTTCAGGTCTTATGAACTCTGTTGCCAGGCTGGGGGTGGCAGCTGCGGCATGGGGCATCTGGCCCACTAAGCGACTTGGTACCTATCCCTACCTGCTAAGAGATTCCACTCCATCCCCCCACTCCATCCTCTTCTTTAAAAAAGAAAAAGAAAAAGAAAAAGAAAAGAAAAACAGTCCCGCCACACCCCCCCCGAAAAATACCCTGCAGTTGTTTTGATCCTGGTGTTAAAGGGAAACCTTTCCTGTGGCTCGTGGTTTGGCTGCGTATTCCACGTCTGTGGGTCGCCTTGGGAGGAAGAGGTGCGGTCCCCAGGGATGCTGTTGGGGGGGGGGTGTCGGCGGCGGGAGCGGGGCGGGGCCTGTATCCAGCTGCCGGGCTTTGAGCATCTCTCTGTGGCACTGCCGCTTCTGAAAGGCTCTGACTCTTGCTCACCATTTATTGTCCCTCCACTCTGCAGCTTTGTCCTTTGACCTCAGTAACAAAATGACTTTCTGATGACCAAAGGCCGACCCCACCTGACTCGCTGCCAAGACCCCCCAACCCCAAACTGCCCCGGCTTCACTGAAATTCAGGGGTCCACTCAACTGTGAAGTCACCTCCCTGGACGCATTCATCTTGAGGGCGCGCGGGCTACATTGGAGCATCCGGTTGTCAACACTTTCTTCTTCTTTTTTTTTTTTTTTAAACCCATGCAAAGGTTGTGAAAGGAAAATTCCATCCTTGCTCCTTTTACAGTGTCCAGTGGCGGTGTGGGCAGCATGTCTATCCACTATGCATTGCGGAAATTGGGGGCCCCAAAGGGAGGTGGCCAGGAGTTAGACATAGAGAAAAAGAAAAAAAAAAAAAGATCACCGGATCTCTGAAACTCAAGCCAGCTGCATTCATGAGCAAATCAGCCCTCTCCTGGTTCCTGACCTCCTTTGGGCATTGTGAGGGCTGATGAGCTCATGCTTGTAAAGAGTGCAAGCCTTTAATTGAAGTATAATTAATAATCATCTGATAAGTGAATAACCACAATAATGATGATGTAATCCCCTCCCCTCACAGCCCCACTCCTGCTTCCTTGGGTAGTAGCATTATGAGATGGTGTCCCAGTGGATTCAATTAAATGAACAACGGTAGGGGCAGATGCAGCATCACAGCTATGTGCTTTCTGGCACGGCCCGGGGTTGGCCTGCCACTGGGAACCTGAGGGCACAGAACAATGCAGCAATGTTCCCTAAGTGCTGGGCTGTTCAGGTAATGGGAAAGTTCAAGCCGTTTCGTGACTCAGGCACTAGGACAGCCCACCTGCTTCTTACCAACCTCGTGGCCTCTCGGTCAGGAGAGCTGAGTCAGGAAGCCTTGAGACTGACAGTTACTTATTTCTCCTGGTCCTCTGCCTCCCTGTCTTTTCAAAGGGACCTCCTCCCAGTAAGATGAGTGAGGAGTCTTCCAAGGGGGTGATAGAAATGGATCAAGCCACCACCTCTATACCACGGATCATCAAAGGGACATGTGGACCAGTCAATGTGGTCAAGAGTTGAGTACCTAATGGGGTGAATGAAGAAACAATAGGTTTTAGAAAAAAGACAGACTCTTAGGCAGAATTCTTAGGTTTCTCATAGTTTAATCTAGAAAACAGAGTCCTCCAAGTAGACACCAAGCTAAAAAGAAGTGCCTAGAATGGGAACAGGGAAAAAAAAATTATGAAGAATGCTGTTCATCATCCACTTTTGCCCTAAAGGCTTCTCCAGCCAAAAGGCTGAGATAGGCAGAATGGAATCCCCAGCTGGAAAAGATAATAACAGCTTTCATTTGCAAACAATTTAGTTTACAAAGCACTTTCATATAGCATGACCTCACTTGAGCCTTTCTGTAAGGCTGGCTGAGTTTATTATCCCCAATTTACAGATGAGGAAACTGAGGTCCAAAGAGGTTAAGTGACTCACTCTCATAGAAAGAAAGTGGCAGAGTCAGAGCCAAACCCATGTTTCTAGTAAGATGCTGAGACTTGCTCCATGATTCCACGATCTTCTCTACTGGGAAGGTTAATATTCCGTTTAGTCAACAAATAGGTTGAACCTCCGCTCTATGTTGAGCGCTATGCTAGGTGTTGGGGAGACAGCAGTGAACATGACATCCAGGGCCTGTTTCATAACGTTCTCATCACTATATTAGTTTTGTGCTGCTGGCATGTCTAGGCCATGGGATCCTTCTGGAGAGAGCTTTAGTAAAGTTCTTTTGGCTGCAACAGTTAAAGTCATGTTCTGGTTAGCTAACACACAAAAACAGGATTTATTAGAAAGATTATGGGTGTTTCATGGAATCTAACCAAATTTTAGCCCATCCCAAGCTTTGGGAAGTCCAAGAACCTTCCCAAGGTTCCCAAGGTTCGGGAGGGGCAGCTTCCTGGCTCTCAGCAGCAGAATTGAGGAGACTTTCTCTTTCAGTTTTGCCTGATTGTGTTTTTCTGCTTCCAAGCTCATATCCCCAGCAGAGAGGATCTCATTGGCCCACCCTGGCCCAGAGTCTCTACCCTTGAAATCAGGCCAGCTGGGCAGACATCACCACTAGGGGTCCATCTTGGGTTCTGGGGTAGTTTCCAGGCAAAAGAAAACACTGTATGGTAAGGAAGCCACACATTAAAGTGTTTTGCAACACATGCCTACCCAAGACTTTGAAAGGCTTCAGGGTAGAGCAGGTAGGCAGAAAGAATGCTCCAAATTCTCATTTATTGCCTCCCCAGGCAATAATTTTTCTCTTTAAATTCTCAATACTTGAGATAGAAATTTCTGTAAAAAATGCCAATGCAAGGATCTCTTACATATACATTCTGAAATATTTCTGGGTAAAATAGCAAAAGGTCTGGGAGTTTTCTTAAAATACTCCAGGAAAAAAGAGGGATGGGACCAGATAAAATAAGAAGGACAGGGCTTCCCTGGTGGCGCAGTGGTTGGGAGTCCGCCTGCCGGTGCAGAGGATGCCGGTTCGTGTCCCGGTCCGGGAGGATCCCACCTGCCGCGGAGCGGCTGGGCCCGTGAGCCATGGCCGCTGAGCCTGCGTGTCCGGAGCCTGTGCTCTGCAACGGGAGAGGCCCCAACGGTGAGAGGCCCGTGTACCGCAAAAAAAAAAAAAAAAAAAAAAAAAAAGAAGGACATAGCCTGATATTGTTTGAAGCTGAGTGATGGGTACATGGGGGGTTCATTGTATTATTCTCTATACTTTAGTTTTGAAAATGTCTATTTAAAAAGTTAGAAAAATACAAAGGGATTATTCTGTGTCATTATGCTCCTTCCTTGGACCCTTTTGAAGTGAATGTATTTTTCTGTATAGTTTTTTTTTAGCGATGCCCTGTTTGCCTGGTCTCCTCCATTGTTTGGTGTTTCTTGAAGGGCATAATTACTTAATTAGTTTTACAAGTACAGGGTATGTATTGAGGGCTTCCTAGAGCTGAGGCAGTGTCTCTTGCTTCCAGGTGAGCTAATAGCCCTGGCAGTTTGGGGTGTTTGTGTATTTCCTTCACGTGACATCCGCCCTTTGCACACGTTCCGTAAAATGTCCTGGGGACTCCCGTTTGTATGGCTGCTGGGCTGTCCCTCTGTGATGGGACGCTGCCAGCCTGAGGAACGATTGGAGTGAGCGCTCAGGATGCCCCTGGGGCATTTGCACCTGCAAGTGGCATTTCTTCCCTGGCATCGGATACCCAGCAGGCCTTGACACATCAGTTGATGGCTCTGGGGTCAGGCCAGGTTCTGAAAAACATTTAAGAGCAACCTTTATTTTGGCTCAACAGGAAAGAAGAAAAGAGAGAGACAGCTCGCTTGGCCACAGCTCAGGTGGGGAGAGACAGGTCAGGCGGCACACGGCAGGTGCCCAGTTTTCTCCACTTCCAGCAGATCCATTAACACTTGGCACGTTTCACTCCCCTTCAGCGTTTGTCACATGCAGTTGTTGACACCACTAATATTCCCTCATGCTCTTGGGTCTTGGTGTGTTCCCTTGCCCCTGTCGTCAGAAGTCAGCGTCTGAGAGGGTTCATTTTCTGTATGCGCATGTTTGTTTACGGCAGGGAGACAGTTTTGACCCCCTTCCTCAACCTTGCCGCCCAAAGCACAGTGCCCTCATTTTTCCTCTCTGGATTGATGTTAAGTACTTAATGTAATTGCCTTACAGAAAAAAATAGCCAGAGATATACAGTCGCCCACACCATGGCCTCATATTTCACAACCAGCCAGGCTTCTTTGTAAATGCTCCTTCCTGGGGTGTGAAATCAATCATGTCATGGCTGGGTCCCCTGTGGCACTGCGGGGACAGCCGTCTCAGCTCACTCTACAAACATGGCCAATGACTCGATTCCTTCCCTGCCCGCCCCTCACCTACCCCCAGCCCTTCACCCCACAGCTTCCCTGCTGGCTCCTCTCCAGGGGGCTTCCTCTTTTGATATGGCAGCTCACTCTGGGATTCTCATTTGCTTTGTATAAAGAAACCATGACCAAACCGTTAACAGTCCACTCTCCTCCCTGGTATCAACCTGTCCCTTGGACGTGGCCTCTGCTTCAGATAAAGCCAGTGACGTTCCCTCCGGCTCATTTCTCAGTGTGAGTTAGTTTCTGAACGCTGGCCATTTTCTTTACCTTCCCCTTCAACCTTTCACCCTTGGGATGCCGCTTTCTTCCTTAGGATGGCCCAGGCCTCGTGCAGACTCATGCTAGCCTTCCCCCAGCAACTCTCTTTCACCTCTGGGAAGCCCTATCGTAGAAATGGACAAGGAGAAAGCTTCTGACAATCTGTTCTTGCAAATCTATTGTAGTAGAGGGTGGGCCCAGGAGTAAAGCAAAAATAGCTTGGAAAAGTGAAACCTGTGTCTAGTTAAATAAATTAACCAAGAGCTATGCTAAAGACATTCCATCTTTTGCTTGGAGTAACGGTTGGCAACTGAAGATCACAGTTTACTTCTACTTGCTGTTTATTATCTACTGATGGAGAACGATCAAGGCTTACATTTAGAAAATGTAGGCCGAGGGGGGAAAAAGGCAAAGGGAGTGGATAATCTATAAACCAGACAGATAGCCCCTAGCTGTACTACATTTCGCGCATTTCCTGGTCCTGCTAAATCGTTTCACTGCTGCTCTGGGTGAGTCAGACCATGTTCTGAAAATCGTTCCCTACCTCTGTCCTGTTTGGCCTTGGCTTGCCTCTTCTAATCACTTCTGTGATGTGTGTGTTGTGATACCCTAGGAGGTAACGATATGGTTATTATTGCTCCCTAGCAATCCTGCTTTGTAGAGAAAAATCAAAACACACAAGTTTTGCCCCTCAAAACACACGAGAATTGGTCAGTTTTGATCTGACCAATTCAGATCGGCTTTAATTTTTAGGCCTGAGCCCCGTCCTGCGTGTGCACACTCACACATTTACTATCTCTGTGTATCTTATGGGTAATTACTTAAAAGCTGGGTATGTTGATCTTCCTCCATAGGTCATGAATTAAGAGTTTGTGATGATTTGCCTTGTCAAGATGCTTACGGCTGTTTCAGAATAACGACGACAAACAAGATCACGCCAAGATGACCTAAATACCAGACTACATAAATGAGACTACCATTACTCCTCGGGGGACTTTTTTTAAAAAATAAATTTATTTATTTTATTTATTTATTTTTGACTGCATTGGGTCTTTTGTTGCAGCACACAGGCTTTCTCTAGTTGCGGTGAGCGGGGGCCACTCTTCATTGCAGAGCACTGGCTCTAGGCACGTGGGCTTCAGTAGATGTGGCACGCGGGCTCAGTAGTTGTGGCTTGTGGGCTCTAGAGCTCAGGCTCAGTAGTTGTGGCGCACGGGCTTAGCTGCCCCGCAGCATGTGGGATCTTCCCGGACAAGGGCTTGAACCTGTATCCCCTGCATTGGCAGGCCGATTCTTAACCACTGTGCCACCAGAGAAGTCCACTTGGGGGACTTTTTGTTTTTCTAGAATAGTAAGCTTGGTTCTTTACTCTGCACAGTTATTGTCTGTTTCTTTAAAGACTGTCTTGCAGATGAGCTTCGAACTTTGTTTACAATTAAAATGATGGGAAGTTCAAACTTGTGTTGAATGAAAGTGCAAGAAGAGGTACATGATACAGATGCCAAAGACGCAGGTACGCTGCCAGTCATTTGCCTAATCACGGGCACAGTTGGGTAGAGACCTCTAACCACACATTCATCCATTAACTAGGCCAGTTATGAAGGGAGTTGGGGTTAGAAGTTAATAAGGCAGACACTGTCCCTGCCCGCATGGAGAGTACAGTCTAGTGGGGAGACAGACTTAAAACAATAAGAATAAACAACATGAGACACTGATGATATGAGACTTAAATGCTAGGAAGAAAAAATATAAGGTGCTGTACTAGTGTACAACATACCTCCAGGCAGGAGCACGTGGGAAGATGATATTTATGCATAGATGTCAAGGATGCAGGGGAGAGGGCAGGGATGGGATGGGAGGAGGAGAGAGGACAGCCTATAGGTTGCCAAAGCAAAAGTGACCCTTGGTGTTTTATTTTGTACCATTTATAATCTCCCTGGCAGAAATTTAACCTTTTTCACTTCCCTGAGGAGTTTGTCATAAGCGAATTTGGTTAAGTACGGTTCTAATTAATAGTGATAATTAGGACGACACTAACACTTATTAAACGCTTACTTATGCGTCAGATATTATTCTTAGCGTCAAATGTCCCCTCAGCGAGGCTGTCCCTGGGCACTAAAGAGCAGCCCCCAACTCCTATTTCCTTTACTCTGTTTTTCTTTTCTCTTATAGCACTTACCACCGTCTGACATTGTGTATGTCCTTGTTTATGGTCTGCCTCTCTGGTGGGAATGTAACCTTCATGAGGGCAGGTACTTTTGCCTATTTTGTTCATTGCAGTTTCCCCCAGAACTTAACCCATCGCCTGGCACATGCTTGACACTCAAGAAATGCAACTGTGGTCCCTTGGTATCTGTGGGGGGATTGGTTCCAGGACCCCCGTGGCTACCCAAATCCATGGTTGCTCAAGTACCTTATATAAAAGGCCTAATATTTGCATGTAACCTATGCACATCCTCCTGTACACTTTAAACCGTCTCTAGATTATTTATACTACCTAATACTATGTAAATGCTATATAAATAGTTCTCAGTGCACAGCAAATTCAAAGCTTGCTTTTTGGAACTTTCTGGAATTAAAAAATATATTTTTTTCATCTGTGATTGGTTGAATCCTTGGATGCGGAACACTCAGATACAAAGGGCCGATGGTATTTGTTAAATAAATGGATGGATATTATTCATTTAATCCTCACAGTATCTTTATGAAACAGGTACTATTTCCCCCTCTTTGCAGATGAGCAAATTGGCACAGAGAGGTTAAGTAACTTACCCAAGGTCACACAGCCAATGAAGTGGTAGAATCAGGATCCAAACCCAGGCAGTCTAAGTCCAGAGGCTTGTACAACAGGAGTATCCACAAATTAGAAACAGCTGTGGAGAGAGTATATCAGTTTGACTTATAGCTTTTCTTTGGTTAAATGGCATTCTGTTTAAAGACCTCAGAAATATAATCCAGTTCGGTAATGAAGTTCTAGACACTACTGGTTTGATAAAACAGTTTCATTGAGGGAGTTGTATATAGGACTATCTCGGTTATTAGAAGCCTTGTGCCCACCTAGGGAGTTTACCATCCAGATCAGATAAGAAAGTCCTGAGTCATAAAACACTTTCAGATCCTATAATATAATCTGTAGCCAGAGTTCCTGGAATATTCCTTAAAACTGACTTCTTAGTAACTTAGTCTGGTTATTAGGGATATGAAATATGGAAACATGATTTACTCTTGTTCGGTTGAATTAAAAACTTAAAGTTTGTTGTTTTTGCTGCTGTGTGTTTAAAAAACTAAGAGTTTGGAGTAAAGAACATAAAACCTCCATACCCCATCAGTACCTGTGTTAGACAGCAAATTCAGTCTTGAGGTCCTGCCTCTCACCATATCTCCTTGTCAATCTGGGCAGATATTATTTAGCCTCTGGGATATAAAACTTGCCCCGAGGCCATTTTGACTTTTTTTTTTTCCTTCTGACAGTTTATTTTTCAGGAATGCATCTGTCAATAGTTTGCTTTTTCTTTGATAAGAATGGTTTTATCTTTGTGTATGTGTACGAGGTTGTCAAAGAAAGAAACTTGCTTTTGATCTCAGAAACTTCAGCTTTTCCTTTCTGCCCACACATCTCAGGATCACTCAGCAATCCTTAATCTCTTTTTCTAAGAAATCTATTTAGGTGGTTTGGCACTTATTTTGTTATTTCTTTGACCACTTACCCTGTCAGAATTGGCGAGCAATTCCGGTCCTTTTCACACATCTATCTTTATGCCGTCTCTACAGGTCTATTTCTTTCTTTTTTTTTTTTTTTTTTTTTTGCGGTACGCAGGCCTCTCACTGCTGTGGCCTCTGCCGTTGCGGAGCAACAGGCTCCGGACGCGCAGGCTCAGCGGCCATGGCTCACGGGCCCAGCCGCTCCGCGGCATGTGGGATCTTCCCGGACTGGGGCACGAACCTGCGTCCCCTGCATCGGCAGGCGGACTCTCAACCACTGCGCCACCAGGGAAGCCCCAGGTCTATCTCTTTGTGCCTGTCCATGTTCCTTTCTGTCTCAAATATGTCCTATAATCTCTTGCACACAAACACACATTTAAACTTACAAAAAGTTATGTATTTACAAAGAGTATGTACAATTGCCAAACTCATGGAGCTGAAAATCTGTACTTTTTATTATACGTAAATTTTCCCTCAATAAGAAAAAGAGGTTTTGTGCTTACAAATTTGCAGTAAATTTGAAGAGAGTTTAAGCATCTCTTGAGCGAATTTATGAATTGATCACTGTTCCCAACAATATCTCGGGTGATATTGTTGTGCAAAGATAATGCTTGTTGCTACGAGAAGTGTTGTAAGCAATCATTTGTCAAAGGTCACACGTGCTCAAATTTAACTTTTATAATTTCTGTATATATAATTAGAGCCATTGGAAGCCCATTACCACCAGGAACTTGAAAACCCCAGAGCAGTTTCATTGCAATGAGAAGCCATGTAGTAGAGACTATGTGAAGATTCTAGCAAACACCTTCTCCCAAGACAAATAATTCTTTCTGTCATCCTCAGGTTCCTTACCTGCAAAAGAGGACAGCATTTGTTCAGCTTAATTCCAAGGTTGTTATGAAGATCATTAAATTTAAGTCAATTAAGCACATATTTAGTGTCCCCTAAACCATGTCAAATTCTGTGGGCACGAAAGAAGGAACAAGGCATGCTTCCTGCCCTCATGGAACTTATGGACCAGTATAAGAGGGAAGACCAGTCCATACGCGTTTACAATAAAACATGTCACGGCTTCTAGGTGATAAGGGTGCAGAGTGATCCAGACACAAGGAAAAGAAACATTAATTCTGGCTGGCGTCACTGGGGAAGGCTTCATGGAAGCAGAAGCATTTAAACAAGACCTTGAAGGAGGATGATTTGGAAGAAAGGCTTTCCAGATAGAGATAGAATGAGAGCAAAGCACAGGGATTGGTCACCATGAGGATCAAATGAGTCTGTATAGTATAAAGCACTATTTAGTTATGAAGTGTTACTTGTTACCTCTAGCGGGGCTGCTGTTCAAAGTCACGGCCTCTCTAGGTAATAAGATAACACGGTGATTTAGAGAAGAGGCCAGTTTATCAGCTTACAGAATCTCAGAGTGAGCCTGATTGCCCAGTGTCAAAGTCTTGACGATACATCTCAAGTCTAACTCAGAAGAATAAACATCAACCAAAGGTTAACAGTTAAATTCTCTTTCCATCTTCTAACATCTTTCCCATTCCTTCCAAGCTAGCACCTCCCTGCCCATCAGCACATCAAGTCTTACCCCTTAAAAAGGATCAAAGCAGCCTCTGAGTTAGCAAACCTCAGATTCAAATACCGGCGATGTTGATTTCCAGCTATATGATAGGAAGAACCTTCCTTTAAACTGTATAAGATTTAAATTTTACATCTGTAAATGGGAATAAAAAATAATAGTATCCCCTTCATAGAATTGCTGAGAAAGTTAAGTAAAATAATGTACCTGGTATATAGCACTCACTATTATTTATTATAGTAAGCTACAAGGATATATAGTAAAAGGGAATATAGCCAATATTTTATAAAAACAATAAATGGAATATAACCTTTAAAAATTGTGAATCACTATTTTGTACACCTGAAGCTTATATAATATTGTACATCAACTATACCTCAATTATATTGTATAATATATATTGTACTTATATAATATCCTACATCAACTGTACCTCAAAAAAACAATATATCAGAAAAATAAAATATTAGGGAGTGCTGTATAATAAAGAAGTCACCTGGTCTTAAAAAATATTATTTATGATCATCATCATCTAGAGTAAGCGTTGCCAAACTATGGCTTGTGGGTCAAATCCAACCATGTCCATTTGTTTATGGATTGTCTAAGTAGCTTTCTGCTGCAACAGCAGAGCTGTGACAGAGATTGTACGAGCCCCAAATCTAAAATACTTGCTTCCTGGTCCTTTACAGGAAAAGTTTACTGACTTCTGATCTACAGAGGTGAGAAGGGAAAATATGCTTATGTTACATTTACAACCAGTTAGAGGATTTTATCTCAGTGGGCTTGCCACTGGCTTTATGTCCTTACTGCTGGTTCTTGACATCTGATGGTACATGGTATGCACCCCTTAGTGCTGGAGAAGTCCTCCTATGGATGCCCACATCTCAGTACCGTGGAGATCTAGGATCTTCTTATATCCTCCCAGAGTCTAGTATTAAGAGATAAGGACCACGTAGCAAATGTGGGGAAGGTACGTAACGAATTCTGGCTCCGATTACTAATGCCATAACCTCAAATGGAGAATGCAGAATACTCAGGATGAAAGGGAATTTAACATGTTACCAGGTGATGGAAGAACCCTGACCCAGTCACTGAGCAGAGGGAAGCAACAACGTGAAAAGAAGATAAAACATGGTAGATGGTTTGAAATTCCCATTGACCTCCTACTACACTCCTTAAATTAAGGGCCCTGCACTCTAGTTCCATTTAAATATTCTCTTTTCAAGCATCTCCAACATTATTGCTATTATGAAATATACAGGGACCTAGGTAGACTGGGATTATACATCTGAGCAGTATTTCTAGTTTCATTATTTGCTCAGGGAATAACACTGGGCTTGGGTTCAGGGAACGAAGAGGTATTTCGCCTCATCTGTTTTAGCCTCAGGTTCCTAGCATAGATTATCTCTTTGTTAACCGTAAAACGATTTCAAGGGGAGACAACCAAAGACTGGTGTACGCATGTGTATGTCTCTGTGTGGTAGGGTGTTCTGTAAGGGTGGGGGGTGATTGGAAGCTTTCTTTTAAAGTTGGATGCAATGAGAAAATGTTCTAAGGTGAGCTCCAGTTGCTGAAATTTTCACCTTCTACCCCTTAGGCCATCTGCATCTGTTCTTCTTGTTCAAGCAAGGTAAGGTTTCTTTGGACCCTGAGCTCTCAATCAAGGGAGAGCATGAAACTAGTGTTCTCTCTTCCATACCTTTTGATTCAAAGGAGTACATTCCTTTATAAGGTAATAAATAGCTAATTTGGTAACTCATCAGTTGTAGGGACGTAAGCATAGATGCGAGCTTACTCAGCTCCCTTATTGGCATGGGACTAAGTGGTGAGATGCAGTAGTATTCTAGTTCATGATGATGATGACAATGATAGTAAGAATATGATAATAATAATCATAAAAAAAATAAAAGGAGTACATTCCTAAAATCACTGACAGGGGAATTGTCTCTTGTCAGTTGAAAGAGCCTTTTCTTAATTGTTAAAAAAAACAGATATTCATTCATTCAAAAAAATTCATTGAAAACACCAATATTCATTGAGCTGTCACTATATCCCAAACACTGTAATAAGTGCTGGAGCCAGCAAGAATGGACAGTCATTGTGCCTTAATAACCTCAAGTCCAATCTGTTCTGCTAACATGTTGCTTTATTTATTTTTTATTTATTTATTTTTTTGTGGTACGCGGGCCTCTCACTGTTGTGGCCTCTCCCACTGCGGAGCACAGGCTCCAGACGCACAGGCTCAGCGGCCATGGCTCACGGGCCCAGACGCTCCGTGGCATGTGGGATCTTCCTGGACCAGGGCACGAACCCGTGTCCTCTGCATTGGCAGGCGGACTCTCA
The DNA here is from genome assembly GCF_949987515.2 of Delphinus delphis. Lineage (NCBI taxonomy): Eukaryota > Metazoa > Chordata > Mammalia > Artiodactyla > Delphinidae > Delphinus > Delphinus delphis. The sequence continues at coordinate 21,762,584 of NC_082700.1, forward strand.
ACCACTGCGCCACCAGGGAAGCCCCTGTTGCTTTATTTTGTTATAGCCACAGCTGTGTGGATCTCTGACCTCCCTCTCTGCTGCACCCCGGTCACTCTTCCTCCCAGTGTCTGGGAGCGCATCGTCTGTTGATTCCCTCTCCTCCCGGTTTCTATATACTCTTAAGAGTTTCATCCCCACTAAGGTGCAAATGACTGTCAACAGTTCAGAAGAGTTTTCCTCCTGGGGTACTCGTATTACAGAGGGCTTCAGTGTCCTCCCAACAGCACTGGTTCTTGCTGAACCTGGATTTAGTCTTAGAACCCATCTTTCATTACCAGTCAAGGTTGGCAGTTATGTTGAAAACTATCCATCATGATTTAAGCCAAGGCTGAAATTTCAGGAATTGGATAGCAAACAACAGGTTTTTTTTGCGGGGTGGGGGGGGGAGTAGGTGGGTGGGTGGAGTTTTCACGTTTTTATTCCAGAGCCCTGAAAAGTTAGGTGACATAGGTAAGAGCTTACGCCTATTATATATAAGGTCTCAGCTTACGGAAAAGCATAGCCCAAGGGTGGCAGTTGTCACGCAGAAATGTTCTCTACCAAAAAGGAAACCAGAAATGATCTTCACTGTGCCTGAAAACCTTGTCACTGTATAAAGTGAGGAGTGTGGCATTTACTGAGATCCTCCTATCCCCGGATTCCTCATCTGCGGCTATAGAGGGCTGACTGTACCGTGCCATTTTATATAAGGGACCTGAGCATCCTCAGATGTTGGTATCCTGGAACCAATCCCCCGTGATACCAAGGGGAAGACCGTACGTATATCATTGTGAAGGCACAGCCACTCACAATACCCATACTAAGTGCAGAATTCAGAGCAGAAGCATTGTGGGTAGAGAGGGCCTGGAGGTGCTTTATGGTACCTAAGTGAACAGTTTGCCTCAATAAGAATCTAATTTGAATGTTGAAGAACAACCCTATGAGGAGGTCTGTTCTAGAAAATTCTAACATCTTAAGCCCCTTGTTTGACAGGGGCTAAAGTCCAAAGAAGAAAAATGAACTCATTCATTAGTGAGGATTCAACTGTTGTATGATCAAGAAGACTCAATAATTTAAATAATGTTCTCTAGCTTTAGTAGTATTTGAATGTGAAAGTCGTCATTAAATTTAGGTACCTGCTGGGTTACAGTAGATTGTAAAAATTTCAATGTAGTTGTAGAATTTCAAATGCAATATTTTTTTTTTTTTTTTTTAAATTATTTATTTATTTATTTATGACTGTGTTGGGTCTTCGTTTCTGTGCGAGGGCTTTCTCTAATTGCGGCAAATGGGGGCCACTCTTCATCGCGGTGCGCAGTCCTCTCATTATTGCGGCCTCTCTTGTTGTGGAGCACGGGCTCCAGACGCGCAGGCTCAGTAGTTGTGGCTCACGGGCCTAGTTGCTCCGCGGCATGTGGGATCTTCCCAGACCAGGGTTCGAACCCGTGTCCCCTGCATTGGCAGGCAGATTCTCAACCACTGCGCCACCAGGGAAGCCCAAATGCAATATTAAACACTCATGACTATAGTAAAAGGAGGAGAGCTTAGTTCAAGTAACTGCATTATTGGAGTTGCCAAGCGAAGTATAAACACCTCCCTGACTAATAGATGTGCTCACTGCCCCTTCCTAGTAGGAAGATAGAACCGTATATGGTATTATCTCTGTTCTTGGAATAGATGCCAGCTTGGTGCAGGCTAGGCTCTCTCAAGAAGCTCTCTTCTTGATAGATTAACTATGACTCTCTGAAACTCTTCTCCAGTTGTGGAAAGTATTTGAAACGCTTCTCTACGGATACATGAGCACGGTGACGTAGCTGCCTTAATAAGCCACAGAAACCAGCGTGTCTTAAATATGCACAGAGTTACATTTTTGCCTGACATCCCATTACCAATATAAACATACCATCTACTGTGTTGGCTATTTGCATTAAAAATTAATTAGATGAATTTAAAACTCCCATTTCCCTCAAAGCTACTTTTTATAAATGCTTGATTTTTTTCTCTCAGTCATTGCATGAGTGTTCAGTGTTTTTATCAAGTAAGTATTTTCCTAGGTAACTTATAAATGCACACAGACATAAAAAATATTAACAGTTAAGAACTCATAAGATAGTCCCATTATTTTTATTTTTGTTTTTATCAGATTTTAAGCACGGGCTTACCATCATACATACACATACATGTGGTTGTCTGGATCAGTGAGGTTGATCCTTGAACTATCCCTTCAAGGATATTGTCTCATTAGATGATCATCCCTATCACGTCACATAGAAAGAGCCAAAACCTCAACATTTGGAAATATGTTTTCCCCAGATGCAATTGCGGTGGAGTAAAATAAGCGATGAATTTGGAGGTTGGATTTATGCTTTAACCAGATACCTGCTACTAAGAGGGCCTTTTGTTTAAGCTTCCGGAGCCTCAGTTTTGGCATCCCTGTAATGGAGATGTACTTCTTCTTATTATGTAGCTCATTTAATTAAATAATATTTAATAATATAAACTCTGAGAAAAGCATTTGGTAGAAACTCTAACATTAAACAAATATAAGACCTGCTGTTACACTTTACCACACCATAACTGTATTTGTCCCTGTTTATTCTAACAATGCCCAAACATTAGTGGTCATTGGCCACCTGCAGGCTCAGCTCTGCCCAAAACCAGGCCAGAGAGACTCTACCTGATAGAATATTAGTTCATCACTCATTGTCGTGGGTATCTTTTGGTTTTGCCTTTCCCCCAACCAGATCTGCCCAAAACCAGGCCAGAGAGACTCTACCTGATAGAATATTAGTTCATCACTCATTGTCGTGGGTATCTTTTGGTTTTGCCTTTCCCCCAACCAGATCTTCTGATAATAGTACACCAAATTTCCATAGCGAACCGCTTCTTTTCTATTTCTTAATCCATGTGATTGGCTAGAGCTTGTCGAACGTGATGTAAGTGTAGCCAATCAGAGTACCACTCTGGACACAATGACTGCTTCAGGAAAGATTCTAAGGCCAAACCAGGCAATAAAAACTGGATTCTGGAATTTACTGCCGACTCTGTTTCCACTAGAAGAGGAAATAGTAAGTAAGTAAGTAAGTAAGTAAGTAAGCCTAGGGATGTTAATGGTCATCTTATCACCATGTAGATCGAACTATTTAAGCCAACTCTAAGCTAACTATTGAAACTAACACAAAGGAAAGCAGGAGATGGAGAAGGACATATCCTGGATTATATCATCTGAGTCCCTGGATCCAGCCATTCCTGAAGTTTTACTAATGCACTTTTTGGTTATCTAGCCCATGGATTTCTTTCTCCATTTTAGACTTTGGAGTTTAGCTTCTGTCCTTTGCAATGAAAAGAGCCCTGACTAATATACTTCTTACTGTGAAGGAGGTACTCTATAAAGAGTCCATGGCCAAGTTATGACTCATGCTTGCACCAATAGATAGATACAGACCTAAATGCCAGTGATGGTGTTGTGCGGTGACCTTCATCCCTCCTTTCTGTGTGTAGTTAGCCTGACTAACAGACCTTGAGCCTGGATCGAGCCTACCTCAACCCAGCCAACAGGTGAGTCTGTCAGGTTGATAACAGCTTTCTTTCTTTTTTTTTTTTAAGTGTCTCTAAAGAAAGATCTGCATCAAAAGTTGTAGATACCAGCTTTTAACCCTAGGGCTAGGATAAGCTTCTAATAAATCCTCATAGAATCATTTCTGATGTGTCATTTCCTCCTTGATCTATTCAAGATTTCTTATTGGCCTCAGAAGCTTAAATATTGCCCAGATTTGTCACTCCCACCCCCTTGTCTCTCTTGGACTTTACTACCTGCCGGGACTGGATTTGAGCTTGTTCTGAATTATTCCTGAATGTGACATTGAATTTGAACTCCTGACCGTAATTCTCCTCCACCCTGAATAGGATGCAGCCTTTCCTTCTCAGTTTTCCCTGGTTCCTACTTAGGCAATTCTTGTTTACCTTTCTACCATTCTTTGGGAGTAGTGAAAACAATTTCACTTATAAATTTCTGCCCTTAGATACTGCTATCCCGAGTCTATAGCAAGAGCTTGAATGCACTTTGTGACACTAAATGAGGTTCTCAGTTTTCTACGTACCCGGTGCCTGTCCCCACCCCCATCTCCGAAATCACTCTGGAGTTCTCTGACCAGACTCTAATTTGGAAGCCAGCCCAAGGGAACCTCTGCTTCAGTTTAGTCCAGTTCCATGTATGACAGGGCAGTTGGAGAACACGTGACTCCAACAAGACGAGGCCCGCCCAGAATCATTTTGTACATCCTCATCCTGGCCCTGCAAAAACTGAAAAAGTAGAGAATGCACACTGAACACAGGAATGACTTGACTCCCACTCCTGGAATTGCCTGTGAACTTGTCCTAGAAGTGGGTGTTGGGTGCTGCCCAAGAGAACTTTGAGGATTGTTGGTAAAGACGGGGCACATGGATCCCTTGGTAGGACCACTCCTCTCATTCTCAAGTTGATACATGAGTCTCCCTGTCATCTGAAGGACTGAGTGCTGGGTTCCCTGCTTGGATGTGGGAAGCTGAAGACAGAGATCTTAGACCTAGTCTGCTTTATCCCAAGGAGCCCCAGACAAACCACCTTGCCCAGACTGCTGAGCCAGCCAAGGGTTTCTTCTCTCCTGACGGCCTGGCACCATCTCCTTTTCCTATCATGAGCAGCCTCTGGAGCTCTTGCACATCTAAGGGCCAGTGGAGAGGACATGGGTCCAAGAGAGGAGTCCAGAAAGCCCAACTCAACCTACAACAAGAGAGGCTGGGTCCCAAACCGGAAGTCCTATGATGGCGCAAACTCAAAGGGAGCCAATTCTCTCCTTAAGAACTGACAGAATGGCTGAACGCCCGAGGAGGAACCGAGTTCAGAGGTAACAGAAGAGACATCAGAAGGCACAGTGGTGATCCTGCCCCGCCCACCATTGTCCTGTGCTCTTTCCACAGCTGGAGGAAAGGAACAGGGTGGTGAGTCCCAGCAACTGAGCTATAAACTGAAATGTGGTGACACTTTCCACATAAACAATATGCTGGCTACGCCCTAAGCTAGCCCACAAAATCTATTGAACACATAACATAGGAAACAAAGATGTATGCCTACAGGAAATTTATTCTGAGTTAAAAAATACCCCTAAAACCAAACTACAACCTACCAATGAATCTGGACACACATCTTCTGTGCAAAACTGGAGATAGCCCTACTGTGCTTGGATAAACGCAGAGTGGTTTTGAACATATGGTAAGCGCTTGATGACCACTTTATGCTTGATAGGTTTTTACTCTATAAAAGTTTATGCATGGGGGCTTCCCTGGTGACGCAGTGGTTGAGAGTCCACCTGCCGATGCAGAGGACGCGGGTTCGTGCCCCGGTCCGGGAAGATCCCACATGCCGCGGAGCGGCTGGGCCCGTGGGCCATGGCCGCTGAGCCTGCGCGTCCGGAGCCTGCGCTCCGCAATGGGAGAGGTCACAGCAGTGAGAGGCCCGCGTACCGCAAAAAAAAAAAAAAGAAAGAAAAAAAAAGTTTATGCATGTTGTTTCATTTGTTTTCTTTGTTGTGTCTCATTTTCAATTAACTTCAGTGTATATGACACTCAGAATCCTACTAACAGAGACATCTTTAAAGGTGTACGACCCATATGTCAGTGTGTCTTAAGTCTTCCTCTTCTTAGAATACACTTGCTCCTATATATACAGTACAAGGCAAAAATATGGGGTTTTTTTGAACGTTAACTAAAGGCTTAACTTTTACCATTCATATAATAAAGTGCAGATTTTCCTTAAAGATGAGTTCTCCATTTCAAAAAGGCTGGTGACAAGGTTAGCAGGTAATAAAGAATTTCAACAGTTTAAATTCAAGGTCCTAGGAAATGTCCTCATGAAGAATATTTTCTGATCATGGGAAGATAAAATTTTTATTTGACTGTTTCTTGCAGAGTCAGAAAAAACCCAGGGGGGCTGAGAGGTGACAAGCCCTTCTTGTGTTGTTCCTGTGAAAGGGGTCAAGACATGGTCCCAAGACTGAAGGGCATCACGTGACCAGCCGGGCTCACTGTGTGCGGGGGCTCAGCTTTGGCGAGTCACACAGATAGTCATTCAGGCCCAATTCTTGAATTTCAGCTTATTTTGTTCTTGAAAAGACAAAAACCAATTATTGATAGCTCTGCTGACCTCAGATATGCAGTCTATCTTAGTGAAATAATCTTTTCCGACCATATTATTGCCAGTCAAAAGTGACCCTGAACTTGTTGACATAAGATCGGTGGAAAAAAACCACAAGAAATAGATATTTTCCCTGAGTTTGTGTTTTCAATCACCAACGTGGCTTTGATCCCCTTCAAAAAGAGCCCCTTCACCCTTTTTGCCAGCCCTACTCTCTCTTTCCACGGCATCCTTTGTAAGACCATCCCAAACTCCACTGGGAATCCCTAGTATAGGGTTATTATACTATCATAGTTAGCTGTAACCTACCTCTCTGTATCCTCCAGAACAATGTGTCCTAAGGGGCCTGAGCCATATCTGGGCTCAACTATCTCCTGCGTTGGGACCAGCAAGTGCTTTTTTTTTTTTTTTTTCTGTACGCGGGCCTCTCACTGCTGTGGCCTCTCCCGTCGCGGAGCACAGGCTCCGGACGCGCAGGCTCAGCGGCCATGGCTCACGGGCCCAACTACTCCGCAGCACGTGGGATCTTCCCGGACCGGGGCACGAACCCGCGTCCCGCGCATCGGCAGGCGGACTCTGAACCACTGCGGCACCAGGGAAGCCCATCCAGCCAGTGCTTTGAACGTATAGACCCTCAATAGATGTACTCTGGAATTTTGAAGTTGAATGAAACTAGTCCTTGCCATCGTCAATTTATGATTTAAACAAGATTCAGGTTAGGATTTGCTCCTTTCCAGTCTCAGCTCCCACAACCCACATCTCGGCTTCTTTTGGAAGTCCCTGGAGTCCCCACCCCTGCCCGTCTTCCTGAGCTGCCCATCCCATCCCCCTCAGCTCTTCTCCTAGGCAAGCAGCAGCAGCTATCCCAGGCCTTCCCTCCTCCCCTCCACCTGTTTCGCCTGCTCAGCCTCTACTGCCCCGGCCTCTGGGCCCTGTTTCTAAGAAGAGTCAGAAGCATTGAAGTCAGGGCTTCTGATATTTCATGACATCTATAAATAATAGTCATTATAATAACTGCCTTTTATGAAGGATCTGCTATGCTGGACAGGTTTAAAAGATGTGATATATTTACCTAGCCTCAAGCCAGAAGAGTCATTCTCTTTGCTTATTCATTTGTTTAAAACATATCTAACGAACAGGACAGTGAAGATGCTTGCTCTAACAGAGCTTATATTCCTAGGGGAAGAGAGAGACAGTCAACAAGTGGGCAAGGTAATTTCAGGTAGTGACTACACTCTGAAGGAATGACAACTGGGTAATGATGTCGTGAGTGCTGATTTAAGTCTCAAGATCAGGGAAAACCTCTCTAAGGGGTAACATTAGTGCTGAAACCTGAATGAAGTAAAGGAGACTGATGATGTAAAGAGCATTCCTGCACAGGGACCCAGCACGGGCAAAGGCCTCATGGAGGGTATGAGCTTATCACGTTACTGCGTTACCCTGTGGCTCTGTCTGCTTTCTCTGCTAGAATCTGAGCAAAACCCTAGTTCCCTTACACACTGCCTGTAGGAAGGACAACCTTGCCCTTGCTGGTGACAGGACTTTCCAACCTAGCAACCTCCTGGCTCAGCTGGGACACCCTATTATACCCATAAGCATTGTCTCTACTCTTCATGATATAGTCAACACCCCACCTCTGCTTGACCCATCCAGTAGGTTCATTTTGTATTTGTTTTCTCTTGGCTTATTTATTTCGCCATATGAAACACGGGTCATTACATCCACCCAGGCAGGCTCAGTAGTTGTGGTGCACGGGCTTAGTTGCTCCACGGCATGTGGGATCTTCCCAGATCAGGCATCGAACCTATGTCCCCTGCATTGGCAGGCAGATTTTTTTAAAATTAATTAATTATTTTGGTTGCATTAGGTCTTTGTTGCTGTGCGTGTGCTTTCTCTAGTTGCGGCAAGCAGGGGCTACTCTTCGTTGCGGTGCGTGGGCTTCTCATTGCGGTGGCTTCTGTTGTTGCAGAGCATGGGTTCTAGGTGCCCGGGCTTCAGTAGTTGTGGCACGGGGGCTCAGCAGTTGTGGCTCACGGGCTTAGTTGCTCCGTGGCATGTGGGATCTTCCCGGACCAGGGCTCAAACACGTGTCCCCTGCATTGGCAGGTGGGTTCTTAACCACTGCGCCACCAGGGAAGTCCCCCCAAGGTTGCTCTGTTTGACTATTTGTTTCTCCCTGGTGTCTCAACCTCTCTCTTCCCTAATTAACAACTGATCTGTCCACTGGAACTCAGGGATGGTCATGGAGGCTGAAAGAAGGCTGTTTCCTTATAATCAAAGAAATGGGGGACACAGAAAGGCTTTGTGCCCAGGAGCCCCGCAGGGCCCTGTGTGGTATCAGCAGATGGATTTTTTTATGTCTTACTTGATACATTTCCGTGTTGTTTGAAAATTTTTCCAACAGTGCGTATTAATTTTATAATTTAAAAAAACACTAAAAAAGTGTTTTCAAATTCTAGTTTATACTCAACACCCAGACCTTGGTTTCTAATACCATTCTCCAAGAAAAGGAACCAGGATCCTTGGAGAAATGGCCAACACTAGGGCTGGGGCAGGGAAAATTCAAGATGAGCATGGAGTACCTTGTGGTGCCAGAAAGTAAGGAAAAGCTCCAAAAACAAAAGGATAGGGCATGTCAAAGGGACGCAAGTGCCAATCTGAAAGAACTCCCAGTGGCCAAACCTGGAACAATATGAGTGACAAAATAAATGGCATTGGATTATAACCCAAACTATAAAATAAATATCCATGAGTCTATACTAATATAAAAAGGTGGTTGAAGAAATAAACAAGTAGGGGAGAGGGAGAAGAGACAGCTGCTCCTTCCAGATGAATTCCAAATAATTCACGTAGATACTCCACCCTCCAGGAGGTGGAGCTTCAAGCCCAGCCCCCATCCCTAACCCCCTAACCCACACTACGCACACTTTCAGTGTGGAGAGCTGTCCTTAGTGACCTGATTCCAAAAAGTGTAGTACAGAAAGGGGAGAAAAGTAACTTTATAGTGAAGAAGTCTGGCAAGCACTACCTCTGCAAGGTGATCAAGTTGGATTGACCTCAACGATGATAAGTTGTGTTGATAGCATGTACCCTTAATAAACGTGATGAAAAGGGTACTTCATCTCTGTGGTCTTCCTCTCCTCCCCCCGCCCACCCCAAATTCCTATAATCCAGTCTAATCATGAGAAAACATCAGACAAATCCCAACTGAGGGACTTTCTAAGAAACACCTGACCAGCCCTCCTCAAAACTATTAAGGTTGTCAAAAATCAAAACCTTGTTTCGTTGTCAAAAACAAAATCTGAAAAACAGTCACATATGGGAAGAGACCAAAGAGATGTGATAACTAAACACAATGTGGAATCCTGAATCAGATCTTGAGCAGAAAAGGGACATAAGTGGAAAAACTGGTGAAATCTGAATAAAGTCTGGAGTTTAGTTAACTGTACTGAACCAAAGTTGGTTTCTTACCTTTGATAAATGTAGCAAAGTTTAGTAAGAATGATATTAGGGGAGGACTTCCCTGGTGGTCCAGTGGCTAAGACTTGATGCTCCCAATGCACGGGGGCTGGGTTCAATCCCTGGTCGGGGAACTAGATCCTGCATGCCACAACTAAAGAACCTGCATGCTGCAACTAAAGGTCCTACATGCCACAACGAAAATCAAAGATTCTGCATCCTGCAACTAAGACCTGGCACAGCCAAATAAATAAATAAATATTTTTTTAAAAAAGGATGATATTAGGGGAAACCAGGTAAGGAGTCTACAGGAACCCTCTGCACTCTTTGTAACTTGTCTGTAAATATAAAACTATCATAAAATAAAAGTTTATTTTAAAAACTGAAAAATGTTTCCATCAATAAAAATGCCTATCAACAACCCAATGAAAAAATGGGCAGAAGACCTGAAGAGACATTTCTCCAAAGAAGACATACGGATGGCCAATAAGCACGTGAAAAGCTGCTCAGCATAACTAATTATTAGAGAAATGCAAATCAAAACTACAATGAGGTATCACCTCACACCAGTTAGAATGGGCATCATCAGAATATCTACAAACAAGAGATGCTGGAGAGGGTGTGGAGAAAAGGGAACCTTCTTGCACTGTTCGTGGGAATGTAAATTGATACAGACACTATGGAGAACAGTATGGAGGTTCCTTAAAAAACTAAAAATAGAATTACCATATGATCCAGCAATCCCACTACTGGGCATATACCCAGAGAAAACCATAATTCAAAAAGACACATGCACCCCAATGTTCATTGCAGCACTATTTACAATAGCCACGTCATGGAAGCAACCTAAATGCCCATCTACAGACAAATGGATAAAGCAGATGCGGTACATATATACAGTGGAATATTAGTCATAAAAAGGAATGAAACTGGGTCATTTGTAGAGATGTGGATGGATCTAGAGACTGTCATACAGAGTGAAATAAGTCAGAAAGAGAAAAACCAATATTGTATATTAATGCATATATGAGGAATCTAGAAAAATGGTACAGGTGAACCAGTTTGCAAGGCAGAAATAGAGACAGATGTAGAGAACAAACGTATGGACGCCAAGGGGGAAATAGCAGGGGCAGGAATTGGTGGTGGTGTGATGAATTGGGAGATTGGGATTGACATGTATACACTAATATGTATAAAATAGATAACTAATAAGAAACTGCTGTGTGGGCTTCCCTGGTGGCGCAGTGGTTGGGAGTCCGCCTGCCGATGCAGGGGACACGGGTTTGTGCCCCGGTCCGGGAAGATCCCACGTGCCGTGGAGCGGCTGGGCCCGTGAGCCATGGCCGCTGAGCCTGCGCATCCGGAGCCTGTGCTCCGCAACAGAAGAGGCCACAACAGTGAGAGGCCCGCGTACCGCAAAAAAAAAAAAAAAAAAAAAAAAAAAAAAAGAAACTGCTGTGTAAAAAAATAAATAAAATTAAGTTTAAAAAAATGCCTATCAGCAAACATCTTTCTATATTAAAAAAATTACTTTTAACCATTTAAATGATATTTAATCATGTTATTATAAACATTATGAATTAGAATCATTTCTTTAGGCTCACACAGTCCAAAGCCTACATTTTTTTTTAACATCTTTATTTGGAGTATAATTGCTTTACAATGGTATGTTAGTTTCTGCCTTATAACAAAGTGAATCAGTTACACATATACATATGTTCCCATATCTCTTCTCTCTTGAGTCTCCCTCCCTCCCACCCTCCCTATCCCACCCGTCTAGGTGGTCACAAAGCACCAAGCTGATCTCCCTGTGCTATGCGGCTGCTTCCCACTAGCTATCTATTTTACGTTTGGTAGTGTATATATGTCCATGTCACTCTCTCACTTTGTCACAGTTTACCCTTCCCCCTTCCTATATCCTCTTGTCCATTCTCTAGTAGGTCTGTGTCTTTATTCCCATCTTACCCCTAGGTTCTTCATGACCTTTTTTTTTTTTTTCTTACATTCCATATATATGTGTTAGCATATGGTATTTGTTTTTCTCTTTCTGACTTACTTCACTCTGTATGACAGATTCTAGGTCCATCCACCTCACTACAAATGACTCAGTTTCGTTTCTTTTTATGGCTGAGCAATATTCCATTGTATATATGTGCCACATCTTCTTTATCCATTCATCTGTCGATGGACACTTAGGTTGCTTCCATGTCCTGGCTATTGTAAATAGAGCTGCAACGAACATTTTGGTACATGAGTCTTTTTGAATTATGGATTTCTCAGGGTATATGCCCTGTAGTGGGATTGCTGGGTCATATGGTAGTTCTACTTTTAGTTTTTTAAGGAACCTCCATACTGTTCTCCATAGTGTCTGTATCAACTTACATTCCCACCAACAGTGCAAGAGGGTTCCCCTTTCTCCACACCCTCTCCAGCATTTATTGTTTCTAGATTTTTTGATGATGGCCATTCTAACCGGTGTGAGATGATATCTCATTGTAGTTTTGTTTTGCATTTCTCTAATGATTAATGATGTTGAGCATTCTTTCATGTGTTTGTTGGCAATCTGTATATCTTCTTTGGAGAAATGTCTGTTTAGGTCTTCTGCCTATTTTTGGATTGGGTTGTTTGTTTTTTTGTTATTGAGCTGCTTGTAAATTTTGGAGATTAATCCTTTGTCAGTTGCTTCATTTGCAAATATTTTCTCCCATTCTGAGGGTTGTCTTTTGTTCTTGTTTATGGTTTCCTTTGCTGTGCAAAAGCTTTGATGTTTCATTAGGTCCAATTTTTTATTTTTGTTTTTATTTCCATTTCTCTAGGAGGTGTGTCAAAAAGGATCTTGCTGTGATTTATGTCATAGAGTGTTCTGCCTATGGTTTCCTCTAAGAGTTTGAGAGTTTCTGGCCTTACATTTAGGTCTTCAATCCATTTTGAGTTTATTTTTGTGTATGGTGTTAGGGAGTGTTCTAATTTCATACTTTTACATGTACCTGACCAGTTTAACCAGCACCACTTGTTGAAGAGGCTGTCTTTTCTGCACTGTATATTCTTGCCTCCTTTATCAAAGATAAGGTGTCCATATGTGCGTGGGTTTATCTCTGGGCTTTCTATCCTGTTCCGTTGATCTATATTTCTGTTTTTGTGCCAGTACCATATTGTCTTGATATCTGTAGCTTTGTATTATAGTCTGAAACCAGGGAGCCTGATTCCTCCAGCTCCATTTTTTGTTCTCGAGATTGCTTTGGCTATTCGGGGTCTTTTGTGTTTCCATACAAATTGTGAAATTTTTTTGTTCTAGTTCTGTGAAAAATGCCAGTGGTAGTTTGATAGGGATTGCATTGAATCTGTAGATTGCTTTGGGTAGTAGAGTCATTTTCACAATGTTGATTCTTCCAATCCAAGAACATGGTATATCTCTCCATCTATTTGTTTCATCTTTAATTTCTTTCATCAGTGTCTTATAATTTTCTGCATACAGGTCTTTTGTCTCCTTAGGTAGGTTTATTCCTAGATATTTTATTCTTTTTGTTGCAATGGTAAATGGGAGTATTTTCTTGATTTCACTTTCCGATTTTTCATCATTAGTGTGTAGGAATGCCAGAGATTTCTGTGCATTAATTTTGTATCCTGCTACTTTACCAAATTCATTGATGAGCTCTAGTAGTTTTCTGGCAGCATCTTTAGGATTTTTTATGTATAGTATCATGTCATCTGCAAACAGTGACAGCTTTACTTCTTCTTTTCCGATTTGGATTCCTTTTATTTCTTTTTCTTCTCTGATAGCTATAGCTGAAACTTCCAAAACTATGTTGAATAAGAGTGGTGAGAGTGGGCAACCTTGTCTTGTTACTGATCTTAGTGGAAATGGTTTCAGTTTTTCACTGTTGAGGACGATGTTGGCTGTGGGTTTGTCATATATGGTCTTTATTATGTTGAGGAAAGTTTCCTCTATGCCTACTTTCTGCAGGGTTTTTATCATAAATGGGTGTTGAATTTTGTCGAAAGCTTTCTCTGCATCTATTGAGATGATCATATGGTTTTTCTCCTTCAATTTGTTAATATGGTGTATCACATTGATTGATTTGCATATATTGAAGAATCCTTGCATTCCTAGAATAAACCCCACTTGATCATGGTGTATGATCCTTTTAATGTGCTGTTGGATTCTGTTTGCTAGTATTTTTTTTTTCTGCGGTATGCGGGCCTCTCATTATTGTGGCCTCTCCCGTTGTGGAGCACAGGCTCCGGACGCGCAGGCTCAGCGGTCATGGCTCATGGGCCCAGCTGCTCCGCAGCATGTGGGATCTTCCCAGACCGGGGCATGAACCCATGTCCCCTGCATTGGCAGGTGGACTCTCAACCACTGCGCCACCAGGGAAGTCCTGTTTGTTAGTATTTTGTTGAGGATTTTTGCATTTATGTTCATCATTGATACTGGCCTGTAGTTTTCTTTCTTTGTGACATCTTTGTCTGGTTTTGGTATCACGGTGATGGTGGCCTCGTAGAATGAGTTTGGGAGTGTTCCTCCCTCTGCTATATTTTGGAAGAGTTTGAGAAGGATAGGTGTTATCTCTTCTCTAAATGTTTGATAGAATTCTCCTGTGAAGCCATCTGGTCCTGGGCTTTTGTTTGTTGGAAGATTTTTAATCACAGTTTCGATTTCATTGCTTGTGATTGGTCTGTTCATATTTTCTATTTCTTCCTGGTTCAGTCTCGGCACGTTGTGCATTTCTAAGAATTTGTCCATTTCTTCCAGGTTCTCCATTTTATTGGCATATAGTTGCTTGTAGTAATCTCTCATGATCTTTTGTATTTCTGCAGTGTCAGTTGTTACTTCTCCTTTTTCATTTCTAATTCTTTTTTTTTTTTTCATTTCTAATTCTATTGATTTGAGTCTTCTCCCTTTTTTTCTTGATGAGTCTGGCAAATGGTTTATCAATTTTGTTTATCTTCTCAAAGAACCAGCTTTTAGTTTTATTCATCTTTGCTATCATTCCCTTCATTTCTTTTTCATTTATTTCTGATCTGATATTTATGATTTCTTTCCTTCTGCTAACTTTGGGGTTTTTTTGTTCTTCTTTCTCTAATTGCAAAGCCTACATTTTTAATACTGTATTTTTATCCATTTTCAATAGGGCTGCCTCAGGCATGCCTGTGAGATCAAGGCTTTGTTTTTAATCCTGCCCTACCACCAGCTGCGTCTTCTGAGGTAGCCAGGGCCCCATCCTCTGTGCTATGTCTTAGCTGCCTGGACTGCAAACGGCTAGAATTAAGCCTGGGTGGATTTTGCTGGACAGCCAATGATACTCTAGATATTTTGCATTTCAATCTACCTTCTCTCAGTCAATCAGGTCTTTAAGGATAAGAGCTGGTCTTGTTAAGGACCTTAGACTGTAGTCTAAGAACAACATGAAGCTTTTGAAGGTTTTAAGTGAGAGAGGTGAATAATCAGCAGAGTATGAGATAGAAGGAGAAGGAGGGAAGAGTGTCTTTAGGAGGACGTATTAGAGTCATCCAGGCAAGAGATAGAGTCACTTAGACTAGCTTCCTGGCACCGTGGGTGGGGACTTGTGATACCATGACAGTTAATAATGATAATAATAGACATTTATATAATCCTGTAGAATGTATATTGCAAATACGTTGACATTCTTTGTCAATTAATGTTTACAACTCTGGATAGAATTTTCATTTTGCAAATGGGGAAACCTGGAGCCATAGGAAATAAGTGAATTGCTCAAGGCCAAGTAGCATAATTTTAACCCAAGCATATTGATTCCAAATCCAATGTGCTTCCCAGTGCCTGACTGCAAAATTGTGTGTGTAAGGGAGTGATATATGTTGACAATTTGTGTTTTTTACCCTTGGCTAATGGTTTTCAAAATTACTATATTTACAAACTTAAAAACTACAGATTCCTGGGCCTCGCCCTCAGAGATTCTGACTCAGTAGTTCTGAGGGGGGCCCGGAAGTCTGTGGCACCCTTGGGTGATGCAAGGAGAAAGGCTTGTGGACCACACTTTGAAAACCAGGACTGCTGAGGGTCTCTGCTTGTTATCCCAATTCCCACACACAGGAGATTGAACCTGGGCAATTGTTTTCCAAGTACATGTTATGATGATGTAAAAGTGGATATAGATTTTACAAAACTATTGTTTGATCAGTCATCTTTTCTAATCTGGACAGCATTAGCAAACTTTGCTTTGAAACGATTTTTGCTGTTTAATAACTACCTTGTCCCTTTTGCTTCTGTTCTGTATCAAGCCTCTCCCAGGGTCACAGTCCGCATGTCCCTGGCCCTTTGCTCTGTGGCTTCCCGGCAGCAAGCCTCTAGGCCACAGAGCTGGCAGTGGCGCCCAGGCATCCCTGGTCTCAGCTCAGCATCCGTCACCTGCCCCGTGGTCAGTTTTTCACAGCAGAAACTTCAGCCGGTAATAGTCTGTGCGTGCGTGTTTTTGGAGCCACAGGGAAAAGGGGATGGAAGAAGCTGGTTTGGGTATTTTCCCATCTTAAAGCACTCCAGCCAAACTGCAGGTTATGACTTCAGTGTGTCATTCTTATTTTAAGAAAATAACTCAGTTGTCCATAATCACTCCCTGTCTTACTTGGCCTGAAAAATGGATTTTCTTTCTGTTTTGTTTAGCTTTCTGGCACATCTAAAATCAGATGTTCTTTATGTAATGACTTTGTGTTACTACTCCACCGGAAGGTCACGTAAGGCATGCAGCTCACCTTTTATGAATTTTATCTACTTTTGCATCACTACGTGAAAATAAATACTTGTGCACTTGTACCTGAAGTTACAGAAGGGAGGTCCAGCTCATGTGGTGAAAGAACAAAACTGCAGTGACCATCAACGTTTTATTCTCTCACTGATTGCCTCGGCCTCCGTTGGCCCACTTTCCCCTCACCGTCCACAGGAACGTTTTCCTGGAAGGCAGAGTCAGGGGGAGAAGTAGGGAACCCAGAGAAAACTATTCCTTCCACGTGGTGATGGCTTTTCAAAGTCTCTCCCAGACACATGGCCTCAGCAGGTGTGTGGATAGGCACGTTTCCACTTCACCCAAAGGAGCCCTGGGCTGCCACACGTGGTATCTGCCAACCTCAGGGGGTGTTTCCCTCTCTCCACCTCAGCTGCTTGGTCTGTGGTGGGTGGAAGTTGTGGATGTTTATTGAGTGCCTTCTATGGACCAGGCACCACAGAATTGCTTTGATCGGTTACAAACATCTATTCTTTCAAGCAGATGGGGCTGCTGCTATGGCTGTCTCGGTGGCTGGTTGGTTAGTCCTCTGGGATGCTCCAGCCCCAGGGAGTACATACACTCCCCCACCACCTGAGCTTGGCAGGGCTCCTCGAGGGGCTCCCTAAGATCACAACTCCTTCTGGCTGTGCCCATTGTTGGGGACACCTGTAACCTCTACTTCAGGAGGACACGACTGGCTGTTAAAGCTCCAAGTTTCCCCCTGCTCCCAACCTTGGATTTAGCTAAAAACACATCACAGGGACTTCCCTGGTGGTGCACTGGTTAAGAATCCGCCTACCAATGCAGGGGACACAGGTTCGAGTCCTGGTCCGGGAAGATCCCACATGCCGCGGAGCAACTAAGCCCGTGCGCCACAACTACTGAGCCTGTGCTCTAGAGCCCACGAGCCACAACTACTGAGCCCACGTGCCTAGAGCCTGTGATCTGCAACAAAGAGAAGCCACCACAATGAGAAACCCACACACCACAATGAAGACGCAATGCGGCCAAAACAAAAACAAACCAAAAAAACCACCGCAAAGTGTTTTCTTCTTACAAGCCTCTCAGGGCCTGGAAATATCTCAGCTCTTCCTCTGGCTCTTTCCTTAATTTAAAGGGTGGGACTGGAAGGAATCTTTACCCTGTATTTCCCTCCAAGGAATGGTCATGGGCGCATATTCTTAGTCTCCCTATAGCAGCTTGGCCAGGTGAAATCAGCAAACGTTGTTCACTCCGATGCAATGTGTAATTTTGGACCCTTTTGAATCCCTCCTGCCTGCTTGCGGGGTTGAATGACAGCCCAGCTCCCACCGTAGTCACTCTCCCACCAACAACCTCCCACCCCGATGTCAGAAGGCCTGGACACACCTTCTACATGGGCTACTCCCTAGGAAGTATGAGACCTCCGTCTGCATTCATAACCTTTTTAATCAGTGGTTCAGTGGGGAGAGGGGAGGATCCAGGGTTGCTCTGGGCTGGCTTCTAAGGGGGACAGCCTGGAATCTACCTCTGACTCCCCAGGGGTTTGGCAAACGTGGGTCTAACCTTCCAGGGTATTTGATCAAAGCAGTGGAGGCATGGGAGTTTTAGGGTTTCTGGGCCAAAGAACATTCATGGCAGGCAAGTGGCTTGATGGGAGAGGAATGTCTGGGCCATCAAGGTGGAAGCAAGACCCCTCAAAGCAGGTGACAGAAGGATGCGATAAGTTCCAGTCCTTCAGAGAGGGAGTACTTTGGCAAGGAACAAGTGGATTGTCAGGCCCCAAGCCAGGCAGCTGTGGTTTGGGGCAGGGTTCCAGGGCCAGCAGGGAACTGCAGTGCCAAATGGGAGCTGAGCGGGCGCCCAGTCACATGCCAGCCTTGGCCCACAGGGTGGGTTTAGACACAAATGCTCTGGCTGCAGGGCACCTGGGTGCCAAAGAGCTTTCCTCAGGCACCTGGATCCTGGGCTTAGGGCGGCAAGACTCACCAATTCCCCTTCCCCCACTAGTGGCCAAAGTTCCCGGATTATGAAACAATAGGCTTGTGTAGGATCAGCTCAGCTAACTAGCAGGACAGAGTAAGTGTGCAGGTGTCCCGGTGATATGGGATTACCTTTGTCCCCATCCTTCCCACCAAGTTCCTTCTCATGAGAGGCAGCCATTTCTAAAAACTGAAACAGATGAAGTCTCGCAAAGGCTCCTGATAGATTTTTTTTTTAAATCTATGAAATACACAGACACACAAAGGTGAGGGATGATGGACAGATAGCTATGTACATCCATACATACACAGAGACACAATCTCACATACAGATAGGTCTTGTACACATAGTAGATGAATTCCTAAAAAGCCACATTTAAATTCAGTTTTTGCAAATAATACCTACTTGAAATTTATCAAGACAGCATGTCCTAATGAGTCTTTATGTTCTCTTTAATTAAATAAATGCAACCTTTTTTTTTTTTTCTATTTTATTACCAGGAAGCTCAGAGCGAAACTTCATACTTAATTTCATTACTTCCTTAGCTTAAATCTCCTAATATAATTGTTTTCTTCTTTCAGCCCATTTTATTACTGGACTTTTGTATTGAGGTCCTTGATGTAATAATTTTACAGCTATTTATCAAATGTAATTTTTGATGATTTTAGAAGTCAATAATGAGTAAGTAATATTAGATAAGTGAGTTGAATTTTCTAGAATCTGAAAAATATGTATTAGGGAAGTTTGTCAGTTTATGGATTTCTAAGTTCTGGAAAAGCAGAGTTCTGTTGTAATGAACAATATCCCATTACAGAACCCACCTGGGTAGAGTTTGGAGTGCAGGATCCCCCTCTGCCGTCGAATGTGAAATGCCTGTACAGCTGGGTTGGAAGGATTAACCAGAAGTGCCTGTGGCAGGAGGGAAGTACTTGTCCCCGGATGTAGGAGTGCTTTGCCAGCATCACTCCCTTTGCACCTACTCTCTCGGGGCCACATTTGCAAACACACCTAGGAATGTTGGCCACATCCTCCCTGGTAGGTTCAGACAATGCTTTTGCAGTCCTGTATCTGACCCACTTGGTCAACACGGCGCCTGGTCTCAAAGATAGCGGGGAAGAGAAAGGCCTGCAGTGTCACTCAGTCCATTCCTCCGGGTGGGGCAGGAATGAGAAGCAACCTGATCTGCCCCCTCCACCTCTGGGGAGAAGGGTGCGGTGAAGTCTCCTCTTTCTACCGGGAGCAAGCCACTGGCACCGGCCATCTCAGGAGTAACCAATTCAGTTTCTCACTCTGGCATCTCTCCTTTACCTCTCTGCGTCCTCACGGCGTTCTGGGAGATAATTTGCTGAGGCACGAATGTACGTTCAGAAATCTTCCACCAACATTTCATGGGGCTAGTGGCTGATGGGCCCCTCCAGCTTTGTTAATGCTGGTTGAGGGTGCAGGCTGAAGTTATGCTTGGCCTGGGGGTGGAGGCCAGGCATCTGGGAGGTTCTGCTGACCCTCTGTGCTATGGGGTGAGTGGGGTAGACAGTACTGTCCACCAGGACGGTGTGAAATGAGCCCCCCTTGAGCAGCTCTCCAGGCCTTTGTGTGGGGTGAAAGGCACTAAGATCCCCCTGCCTTTGGGGCAGAGAATGAATGGAAGAAATGGTCTCCCCATGAAGCAGCTCCTCCAGCACTGTTTGTTCTCAGGCTTCATTTCACAGGTCAGAGAGGGGAGTCCTAGAAACAACTGGAATGGTCTTAAAATAAGTAGAGAACCGACACGGGGAAAGAGACCCAATTTATTTTGTGTAACTGTTGAGGGGCAGAGCTAGGGCCTGTGAACACAGGTTAGAAGGAAACAGAATTGAGTTCAAAGGAAGGAAGGCTTTTCTACCCCTGAGAGCTGTTCAAAAGTGGCTTGGGTCCATCCACAGATGAATGGATAAAGAAAATGTATGTACATATAACGGAATATTATTCAGCCTTAGAAAGGAAGGGGATTGTGACACATGCTGCAATGTGGATGAACCTTGTGACTTCATGCTAAGTGAAATAAGTCATAGATACTGTATGATTCCACTCATATGAGGTGTCTAAAGTAATTAGATTTATAGGGGCAGAAAGTAGGATCGTGGTTTCCAGGGTCTAGGGAATTTGGGGAATGGGCAGATATTATTTAATGAGTACAGTTAAACATTAGTTTGGGCAATCTTATGGTTACCAAGTGGGAAAGGTGGGGGAGGGACTAATGGGGAGAATGGGATTGACATATACACACTACTATATATAAAATAGATAACTAATAAGGACCTATTGTATAGCACAGGGACCTCTACTCAATACTCTGTAATGACCTATATGGGAAAAGAATCTAATAAAGAGTGGATATATGTATATGTATAACTGATACACTTTTCTGTACAGCAGAAATTAACACAACATTGTAAATCAACTATACGCCTATAAAAATTTAAAACAAAAATCAGTTTGGGAGGATGAAAAAAGCTCTCTGGATAAATGGTGAAGAGGGTTGCACAGAAATATCAATGTGCTCAACACACTGGAAGGTACATTTGAAAATGGTTAAAAGGGAAAATTTTATGTTTACGTATATTTTATCACACACAAAATATTAAGTAAACAGCATTGGTGATTAAAAGGCCCTGTGACACTGAAAGAAAAGTGGCCATTAGCCAGCTTATCACATTGGCATGAATGTGCTTTTTTGGTAGTTGCCACTGTTTTGGTGAAACAGTACCAGGTACCATGATCTAATATGGAGAGGAAGAGGCCCATTGCTCAGAGTTCTAAAGAAAATTAGAAGACAGAGCCAGAAGGCCAAGTTCCCATAGGAAAGAAGTCTCATCTGCTTTCCTCAAGTATGCACATGTGAGTGGCACGAGTGGGGTACTCAGCTGTTGGGAGGGTAGCATGGTGTAACGAGAGGCACTGTGATGCTGAAGAAAGATTCTTCTTAGACATTTTAGGTTCTAGTTTTGTGGTTATTTAACCTTTTGGAGCCTCACTTTCTGTATCTGTAAAATGGGAATTAATACCTTTTTCACAGAAATAGAGAAGTAGCCTATGAAAGTATCTACCGCATAGTGATTTCCCACAGAAATGTTCACTATTACGGGTCTCCCCACAATATTCTTTTTTTCTTTAAGCTTTACATTTTAAAAATTTTATCATGATTTGTCTGTCAGTGATGTGGTTCTTGCCAAATTCATCAACCAGGAACTGAAGTTGATACTGCAAAATATATTATCCTTGCTCTGCCTTGACCTGTCACTGTCACCCTGCATTATTTTGGACACCCTGGAGTGTTTTGCGAAAGGAAGGGTGATTTCTTCTTGTTTTGATTTTATTGAGACTCCCCCAGGGGACCAGCAGCAGAGCTGAGACGTGGTCTCTTGACCCGGGAGACCCTTGGTACGCTGCATGGCTCACTACAGTGTGCTCCAGCTCTCACCTAATTGCCTTAATTAAAGACTCTTCTGGTAAGGGTCCAAGAGGTACCTCGTCAGCATTCAGCATCTCTGCCAAAGGACAAGCCTGAAAGGGAGCCAAAGCCAACCAGGGGAAACGAAGGCTGCAACACTTTTTCCTAACGAACCCATCAGCCCCTTGATGCTGTGGGGTGGTCCCCCATCCTAACCAATCTCTGTACATACCTGCTTGTAGTTACTCAGGGCTTAAACTGATAAACTGGTAGAACACAGTGAAACTTCCACAAGGACTTGAGGAATGGAAACACTGTGAAATGTGAAGCCACCACTCTGCCTTTTCAACAGCACCTTGGGGCCAAGGAGCTACATGCCACCAAGGCATAGACAAGTAGATTTTGGTCTGTGTTCAAGCCAGCATGAAGCACCTCCATCCATTTCCCCACCTCCACGAGCATACATGTGGCAGCAGGTGGAAATGACAAGAAGCCATAGGTAAGGTTGTCCAGCTGTGGCCCAGTGTTCCTGGCTTGGATTTTGCCTGGTTATCACCATCTGAGGCTCAGCTCTGCTTGCTCCTTCTCAGATAGGGGTAGAAGCAGGCTGTGGGGAGAGGCGCTCTTCTCTGTAAATCAACAGTTGTCCTGACATGTGCCTCACCATTTCCCTATACCTCACCTGCATCTTGGTGTTTGATATAAAAGATTGCCTATATCCATTGGTGACAGAAACCTAATTCAAACTAATTCAGGCAAAGAGAGAAAGCAAGATCCAGAGGTTTGCAGAGGGGTCATTTTTGAAACAATGGCTGAGCACTGCTCTATGTGCACATTAGAGGATGTATCTGAGACGAAAGAACCACCCCAAAGCAGCAGGCTGA
Organism: Delphinus delphis; assembly: GCF_949987515.2. NCBI lineage: Eukaryota > Metazoa > Chordata > Mammalia > Artiodactyla > Delphinidae > Delphinus > Delphinus delphis. Next base: position 21,785,252 of record NC_082700.1, read on the forward strand.
ACATTTCCTAGAGCTCACACACGGCTGAGAGTAGTTTGTATTCCCACCGGCCAGGGTAGAAAGACCTCCTAGTAGAGTCCTCAGTAGTGGCACTAAATAAACCCTGGACTAACAGTTGTTCTGGAACCCACCATAACAAAGCTTAAAATCAAACTTGAAGAGATCCAACTGATCCCAGTAACTTAACCTTTCGCCATCATAAAGCTCTGCATTATTTAAAGAAATAGAACACAATTCAGCAAACAACAATGTCGAATTACGGTGCCAGGTATCTAGGCAAAAATGACTGAGTATGCAAAAAAAGCAGAGAAATATTATTCATGACCAGGAGGAAAACTGATCAATAGAAACAGACCCAGAAAATTAGAGAAATGAGGAATTAGCAAAAAAGAACATTAAAATGGCTATTTTAAATGTGCTCCCCATGTATAAGAAAGTAGAAGAAAACATAAACATGATGAGAAGATAAATTGATGATATAAAAAAAGACCTGGATGGGATATATAAAGATGAAGAATACAATATCTGAAATGAAAAATACTGGTTGGGATTAATAGTTAATCAGACACTGCAGAAGAAAAGATAGTGAAGTTGAAGGCAGAGCAATGTAAGCTATCCACATAGAGATATAAACTATCCAACCAACCACAGAGAGAAAAAAGACTGACAAAGTTAATAGAGCATTAGTGACATGTGGATGATACAGGTATAAGCCAAGTAGACTACACATGCATGATTAAAGTGCCAAGAAAATGGTGTGGGTAGTGGGGAAAATATTTGAAGAAATAATAAAAATGTTCTAACTTTGAGGAAAACTCTAAGTTGACAGAATCAAGGAGTTCAACCAACACCAAGCAGAATAAACATTGAGAAAGCCATGCCAAGACACTTCATAATCAAATTGTTGAAAATCAGTGGTAAGACAATCTTAAAAGTAGCCAAAGGAATAGGAAAACATTACATACCTGGGAACAAACATGACAATGACAGCAGATTTCATGTCAGAAACTATGTAATCCAGAAGACAATGGAGCAACATCTTTAAAGTGATGAAAGAAAAACTTTCAATCTTGAATTTAATACCCAGTGGATATGTTTCAAAAATAAAAGTGAAATAAAAAATTTTTAAACAAAGGTAAAATAATTCATCACTAGAAGTTCTTCACTTCAGGAAATATTAATGGAAGTTTTTTTGGGCAGGATACCATACAAGAAAAAGATCTACACAAATGATTGAAGAGTGCCAGAAATGTGTGTAATTTCTTTAAAAGTTGACTGGCTACTTAAACCAAAAATAATCACAGTGTTTTGTGGGATTCATAATATATGTTGAAGCTAAATGTATGAAAATAGCACAAAGACAAGAAGGAAGAAGTAAACATTCTGTTGTAAGATACTTATACTCTACTTAAAGTGGAATGATATTATTTGAAGTTAGACTGTTATAAGTTAAAAAGTATAATATTCTATATGTACCCTATAGGGGACCAAAACATTACACAGATCAAATCTTGTTAAAATAAACTCCAAAGTGCTATTTCAATGATTTTATCATTCTCAGATTTGTGTCTTTCATTTTGGCTTTAATTAGTTATAATAACACTTGTAATTTCAAAATTTAACCTGTCTCTGTAGTTCAACATCTACTCCTCTTTTATTAACCATTGCCAAGTAACAGCAGAGAAGTATTTTCAGCATCATGCTGGTCTCACTAAGCTAAATTTGGTACTGTGGAATTTGTTGGTGAAGATAAACTATGTGAGAATTCCTATGCTTGAAGTAATGCTGGCTTTGGGCCATTTCTATTTAAATAGTGGGCTTGGAAAAAATGTGTTTTCAAACAGATTCTGCCATTTACAAACTGAACTACCTTCTGTTGGGGAAAATACGTAAGGTCTCTGTGACTTGGAGGTCCCATGTATTGCACGTAGCAAAGAAAAGAACATACACTTCTCTGGTGCCCTTCATTTATTCCCTGTGAAATGAATTAGACTTTTGGAAACCGCGATGGAAAACTTGATTACTTAATAAGTAACCATTCTTGTCAGACAAGTAGAAAGTAATACTGACCTCATTGATTTTTCCACCAATGTGTCTCCCTATTCAGGGTTACAAGTGGGTCATATTTGGAACTATGAGCTTTAAACAAGGTGTATTACTTAGTGGCTGGATGATTTAATAATGGTATAACATTTGAAGTAGTAGTGAATCACTTAGAGAAGTAAGGTATATAGTTAATAAGTATATCTAGATAGAGGCCCAGGCAGCGTGGCTTAGTGGTAAGGACAATCAAGGGATTCAGGAGATCTAAAGCATGTCCTAGTTCTGCCACTTGTTAGACCTAAAGCACATAATCGCCCTGAACTTAGTTTCTACTTTAGACCAGAGTAATGTTTCCATAGGTGGAGTATCTACCACTGGTAACCATGGCAGGTAACCATTATAGGTTATTACAAGATATTGAGTATAGTTCCCTGCACTATACAGTAGGTCCTTGTTGGTTATCTATTTTATAAATAGTAGTGTGTATATTTTAATCCCAAGCTCCTAATTTATCCCTCCCTCTTTTACCTTTGGTAACCATAAGTTTGTTTCTATGACTGTGAGTCTGTTTCTGTTTTGTAAATAAGTTCATTTGTATTATATTTTAGGTTCTGCATATAAGTGATGTCATATGATATATATCTTTCTCTATCTGACTTACTTCACTTAGTATGATAATCTCTAGGTCCATCCATGTTGCTGCAAATGGCATTATTTCATTTCTTTTTTCTAACATTCCACTGTATATATGTACCACATCTTCTTTATCCATTCATCTGTCATTGGACACTTAGGTTGCTTCCATGTCTTGGCTGTTGTACATAGTGCTGCTATGAATATTGGGGTGCATGTATCTTTTTGAATATTTTCTCCAGATACATGCCTAAGAGTGGGATTGCTGGATCATAGGGTGGCTCTATTTTTCGTTTTTTAAGGAACTTCCATACTGTTCTCCATAGTACCTGTACAAATTTACATTCCCACCAATAGTGTAGGAGGATTTGTTATAAAGCATACACAGTAGCACATAATTTGTACCTAACAGTACAAATAAAATGAGAGAAATATCATGCCAACAAAATCTTAGAAAGTAGACATCAGATGAACATGGGGTAATTGATGAGCAGATCCAAGAAAGCTGAATACTAAGCCAGCAGTGGGTGAAGTTGAGAGGCAACCTGATTTGCATCTCAGAACCTCTGAAAGGCTTAGGGATTTGTATCATCAATTACCTCTGGAAGCAGAGGCAGGGAGGTAAGATTGAAAACAGGATTGACATATATACACTAATATGTATAAAATAGATAACTAATAAGAACCTGCTGTATAAAAAAATAAATAAAATTTTTAAAAAAAGATTAAAAACAGAACAATTGTGATTAAAAGTCTGCTTAGGAAAGAGTAGGACTCCAAAGAGCCAGAAATCTGTCCTCCTCACCCAGCTGTTCAGAAGACTCCAGAAGAGAATTCTTCAAGAAGATGAAACTGTTGGGATACCAAGAGCATGAATGCAGAGAGAAGATTTACGCGACTAAGGGAAAGTTTGCAGGTATATTAGTGAAAAGTGTATAAAAAATGCATCTGACCATGGTACTGTTATTAACGCTGCAAAAGGATTCCCAAGGAAAACAAAAAGTTGTGCAGAATAGGAAAAGGAAGCACACTCTACTACATGGGTCGGATGTCAATAGGGTTTTCATCCTTAAAGTAATGTCAACTGAATATTGATTTTATCCAAATGTTTCTATTGAAAGAATGGGAAAGGATGGAAAGTAGAGCGGGAATTGGGTAAGGAATATGGAAATTAAGCTTGATCTAGATCGTCGACAGAAGTAAATCAATAATAATTCTAAAATAAAAAAATCAAAGAGAAGCATCAGGACTTGTTTTTAAAAATAACGAATTGGAGATAGATAGGAAAATAATAATTTAGAAGCACTGAAAGTGGTAACTTCAAGGGGTGTAAGCCTGCTTTACTTCTTGTAACAATTATAGAATTCTTTGACCTTTAACTGTTTGCAGTATAATTTTGATACAATTTTCAAAATTCCGTTTAAAAAGGTATGAAGATGTTATGCAAATGACTAAACTTTGGAAAATGCTAGCCTGGAAAACTTAAGCTCCCACAGTCTGTGAATTGGTCTAAAGAAACAGTGAATTCCCACTCTCTATTGCCATGTGTCTGTTGTCATAACACCCAGACAGTTTAAGTCACACGCATTTGTTATTTAAATTACAGTGAATTGTTCTGGGGATGGTGGTGTCGGGGATTATAACATGGAGACGTTACAGGGTTTCATAAACCAGGGCTGGAAGATTCCTGGGACACTTGAAAAACCTTAAGTGCTCATTTGTAAAGATATATTTATACATTTCTGCCTAGTAAATACTATTACCCATCCCATCCCTTCCCCCTTCCTTCTCCCTTTTAAGGTTAATGATGGGTTCTGGAATGCCTAGGGCCAGAATGCATACACCACAGCTGCAAGTCTTTACTAGTTTCATTTCATGACATTCGTTAAATTGAAAATATAAGCTGGGTGGGTGGGCATCTATTATTAAATGAGATAAAGCATGTAAAATAACAGTGAATGAACAGTTGCTACCTTCTCTCTCACTCATGCCCCTGGGAAAGGAGATTAACTGGCAATCACTCAAATTATGACTAATCACTCCTTGGGTTCCTGGAATCTGGGACCAGTGATGGCTGGGATGTAAGGGGCTTCTTCCGTAAGGCAGAGTCTGATGGCTGGAAGAATCTAGAATCATATCAAAAGAAAGGAAGAGGCCTTCCCTGGGTGCACAGTGGTTGAGAGTCCGCCTGCCGATGCAGGGGACGCGGGTTCGTGCCCCGGTCCGGGAAGATCCCACATGCCGCAGAGCGACTGGGCCCGTGAGCCATGGCCGCTGAGCCTGCGCGTCCGGAGCCTGTGCTCCGCAACGGGAGAGGCTACAAGAGTGAGGGGCCTGCGTACCGCAAAAAAAAAAAAAAAAAAAAAGAAAGGAAAAATTAATGAGAAATGACTAGACTTTACACCCGATGGACTGGAACATTCCAGAGCCAAGCAAAGTTCTTCTTCTCACACGTGATTTCGTAATAATTAGGGCCAGCTGTGCCTGGGCAATTCGGGTCAAGCCAGATGCCAAAACCCGACTCAAATACTTATAGGAATCTCCTCATCGCCAAGAGCCTCCAAACATCCAGTAGAAAATCAAAAGAAGGTAAATTGTTATCTCTTCCCATTCTGCCAAAATATTTTTCTCCTGAGTACCGATAACCTCTATGTGCTTCATGTCAGAGGATAATGCTACTGATGTTGTTATATTGTACATACATGGAAGAATTCTCTAAAAAAAAAAAAAAAAACCTTCATTAACAAATATTCCTTTCTGCTGAGCTTTGTTCTTGGATTACTGCCTGTACCCATGAGCCAGACCAACTTACCCATAAGTCACACATGTGTTGGCCAATAAAGATGAACTGTCTTAGCATCTCTCTGAATTGGAGAGGAATTAAGTGGCTGGAGGATGGGTTGTCAGGAAGGAGACTTTATGATGCTCTGTTGTAAGTTTTGAATTTAAATGAAAAGGTGTACAAGAATTGCTCATTCCAAATAGTAAGTACTATTTAAAAATTTTTTTTTTCAGTAGAATATATGTATTTGTTTGCTGACTCACTCAGCTTAACTATAGAAGTTCTAGTGGACACGATGAACTCTGCTTTAGAAACTGAAAACGTCTTTTCCTCCAGTTTATTTAAATTATATTCTTTCTATTGAATTGTGTATTTCTTGGAGTATTTTATTTTATTTTATTGGAGTATTTTAAATTGCAGGTCGTTTCATCATATGCTTCTTTTACTTCTTTACTGCAGGACTATTTTCTTTAAGCTATAGTTGAGAGAGACTCCTAATAAAACAGTACAGCATTTGGCTTCAGTAGAACAAAAGTAGGCCAGGCCTTAAAGCAGTGCTGGGGGTTTGCCTGGTCCCAGGGCTCCCCACTTAATGCAAGCTGGCCTGCTCCTTCTCTAGAGCCCTGTTTCCACTCGTCCCTTTGTTGCAGCTGAAAAGGAGTTAGAACAAAAGCCACAGCTCTACTGCTATTTGCCACCGTGACTAACTTGGGCTAAATGTAGAATTCACCGCATTCCCATCCAAAACCCTTGGGCTGGTGTTGGAACTTAGTCCAGGCTCTCTAAGGGGCTGCTCCTATGAGCCGGCCTTAGATGATCTTATCTGGACCGGCCTGTGGTTGTTTTCCACCTTGGGGACCTGAGTCCAGCTTGTTCTAGAGCAAGTTGATTTAAAAAAAAAAAAAAATTATTTATTTTTGGCTGTGTTGGGTCTTTGCCACTGCGTGCGGGCTTTCTCTAGTTGTGGCAAGCTGGGGCTACTCTTCATTGCGGTGCGCGGGCTTCTCATTGCAGTGGCTTCTCTTGTTGCAGAGCACGGGCTCCAGGTGCGCGGGGTTCAGTAGCCGTGGTGCATGGGCTTAGTTGCTCTGCGGCATGTGGGATCTTCCTGGACCAGGGATCGAACCCGTGTCCCCTGCAACCAGTGCGCCACCAGGGAAGTCCTAGAGCAAGTTGATTTTTAAAAGGCTTAGATACTCTGAGACGGGAAAGAGAATTCAGAGAAGAGTATTCTGAATGGATCTTAGACTCATCTGGGTTCCTTGACCAATAGAAGCTTCAACGAAGTAGCGTCCTCCATCTGTCCTAGGACCGAGCACAATGTCAAAGGTACAGCAGGAAACAGGCCATTTCAGAAGTGCAGGGAGCTCACACTTAATTTGATCCCCAGTTTTGGTTATTATCAGCCACCCTCTTAGATTCCCTCAATTCCTGCAGCAAAATTAGTTTAGAGAGGCAATAATATTTTTCTTAAAGGCATTTTAGCCTTTGTACTGAATAATTCAACAATGTCTAGTGGAACTCATAACCATTGACTCCTAGGTGTCCTCTATTTGGAGGGAACATATACTCACTTTATAGATCAGTGTTCTCTAAAATGAAGTATCTGTATCTGGGAGACATGCAAGACCATCTTTTGGAGCAGAGTAAGAAAATATTCCAACTTAGATATATTTTTATCTAAAACAAAACAGAAATTAAGCTTCAACTAGTACTTAATAAATGGGTTGAAACTGGTCTCCTCTCTCAGCCCACTTGTCAGAAGGTCAGGTGTTCTGGACAACAGAGGAGAAAACCTGAGGGAATCCCGTAATTTGGAGATGTTAATAGCGTCACCATAATGTATTTGATTTCAGTGTAGGACACACTGCAGTTTATGTGTGGCAGGTGACATGGATTTACAGGTTTTCTAAACTAGTTTTGATAAAACTAACCCTGACAAAAATAGGCTAATGGTGTAAAATTATTTCTCTAATGGAATCAGAGAGTAAAGTTAATAAGAAATGCAAACGTAAGTAAACAGCAGGAATATGGCAGAGCAGACACCTCTATAATTCATCTGTCACATGAGGTAAAAATAAGGACAATCTAATTCATCACATGGTCCCAACTAAAAATACTAGTGAGAGCAGAGTTACAGTTATTTTATCTCCATCTCATCTTTTTGAAATTTCTATTTTAGTAAATATTTTTAACATACATAAATGTTAATGGAGGTTTATATGTATATAATTTTATAAATAGATAAACATTTCATAAGCAAGCTTGCTGGAACATTTTTTTACTGATGGGATGTCCAATCAAAACAATTTGGAGACCACCGTTAAAGAGAGGCAAACTAAAGCAAAATAACGTCGAATTACTTCTGCAAATTCACAGAGCAAATGAGTCAGAGCCAGAAATAAACTCTGTCCTTGAGTCCCAATCATAGCAGGCTCCCACCCCTCAGGGGCACTATGATTTTCTAAACTGCCACCTTCTTAAAATATTATTTCTAATATTCTGCATACGTTAGATCCCTGAGGCAGTAAAATAAGACTGTGGAAAGAATGAAAGTTCTGGAGTCTGAGCCCTGGGATGTAGCCCAGGCCCTGCAATTACAGTCTTCTCATCTGCCTAATGGGAGTAAGTGACCACTCAGAGCTGGTGTGAGGATTAAATGAATGAATAAATATGAAGCCTCTGGCACATGGGAGCCTTCCCTCCCCTCCCCCATTATATTTTAATTATAATTCATGAAATTTTACTCTAAAGTGTGAGGTTAATCCAAATACTTTCATAAGTCAGGAAACTTGTGGAAATAAATCATTGCCTTCATCCTAAACATACTCACGTAGATGCCACCTGCTCTACCTGAGGCACCTGCACTGAAATCCTCCCAACACCCAACACTGAGTTTCTCGAGGATGCTTCACGCTGCCGAAGAGCATTTCCAGTTTCCATAACTCTCTCGGCAACACTAATGGACCATGTCACTGGGAGACAGAATGCTGGAACCATATCCCTGAGGGAGTCACGTCTGAATCTCAGGGGTGGTGGTTTGACAAAGTAGATCAATATGAAAGTATAATTTTACATTTATAAATTTAAAACGCTTGCATAATACATACCGCAAAGAGTAAAACTCACCAAGCCATCATGGCTGGTGGGGATACCCAAAAGAATCGGTGATTATCATGGGGGAAAGGTAGAGTGAGGGCAGCCCCCATAAATGGGCATGAAGGGAAACAGGAGTGGGAGTGAGGCTTTAGGTCCATTAAAGGGGAACAAGTTTTTAAAATGATGAGCAAACGGCAAAAGATCTGAATGAACACTTCACCAAAAAGACATTCAGGTCCAGATAAGCGTATTCGTTGAAAGATGCTCAACATCTTTAGTCATTAGAGACAGTCCGATTAAAACCACAATGAGGATTACTACACACTTGTAGAATGGCTTTAAAAAGAAAAAGAAAAAAACTGAAAACAAGTGCTGATAAGGATGAACTCTCATACCTTATTGGTAGAAATTCACAATGATACAGCCACTTTGGAAAACGGTTTGCCAGTTAGATACACACTTACCATAAAACCCAGCAACCCCAACCCTAGATATTTACTCAAGTGCTTGAAAACTTAATGCTTCCACAAAACCTATACATGGATGTTTACATAGCAGGTTTACACATAACTTCCCAAAGCTGGAAAGAAATCAGATGTTCTTTAACAGGAGAATAGAGAAATGAACTGTGATATGTCCATATGTGGAATACTACTCAGTAATGAAAAGGAACAAACTATTGATCCATACAAGGACATGGAGGAATCTTAAATACCTTTAGCTTAGTAAAGGAAGCCAGAACCAAAGGCTACCTATTGTATGATTCCATTTATATGACTTCTTAAGAAGGCAAAATTATAAGGGTGGTTGCTAGGGGCTGGGGATGGGAGAGAGGCTGACTTCAAAAGGTCAGCACAGGGGAATTTGGGGGATGATGGAACTGTCCTGTATGTTACTATGGCGGTGAATACATGACTGCATTTGTCAAAATCCATAGAACTGTAGAGTCCAAAGAATGAATTTTCACTGTATGCAAGTTTAAAAAAAAATCAACCAGGTTATCAGAGAAGTTGGAAGGCAGACTGTGACAAATGAATCTAACAGTATTATACACACCATGCTTAAGGGGGTGGGGGAGAAAGGAGGCAATCTAAGTAATTTTGGAAAACAGCGCTTTGAGTTGATATTGCAAGGCAAAGACAAAAAGCAAAATTATACTATACTCTAGAGAGTAAATTTATCTCTCACAGCATAGAGTTTAGAAATTTTGAAGCTAGTTTACCTCTCTACCAGGGTTGAACAAAGAGGTAAATAGATTATAGATGATGAGAGACAGGTTTCTCACAGTTGAAGAAGAAGTTATAAGTAAGTGAAGGAAGACTGTTAGAACAAACCCAGTGGTGCTGGATTAAATCGGAGATATCAGTATGAGCTCGTGTGTGTTTTTAATATATATTTAGACAGATCAGAGCTTCTCAACTTTGGTGTTATTGACATTTTGCATTACATGATTCTTTGCTTTGGGGGCCTGTACCGTGCATTGCAGGGTGGTTAGCAGCATCCCTAGCCTTTACCCAGTAGGTCCCTGTAGCACCCTCCCCTCGAGTTTCGATACCCCAAAATGTCCCCAGGCGTTGCCAAATATCCCTTGAAGCGGGGAGAAAATTGCCCCAGGTTGAGAACCACTGAGTTAGATCTGTATAGAAGTAAATATAGATGTGTGTGTATGCGTGGGTTAGTATACATTATCTCCTAGCTCTGTTCACTGAGGGCCCAGAAACAGTGACACCACAGTAGCAATGAGCACCTCTAACATCCTGATTTCTAAACACCAGCCTCCAATGCAAGGAAGGAGGGTCCTTAGAGAACCAGTTGAGTCCAGGCATGGGGCAGGGAAGATACAAAATAAGCCTGAGGGCTTCCCTGGTGGCGCAGTGGTTGAGAGTCCGCCTGCCGATGCAGGGGACACGGGTTCGTGCCCCGGTCTGGGAGGATCCCACATGCCGCGGAGCGGCTGGGCTCGTGAGCCATGGCCGCTGAGCCTGCGCGTCCGGAGCCTGTGCTCCGCAACGGGAGAGGCCACCACAACAGTGAGAGGCCCGCGTACCGCAAAAAAAAAAAAAAAAAAAAAAAAAAAAAAATAAGCCTGAAGCATCTTGTGGTGCTATACCATAAGGAAGTGCTCAAAAACCAGGGTGGGAGGCTTGCTGGAACCTGAAAGAGCTTCCAATAGCCCAAACTGGAACAATCTGAACAACAAAATAAATAACAATAATATGGGACTATAATGCAAAGGACAAAATAAATATCCATTAGTTTATAATGTCGTGAATTAATAAATGAAAGAGAAAAGACAACTCTTCCTTCCAGAAGAATTCAAATTCATAACCGCAGAAGGACTGAAAGAAACCGTAGAATCATTTGAACACCACAGAAATAACTGCAACAGGCAAGAACCACTTATGGATGCTAAAATTAGTGAGCGAAAGTTTAAGGAGAAACAGATAGCAGAGAAACCTGGCAGACAAATGATAAAGGGTAACATCACTGGGAATTAAGACATACCAATATTATCTACTCCCTGATATGATGCAGTGAGAAGGGCACCTCTCATGGTGTGTTCTTCCCCAAAATTCATAACCTCAAGCTACCTAGGAGACAACGTCAGACAAACCCAAATTGAAGGACGTTTTACAACATAATTGACTAGTATTCTTCAAAAGTGTCAAGATCACAAATGATAAGGAAAGACCAAGAAATTGTAACAGATTGGAAGAGACTAAGGAGCTGTGACAACTAAACGCGATGTGGCATCTGGACTAGAAAAAGGATGAAACTGGAAAAACTGGGGTAATCTGATTAAAGTCTATAGCTTAATCAGTTAATAGTACTGTATCAACATTAGCCTCTTAGGCTTCCCTGGTGGCACAGTGGTTGAGAGTCCGCCTGCCGATGCAGGGGACACGGGTTCGTGCCCCGGTCTGGGAAGATCCCACATGCCGCGGAGCGGCTGGGCCCGTGAGCTATGGCCGCTGAGCCTGCGCGTCCGGAGCCTGTGCTCCACAGCCGGAGAGGCCACAACAGTGAGAGGCCCGCGTACCACCAAAAAAAACCCCAAAAAACATTAACTTCTTAAAATGGCTACTTGCATCATGGTTGTGTAAGGTGTTAATACCAAAGGAAGGTGATTGAGGTTTATATGGGAACTCACTGGATTGACTTTTTGCAACTTTTTTGTAAGTCTAAAATTATACAAAAAGAAAAAGCTTTTTAAAAGATGAGAATCATGGAAGTATTCTTCTGCATGATACCCTAACTCCAATCACAGCACAAAAGTTACATTCCAAGTGCTATTCAGTAGCCCTAAAGATACTGGTACCAAAGGTACATGGAGGTAACTAAGGGACTCTGGGAACCCCTGTCCACCATATAGTCTTTGGTGTCAATTACTTCTAAGGAATTGAATGTTCCATCTTATTTTTTATACACCTATAAAACATACCATGGTTTTCCCTATAAACTGAGAGTTGGATATAATCTTGAAAAGAGGGTGTGGCTCCAAAGAAGTGGTTAGAATCATTTTGAATGAAAATGAAAAGAGATGTACAACTGGACTCCTTTTCTTGGTAAACCACTTCTCTTCCTCCTGTAAGTATTTTTCACCAGGTTTTCACGTGGTCCGTCGGAAACGTGCAACATTGCAAGAGGGCTAGTGGGAAAGGGGGACCTGGAACCAGCAGGGAAGGTAGGCAGAGGACCAGACTCTATGTCAGAAACGGAGGCGTGGAAGACTGTGGAGAAGAATAGCCCCCTTCTCACTTCTGCTGATCACTTGCCTCGCCAGACACTGCACGGAGAGCCCTAAGACTTGCCCAACGCTGCACAGCTACGAGCAGCAGAGCCAGGTCTTGAAAACAGTGTCAGGCCACAACCAACACCATCGCCACTTTTCCTCAAGTCCTGCAAGTGATCGTGGAGGTTAAACACTCTTAAGGCCAGAAACTAGAGTCATTCCAGAAGCTGGGTGTCTGGCCATCGTGGCCAGAAGTAAGGCAAGGGTCTGGAAGTCAGATCAGATGGAAAGGGTCAAGGAGCTCAGCGATAAAGAGAATGACTCCAGTGGCAGGGCGCAGGAATTGGTCTTCTCTTCAGGCAGGGAATGTTTGCTCCAGGGACGTTTTTTCCTTTCTCTTTTTTTTTTGTCTGTGCCCTGCGGCTTGCGGGATCTTAGTTCCCCGACTAGGGATTGAACCCGGCCCCTCTGCAGTGAAAGCATGGAGTCCTAACTACTGGACCACCAGGGAAGTCCCTAGGGGGTCTTTTTTTTCCTTCTGGGAGCACAGGATTGGGTCCACGCTGACACGACTGGAGCCTAGGCTCTGAGACTTACCAGCTGTGTGACATGGGGCAACTTCCTTACCTCTCTGAGCCTCAGATTCCCCACCTGTAACAGAGGGATCATAACTGTGAACCAGATCATGTCATTCCTCTACCCCAAACACTCCAGTGATGTCTGATCACACCCAGAACAAAATCCCCAAACCTATAAGGCCCCATATGATTGGCCCCTGGGTCCTACCCACCCTCTCTAATACCTCTGCCTGGAATGCATGTTTCATTCCTTCATTCATCCAGGCTCAGTTCAGAGGATCCTCCCCTGCCCACCCTCTCCTCTCCCCCATCATCCTTCTCTATCCCCTTCATCCCTCCCTCTGCTTTATACTCATCCCTTCATTTGGTACAGCAGCGACTTAACTAGTCCAGAATTGAAATGTAATCATTTATATCAGGACTGAGATACGGAAGTGAATTTATATAACTGAATTCAAAGCAGGGGGTGGGGAAGAGAATTCAGAAAATTACCTAATGCTAATTGAATGTTCTTCATAAAAGTAAAGAATTGGAAACAACCTAAATGTTCAACAACTGGGTACTCATTAAATAAATTGGAGTATATCCGTACCTTGTAACACATCATACCATCATGGGAAAATATGCAAAATATGTAGTTTTGTGAAAAGGGCAAGTTTCAAAACAAAATATATGGTACAATACAATTCATGTTGGGAAAACTTTCTGTGTAAGTGCATATAAATGTAAACTAAAAATTTAAATTGTGTACACACACACACACATATACACACACACATTTATACAGTGTTTTTTTTTTTTTTTTTCCTGGAAGAATATGTATATTAAATGGTTCAAAGCAGTTACCTCTAAGGAAAGGAATTGGAAGGGAAGGATGAAGGGCAGGGGTTGGGAAGTGAGGGATAATGTTCTGTTCTTATTCTTTATATTTCTGTGTTATTTGAATTTGTTATAATAAATGCATGTTATGTTTGCAGTTAAAAACAGGAATGGCAGCAAATCATGATGAGAGGAAATTCCTGAGGCAGAGCGTGCTAGAATTGCAGTAAACACACAGAGGACTTAGAAACCTGGAGAGAGGAAGGGTCAGTGGGCCACACCGAGAGCTGAAGCCACTGTCCTCTGTTAGGATCTGTCCTGGCTGCCCGGGGAAATGTGAGCTTGTCACCGGCGACCCCACAGTAACATAATCCTAGGAAGGAACCTGAGCCTTCCCCTGCCTGGTCACCTTTGTTCCTAAATCGGGGACGAATGGTTTTCTTTCCTGGTGGAAACCATTTCAGGAGAGGATTCAAGGGTCCACGTTGGAAGTGCAGGCTGGAATTCACCCACCTTTCCTCCCCATGTGTAATCCCGGCCACTCTGGCCGTATTTAAGTGTGTTCAATTCACATTGGAGCCTCTGAAAGGGACATCTCAACAAGACTTTTTAAAAGAAGCATTCATATACAATTTTGAAGGATATCCTTAAGTTACTCTTTGGTGTTCTGTTTTTTAGGTAAAGTTGTCTCGATTCATCTTTCTTCCTAGTACATATTTATTGACTCTCAAATTGTTTCTGCTCAAAGAAAAATTTTGTTGGTTGTTTTTGTGCAAAGTTGGTGCAGGAGACAGAGCCCTGGAGGCTGACTGTGCCTGGAGCCTTCTGGACAATCTTGAACAGAATTGTTTTCTTCTCTGGCCTTCAGTGTCCTTATCTGTTACATGAAAAAGTTGTACTAGGTGATCTCCAGACTCTCTGTAAGTGCTGACATTTATATCCCAGCCCATGAACCTTTGAGTGAACGTATACCCACTGCCCAGAGCTGTGGGGGGCACTATGAGCCCACAGATTTATAGCATAAATGAATTTTAAACCCTTTCTCTTTTGATTGCTCCCTTGTCCTTTCCAAGCAAAAAACTAACCCCTCCTATATTAGCGCATAAATGACATCACCAGCTGAGAGAAAGGCCAATCTGATTAGAGAAAAAACTGGCTTCCTGATGGAACTTGCAGGCCAGCTTGAAGACTCTCTTGGAACCCACAGCCCTCTGACAGCCTTGAATTGCCTCCTCCTCCTGGAAGTTCTCCTGGATTGGCTGAGAGTTTCCTGAGGTGCAGTAGGTGAGAAAAAGAACACTTGTCACCCTCTGAGACTGGCTATGCCTCTCCACAGGATATTCTCCAAGAAAGGCAGTTTTAACCCATCCCCAAATAGAACCTTTATTTTTTAATTAGAGTTAGGAGTTGAACAAACACTACTGAAGAGATGCAAATAAATGTTTTTCTGGGTCTGTTTCAGCAAGTAGATGTTACTCATTTAAAGGCAGTACATTGCATTAAAAAAAAAAGCTTGAACAATGCTTGAAAGTCATTTCGTTATCTTTAAGTAGGTTAAACTAATTTGTCTATACTTTTGTCTATCCTTTAATTGGTTTAATAAGTTCTCTCTTTAATGAACAAAGATTAACTTCAGCCAACTTTAATTTTTTTTAATTGAAGTATAGTTGATTTACAAAGTTGTGTTAGTTTCAGGTGTACAGCAAAGTGATTCAATTATATATATATATATTCTTTTCCAGATTCTTTTCCATTATAGGTTATTACAAGATATTGAATATAGTTCCCTGTGCTATAGAGTAGGACTTTGTTGTTTATCTATTTGGTATATAGTAGTGTGTATCTGTCAATCCCTAATTTATCTCTCCCCCCCTTTCCCCTTTGGGAACCGTAAGTTTGTTTTCTATGTCTGTGAGCCTATTTCTGTTCTGTAAATAAATTCTTTTGTATCATTTTTTGAGATTCCACATATAAGTGATATCATATCTTTGTCTTTGTCTGACTTACTTCACTTAGTATGATAATCTCTAGGTCCATCCATGTTGCTACAAATGGCATTATTTCATTCTTTTTTTATGGCTGAGTAATAGTCCCTTGTACATATGTACCATGTCTTCTTTATCCATTCATCTGTTGATGGACACTTAGGTTGCTTCCGTGTCTTGCCTCTTGTAAATAGTTCCACCAACTTTAATGATCACAAACGCTTAAATTCAGTCATTCAAATAAATTTGTTAGAACAATTATTAACTTTCACATTTGACTCTTCCAGAGGCTCCTATGTACTGATTTGTGGCGTCAGTCTTTGTCAGCTCATAGGTTACTGTAATCTCTCTGATTTCAAACTCTTTTCTTTTTCTGCTGATCCTTGTTTCCAGTAGATTCTCTAGTTTTCACGCTTCCTAACATCTCATGGCCAAGTAGCACCAAGCTGGTATTTCTGAAATGGTTTTTCCCCCTAAATTTGTGTGCTCCCAGCAAATCAACACACATGAAGAAGGATTTCGTGTAGTTTGGTCTCTTTTGAATGCCTCTTCGGGTCATGGTCAAAGTGAGAAAGAAGCAAGCAACAAGGTAGCGCAGCCTAGGGTGGGAAACAAGCTTGATCCACAGTCACTAGACCAGGCCTGTGCTTTAAGGACCTGGGTTCACCTTTCTAAGATTCAGTTTCCCATCGGCAAAATGAGGCTATTGAAGCCGACTGGCCACTGTGTTTTCCGTTCTGACTTTCCACTGTGTTGTGAGAAACAGCAGTTGGAAGTAGCTGGTATGATTTATAAACCATTTTAGGTCCATCAGAAAGGGATAATGTAAATCTTGAGAAGTACAACTACCAGGGTGCCCATGAGACTCATGTAATCACTCCTCTTCTTGGAGAGATTAGGAAATTGTGGTTGAAAACGAAAAAGCCCTAAGTTGCAGTCCTGTACTCATTGTTTAACCCCCCCCCCCAAAAAAAAAGAGAAGTCAGTATTTTCATCGGAAAAAGAGTATATATAGCATGTTTTGAAGTGAAAGAAAAGTAAACAAGAATGAAAAATGTTTATTAACATTAAAAAGTTTCAGTTTCCTGATTGTTCCACAACACAAAAGCCTTCTCTGTTTTTGTTACTAAGTGGCCTGTGATTTAAAGCTGCTGATAGCACCAACTGCTCACAATGCCCCGGGCCCCCTTCTTCCCTGTGCAGTCCTAGCAGCCACTCATTTGTATGTATGGTTTCAGCCTGTCTGCAGCGTCTGGCCAAAAGGGCAGATACTAATGGCATATGTTAATTACTATCCAACAACTTCCTTTCATTAGAGTGTTTATTAACATTCTCACTTCTGCCCATTGAACCAGCTGGCACGAGGCTACGCTGGCAGCCCTAAATTCACAGGCTGTTTTCACTCGGGGCTTATAAAATAGAAGAGATTTTTCCTTTTGGATCACGAAACCTTTCCTGTTCCTGTCTCAGCCGAGAGCTTTCTGAGATGACACCGAAATAGCAACTTGGGGAAAAAATGTCTTGCTGTTGGGGCCCATCCTCAGAGTTGTTCTACATAGATTTTGCTGCTATAATTTGATAGGTATCCATCCATCTGCTTAGACATCTCTTTTTTGATCATGAGTGAGCACCAAATCACCCTCATTCTAACTGTATGCCCTCAGAAGCTATGAAATAATTTGTGTATTGGTGAGAGTATGAATCATTTTAGGAGGAATACGCAACTTCTCTGAATACATCTCTAGATTAGATTTCTCAATAGCACAACCAGACACGGTTCAGTAAACTTTAGGGGTATGGGGAGTGGGGAGTGGAGTAAAGTAAGGTAGCTGGGGAAAAACTCTGAAAAGCCAAAACTTCAGATAGCGTGATAAGCTATGGACGGACATATTTTATATTTAACAATAACAGCACAATTAACCATAAAGAACTCTAGATCTTTCTATTTCATTGGTTGCCCATGTCCCTTTAAGGTGCCCTGAGGTGGGAAACGGACAAGTCACCAGGAGAATGACAAAGCAGGAGTGACACGGTAAACAAGTGCTTTCCAGCGTTCTCACCCAGTGACAACCCCCAGCGATCACTTGTTGCGAAATATCAAATGCAGGAAAAGAGATAGAGCAAAATGCTAAAGAGACGGTTCTTAGTTACTTTGTTGGGAAATCACAGTAGATCGCGCTTTCAAGGGGATCAGAAGTGTTGTTCACATCTGATCAGGCCACATATATTAGATTAATGGGTTTTTTGCTTTCGTATTAGAGCATAGCTTTCAAATACCACGTAAAGAACACAGATTTTGCCAGGGACTTTCACAGCTGCAAAAGACATGGGCTTCATTAACTTCTTTTTAAATTAAAGTGAGAGCAGGTCTGTGCTTTGTACTACGAATCCCTTGAAAAGGCCACATTCCTTTCTCTTCTCCCGTCTCAGGTCCCAGCCGCCAGACCTAACCAGCTCCTGGGGTTATGTGCCCTAAGGCTAAGACCATGCTTAGTCACACTCTCTGCAGCGTCAAGGAGTTCTGGGAAGGAAAGTCTTTGGCGTTTGCTGGCGGGTGGGGGTGGGGTGGGGGTGGGGGTGGGTGGGAGGGAGCTGATAATGGAGTCCCAGCAGAGATGAGAAGGGTGCTTCAGTGAGAGGCATTCATTTCATCAGCAAGTATTTGTTATCTACAAACAAAGCCGATACTTAGCTGTTCTGCACCAGTATGGCTGTATCTACCAGTTTTCAAAATATCAGAATATTTCCATACTGATTGGTAAAATGTCATGACCCTGAGCCTTCCCAGTGTCCCCCTCTGCCCCAGACATGCCAAGCCCCCCCTACCTCCTGAATTCCCTAAGACCAAGCACCCCCAGAATTCCGTAAGATCAAAGACCTACGAGATACACACCTGGCCTCACGGGGGGCTCCAGGACTCTGCTGCAGCCAAGACTCATATTATGTGGAAAGGGCCATGCCACTGACATGGGTGTAAATATTTAGACTATCACCCTTGCCTCTAATGTCCCAGCACTGAGCTGGGCATCTGTGGTACACAGAAGAATAAAACATCGACCCCTGTCTTCCAGGATCGCCTGGAGGAGAATTATCATGAAAAAGGCTCTGTGCTAAGGCCTAGGAATCTTGAGATGATGTTGCTTTGGTGAAATTGATTTGCGGACATATCAACAGGGGAGAGTGATCAGGTTCTCAGGGACAGATTCACATCAGTCAAGGTCTTGAGAGACTGCTATATAAACCCAAATCGCAACTGATTAATTTGCAATGAGAAATAAGAACTTCTAAGCAGAGTGGACATTTGTGTCACCTTGACTAACACATCCTCTCCCAGTAGGAATCGAAATAGGAAGACAAATGGTAATGAGAACAGAGCTTGAGCACACAGCCTGAGCAGAGATATTAGAGGAATGGTTTTCATGTCAAAGGGTGTCACATTTTCTTAAGCTCATGCTTTCACTGCCTCTTTGGAGATGGACCCATGCCCTCTTCCCTCTGCGAGTCCTTCCCTCCGACTCCCACTTTCTCTCTCCATGCCGACGGCCCCCTTTTGTTGACACGTTCTATCTTTAGATTTGTTAATACTACGGAGAAAGCTCAGGCCAAACTCTGCTGGTTTCCCGTCCCTGGCTTGGAAGACATTCTGCCTTTCGGGTGCCCCGCACCGATCCTTGGTGTTTGGGTTGTATTGTTATCATTTAGTTCATTGGTTCTCAGATTTGGCTAAATTTTGGAAGCATCTTGGAAATCTGAAAAAATACTGATGCCTGGTTCCCACTCCCAGAAATTCTGATTTAATGGATTCGGGGTGCAATCTGGGCATTAGGCTTTGTTAAACCTCCCCAAGACACGCAGCCAGAATCTGGGGCTCCTAGAGAGTTGACATTCAAAGAAAAGAGCTTTGAATTTGAACCAACTTTGAGAATCGCTGATTTAACTCAGAGCTGGAGGATGCCTTGACCTGCAGCAGCTTATAAGGCATGCCGGGGCCCTGCTTACAGCCCGAGGTGATGATTTATTTGGTCTGGAGTGTGAGTGAAGCATGGGCATTTTCACAGACCTCCCCAGATGATTGCACTGTGTAGCCAGGATTGAGATTCAATGGTCTGAGCATTCATCTTACTGAGTTTTTGGTATCAGTTTCTCCTTGGACATGGCATTGTACACAGGGAACATAGAAGAAAAACTGAGGAAAACTCTGTAGGGGTGACTTTTCCCAGAGGAAGAGTCGGGGGGGGGGTGTTCATGTGAGTAAGCTCTGTGGCGTCATCAGGAAGAACGCATGAGCAGGATGGATTGGGCTATACAATCTTTTGGCCATTTTCTGCCGTATCTTAGAGTAATTTTAATAGAAGCCAGTGAAGTCCGTGGACGTGCTCGAGGAAAGGTAGGTCTGCTGCTTACTTCTGCATGAGGAATCTGACTTTTTGTCTTCTTTGGGTGTTTTTTTGGCCTGCTCCTCTGTGCCCCTCCACCTGAGCCCCCTGCTTTCCAAAGGCTGCCATCTTGAAGGAGGCTGAGCTACATTTTGGTCCATATTCTCCTTAGCAGCAGCTATGCTTAGCAGAGAAGCAAGAGACTGGAGAATCCCAGCCTGCCATCTTCCTAAATAAACTAAGGATTTTCAGTTTTCCTCATGATTCCCTAATTTCCTGTTGTCATTTCTAACCTTTCTGACGTGCATTAAAATTCATTTGTGCTTTCTGGGTGTTTGCAACCTTGTCTGATTGCAGGGCATCTGGGAAGCCATCAACTCCACTTGTAAGCAACTTTAAAAAAAAATGCATTCCTGGGAGTGGAAAAGGCAGTGGGAAGGGCAAAGGTCCACTCCAGCGCCTCTGCCCTTCCTTCCCCTGGGACTGCTAGTCATAGGATTTGGAGCTAAATGATTCCGAATTGCGAGAAGGGGGACAGAGCAGGGCCGCCATGTCAGGTTGAGCAGGTGACACACAGCACAATTCTAAGCGAGCCACTGACACTCATTCTTTGGTCACGGTGACCTCAGCCACCTTCCCCCATTGCCCCACTCAGCAGCCCTGGCAGAAGCACTGTTCTTTGAATTTCAGCTCTTCGACGGCCCCAGATTCCAGTTGCATTTGTGCTTCTGAGACATGCAGCACCAGAGAAGTCCCTGGTTTTCTCTGGGCTTCATTTTGTTCATTTAGAAATCGACAGGTGTTTTCCAGGTCTCGGAGTGATTCCAAACGTCACTTTCTCTAGGTGTGTGGGAGCCCAGCTATGTGCACGTTTGAAACAATTTGTATATAATCTCACTGATAGAATATTTGAAGACTTCAATAGCCAGATATGAGGCTGAATTCTTGCCTCTGGCCCTCTGTTTTACCCATTCCAGATTTGATGATCCCTTGGAGCCATTTCCCAGCTTAGTCACATGAAGATCCAGTATCTCTCAGAAAGCAACTATGGAAGAAACTCCCATTATAAGGCATCTCTTTATATCATTCAAAGAGCAGCCATGCTCAGCTCTTTACAATCATCTAAATATCCACAATTACAGACGAATAGATAAAGAAGACATGGTACATATATACAACGGAATATTACTCAGCCATAAAAAGGAACGAAATTGGGTCATTTGTAGAGATGTGGGTGCATCTAGAGACTGTCCTACAGAGTGAAGTAAGTCAGAAAGAGAAAAACAAATATCGTATATTAACGCATATATGTGGAACCTAGAAAATGGTACAGATGAACCGGTTTGCAGGGCAGAAATTGAGACATAGAAGTAGAGAAAAAACATAGGGACACCAAGGGGAGAAAGAGGCGGGAGGTGGTGGTGGTGGTGGTGTGATGAATTGGGAGATTGGGATTGACATGTATACACTGATGTGTATAAAATGGATGACTAATAAGAACCTGCTGTATAAAAAAATAAATCAAATCAAATAAAAAACAAAACAAAACAAAACAGAAACAGACTCATAGATAGATATAGAAAACAAACAGGTGGTTTCCAGAGGGGAGAGGGCTGGGGGACTGAGTGAAAACGGTGAAGGAGATTAAAAGGTACAACCTTCCAGTTATACAATAAATAAGTCAGAATGATGTAATGTACAGCATAGAGAATATAGTCAATAATATCGTAGTATCTTTGTATGGTGACATGTTGTAACTAGACTTATACTAATGATCATTTAGTAATGCATAAAAATATTGAGTCATTTTGTTGTACACCTGAAACAAATATAATTTTGTAATTCATTTATACTTTAATAAAAAATATAATAAAACTTCTAGTCCATAAGATCATAATAAAAAGCCAAAAAGAAAAA
Source organism: Delphinus delphis (assembly GCF_949987515.2). Classification (NCBI taxonomy): domain Eukaryota; kingdom Metazoa; phylum Chordata; class Mammalia; order Artiodactyla; family Delphinidae; genus Delphinus; species Delphinus delphis. Next base: position 21,807,217 of record NC_082700.1, read on the forward strand.
TAATTAAAAATAAATAAAAATAAATATCTACAATTAAATGTGGCCATTTAACATAGAAAGCAGACTTGTGGTTGCCAAAGGGGAGAGGGGGTAGGGGAGGGATGGAGTGGGAGTTTGGGATTAGCAGATGCAAACTATTATGTATAGAATGGATAAACAACAAGATCCTACTGTATAGCACAGGGAACTATATTTAATATCCTGTGAGAGACCGTAATGGAAAAGAATATGAAAAAGAATGTATACATATGTATAACTGAATCACTTTGCTGTACAGTAGAAATTAACACAACATTGTAAATCAACTATACTTGAATAAAATAATTTTTTTCAAAAATGTCGTCTTTTAAAATATCCCTCTCTCTCACGAGAACTGATAAGCTATAAATCAGGATTGTCTTTGTCTTCAGAAACCAGCAGTCTCTGTACACATAGGTTTGTTCTCCTGCATTTGGGGGGTGGGAGTGGGGGAAGCATCTATATATCATCACCTGGTAGATCTCATCTTTAACTGGTCCCAGTGAGATGATTCCCCAACATTCCAGATGCTGCAATGAATGGTGAGCCCAGATGAAAAAGAATCAGATCTTTATTGTATTGATAGATGCCCAGTGCAGTACGTGTGTATGGGCCTGTGAGAGAGAGTCCGACTTCCTCATTTGATGACATTTATTTGCGCATTATTGAAACTGACAAAAATGTCCAGGAGGCAACCGTGCTGGGAGCATTTTGGTTTTGCCTTTCTTCAACATGTCCTCTTTTCTAAAAAAAAAAATCTCTTGTAATTGCTCCATGTTACCCTGGAAGGCCCATGAAGAGTTTCATTGAGAACCGTAGAAAATGTTTTTCACATTTTAAAAAATTGAATGAAAGATTCTTTAAATTCTATAGTGCTTTACAACTGTCAAAAGTTTCACACACATGATTTCATATAATCGCATAATAACCCCCTTTCCCCCCCTGACCCCTATCTTGACCCTCCCCTCCCCCAGTTTGTTCTCTGTGAGTCTGCTTCTTTTTTTGTTTTATTTACTAGTTTGTTGTATTTTTGAGAGTCCACATGTAAGTGATTATCATATAGAATTCGTTTTTGTCTGTCTGACTTATTTCACTTAGCATAATGTAGAATTTTAGAGCTAGCAGATGCCATACAGGGCATCCTTCTGGCACTGGCATCAACTTCAAACTTCTACAGATGAGGAAGCAGAGGCATAAAGTGACACAGCAGGTAACACCCAGGTCCCCTGACTGTGTTACCCCCGAGAGCCCCAACTCCCCGCCCTGGGAATGCAAACGTAATCTTAGTCTCCCCAGCCTCACCTACCTAAAGCGAGACTACATTCATAGTAATAAACCAAATTTCACTAGTTCGTGCCCATGCCAGCTAAGCCCGGATGTCCTTAGTGCTCTGCAGCACGTATCCCTAGTGTTTCTGGAAGTTTCCATGTACTCATGGACAAACTTACTCAGCTCTGTCTACCAGGCCTCTCCTTCCCACCAGGCCACAGCACTGGGATCAACTGTTTTATTTACTGAGGCTCTATGAAAGATTTCCATTCAATGAAAGCGTTTTGCTTAAAAGTTTGAACATTTTTTCCAATCAGTTTATTTTCATCAGGAACAAGTGTTATGCATCCCAGATTTGTACTCTGCCATTCAGAAATATTATCAATTTATTTGTCAATGATTATTCGTCAAAACCCTGGCATAAATGCAGTTAAATAATTTTTCCTCTTCTGTGTTTCACTATTACATGTTCGTACAATACGATGTCAGTTCCTTTCAGGATTGCGTTACTGCCACTTTACCTTGCTTTCAGTTTCCTGTTTAAAATGCAATTGTTTGAAAAACAAAATTTTGTTTCAGTTATTTAACACAGATACTCTGGGAACATCTGTAATTTCTTGGTACAGCAGGGACACATTCACTGGCTGGCATTTAATAAGTGTTGTGGTTTTTTTTTTTTTAACTTTCCTTTTTAGCTCTCAGAGTTATTCCTGTATCCACTTGAGGTTTGCCCTAGTATTTTTCTCTGGATTTCTTTATCAAGCTCTACATTCTGCCAGCTCTTCCATTTAGGTGTTTGCTTTTGTAAGATAATTTGCGAAATGATTAGCATTTTTCAGATGTTGTTTGCTACCTTTGTGCTATATCTCATTCTCTTTTTTTATAAAGGTCATAGGACGTGTATTACCTTTCCCTCTTTCTTCTTCCTTATCTTCAAGAACTAGTCAGGAATTACATACCTTAGGCAATTAGTAAGTCAATTTAGACTTGAACAAGTAGATACTTGAACAACATCCTATTTCTTATTTATTTATTTTATTTTTGTACTTATTAAAACATTTTTACTTGGAAATAATGATATATTCACAGGAAATTGCAAAAAGAGTACAGCAAGGTCCCATGTCCCCTTCATCCAATTTCCTGAGCCCTGGGTTAGTTGGTGGCAACAGTAGATGGAGATCGTCCAAAGGCTTTACTGAAAGCAAGGCCCTAAACCCTCGTCTTCAGTCCTTAAAGACTTAGAAAAGCCATAGTTTTCTTTGTCATGTGTGATTTTCCTGTGGCTAGATAGGGGAGTCACCTCCCCACATTATGTGACTAGACCAGAAAGATTAAAACCGGGAGATATAACACTCTTATAATGTGTGGTGTGCTTTGTCATTTTGTCACGTGTAGATTCGTGTAACGGCCACTACAAGATACAGAACTACTCTATCACCACAAAGTCTTTGTCGTGATACCCCCCAGTCCTCGCCATCCGTAATTTTTGGCAGCAACTAATCTCTACTCCATCTCCATAATTTTGTCATTTTGAGAATGTTATACAATTGGAATCCAACAGTATGTCTGATTTGAGACTGGCTTTTTTTCACTCAGCCTCATATCCTTTGAATTCCATCAAAGTTGTTGTGTATATCAATTGTCCGTTCCTTTTCATTGTTGAGTAGTAATCCATGGTATAGATATTCCACAGGTGTTTTAACCATTCTTTTCAGAGGACTTTTTGATTACTTCTGGGTTTTGGCTATAGCAAATAAAGCTCCTTTGAATGTTAGTGGGCAGGTTTTCGTGTAGACATAAGTTTTCATTCTTCTGGGATAATTCCATGAAAGTGTGATTGTTGGGTCCTATTCTAAGTGTGTGTTTAATTTTTTAAGAAACCACCAAACCACTCTACAGATACTGCACATTTTATATTTTAACAATATATGAGAGATCGAGTTTCTCTGTATTCTTGCTAGAATTTGCCATTATTGCTATTTTTAAAAAATTTAACTCTTCTAATAGGTATATAGTGATAGCTCATCATGTTCTTAACTTGCACTGCCATAGCCATAACGATGAATCACATTGAACACCTTTTAATGTACTTACTTGTGTGTGCCTTTTTTTTAACATCTTTATTGCAGTATAATTGCTTTCCAATGGTGTGTTAGTTTCTGCTATATAACAGAGTGAATCAGCTATACATATACATATATCCCCATATCTCCTCCCTCTTGCGTCTCCCTCCCACTCTCCCTATACCACCACTCTAGGTGGTCAAAAAGCACCGAACTGATCTCCCTGTGCTATGCGGCTGCTTCCCACTAGCTATGTATTTTACATTTGGTAGTGTATATATGTCCATGCCACTCTCTCACTTCATTCCAGCTTACCCTTCCCCCTCCCTGTGTCCTCAAGACCATTCTCTACGTCTGCGTCTTTATTCCGGTCCTGTCCTTAGGTTCTTCAGAACCTTTTTATTATTTATTTATTTATTTATTTTTGCAATACGCGGGCCTCTCACTGTTGTGGCCTCTCCCGTTGCGGAGCACAGGCTCCGGACGCACAGGCTCAGCGGCCATGGCTCACGGGCCCAGCCGCTCCGCGGCATGTGGGATCTTCCCGGACCAGGGCACGAACCTGTGTCCCCTGCATTGGCAGGTGGACTCTCAACCACTGCGCCAGCAGGGAAGCCCCCTTTTTATTTTTATTATTTAGATTCCATATACATGTGTTAGCATATGGTATTTTTCTCTTTCTGACTTACTTCACTCTGTATGACAGACTCTAGGTCCATCCACCTCATTACAAATAACTCAATTTCGTTTCTTTTTATGGCTGAGTAATATTCCATTGTATACATGTGCCGCATCTTCTTTATCCATTCATCTGTCGATGAACACTTAAGTTGCTTCCATGTCCTGGCTATTGTAAATAGAGCTGCAATGAACATTGTGGTACATGACTCTTTTTGAATTATGGCTTTCTCAGGGTATATGCCCAGTAGTGGGATTGCTGGGTCGTATGGTAGCTCTATTTTTAGTATTTCAAGGAACCTCCATACTATTCTCCATAGTGGCTGTATCAATTTACATTCCCACGAACAGTGCAAGAGGGTTCCCTTTTCTCCACACCTTCTCCAGCATTTATTGTTCATAGATTTTTTGATGATGGCCATTCTGACTGGTGTGAGATGATACCTCACTGCAGTTTTGATTTGCATTTCTCTAATGATTACTGATGTTGAGCATTCTTTCATGTGTTTGTTGGCAGTCTGTATATCTTCTTTGGAGAAACGTCTATTTAGGTCTTCTGCCCATTTTTGGATTGGGTTGTTTGTTTTTCTGATACTGAGCTGCATGAGCTGCTTGTAAATTTTGGAGATTAATCCTTTGTATGTTGCTTCGTTTGCAAATGTTTTCTCCCATTTTGAGGGTTGTCTTTTTGTCTTGTTTATGGTTTCCTTTGTTGTGCAAAAGCTTTGAAGTTTCATTAGGTCCCATTTGTTTATTTTTGTTTTTATGTCCATTTCTCTAGGAGGTGAGTCAAAAAGGATCTTGCTGTGACTTATGTCATAGAGTGTTCTGCCCATGTTTTCCTCTACGAGTTTGATAGCGTCTGGACTTACATTTAGGTCTTTAATCCATTTTGAGTTTATTTTTGTGTACGGTGTCAGGGAGTGTTCTAATTTCATTCTTCTACATGTAGCTGTCCAGTTTTCCCAGCACATTTATTGAAGAGGCTGTCTTTTCTCCATTGTATATTCTTGCCTCCTTTATCAAAAATAAGGTGACCATATGTGCATAGGTTTACCTCTGGGCTTCCTATCCTGTCTATTGATCTATATTTCTGTTTTTGTGCCAGTACCATATTGTCTTGATTACTGTAGCTTTGTAGTATACTCTGAAGTCCCGGAGCCTGATTCCTCCAGCTCCATTTTTCTTTCTCAAGACTACTTTGGCTATTTGGGGTCTTTTGTGTTTCCATACAAATTGTGAAATTTTTTGTTCTAGTTCTGTGAAAAATGCCTTTGGTAGTTTGATAGGGATTGCATTGAATCTGTAGATTGCTTTGGGTAGTATAGTCATTTTCACAATGTTGATTCTTCCAATCCAAGAACATGGTATATCTCTCCATCTGCTTGTATCATCTTTAATTTCTTTCATCAGTGTCTTATAATTTTATGCATACAGGTCTTTCATCTCCTTAGGTAGGTTTATTCCTAGATATTTTATTCTTTTTGTTGCAATGGTAAATGGGAGTGTTTCCTTAATTTCTATTTCAGATTTTTCATCATTAGTGTATAGGAATGCCAGAGATTTCTGTGCATTAATTTTGTATCCTGCTACTTTACCAAATTCATTGATGAACTCTAGTAGTTTTCTAGGCATCTTTAGGATTCTCTATGTATAGTGTCATGTTATCTGCAAACAGTGACAGATTTACTTCTTCTTTTCCAATTTGGATTCCTTTTATTTCTTTCTCATATCTGACTGCTGTGACTAAAACTTCCAAAACTATTTTGAATAATAGTGGTGAGAGACAACAACCTTGTGTTCTTCCTGATGTTAGAGGAACTGGTTTCAGTTTTTCACCATTGAGGATGATCTTGGCTGTGGGTTTGTCATAGATGGCCTTTATCATGTTGAGGTAAGTTCCCTCTATGCCTACTTCCTGGAGGGTTTTTACCACAAATGGGTGTTGAATTTTGTCAAAAGCTTTTTCTGCATCTATTGAGATGATTATATGGTTTTTCTCCTTCAGTTTGTTAATATGGTTTATCACACTGATTGATTTGAGTATGTTGAAGAATCCTTGCATTCCTGGGATAAACCCCACTTGATCATGGTGTATGATCCTTTTATTGTGCTGTTGGATTCTGCTTGCTAGTATTTTGTTGAGGATTTTTGCGTCTATGTTCATCAGTGATATTGGCCTGTAGTTTTCTTTCTTTGTGGCATCTTTGTCTGGTTTTGGTATCAGGGTGATGGTGGCCTCATAGAATGAGTTTGGGAGTGTTCCTCCCTCTGCTATATTTTGGAAGAGTTTGAGAAGGATAGGTGTTTGCTCTTCTCTAAATGTTTGATAGAATTCTCCTGTGAAGCCATCTGGTCCTGGGCTTTTGTTTGTTGGAAGATTTTTAATCACAGTTTCAATTTCTGTGCTTGTGATTGGTCTGTTCATATTTTCTATTTCTTCCTGATTCAGTCTTGGCAGGTTGTGCATTTCTAAGAATTTGTCCATTTCTTCCAGGTTGTCCATTTTATTGGCATAGAGTTGCTTGTAGTAATCTCTCATGATCCTTTATATTTCTGCAGTGTCAGTTGTTACTTCTCCTTTTTCATTTCTAATTCTATTGATTTGAGTCTTCTCCCTTTTTTTCTGGATGAATCTCACAAACAGTTTCTTAATTTTGTTTATCTTGTCAAAGAACCAGCTTTTAGTTTTATTGATCTTTGTTTCTTTCATTTCTTTTTCATTTATTTCTGATCTGATATTTATGATTTCTTTCCTTCTGCTAACATTGGGTTTTTTTAAATTCTTCTTTCTCTAATTGCTTTAGGTATAAGATTAGGTTGTTTATTTGAGATGTTTCTTGTTTCTTTTTCTTTTTATTTTTTTTGCGGTATGCGGGCCTCTCACTGTTGTGGCCTGTCTGTTGTGGAGCACAGGCTCCAGATGCACAGTCTCAGCAGCCATGGCTCACCGGCCCAGCCGCTCCGCGGCATGTGGGATCTTCCCGGACCGGGGCACAAACCCGTGTCCCCTGCATCAGCAGGTGGACTCTCAACCACTGTGCCCCCAGGGAAGCCCATTTCTTATTTCTTGAAGTAGGATTGTATTGCTATAAACTTCCCTCTTAGAACTGCTTTTGCTGCATCCCATAGGTTTTGGGTCATCGTGTTTTCATTGTCATTTGTTTCTAGGTATTTTTTGATTTCCTCTTTAATTTCTTCAGTGATCTCTTCGTTATTAAGTAATGTATTGCTTAGCCTCCATGTGTTTGTATTTTTTACAGATTTTTTCCTGTAATTGATATCCAGTCTCATAGCATTGTGGCTGGAAAAGATACTTGATATGATTTCAATTTTCTTAAATTTACCAAGGCTTGATTTGTGCCCCAAGATATGATCTATCCTGGAGAATGTTCCATGAGCACTTGAGAAGTAAGTGTATTCTGCTGTTTTTGGATGGAATGTCCTATAAATATCAATTAAGTCCATCTTGTTTAATGTGTCAATCAAAGCTTGTGTTTCCCTATTTATTTTCATTTTGGATGATCTTTCCATTGGTGAAAGTGGGGTGTAAAGTCCCCTACTATGATTGTGTTACTGTCGACTTCCACTTTTATGGCTGTTGACATTTGCCTTATGTATTGAGGTGCTCCTATGTTGGGTGCATAAATATTTATAATTGTTATATCTTCTTCTTGGATCAATCACTTGATCATTATGTAGTGTCCTTCTTTGTTTCTTGTAATAGTATTTATTTTAAAATTTATTTTGTCTGATATGAGAATTGCTACTCCAGCTTTCTTTTGATTTCCATTTGCACGGAATATCTTTTTCCACCCCCTCACTTTCAGTGTGTATGTGTCCCTAGGTCTACAGTTGGTCTCTTGTAGACAGCATATATACAGGTCTTGTTTTTGTATCCATTCAGCCAGTCTATGTCTTTTAGTTGGAGCATTTAATCCATTTAAATTTAAGGTAATTATTGATATGTATGTTCCTATTACCATTTTTCTTAATTGTTTTGGGTTTGTTATTGTAGGTCTTTTCCTTCTCTTGTGTTTCCTGCCTAGAGAAGTTCCTTTAGCATTTGTTGGAAAGTTGGTTTGGTGGTACTGAATTCTCTTAGCTTTTGCTTGTTGGTAAAGGTTTTAGTTTCTCCATCGAATCTGAATGAAATCCTTGCTGGGTAGAGTAATCTTGGCTGTAGGTTTTTCCCTTTCATCACTTTAAATATGTCCTGTCACTCTCTTCTGGCTTGCAGAGTTTCCACTGAAAGATCAGCTTTTAACCTTATGGGTTTTCCCTTGTATGTTATTTGTTGTTTTTCCCTTGCTGTTTTTAACATTTTTCTTTGTATTTAATTTTTGATAGTTTGATTAATTTATGTCTCAGCATGTTTCTCCTTGGATTTATCCTGTATGGGACTCGGCGCTTCCTGGACTTGATTGACTATTTTCTTTCCCATGTTAGGGAAATTTCAACTATAATCTCTTCAAATATTTTCCCAGTCCCTTTCTTTTGCTCTTCTTCTTCTGGGACCTCTATAATTCAAATGTTGGTGCATTTAATGTTGTCCCAGAAGTCTCTGAGACTGTCCTCAATTCTTTTCATTCTTTTTTCTTTATTCTGCTCTGCAGTAGTTATTTCCACTATCTCATTTTCCAGGTCACTTATCCGTTCTTCTGCCTCAGTTATTCTGCTATTAATTCTTTCTAGAGAATTTTTAATTTCATTTGTTGTGTTGTTCATCATTGTTTGTTTGCTCTTTAGTTCTTCTAGGTCCTTCTTAAATGGTTCTTGTATTTTCTCCATTCTACTTCCAAGATTTTGGATCATCTTTACTACCATTACTCTGAATTCTTTTTTGGGTAGACTGCCTATTTCCTCTTCATCTGTTTGGTCTCATGGGTTTTTACCTTGCTCCTTCATCTGCTGTGTGTTTCTCTGTCTTCTCATTTTACTTAAATTATTGTGTTTGGGGTCTCCTTTTCATAGGCTGCATGTTCATAGTTCCCGTTGTTTTTGATGTCTGCCCCCAGTGGGTTAGGTTGGTTCAATTGGCTGGTGGAGGGGACTGGTGCCTGTGTTCTGGTGGATGAGGCTGGATCTTATCTTTCTGGTGGGCAGGACCATGTCTGGTGGTGTGTTTGGGGGTGCCTGTGACCCTATGATTTTAGGCAGCCTCTCTGCTAATATTGTGTTCCTGTATTGCTAGATACTTATCATAGGTACCTAGCACTATAGCTTGCTGGTCGTTGAATGGAGCTGGGTCTTAGTGTTGAGATGGAGATCTCCTGGAGAACTTTTGCCGTTTGATATTATATGGAGCTGGGAGGTCTCTGGTGGACCAATGTGTGACCTCTGCTCTCCCACCTCAGAGGCACGGGCCTGACACCCGGCCAGAGCACCAAGACCCTGTCTGCCACACAGCTCAGAAGAAAAGGGAGAAAAAAAGAAAGGAAAAGAAAGAAAGAAAGGAAGGAAGGAAGGAAGGAAGGAAGAAAGAAATAAAAAATAATAAAGTTATTAAAATAAAGAATTAAAAAATTATTAAAAATACAAAAATTAAAAAGTAATTTAAAAAAGCAAAAAGAAAGAAAGAAGAGAGCAGCCAACCCCCCAAAAAAATCCACCAGTGATAACATGCACTAAAAATTATACTTAAAAAAAACAAAAAAAAATGGACAGACAGAGCCGTAGGACAAATGGTAAAAGCAAAGCTACACAGACAAAATCACTCAAAGAAGCATACACATACACACTCACAAAAAGAGAAAAAGGAAAAATATATATATTTATATATTAAAAAAAGGAGGAAGAGAACCAAATCACTAAACAAACCTACCAATGATAATAAACTCTAAATACTAAACTAAGATAAACATAAAATCAGAAACAAATTAGATGCAGAAAGCAAACCCCAAGTCGACAGTTGCTCCCAAAATCCACCGTCTCAATTTTGGGATGGTTCATTGTCTATTCAGGTATTCCACAGATGCAGGGTACATCAAGTTGATCATGGAAATTTAATCCGCTGCTCCCGAGGCTGCTGGGAGGGATTTCCCTTTCTCTGTTCGCACAGCTCCTGGGGTTCAGCTTTGGATTTGGCCCTGCCTCTGCGTGTAGGTCACCTGAGGGCATCTATTCTTCGCCCAGACAGGACGGGGTTAAAGGAGCCGCTGATTAGGGGGCTCTGGCTCACTCAGGCTGGAGGGAGGGAGGGGTATGGATGCGGGGTGAGCCTGCGGCAGCAGAGGCCGGCATGACATTGCACCAGCCTGAGACACGCCATGTGTTCTCCTGGAGAAGTTGTCCCTGGATCATGGGGCCCTGGCAGTGGCGGGCTACACAGGCTCCCAGGAGGGGAGGTGAGGAGGGCGACCTGTGCTTGCACACAGGCTTCTTGGTGGCTGCAGCAGCAGCCTTAGCGTTTCACGCCCATCTCTGGGGTCCTCGCTGATAGCCACGGCTCGCGCCCTTCTCTGGAGCTCGTTTAGGCGGTGCTCTGAATTCCCTCTCCTCGTGCACCCCTAAACAGTGGTCTCTTGCCTCTTTGGCAGTGGCAGCCTTTTTCCTGGACTCCCTCCCGGCTAGCTGTAGCGCATCAGCCCCCTTCAGGCTTGTTCACGTGGCCAACCCCAGTCCTCTCCCTGGGATCTGACCTCCGAAGCCTGAGCCTCAGCTCCCAGCCTCCGCCCACCCCGGCGGGTGAGCAGACAAGCCCCTCGGGCTGGTGAGTGTTAGTCGGCACCAGTCCTGTGTGCGGGAATCTCTCTGCTTTGCTCTCCGTACCCCTGTTGCTGTGCTCTCCTCCATGGCTCTGAAGCTTCCCCCCTGCCCACCCACCATCTCCACCAGTGAAAGGCCTTCCTAGTGTGTGGAAACTTTTCCTCCTTCACAGCTCCCTCCCAGAGGTGCAAGTCCTGTCCCTATTCTTTTGTCTCTGTTTTTTCTTTATTCTTTTGCCCTACCCAGGTACGTGGGGAGTTTCTTGCCTTTTGGGAAGTCTGAGGTCTTCTGCCAGCATTCAGTAGGTGTTCTGTAGGAGTTGTTCCACATGTAGATGTATTTCTGACGTATTTGTGGGGAGAAAGGCGATCTCCACGTCTTAACTCCTCTGCCATCTTGAAGGTCTCCCTATTTATTTTATTTTTGGCTGTGTTGTGTCTTCGTTGCTGCACGCGCTTTCTCTAGTTGCAGCGAGTAGGGGCTACCCCTCATTGCACTGCAGGGTCTCTAGGCATGCTGGCTTCAGTAGTTGTGGCACACGGGCTCAGTAGTTGTGGCTCGCAGGCTGTAGAGCGTAGGCTTAATAGTTGTGGTGAACGGGCTTAGTTGCTCCGTGGCATGTGAGATCTTCCCAGACCAGGGCTCAAACCCATGTCCCTTGCATTGGCAGCCGGATTCTTAACCACTGCACCACCAGGAAAGTCCCACAACTTCGTATTTCTGATCCCAAGTTTTCTTTCCTGGTTTTTTTCTCTTCTGTGGATTCCTTGGGAGCTAATTTGAGTTCCTTCTCTTGTTCTACCCATTCTACCTGGGAAATCCCACCCACAGCCATTGCTCCAGCATCACAGTGCAAGAATGACATCCATTTATCTCTAAGGCCGTGTCTACATTCCTGAGTTCGAGACCCATATTTTTAATTTATTTATTTACGGCTGCATTGGGTCTTCGTTGCTGCGCACGGCCTTTCTCTAGTTGCGGCAAGCAGGGACTTCTCTTCATTGTGGGGTGCAGGCTCCTCACAGCAGTGGCTTCTCTTGTTGTGGAGCATGGCCGCTAGTCACATGGGCTTCAGTAGTTTTGCGTCATGGGCTCTAGAGAGCAAGCTCAATAGTTGTGGCGCACGGGCTTGTTTGCTCCGTGGCGTGTGGGATCTTCCTGGACCAGGGCTCGAACCTGTGTCCCCTGCATTGGCAGGCAGATTCTTAACCATTGTGCCACCAGGGAAGTCCAGTGACCTATATTTTTAATGACTCATGAGTTACCACCAGGAAGTCTTCCAGTGCCTCAAACTTGTATCCAGTATTAAACCCCTTTTTTTGATAAAGGATTAATTTGCCTCCACATAACGTGAGAAGCCATCATGTTTGCTCTGTAATTTTACTTTCTTTTGAGTGAACATAATACCAATTCCATGAAATTCCCATTTCAGGGACAGCCAAATTCAAAATGGTAAGAGTGAGTTTAAAAGAAAATAGCTATTTTTCAAAGTAATCTGTTATATTTGAATTGAGGTAGTCAAACCAAGTCATTACTCATTGTGATAAAGGTTTACCAACCTTCTGGTAGTCTACTAGTCAATCCTCTGGATAGGGATCCAGGCACATGCCCCAGCTGTGTCATGAACCATATTTATAAGACTATAAAATATGGAACATAATTTTCTCTGTTAGAAATCTGATATTGGAAAAAAAAGGAAAACCTGTAGAAATATGTTCATTTTGATTGGAATTTGGAACAGAACATCCCTTCCTGAGAGACATACTTTTATGTGTATAAAAGTCTAGACCATGTTCATCCCTTTATAGCCATTTACTCATCCCACAGAGATTTGCTAAGTGCTCTCTTATACCAGGTCCAGTTCTAGATGCTGGGAGGCCTTGGACAACAACACATTACCTTCAGGAACTCAGTGAACAAGCAAACAGACACAAAAGTGACATGACCTCAAAGAGTGGTAAGTAAGGTCAGGAGATGGAGCAGAACAAGGGGAAGGGGTGTGACAGGCAGATTGGGGGTACTGTCTTCCCTAGGGGGATGAGGGCGGGACCCTCTGAGAAAGCCACCTTTGGACAGAAGCTTGAGTGAGGTGAGAGTGAGCATTCCAGGTGAGGAAATAGCAAGTATAAAGTCCCAGAGGCAGAAAGGAGCTTGGCGTGTTAAGCAGGTGTTCTTCATTGGGCGGGGGTGGGGGGGGTCCATGGATAGAATCAGGGGTCCCTGAGCTCGAATGGGGGAAAAAGTACATCACTATTTTCACTAACTTCTAACTGAAATGTAGCATTTCCTCCGCTAGTGAATACAGGCAAACAAACTGCAGGAGTATTAACAGCATCTGTGAACCTGTCGCTAATAGAAATCACGGACATTTTCATATCACGTTACAGTTGCTACGTATATTTGCAAATGTCATGGGTGCTCATCATGACTTCAAAATTATGACAGTTATCAGAGCTGCTGCTCCATCCTGTTATTTAATATGTGGCTGGAGAAGCACAAATATGATCTTTAATAATCTTTATCACAAATTTGATCTTTAATATTCTGATGACCATATTTCAACATAATATTGTCTTTTGTAACCTTATGTAGTTTCTTTGATGCATTGAAAAACGTTCCTCTGAGGGGTGATCCCTAGGCTTTACCAGACGGCCGAAGGGATCCATGGCATGGAAAATGCTAAGAACTCACAGGTTAGAGAAAAGCAAGAAGGCCAGCATGACCGCAGTGAAGTCCCAAGTTAGTAGTGGAGCTGGACCAGGTGGGTGGGAACCAGGTCATGAGGGCTAGAAAGGCCACATGGGGAGCTGAGGTTCTATGTTATAGGCAGTGGGAAGTTATGGGAGGCGTCTGAGTAGAGAGGCAACATGATCTGATTTAAGTATTGGGCCACTCTGCCTGCTGAGTGGGAAAAGGATTGTTGAGGTGAAGAGTGGCGTCCTGGAGATCCTAAAAGGCCAGGCAGTTGGGAGATGATGGTAGAGGTGGAAGTGGTGAAAGAGGTCACGATTATGAATGTATTTGGAAGACAGAACTGACAGAATTTGGTGGGATATGGGCGCGTGAGAAGAAAGACTTTTAGGTTTAGAGCAAATAGGTGAATAGTGGTGACACTTACCAGGATGGAGAAGGCTGGGGAGGAGTAGGTTTGGGTGTGGGAAGTGAAGGGTCTGTGAAACCAAGAGCTCCTTCCTAAACATGTTGAATTTGAAATGCCTACTAGTCATCTGCATGGGGAGGCTGAGTGGAGAGCTGGGTATGGGTGTGGGGCTTGGAAAGGGGCTAAGGCCTGGAGAACTACATTTGAGGGTCCCGCGTATACAGTGGATCCGTAAAGTCGTGGTACAGGATGAGATCACCCAAGGAGAGACTATATCTATTGCTCTGGAGGGCAATGTTTTGAGGTCCGAAGACAAGGAAGGAGCTGGGAAAACTCACTGTAAAGCAGCAGCTAGTGAGGCAGGAAGATAGTACAGATGTTTAAAGAAATACTGAGAAAGAAAGAAAGAATTTTATTGAAAAGATACATGCACCCCAATGTTCACAGCAGCACTATTTACAATAGCCAAGACAGGGAAGCAACACAGGTGTCCAATGACAGATGAATGGATAAAGAACATGTGGGGTGTGTGTGTGTGTGTGTGTGTGTGTGTGTGTGTGTGTGTGTGTAATGGAATATTACTCAGCCATAAAAAAGAATGAAATAATGCCATTTGCAGCAACAGGGATGGACCTAAAGATTATCACACTAAGTGAAGTAAGTCAGACAAAGACAAATATCATATGATAACACTTATATGTGGAATCTAAAATATGATACAAATGGGTTATCAAAGGGGGAAGTGGGGGGATAAATTAGGAGTTTGGGGTTAACAGATACAAACTACTATATATAAAATAGATAAACAACAAGGTCCTGCTGTATAGCACAGGGAACTATATTCAATATTTTATTATAAGATATTGAATATCATATTTTATAATAGTTTATCATATAATGGAAAAGAATATATATATATAAAACTGAATCACTTTGCTGTACACCAGAAACTAACACAACTTTGTAAATCAACTATCCTTCAATTTAAAAAAAGAATTTTAATTAGAAAATGTGCCTTAATTTTGTACTTAAAAAACCTAATTTTGTAACACAAATAATAACAGAGGAGCAGAGACTGCTGCAACTCCCAGAATTCCACTTGAAACTATGGTTCAGCCATGGACAAAGTTCTGGATTTAAGGACTTGAAGTACAGACCACTGCTAGCCTTCAAGCATTTTATGTTCTTGGGCAAGTTTTGGCCACTTTGTTCTCTCTCTCTTTTTTTTTTTCCCTTTCTTGAAATAACTTGAAATCCATACTGCTGACCTATTTCACAGGAAAATTGTGTGAAAAATCTCACAGAGGAGCCAAGAGACCACAACTTGCTTTACAGTTTCAAGGTGTTAAGCATCAGGGTGGGGTTTTACCCACTTCTGGGTTCAGTATGGCTCTTATTTGGCCCCTGAGAGCACCAGTCTGAGTCATTATTATACGACAGGCCCCGTTCTAGATAAAAATGTGGAGAACAATTGGTCTTGAGCTGCTTCATGTCTTTGTAAGGCACTTGCAGCCTTACTTCCTCAGACTCAAGTGGATCTCCTGAACCTGTTTTTTGCAAGGGTCTTGCATGCGGACCACCTTTCCTAAATCTCTTCCCTTAAGATGTGGAAAGGCTTCCTGTTCCCTGGGGGCTGTGCCTCAGAGATGTGTGCGACCCACATTCTGTCCTACAGCTGTCACCCATAGGCACAGGGCCTGTGGGAATTGCGGGAACAATTCAGTCCTTAACAGGTGAGGATGCAGGTTCCCACTCTTGGACGTGGCTCCCCCTCTTCCCATGGTCTAGAACTCAGTGTGTCCCCCAGTGCTGCCTCTTCCCTGTGGATGGCCGATCCCAGCCTCTTCCAGCTGTGCCAAGCTTTCCCAAGTCACAAGAAACAGGTGTGGGAAGATCTCTGGACTAGAGTAAAAGACCTGGATTCCGGTTCTGTGCCACTCCAAGCCTTGAGCAGGTCACTTCAATGCTGAGTCTCACTTTCCACTTGTGAAAAACGCATGGTTTAGATGAACATTAATGTCCTCATCACTCAACAAAACCAGTCTGATATGAGGAACCAAACCTCGGTAAAATGTTAGTGGGTATTAACTGGGCTAATATATTTCCTCTTCCAGGTCACATTTTTGAAGTTTACCTTGGGTGCCCTGAGGAATTTTGTCTTCCCTTATTCCAAAGGGTTTATTTCCATATTGACTGTATGTAACTATTGAGGCAGGCCTATGGGAGTATATTACTTCAGGGAGTCCAGACTCTAGTAGCCCTCAAGTCACTCTCTCCACTGACATCCATTGACAGTCAGGACTGTGACGACCAGTTATTTATTTATTTTTTATAATTACAGATACTCAAAAATTTTTTTTAATTTATTTAATTTTGGGGGGTTTTTTTTTGGCTGCTTGGGTCTTCGTTGCTGTGCGCGGGCTTTCTCCAGTTGTGGCTAGCGGGGACTACTCTTCGTTGTGGTGTGCCAGCTTCTCATTGCGGTGGCACGGGCTCTAGGTGCACGGGCTTCAGTGGTTGTGGCACGTGTGCTCAGTAGTTGTGGCTCACGGGCTCTAGAGTGCAGGCTCAGGAGTTGTAGTGCACAGGCTTAGTTGCTCCACGGCACGTGGAATCTTCCCGGACCAGGGCTCGAACCCGTGTCCCCTGCATTGGCAGGCGGATTCTTAACCACTGCGCCACAGGGAAGCCCCGGATACTTTTTTTTATTTTTTACTTTTTGGCCGCACCACCTGGTGCAGCTTGCGGGATCTTAGTTCCCCGACCAGGGATCAAACGCGTGCCCCCTGCAGTGGAAGCACAGAGTCTTAACCACTGGACTGCCAGGGAGGTCCCTGAGGACCAGTTATTTAAATGGAAAGAATTTGGGGACAGGTCAGTGAGAACAATCGAATGAAGTAGCGTTATGCTTCAGGCCCATAGGGCACATCTCATTCCAGTGGGGATCATTTGATGGAAACATGAAAGACTACAGTTAACTGGTTGTGAGCCCTGCCCTGCCCCCCCCCACCCCGGGCCCCCAGTGGTCTGAGAATAACCATCCAAGGGTCTTCTCCCATGGAAGAAGGTGGAGAGTCAAGATAATAGGAAAGTCATCACCAGACATCACCCCTGTGTTCTAGCTCCCAGAGGGCAGAAAGGATCCTCAGGTCTCTGCTAAATCCAGAGGGATAACCTAGCTCTTCACAGGTTGCCTGCCTCAGTGTCATGACGTAAGAGGAAACATGAAAAGCAAAGATTTGAAGTCCCACCATTATCCTTCCCTCTGCATCTCCAGAACCATCCAGGAATCACCTTGGCACAGGTTGACTCCTGTGGCCTTTTAAAGACTGGATTGTGATGCCACTTCCAAATGTGCAAACGGTCTAGAGCGAAGCCCCCTTGAGGAGCATGGGGTGAAAACGTCACCACGCTCCCACTCTTCAAGGCCTGCAAGAGGACTAGCAGGTAGAATTGTAGAGCACCGAGCAGTGTCCTTGGGGAGAAACAAGACATCCACCATCTCACTGGCTTTGCATTTTGGAGAGTCTAAGATGAGACAAAGCGTGCCTGAGAAATGAGATCAGTTGAATATTCAGTTCTCCAAAATATCAACAATTTAATTAAACAACAGGGTTGATCTTGGCACTCTCAAGGAGCTCTTTTTAATTAAACTTTGCATTTCTTCGTGCTGCTCTGCGGTGGCATTCCAGGGTAGCATTTGGCTTTGAATGAGCCGTCATTTTGTCCACCCATGACGGTTAGGAAACGCCCCACTGCTGAGTTAACAGAATTCTTTTTTTTTTTTGAAGACAGCAATATTACTATTTATTGACACTTAGAAGCATTATCCTATTATGAGGAATAATGTAATAACACCTCATTCTTATTATGTTTTATAATCATTAAGTACATATGAACACATATAATAAAAATACAGATACTGCATGGTGACTAAGTAATTTGGGAATAAGTCCAGCGTCTAAGTCACAGCACGCATAAACTGTTTATGTCTTAACTGCTCGCTTATACCTGAACAAGTTTTCATTAAGCATACTAATCATTTCCAAGTGATGTAATAAAAAGTCTGGTTGCCGTATTTTATTATTTTTCTTAATTACATTTGGGAGAAGATGCTAGCTGCTTCACCTATTTTAATACTCGTATATTCTGGATCATATTATACAAATACATACATAGAAACTTAAATGATCATAAATTTCCCATGAGGAGATTTATTTAGTCTGTGTATTTGCAAAACATTTTAACACTGCAAACATTAGAGGTTTCAAGATTGGGCACAGGAAAAAGTTTTACTCTACGATGATGATGCTGGTGTGCACTTCTCCACAAGGCCTCTTAGTGACATCAATCAATGGGAGGTAGGAGTTTATCAATGAACTGCCTGATATCCATCACTTCCTGTTCACATGAACTGTGCATCATGCCTCCATAGGTTTTGAAGGTTACATTGGCTGGATTTACCAATGTTTTTAGCCTTTCAGCAGTAAGAGAACCAAACATTAGGGGAACTAAAGGACCCAAATCTGCATGGCACTGAAGAACAGAAATGTCTCTATTCACACCACTGATAGGACCCTGCGGAAAGGAGGCCGCAGGGGCAGCCAGCAGCTGAGAGCGGTGACGCCGGCCAGCTTCTGCCGTGTGGTCAGTGCCGTGTACAGAAATAAAGCCCCTCCCTGAGAAAATCCTCCCAAAATCATTCTGTTAGAAGGAATGCCATTCTTCACCTCTTGCTCTATTGAAGCTTTTACACTTTCTGCTGCCTGTTTAATTCCAGTTTCATCTTCCTGGGAATCTAGTGAAAGCCCAATAATGTCAAACCAAGAAGGCATGGCCATGTTCATATTTAATGTTACAGGCATAACTGGTGCGTGCGGGCAGATGTGTTTGATGTGGCCGCTTCTGATACTTGCAAAGGCTTCTGCCCATCCATGGCCCGTGTCTCCCAATCCATGAAGGAAAATTACCGCGTCGGTGGCCTTCCGGACGGCGGGCACGATGGCGGGCACCGGGGCCGACATGTTACTGCCGCACATACACCGGCTCTACCGACCTCGCGTCGCAAGCGGAAGGCGGAGCTGGCGCCAAGCCGCGGCCCAAGGGCGCACGCTCAGGCGCGTGCGCGCAACAGAATTCTTAAATGTGAGTGTCCCTGACTCCTCATTTTCACCCATATTCAGAAACTTTCATTAGGGTTAATGGAACTTGCGTGTTATTTTATTTATTCTTTTCCGGGCTGTCTGCAAAATATCTGCCTCTACATAGAACTCAGATGTTGGCTAAGTTTCAGGTCACATTTCAGTCCTTTCATCTGTAAAATGGTGTCACAATTCTCTCTTAATGCAAAATTATTTTACATTTTGGGTGAGGACATGACAAAACAAAACAAAAAAAAGAAAAGCTCATGACAATGTGTGTGGCATGACCTCTAACGCATAGTAGCCAGAATTCATGAGAGCTGGGCTGCTAATCACCCTGCACGAGAGTGAGGATGCTGCCATTGTAGAAATTGCTTGTAAAATTGCTAAAGTATCAATTTTAAGGTTTAGAGTGGAGAGAATCCCATCTAGGGTAAAAAGGACATCAAATTATTATGTAGACATTATTCTCATAAACTACTCATCTTCTAACTGGGAGAGGGCTTTGTACACATTGCAGAAAACTGATTGACAGGTGAGAAAGAGGATGCGATTAGGAAAGATGGGTGAATGGAAGTGGATAGTGTGGTAATTGCCTTCCTATAATACTGACTGTAATAATTTGACTATATGACCATTTTCTGCTCTGTAAAAACATACGTCACAAAAAAACCCTATTTCAGCCGAATTCTCTACACACGTATATATAATCCAAATGCCTCCGTCTAAACTCTTGGAAAAAAATGAGTCAGAACAGCATAGATTTCAAATTGGAAACAAAATACATCAAAGTAATTCAGATTATTAAAATCCAAGATCAGTCATGTTGGGGTTAAAAATATTACTTTAATCTTCCCAACAAATTTTGTTATAAGATGTTCTTTTAGAATGTGGCAAAACAAACTCCTAAAACCGATCACCAGAATTAAAACAAAATAATTCGTGGGGCTTCCCTGGTGGCGCAGTGGTTAAGAATCCGCCTGCTAATGCAGGGGAAATGGGTTCGAGCCCTGGTCCGGGAAGATCCCACATGCCGCGGAGGAACTAAGCCCGTGCGCCACAACTACTGAGCCTGCGCTCTAGAGCCCGCGAGCCACAACTACTGAAGCCTGCGCGCCCTAGAGCCTGTGCTCCGCAACAAGACAAGCCACCACAATGAGAAGTCCACGCACCGCAACGAAGAGTAGCCCCCACTCACCGCAACTAGAGAAAGCCCGTGCGCAGCAACCAAGACCCAACGCAGCCAAAACAAAATAAATAAAATAAATAATAATTCGCAACACGGGAAGCCTGGCGAAACCCTCTTTTGCTCTACTATAAGTATTAATATGTTGTGCTTTAGGAAACTTCATGTATTTTACAGCTAATGCTAAATACGCCAGAAGTAATTGCATTATAATGTGTATATAAGAAACAAGAGGGACTTCCCTGGTGGTCCAGTGGTTAAGTGCCTTCCACTGCAGGGGACACGGGTTCGATCCCTGGTCGGGGAACTAATATCCCACAGGCCGCGGGGCAACTAAGCCCATGTGCTCTAGAGCCTGCGCGCCACAACTAGAGAGAATCCTGCATGCCGCAACGAAGATCCGGCGTGCCGCAATTAAGACCTGATGCAGCCAAATAAGTAAATAAATAAATATTAAAAAAAAATTAACAAGAAATTTTAAGTTGGGGAGGAACCAAGAGGGTTTTCAAAGCTGAGTTTCTTCTTTTTGAATACAACCACAAGACTCATATGTCTTTTTCCTTCTCCATATGAAAGTAGAGTAATTCTGGTTGCTCTGTGTTGCCGTCTTTGAGGCTTTGCTCCGAATGACTAGTCATAAGCAATTAAAATTTTTTTCTTTTTTTTTTACTCCAATGGCCTCTCTAGAGCATGCTTTGCTTCAAAACTGACTAATGTCAAGATTATCTACATCGTTAATGAACACAAGTGGCTTGAAATGTTATACAGGGAAATCTATTCCTCTTAAGAGCTAGATCAGGAACATAGCAACGGAGAAGATAAACCTTTTCATAATAACAAATGAACAACCATGGGAGAAAAGAGCTGAGATCTCTTTCTAGCACAAAACAAGAAACTAAACTATTAAAGGAAAAGAACTATTGTTAGTCCTATAACCTGAAATGTAAAGGGGGTCCTGAGCCTCACTTTCACTGTAATTTTCTAAACTTTTGGAAAATGGACTTTCTAAGCAGGGCATTCTGAATGTACACGTATAATGGACTTTACTAGGTAGATGCAATTGATGTTATGATTACTCACCAACATCTTTAGCTAGTGGAGGATCTGGGTAGCATTATTTTATACAGGTCAAAGCCCATTAAAAATAAACTCCAAGGTCAAATAACAAAATACATGTGAAAAATATTTTTTTAATGAATTGATTTATTTATTTTTGGCTGTGTTGGGTCTTCGTTGCTGTGTGCAGGCTTTCTCTAGTTGCGGTGAGTGGGGACTACTCTTCGTTGCGGTGCGCAGGCTTCTCATTGCAGTGGCTTCTCTTGTTGCGGAGCACGGGCTCTAGACATGCGGGCTTCAGTAGTTGTGGCACATGGGCTCAGTAGTTGTGGCTCTCAGGCTCTAGAGCGCAGGCTCAGTAGTTGTGGCGAATAGGCTTAGTTGCTCCACGGCATGTGGGACCTTCCTGGACCAGGGCTCGAACCCGTGTCCCCTGCATTGGTAGGCAGATTCTTAACCACTGCACCACCAGGGAAGTTCCGTGAAAAATATTTTGAATGTTAAAAATGCAAGGCCAATGTAAGAAAGTATTGTGTTATGTCAAATATAGGGAGAACATATGGCTGTGGCTTGGGACTCATTTTTAGATGGAAGTTCCAGAGATATTTATTCTGAGCAAAAATAACCAGTACATTTATCCTTTGCCATTGAATTTGAAGAAAGAGAAAGAGAGGAGAAAAGAAATTGAAATTTGTATTAGTCTGGACTCTGTTTTCAGATAACAGAAACTCAACTCCAACTAACTTAAGCAAAAAGGGAATTTACTGGCTCATGTAAAAGCGAAAGTCCAGGAGAGCTGGACCTAGGGACTCAAATATCATTTGGCCTCTCTCTCTCTCTCTCTCTCTCTTTCTCTCTCTGTCTCTGTCTCTGTCTCTCTCTCTCCACCTTCTCTTCCACTACCAATGCTCTTTCTTTAAGAGATAGAAAATATGGTAGAACCAATGAAATGTGTGTGCAAAATCTGAAGGATGGGCCGGGAGCCGATACTGAAGTTCAAATTCCTCTTTCTTGGGGGAACTCAGCCTTTTTTCTATTCAGCCTCTCAACTAATTGGATGAGTCCCACCTACACTATGGAGGGTAATCTGCTTTACTTAAGTCCACCTACGTAAATGCTAAGATCATCCGGAAATACCCTCACAGAAACTTCCAGAGTAATATTTGACCATGTATTTTAATTGGTTAATGTTAGACATAGGGTAATACCATATACTCTTAGTGGCTACATAGGCATGCCAATATCACTTCTTTTGTGATTACTAGTGCACTGACTTTATTCATACTGATCTGGGGGAGAGGGTGTCCGGGGGTACTGCAGTCTGAAAGGAGATCTTAGTTCCCTGACCCTTGAACAGGAATTGAACCCAGGGTGCGGTGGTGAAGGCACTGAACCCTAACAGCTAGACCACAAGGGCCAGCATAAAGGACTTGCACAGCCACAGATTTTGGTATCCAAGGTGGGGTCCTGGAAGCAATCCCCAGGATACTGAGGAAGGACTGAACCAACTTCACTCAGGCTCCCTCTGACTCTCATACCCTCTTTTTTTTTTTTTTTTTTTTTTTTTTTTGCTTTACTTCTCTCATCTATTTTATTTTTATCCTGCAATGTTTTACTTATATTTGAAAACTACCTAAATCCTTTTTGGAAGAAGGCAGAATATAAATGAACAAATAGTGCTTATTTTACAGGGTGAGTTCAGCTATTTTAGCCAATGCATTTTGTTCTCTTAATAAAATGCCCCATGAAAGAACCTTCTGGAGGAACCTTGTAGACAGATACACGTGCTAGGTAGAAGTTGCCTGACTCCTCAGTCTAGATTCTAGATTCTAGATCCCAGAGTAGGCAAAATCAGATAAGCAGCCCTCTCACAGGGATGTTTTTCAAATTTAGATAATAGATGCCTCTCTTTTAAAAGAAAATCATTATCACAGACCTTCATTACTGACATTTTAATTATAATATTACCTAAATATGTAAAGTCATAAAATGAGATAAAAGTTCCTTATATAGTTATTATATAACTAAAAGCCAAAACAAATGTATTAATTAAATACCAGCAAAGCTACAAAACTAAAATTTCACAATTTTAATGTGATGAAGGATGCCATTTTGCAGAAATTAAATTTCAAGTGCAGCTTTCTAATTTATATATTTTTTGGTTTCCTATTTTGTGACTTCCGTAATACTAATGTGGCTTCAATGATACTACTGCTAATAATTATTCACCTAAGTATATTTTTCAAGACAGTATTAACATTTTCAAAACTTTTTTACTTCAAAACAATCTTATACCTAAGCAAAACTATCAGTGAGAATTCCATGGATGTCAAACTTAAAAGTAGCTCTGTAAAACTGTCCCCTTCTAAGATAAAATTAACGTCACAATGTAATTGGAATATGTGTTAAATGGGTAACAAAACCAATTACTGCTTGAATAAGGAGCAGGAAAATGCTTCACTGTATATTTAGTATTATGCCTGCTGCTAATGAATTTTTGCAACTTGGTACTGACTGCAGTAGAGGGGATTCTTTTGAATGTAAAACTTTGACTATGGGATTAATGAATCAACTCTCTCAGCACTTTCCTCTTTTCAAACTCCTGCAAAATTTTTGTCTGAGAGCATCCTCATTGGAAGTACATGTGTTGCATGGATATACTCGGAATTCCGCGTGATTCTGGTAATAGTAATTTTTTTTAGATTATCATTGAAATTAAAATGTAATATTAAAAATAAAAAAAAAGACCCCAGACCCTAAGGAAACACGTGCAACCCACAGCTTGAGAAATACTGCCTTACAGAGTGCTTCTGTAGCAGGCTGACCCCTGGGAGATAGAACAGTAGCATCACTGGGTTGGGACAGAAGGGCCATCCTGAGCCCCAAGTCCAGGCTTCTTCCCTTCTTTTCCTCCTCACCCCTTGTCACCATTTGCCCCATGTGTGGATGGACCAACCCACAGCCCATCAGCTCCTGCCCTGGATGCAGAGACGTCATGGTCCAACTTTCCCAGATGGTCTGACAAAAAGAGGGCTGAGGAACACTTAGGCAGAGCTTCTCGCTCTGTGACGTGCATGCAGATCCCTGTAGATCTTGCTTAAATGCAGATTCTGACTCAATAGGTCTGGTGTGGGGCCCGAAATTGCATTTCTCACAAGTTCCCAGGATCCATCCAATCCCCCTGGCTTGTGGCCCACAGTTTGAGAAGTTTGAGTCTAGGGCCTGCCGGCCCTCTTCTGGGACGCCACTCAGAGTAGGCAAACTGTCCATGGTTTGCCCTAAGTTACTGGAAAGTTGCCTTAACACTGTGTTTTGCTTGGGACCATGGCATTTTGGCTTCTATGAAATGGAACAGAGACTTACTAAGCAGATTAAACAGATTACAACCATCTCATTTCAATCGGAGAGAAAGAAAGTTTCACCAGACCCAAAGGATCTTTGGATTATAGGGATTTTTCATACCACTAGTTGGTACGAAGTTTCTATAAGATTAACAGCCAAAGACTCAATATAGATAACTCTAGAAACTCTGAATTACTTTTAATTCTACTTGGTGGTAAATCAATAAATGGAATAATTTAGGAGTGAAGTGAGTGATTTTATTTTCCTTTTGCGTTGGATTTCAGTGAGTGCTGGGTAGCTTTAACGTACCATTATGTCAGCCTGCTCCCAGACTGATATTCATGGTTAGGAAATATTTTATTTTTAATTAAATGCTATATATTATTAGAAGAAACTCAGGACAAAGTTATCTCCCTTCTGTGAAGCCTATAAAAATCTCCTTGCGTCAGTTATAAATGTAGTTGGCTGTGAGTGACAGAAAATCCAGCCCACTGTGGCTTTAGCAGATGGTGGATTACTTTTCCCACATAGCAAGAATCCTGGAGGAAGGTGGCCTAGTATCGGTTCAGCAGCTCTGTGATGTCAGGGTCACTATCTTAGATTTATGACAGCAAAAGGGGGATAAGGACAGCATCAGCCTTATCCACTGATATAACCAGGAAAGCCAAAATTTCCCAGAAGCCCCCAGCAGACTTTTGCTGACACATTTTTGGCCAAAACTATGACACACAACCACTCCCTCCAAACCCCTAGTGATGGAGGCAAGGGAGAAGTTTGGAAAAAGATGATGGATTAGTCATCCAATTGTTTTTTCAATCTCAAATTTCTCTTCTGCTTAACTGAAAAGGAGAATATTGTTTATCTCTATTTTATGCTACTTCTCTATTGGCAGAAATTGCGATGGTTTAAAAAGTATGACAGATATATGAAATTTCTGAAAAAAATCACAGAGTCCAAAGATTCCTCATTAATATGAAAAGTGGAACATAAAAGAATTCCCTTACTTGACACTCCTTCTAAGGACATGGGATGCAGTCCTAAGGTGAAAGGTCATAAACACCTCTAGGTCCTCTGTCCTTCCCTGGTCTTATCATGGCAGGTCCCGGCTCCCAGTGGGTCCACCCGTTGCTGGAGACCTCAGTACAATGGCTTCCCCTTCCTGCTTGCCCATCCTCAGTAAGGAACCAAGAAAGAACATTGCAAAGATTCCAGGACTTGTTCAGTCTTCAATTACTTGACCTCCTCTTTGTTTGTTTTTTGTTGTTGTTTGTTTTTTTGCGGTACGTGGGCCTCTCACTGCTGTGGCCTCTCCCGTTGCGGAGCACAGGCTCCGGATGCGCAGGCTCAGCGGCCATGGCTCACGGGCCCAGCCGCTCCGCGGCATGTGGGATCCTCCCGGACCGGGGCACGAACCCGTGTCCCCTGCAACGGCAGGCGGACTCTCAACCACTGCGCCACCAGGGAAGCCCCTCCTCTTTGTTTTGACGCTTTGATGTGATACCGTAGTTCTTAGCATTAAACCCTACATATTCGATAAATTTGTTTTGAACTGGCCATGGATTCTTGGCTCTATCCTTAATTTCAAATTCTGTTTATAAACACCAAGGTTCTTAGTGACTCTTTTTTTTTTTTTAATAACCTATTTCATTGTTGAAACACTATGAAGGGCTTTTTATTCTTGAAGATTTTTTTTGATGTGGACCATTTTTAAAGTCTTTATTGAATTTGTTACAATATTGCTTCTGTTTTACGTTCTGGTTTTTTTGGCCACGAGGCATGTGGGATCTTAGCCCCCCGACCAGGGATCGAACCTGCACGCCCTGCGCTGGAAGGTGAAGTCTCAACCACTGGACCGCCAGGGAAGTCCCTCTTAGTGACTATTTCTAAGGAAGGATCAATTTGGCTGCTATGCATTTGTCTGCTAGGAGAGTCTTCTGTTTTCCAGTTTTACTAGGAATTCTGCACTTCCTATCTTTTTTGCGGAACTGAGATGTTGGATGGCCGCTCTTATGACGTTAGGCTGACCTATCAATGGATCTCTTAGTTCACTTGTACGTCAGGCAGTGCTGTACAGGATGTTGGTGCTCTAGCTCATACTTCTTGTCCGGTCCCCATCACCTCCAGATGCCAGCCTCAAACAAGATAGGAAATATTTAACCATATTGCCAGCTTTTTTTTCATCGTGTCTAGGACCTCTGTTACTGAAGAACTACTGGACTCTAATCACACAAAACTGTAATTGCAGTAGAAGGAGAAAGTCTATTAATATATATTTAAATATATAACAGCTTTTTGAGATTTATTTGAATGAGTTATTCTTTTAGAGGTGTTTTAAAGAAGATAAGGGGAGGGCTTCCCTGGTGGCGCAGTGGTTGAGAGTCCGCCTGCCGATGCGGGGGACGCGGGTTCGTGCCCCGGTCCGGGAAGATCCCACATGCCGCGGAGCGGCTGGGCCCGTGAGCCATGGCCGCTAAGCCTGCGCGTCCGGAGCCTGTGCTCCGCGACGGGAGGGGCCACAACAGTGAGAGGCCCGCATACCGCAAAAAGAAAAAAGAAAAGAAGATAAGGGGAAAGAATTCAGAGATAGGACCCTTCACGTAAGGAGTTCAGATCTTGGAGCATCTGGATGAAAGAATTTCGAGCAGGGAGTCTTACCTGGGCCACTTTAAATCTTACGGTATGGATGGAGCTGAGTCTGCCTACTTTACCAGTGTTTACAAGACATGGTCCCATCCACAGGATGAGCAAAAAGATGCTGCACGAGGGACCCTACCATGGAGTAGCTTGAAACACCACAAGTGTCTAGGGGTGGGGGAGATGCCCAGAGGAGGAAGTGAGGAACTCGGAAGAAAAACTGAATCTGCCCCTCCATTTTCCTTGGAGGGAGCCCCGATAGTTTCTTTTACTAAGTACTTTCAGAGGGTAAAGGCTATAATTTCTGTGGAAAGAAAGAAAAATTGTGAATTAAAAACCAGATTTTCTGTATGTCAGCGAGATTTCAATTTAAAAAGAAGAAAATTGTGTAAAAAAATCAGATTTTTCTCTCAACTCTCTGACATAGTAATTTTTTAAAAAGAGCAGATTTCGGGGGACTCAACCTTTCTGCCTTACTTGGGACAACAGAAAATGTCCCCTTTTAGTAGATGCTTATGATGGTGATAGCGGTGAAAATATGAGCGCCTCTTTCTAAACAGAAAGCATTTCACTAGCAAACCAATCGAAAAGAATATAAACCAGATATCTAAAGATTGAAAGAAACGTAGAAAGGGTAGTAGTGTCAGGATATTTGGAAATGACAAAAATGGGATGACTGCTTAAATGCATACAGTGGCAAAAATATACCCTTGCTCTCTGGAGCAGCAAACAAAGATGTGTCAGCTTATGGAACAAGGAAATGATGGGTCTCTAAACACTACTTTGATGAGCCACAGCTGGTGACTCTGTTCTGTGGATGGCGTTTCAGAGTGTTTTTAATGTGCGTGCGTGTGCTAAAGTATCAGGAGTTGAATTTAACCACCTGCTAGGGCTTGGGGGGATTTATCTCCCCCAGATCCAATCGTGGCCCTCAGAACCTCTAGGAGTCGTGAAATCGTACTCATTTGCATTGGAAAGGACTTTAGAAGTTCTCTAGTGAAGTATTTCCTGACTTTTTTTGAGAATCAGAACCCCTTTTAACCTTAAAAAAAGGCTTCAAGGATCTCCACGCGCTAGTAGTTGTACTTCTAATATCTGTTCTTTGAGAAAATGCAAAATGGCAAAAGACTTTTATAAATTTAGTGACATTCATAATTAATTTGTACTCTATTAATCATAAAAGCATCTGCAAAATTTGAAAAAGAGTAGTATATGTACTCACCAGACATATTTTTCATTCCGTCTAAAAGCAACACTTGTGTCTGTGGATTCAGACTCTTAAAATAACTCCACTGCTCACCACCCGATCCCTGGAGGGTCTTTCATTCACAAACTGGGAAATCCAGCTCCAAGAAAATTGCCCTACTGATGCTCTACAACAGTCTTGCCAAGTTATTGTCCAGCCTGTACTTGAAACCCTTCAGTGATGGGGGACTCACTACTTGAAAAGCTGTCTCATCCTGTCTTTGAATCAAGACTATTAGATGATTAGACTTCATTATCTTGAACTCAAGTTCTTATTACTTACATTACTTGCTTCTAACTGTTTCCTTAGGTCATGCAGACAAATCTAGCCCCTCTTCCACACACAGCCCTTCAAAAATTGTAGACGGTGCTGTTACCTTCCCTGAGCTGTCTCTTCTCCAAGCCACACGTATCTGGTTCCATGGAGTATTTCTTAGTGTATTCTTTTGGTTTTTTGTTTGTTTGTTTGTTTGTTTTTTTGTGGTACGCGGGCCTCTCACTGTTGTGGCCCCTCCCGTCGCGGAGCACAGGCTCTGGACGCGCAGGCTCAGCTGCCATGGCTCACGGGCCCAGCCGCTCCGCGGCACGTGGGATCTTCCCGGACCGGGGCACGAACCAGTGTCCCCTGCATCGGCAGGCGGGCTCTCAACCACTGCGCCACCAGGGAAGTCCTGTTAGTGTATTCTTGAAAAGTTCTTAGTGTTAACATTTGAAATTGATATTGTGATGATATTACCTCTGAATCAAGTCCTTGTCCCTTTTCCACCATCTTTAATTTCACCCTGTTGTAACGGCCCATTTGTTCTCCAGGCTAGTGGGTACCACACTAGAAAGGGAACAATTCAAGCGCTGAAGCTAGCAAATAGATATGATTTTGTTTTTCTGTGAACAAGAATTAAAAGGAAGAAGATAAGGGGTTTTGTTTGTTTGTTTTTGTTTTGTTCACGTTATCATTTCCTTTTCCAATTTCATTTATTTAGTGTTGCATTGTGCAGAAGCGTGTGTGGCAGGACCGTGGGGAGTTGGGGCCAGAAGATCCGTGTTTAAGTTCAGCTGCTGCCTCGCTGACCTCGGATGGCACTGGGAAAAGCCCTTAACGTCCCTGGAATCCGTTTCATCTTCTGTAAAATCGATGGAGTAATTCGGATGCTGTTAATTTGCCTAATGCTTCAGTGTTATAACCTATCTCCCCACGTGGGGCAATCACGTGGCCTCTGAGCCTCAGTTTCCTCATTATTGAGCTGTACTTTGCAAAGGCGTTCTAAAGATTAAATAAGATAATGATGTGAAGCCCCATAAAAAGCACGTAAGCAAAGGTAGCTCTTGCTAGCACTAACTTCTCTGGACTGTAGAAAACGAACTGCAACACCTGCCCCAGCCTGCCCACCCATCCCACTGATGGAGAGATTGACTCTCCATCAGTCAGTCTCCCAGATCTGAGGCTGTGCTCATGCGATGTGGCTGCCATGTGCCACTGGGCCGAAGGTGCCACTGGGCCGAAGGTGCCAGCTGCCTCTCCACCCTGCACCCCGCTTTCCCACACAACCCGCAATCCCCAGCAGCCTGTATTTCCAGTTTCTCTTTTGTCCCAGTAAGTGGACCAGCCCACCCTCAACCCTGGTTATAAGCTGAGACTTAACGGAGTCATTTCTCAGGACCTAAGCTCCGCTCTTTTTTTTTTTTTTTAACATCTTTATTGGAGTATAATTGCTTTACAATGGTGTGTTAGTTTCTGCTTTACAACAAAGTGAATCAGTTATATATATATACATACGTTGCCATATCTCTTCCCTCTTGTGTCTCCCTCCCTCCCACCCTCCCTATCCCATCCCTCTAGGTGGTCACAAACCACCGAGCTGATCTCCCTGTGCCATGTGGCTGCTTCCCACTAGCTATCTACCTTACGTTTGGTAGTGTATATATGTCCATGCCACTCTCTCACTTTGTCACAGCTTACCCTTCCCCCTCCCCATATCCTCAAGTCCATGCTCTAGTAGTTATGTGTCTTTATTCCCGTCCTACCCCTACGCTCTTCATGACATTTTTTTTTCTTAGATTCCATATATATGTGTTAGCATACGGTATTTGTTTTTCTCTTTCTGACTTACTTCACTCTGTATGACAGACTCCAGGTCCATCCACCTCACTACAAATAACTCAATTTTGTTTCTTTTTATGGCTGAGTAATATTCCATTGTATATATGTGCCACATCTTCTTTATCCATTCATCTGTTGATAGACACTTAGGTTGCTTCCATGTCCTGGCTATTGTAAACAGAGCTGCAATGAACATTTTGGTACATGAGTCTTTTTGAATTATGGTTTTCTCAGGGTATATGCCCAGTGGTGGGATTGCTGGGTCGTATGGTAGTTCTATTTGTAGTTTTCTAAGGAACCTCCATACTGTTCTCCATAGTGGCTGTATCAATTTACATTCCCATCAACAGTGCAAGAGCGTTCCCTTTTCTCCACACCCTCTCCAGCATTTATTGTTTCTAGATTTTTTGATGATGGCCATTCTGACCGGTGTGAGATGATATCTCATTGTAGTTTTGATTTGCAACTGACAAAGGATTAATCTCCAAAATTTACAAGCACCTCATGCAGCTCAATAACAAAAGAACAAACAACCCAATCCAAAAATGGGCAGAAGACCTAAATAGACATTTCTCCAAAGAAGATATACAGATGGCCAACAAACACATGAAAGAATGCTCAACATCACTAATCATTAGAGAAATGCAAATCAAAACTAAGCTCCTCTCTTAAAGGTCAAAGTCCCGTCTAACAGGAGCTGAGTCTGTTTCCCATCTCTCCGCAGCATGTCATTATGCACTTCGGCTCTTGAAGTGTCTCCCACTGTGACTGATTTGCCTCACACCCGTTTCTCTCTCTGCCTTTTCTCATGCCCGGTACCCTGGTAGCCTCTCGGTCTTTTTATACTACTTTCTCCCTTGAGCAACCTTATGCACTTTAACAACGGTAGCCGTGATCTAGAAACTGATAATTCCCGAACCACTGTAACAAGTCCTTCCTAACTCCAGACCCAGAAGGCCTTCAAACTGCACATGTCCCACCGCATCTTGTTCACTTCCTTCCTCCTGTGTTCCCCAGCTCTGTGAATGGAACCATCACCCACCCACGGACCGCCAAAGCAGAAAATTCAGTGACCACCGACCCTGCTTTTTCCTACTGCCCCAACTGTTATTCCATCTGTCTCTACATTTTATCAATTTTAATTCTTTCCCATCTTTTCACTATGCTTAGTTCAAACTCTCACAATGTTTCATCCAATTTCTGTAACCTCCAAACTGGTCTCTCTCGTAGCCACCCTCCCTCCTGGGCTAGAGATATCGTTCTTTTTTAAAAAAAATTTATTCTTTATTGAAGTATGGTTGATTTACAATGTTGTGTTAATTACTGCTGTACAGCAAAGTGACTCGGTTATAAATATATATACGTTCTTTTTCATATTCTTTTCCAGTATGGTTTATCACAGGATATTGAATATTGTTCCCTGTGCTGTAAAGTAGGACCTTGTTGTTTATCAGAGATATCTTTTTAAAACAGAGAATTCAC
Organism: Delphinus delphis; assembly: GCF_949987515.2. Classification (NCBI taxonomy): domain Eukaryota; kingdom Metazoa; phylum Chordata; class Mammalia; order Artiodactyla; family Delphinidae; genus Delphinus; species Delphinus delphis. The sequence continues at coordinate 21,839,237 of NC_082700.1, forward strand.
AATCCCACCTTGCTTAAGTCTTTGACAAATGTCCTTTGCCAAAAATCATCAGTGAAGCATTCCACATCCTTCACAATTTATCCTTTGATGCTCACCCCTTGCCGAATGTCCCTGGGACCCAGGCTGAGTGCCATGTGGTTTCTGTTTAGTTTGCAGTTCAGTTCATCAACCAATCACTTTCAGTCACACGGCCTCTCTTCTGCCGAACAGCCCGGCTCTGCTTGAATTGTTTAGCGTATGCAGGTGATTCAATCTCAGAAAATTTCTTTGGGTGGATATTTTTAGTCATCAAATGACAGAAATACTCTACGCATTAATCGTAGAGTTTATAAAATTTTAGAGCAAACCTATAACTACCTGATGGCATCTCAGAAATGTTTGATAGAACAATGGCATAATGATGTCAGCAGAGCAATTCGCAAAACTTTTTCCAGTTAACATTGAACTCTTATTTGTCCAAGCTAAGGGAAGGATATAGTACAAATAACTTACAGCATTAAGTATAGAAATACACTTTTTTGTTGTATAATACATTATTTTTTTTCCATCTTCCAGAGTAGCTTTGGCTAGGTTGATAAATTAATTCCTAATCCCAGGTATCAAGTCGCTAATGCTAAATTAGGGAGTGACTCAAAAGTATGGGAATTTCGGGCATCAGGTTAACCAGGAGACGACATTTGTTGCAGATAATGTAAGTTTACAACAATAATTTGGACTGAGAATGTGTTTTTTCTGTCCTCACTTGACTGTTGACTTGCTTATGTTTTATACAGTCACGCCTTATGTCTTAGCTAAAGATTGTCATTAAGGCTATACCGGCAACCTGCCTCCTGATATATGCTCTATACAGCTAGGGATGCAGAAAGTTGGTGCTTTTTGGTTTCTTTGTCGTTATGTATAGGTCAGATGTAAAGCACATTCATGCACCAAAGTCTACAAAATATAGTCATTGTTGAAGTGAGAGGTCATTCTATTTTTACTCACTTTCACTTTAATTGCAAATTGTTAGTGCAGGAATTTCCACAAAAGGGTTATGCAAGCATGCCCAAATTGCTTGAAATATTTTCCACTTCTCTGACTTCCCATGGGAAAAGCCACTAGGTTGCATTTGTGGCATCTCAGTTGGTTCAAGCAGCCTAATTGGGATTTAGAAGCTTTAAACTATACAGGTTTACAAAGGGACATCCAGGATTGGAACTCCTGTCTTCATTCCCTCCCTGGAATCTGGAAATGTGTAAATTACCCATGTAACATACAATCTGAACAATGGTGGCTGACATCCAACTTTTGTTTGTTTGTTCACCATCCTATTTTTACATTTATTCCTTAAAATGATTTTTCAAAAAGGTTTGAACTGTTTGCCTGGAATTTCATCAGGAAGCAAAGTACACTGTTGTGTTCTTTAAAAAAAAGGGGGGGGGTTCACCTCTCATATGGGAGAAATATACTCTTGGGCACAGGTAACTTGCTTGTCTCTTGAGCAGAAGCACATAATCATTCTGTCCCATCTGTCAGAGCCACTTAATTGCAAACACAGGCCCTTTTGCAACATAGTGAACCAATGCAGAACAATGAATTAAAGCTCAGAAGAAAATAGTTGTTTAAAGGTATATACTCCACTCAAGGAACAAAACTCTTACTGCGATGTAGCTTTGATTGTCTCTTGTATATACCCCCATCCATGTACCCATGCAAATTTCATTTGTCCTACTTTTCAATTTCTGCTGTCTAATATTCAGTATAATTTAAAATCGTCAGGGAAAAGAGCCAAAGTAAGCAATTAATTCACTGTTTGCCTCTCAAACTTTAGTGTGCTGATAAATCGCCAGGGAGATCTTGTTAGAAATACAAGTTCTGATTCAGTGGGTCTGAGGAGGTGCCTGGGAAGCTGCATTTCTAAGAAGCTCCCAGATGTTCTGACGCTGATGGTCCCAGACCACAGTTTGCATAAGAAGGATCTAGACTATTAGATACTTACTCTTCCTGATGTGAATTTAGACTTCCTCTCTTCAGGATTGCTATGCAAAGTCATCTCCATTTTACTTGCTTGATACAGTGGGCACATCTCAGATTTATCTCGTCTGCTTCACTTCTGCTCAAACCCATATTTCTCCTTGGCCTTGTTGCTATTTCCTCGGGAATCCTTAAAGAAGCACATCAGTGTCTAGGACTCTGATAGATCATGTAATGGATATGTTCAAGATGTGGTTCCCTCTGGACAGTTTTAGAAACAAAATGACACACTTTTTTTTTTCTTTCCGTTGATAACTGAACTGTCATGCAGCAGTGCACTGTTTGGAAAAATGCACAGGGCAGGTAGGAATCTGTCAAAAACTCCCTGTGAGTCTTAAGATCATGTGCCTCAGATTTCTTCTCAGTGAAAAATGACAAGGCTGAATTTGATGATCTCAAAAGCTCCTTCCTGCTGTAATGCTTTATGATTCTGAGAGTTGGTCAGTGAATCATCTGGAGGAATTCTTCCTGGTTTAAATCAATGGATGCTCCTTTAAGAAGGTAATTCTATTAGTGTGGAACCCTGTTGAGTTCACCAGGTTCCACTCCTGCCTCTGTGCTCCCAAAAGCATATTACTCAACCCATAAGAGTAGTGTGATGACATTGCATGTTCATTCATTTACACCCACCTGTCTTTATGGCTGGACTCTGAGTGTCTGGGTCTGAGCATTTTGGGGGGAAGGGAGGCAGCCATGAGGACTGTACCAAGTTGCCAAGACTGTAGGGGTTGGTTAGACTAGGCAAGACTTTACCCAAAATACATGAAATCAGCATAACGCCAAACAGGAAGTAGGAAGTGAACCTAAGAAGCGAAGCTAGAGATGAAGGTTGGAGTACTGCCAAGGCAGTGAGGTGGAACCATAGTCAAGGAAATGAGATGTGATCAGAAATTGGGAGGTTTGGGAACAGGCTAGGAAGCAGAATTTGAAAGGATGCAGGGTAAATTGTTCTGACTGGAGGCTATCCTTCTCAGGGGGTGGGACTAATTTTTGAGTTGCTAGATTGAAGAAGTTACTCAGGGCTGGTCAGAGAGCTTTGTGAGGGTAGAAACTCTACATTACTCATTTTTTTGCCTGGTATCTCTAACAAGTGCCTGATACAACAAAAGAGATGAATTAAAGTAAGAATGAATGAATGAATGAATGAACAAGTCTATTTTTAGATCACGTAATTTATCCATTGTCTCCATTTTCTTTGCCACCATACAAGTTCACAGCCTCACTATTTCTCAAGTAAACCAAAAGGACTCCCCAATTCTCCAATCTCTCCCAATTTCAATTCATACTATAGAATGCAGCAGGATTAGCCCTCTTGTTTTTGCCTCAGTTATTTGCATATTCTGTTCCATCAAAGAAAGTAAGTCCCTTGAGATGGTCAGCGATAGTGTTCTACCAAGTGTTCTATGTCTATATTCACATGCCCAGTCATTATAAGGATTCACTATCCTGAACATTTAAAGCAATATCTTTTTCTCTACTTTATTCTTTAATAATCAGATACCCAAGAGTTACACGTGACTAAAATGTTCTTTTAAAATCTACCCCATTCAATCTTTCACATTAGTTATTATTTTAGAGTTATAACTTTAGGCTTAAATTCATTTTTTTTTTTTCCGGTACGCGGGTCTCTCACTGTTGTGGCCTCTACCGTTGCGGAGCACAGACTCCGGACGCGCAGGCTCAGCGGCCATGGCTCACGGGCCCAGCTGCTCCGCGGCAAGTGGGATCTTCGCGGACGGGGCCACGAACCCGCGTTCCCTGCATCGGCAGGCGGACTCTCAACCACTGCGCCACCAGGGAAGCCCTTAAATTCATATTTTTTTAAGTTAAGAAACCTTTTAATAGGCAGTGTGTCTTCATTTTTTTTAAGTAGCAGACTCTGTGAGAGCTATGGAACGTCATCTCCAGAAATGAACTTCTGCACGTATGCACAATCTCGCATATGATTTCAAGGGATTCAGGAATTCCCTGAAGGCCCATGAAGACCCCTAACATTGATGAAAGTCAAGCCTGGAATTTTCTACTGGAGACAAATAAAGGTTTTCTGCAGCTAAGAGGCTCTGCCGTAATTCTTCCCTCGCACTCCTGCCCTAAGCCCTGCCACCTAGCATTTAAGAACGCAAAGGACCAGTGCCTCAATACCCATTTGGAGATTGAAAACAGAAAACACGTGGGAGGCAGGGCACAGTATATTTTGTGCTCTTGTCAACAGTGGTCTTTACCCTGGGATTATGGGAAACAAGCATGGATTGGCTGGACGACCCCTCTTGAAGCCTAGAAAAATAGGCAGGTGTTTTTGAAATTACCAGCTGATGAGAGAGAGGACACAGGATTGCCTCCACCCAACCCTGTTGGCCCGTGGGAGCTCCTAACTGTCCTTGGAGGATCTGTTGGTAGCAAGGGCTGATTCTGAGCCCAAGGAGCCCTTTTTTCTTTCTTTCTTTCTTTGAAGATTACTTTCCCCCTGTTTGCAGCTTCAAACTCGTGTGTGGATCTGACACATAGGAAAGGTTGCTAGGAGAAGGGGGATTAGGTCCTCAAATATAAGAAAGGAAACTAACCTGTCAAATGTGGATTCTAGTTTAATTTCCTGGCAGCTTTATCCCAGAAATAAGGGCTTCCAAGTTTCTGTTTCGAGAGATTTCAATATCCTTTGCAATTTTGAAATAAGAGGTTTCTCTGATACAAGTTGTCATGGCATGATGGAAGAGAACAGAAAAATCTGTTGAGATCTCAGAACTCACTCCCCCTTTCACGGTTTTTCCTTTCACTCTTTTCATGGGTAATCTGCCATTTTAATGTGATCGTTTCACCGAGATCCATCCAGCATTTGAAACAGGGTCCTCAACCTCTTTATAGGGTGGATGTAACCTTTCCTGGGCCCCATTTGTTTGGCTCGTGATTGATTTCTCAACATGTTGAGAGATGTCTAGTTGGATAAGCACATGTTGATGCATAAAAAGCATGATCACTGATGACCGATTATATAAGAAAATCGTGGCTTAACAGACATCACCAATTTTGATTTACGTCACCAGAATAAGTATGATCATGGGGCAGGAATAGCATGTATTTCCTCTGATAAACCTGGGAAGAAACCGAGCATTCTGATGCAGAATTCACACTCAGTCATTTCAAAATGAGAGGGAAACAAGTTGCAACCAGGATTGCAGGTATCAAGAGATGTACGTAAGGTGAGGATTCTGCATTTCGGAGGAATACAGATTTAAAATTAATCCAAGCGTCATCTGATTAACAGCATACAGAGAATATCTGTGCATATAAAGCAGGAGTGTTCCATTAGCCTCTTCCTATATATTCTGCTCATTAATTAGTGCTCTTAATTATAATCTCTCATACAAATAAATGATGTGATTTATACCATTCTTAAGCAAAGAAATTTAATTTTGTACCAAAAAAGGAGGTATGGTTTGCTTTAAGGTATGGCTTAGTTATCTGTGGTTGGAGAAAACCTCAGAGGTCCCACTCCTCAAATTCAAAGGCCTCACCTATAGAAGAGCAGTAAGCAGAAACAACAACAAAACAAAATGAAACAAAAAGCAAACAAACAAAAAAGCCAAAACACACACACACACACACACAAAATGCCACTAAATTAATGCCACCACGCTAATTGTTCTCTTAGGCAATGACAGGCTATACATGGGAGCTGAAGCAAATCTATTTGGAGTTTTGGGGCAAGCTTGTTGCTACTTAACTGTGTGGGTTTAGACAGGCATTTTACATGTCTGGGTCCCAGTTCCCCATTTGTAGAAGGAAAAGATTATGACTGTAGGACCTAGTACATATCGAACACTTTGTGTCAACCACTGTGCCTGGTATTTTAATGTATTATCTTTAATTCTTTAAGCAACTTTCCAAAGTAGATATTACTATCTCCACATTACAGAGGAGAAATCGGAGGCTCAGAAAAGTAAATTAACTTGCCAGAAGTGACGTAAGGAACTAGTGATGGATCTGGAATTGGAACCCTATTGTATGGGGCTCCGAGATAAAATTCTTTTCCCTACGGTGCTTGTACTCATTGGTTTAGGGCTGCCGTAGAAAGTGACACAGACTGACCGGCTTAAGAAACAGAAATTGATTGTCTCACAGATCTGGAAGAAGAAGTCTGGGATCCACCAAGGTGTTGGCAGGGTCGGTTTCTTCTGAAGCTCTGAGGGAAATGGTTCCATGCCTCTCTCCTAGCTTCTGGTGGTTTCTGTCAGTCTTTGGCATTACTTGGCTTATGGCAGGATAACTCCAGTCTTCATATGGTGTACTTCCTGCATGCATGTCTGTGTCTAAATTCTCCCCTTTTTATAAGGATACTAGTCATATTGGATTAGCGGTCCACTCTAACTCCAGTATTGTTACCGAAAGTGGGGTCCGGATGCTCACCTCTCTGAAGCCAATAAAGAGACAAGGTTGGTGGAAAGGAAAGTTTCTATTTTTCAGATTCCTGTCCAAAGGCCAATCTTCCCCCACTGACAACCAGTGAGCAAGAGCTTTTATAGGCAGAGGGAGGGGGCTCCATGCGGAAACAGCACAGGCAGCTCTGACTCTCATCTTGAAATTGGTCATTCGGTGGCCTGATCAGCGTCATCTTGATTGTTTTAAGCACAGTTAGTCTTTAGTTCCAGGGTCGGTTTGTGCCCATTTCTCTGAGGCCAGTTCTCAGAATTGTGGAAGCTTATGTCATGGCTACAGTCTGGTCATCATGTAATTAACTTCTTCCACCTGATGGGGGTTTCAGTATCTATAAGACGGCTCACAGGATAGGGCTCAGAATATTATCTACAGCACCTGGAGAGGAACTAAAGGTCTTTGACTATGCTTAATGACTAAATTATTATTATTTAGTCTTGTTGGACTGTTTTCCTTTGTTTCTGCATTTTCTCACTTCTCTGATTAAACTTATTCTTTTTTTTTTTTTTTTTGCAGTACACGGACCTCTCACTGTTGTGGCCTCTCCCGTTGCAGAGCACAGGCTCTGGACGCGCAGACTCAGTAGTTGTGGCTCACGGGCCCAGCCGCTCCGTGGTATGTGGGATCTTCCTGGACCAGGGCACGAACCCGTGTCCCCTGCATCAGCAGGCGGACTCTCAACCACTGTGCCACCAGGGAAGCCCTAAACTTATTCTTTGGCTAAAGTTTTTCCACAGACAAAAGGCAGACTGAGGACATGGGGGACAAGGACCATAGGCTCCTCCTCCATTTCGGTATAACGTCATCTTCATTAATTTCATCTGCAGCAACCTTATTTCCAAATAAGTTCATATTTAGAGGTACTGGGGATTGAGACTTCACCATATGAACTTGGTGCGAGGGGGATACAATTCAACCCATAACAGTGGGGTTGTTAAACCTGTTAAAGCTCCAGGAAAGAAGTACACAAGAGCATAATTAATATTCGGACATGAGCAATAGTTCCATGTGACACTAGATGTCAGAGTGCATGAGTGCTTTCTTTGGTGGATAATTAGCGCTAGCCCTTCAGAACTTAAGGAAATCCCCTTTGGCTGGGATGACCAGGGAATGCTTTATACTGTGATGGGATTTTAACTGACTGTGAAAGAGTGGCGTATCCCTTGGGTCGGTAGAGACAAGAAGGAGGAGGGGTCCTGGTATGTGTAGGGACATCTTCCCTGTCATCAGGAACTTAAAATCTAGCTCCAGAAACACAAATAAAACTCAAGAAAAGTTAACTATCAAGGCAAAAGTTGACAATAAGACCTTAAAAAATAATAAAATAAAATATGACCTTCACCAACACATATGTGGGTAGCCGTGCACCACGGCACAAGGCAATGGCCACGTGAGTGACAAAGTGAGCTCCAGCACTTTGGGGAAGGTTTGTGGGCATATGGCGATGTGAGCTGTGTTTGTTTTTTTTTTTAAAGGATGGGCTTTGGATAGAAGAAGAGCAGGGAGAGGGGTTCCCAGGGAGAGAAGGTGCTGTACACAGAGGTCGTAAAGCCCAAGACCTAACTGAAAGCCATCAGACATGCCAGTTGGGTGGAAACACCAGGTTTTTGTAGGGGAATTCTCCAGGGTGAGAGTGGAAAAGCTGTCAGCCTGCCTTCATGTTTCCAGAATCCTACACTGAAGCCACTGCCTAGGAAGGCATTTACCAAAGTATACGGTCGAAACCTGTGCTTTGTCAGACATTGGTAAGTATTCCCCACTTTAGAAAAAAGTTATGGGTTTAATAAATTGGGAAATAATGAATAATTAACATTAAGATTGCAGTCAGGTCATCAGGTCCTGGTGGGAAACAGCACACTCAAATTTAAGGGAGGTTTAGTAAATGGCTGGGCAGGGTTTGAGGAAACCATAAAGGAGAGGTGAGTGCCCCAGGGATGGTACCAGTGGGGAGCCATTAACTATCCCTAGGCCTGAAGGGAGGGGGAGAGAAAGGTTACTGTACCTGGTGAGGGATGCTCAACATGGCCTGTGTCCTTGAATTACAGCAGCCCTGTGGTGTCTGGGCACAGACCGGGGAATAAATACTCCCACCTCACTCTCCTGCCTCCCCACCTCCTGTTCAAACCAGCCAAGGCCAAAGGCAAAGGGGTCCATTGATAGAGAAAGTCAAGATAGCCTCCCAAGGCACAGAACAGGTGCATGGGGGGATGAGGGGGGACAAATGGGAGGTCTCCCGCACGAACAGTTACTTTACAGGAGGAATTCATAGAGTATTTAATATATTAATGGGCTAATGACCCTACAAAGGAGGCTCTGGAAAGCAGTATTCCTAAACTAGCTTTATCACAAAATGCCATTTTTGAAGGATCTTTAGGACGAGTGATCAAAGGAAACCAAACTGGGAGACTTTGATCTGTGGGATGGAATCCAAGCCTCTTATATCAGTCAACCTTCTTTCAAATGAAAGTGTCAGAAACCGGTCTCAAGCTAGTTTAAACAAAAGGAGAATTATTTTGGATTTCACATAATTGGTGAGTCAGAAAGGGACTGCTGATTCAGGCATGGGTGGACCCAAGAGCTCTAGGGTTGGTGAGAGCTCTGTCTGTCCCTCCAGCATTCCACTCTGTCTGTCTCTGCTAAGCTTTATTCTCACCACGAGGTGGGCAGTACCACTACTGACTGCCTGACACCACATCCTCCCAGCTCAGCAATCCAGTGAAGAAGACACTTCTCTCTCCCCAAGTCCATATACAAATCCCATGATGATTCTGAGTGCTTCTGCCTGAGGTAAAGTGTCCATCCCTAAACAACATCTGTGATTATACATTGAGGTCCTTTGATTGACACTGCTCAGCCCTTTGGAGGTGGGGAGGGTACTGACCCCATTTTCACAGACTCAACAGAACCATATCACCCCAGAGTGTGGGGAAGAAACAAGAAAGAGGGTCATGAAAAAGCATGCCAACTTACTGCCAACTAAAACTATAGCTACCATGATCTATCATCTTCCTTTACAGTGTATTCATGGCTTCCTCTAAATCTGGCCTCAAACAATGAGTTCCAATACCCACTGTTCTCCTATATAACTTCCGTGCTTCAGTCAGACCGATTTACTTCCTGTTTCTTGAACACACCATAAATTCCCATATTTGTTCCTCAGCCCTTCTGATTTGAATCCTGCTTCGTCCGAATCAAGTCTCAAGACTCCAATGAAGTCTGCTCACTGTGTCCCCGTTCCCTTATTCCAAACTATAGATCTTGTTTTCCATCCTCTTAACTCCTGTTGCATTAGAATGTCTGTACCATCCATTTGATCTTTATGACCCACTGCCCTTTCTCCATATTCCTATAGATATAACTAGGTTGTAAGCTCCTTGAGCTCCATGACATCATCACCATATCTTCATAAACTTTGTATCTACCTTGCCTGGCACACCGTAGAGGTTAATCAAATGTATTTTGCTTGCTATTTCAGAAGTTCAAGGTTAGCCTCCCACCTCTTCTTGCTTGTTGCATTTTCATCAATCCTTCATGTCCTCTATGCTAACTTGTACAGTGGCCTTGAAAAATGTTCTTACCTTAGTCAGGTCCCAGTTTCTTGTCAAGTGGGTTAGCAATGCTGATATCATGGAAAAGAATCGCCCATTCATTCATTTATTCATTCATTTACTCACTCATTCAGCACTTATTTATAACCTTCTATGAACAACACACTATGTTAGGTGTTGTGGAGCACACAAGGGTAAATAAATAGATTGTGCCTTGAGGACATTCAAAAAATTGTGGGGAATATAAAATAAGAATTAAATTTCTAAAAGACACGGTAGAATATTGTGCACCAAAACATTTTAGCAATCCTTATGGAAGGGAATTTGGCAACATCTAACAAAACTATATATACATTTACCCCTTGACCCAGCAATGCCAATTCTAGGAATTCACCCTAAAAATAGACCTCCATCTATATGAAACAACATATGTACAAGGTTTTTCACTGTGGAAATTTTGTAATAGAAAAATTAGGAAACAACCTAATGATCCATCCTTAAGAGACTGGTAGAATAGATTATGGAAGATCTACATAAAACGACTGAGGAAGATTGTTATAGGTTGAGTGAAGTGATTTCCAATATAATATTGTTAAGAAAAAAGAGAAGCAAGGTACAAAAGTGTATATAATGTGCTAACTTTTGTCTATAAAATAAAGAAAAAATTAAAATATGTATCATATTTGCTTTTTTTAAACATGATGAAACATAGAAGGAATGAATTAAAAAAATAATGAAATGGCTACTAATAGTGCCTCCCTCCTTCTCTCTCTCTCTCTCTTAAAAGAGATTTCCTAGTTTGTCTTGTCCACTGAAAGGGCCTAAAAACAATGACAGCCCGGTAGAAATGACCATATCTAGCACTCAGATTTTGTTTTCTATTTACCATTCTCCAATAAAAAGAATGAGGGTTTCTTGAGAGATGGCTCATTTCAAGTCTGGTACAATAAAGGTTTAAGGTAAACATGGAACATCTTGTAGTTCCATAAAGCAAAGAAATGCTCAAACTCTAATGGGGTTAATGTCAAAGTACCATGGGAATGAACGTCAGGGTTTCCTGAACACATTTTTAATTAAGTGCAAAACACACAAAGTATAAAAAAGAATATGGGACTATAACACTTTGAATTAAAAAAATTAATAAGCTTATGCAGACTTAAAAAAGAGATACAATAGAATACCACTGAACAATAATAAGGAACAAACTGTTGAAACACACAAACAACATGGCTGAATCTCAAAATCAAGCCAAGTGAAAAAATTCAGACAAAAAGGAGTACATACTGTAGGATTCCATTTATATGAAATCTAGAAAGTGAAAGCTAATCTACAGCGACAGAAAGCAGATTGGTAGTTAGTTGCCTGTGGATGGGGTTAGAGGAAAGAGGATGAAAAAAACTTTGGGGGGTGTTGGGAATTCTTGTTATCTTGATTATGGTAATGGTTTCACAAACATTTGTCAAAACTCATCAGTTTATACATTTTGAATGTATGCAATTTATTGTGTGTTAATTTTATCTCAATAAAATTAGAGAGAGAGAGAGTGTGTAAATGATGGGGACTCTTCTTCCGTTGCTAGGTTATAAATACAGAAGAAATGAAAGAAGTAGAACATTGTCATTTTGCCATCCCCAATGTAATAATTGATTCAGACAAGAATCATCAATAGAGGCTATCAACACTGGGGGAAATGTTCAAGGTAACAGGATAGTCACATGGTCTCAAAACACCACCCCATAGATTACTTATCAGTCCTAAAGGGGAAAATATACCTCTATGTTGGAGAGATATGGTGATAACACCATCCCAGCAGAATACACATTCTTTTCAAGTGCACAGGGAACAGTCTCCAGTATAGATCACATGATAGGCCACAAAACAAATCTCAACAAATTTAAGAGGATAGAAATTATCTCAAATAGTTAACTTGAAGGAACTGTTTGTTGCAACTGTATCTGAAGCCAAGATTGCCTCCTTCTTAGTAGACCCTGACATATGAATGAAATAAAAATTGCAATCATATTGCTATTCATGGGATCTGTACCATCGGTAGGGATCCACTGAGGACATCCTGGTCCCAACATTGCTTAAAACTCAATTGGAATATTTTGTTACTGGTGAGATTGGGCTGTTCTTTTAAATAGTATATTGTTGTTTTCAAATAGAGTCATTAATGGTTCCCTTTTCCCCTCTACACATTGAGAAATAGCAGTTTCTGTTCTATCCATGGGCAAGTCATTACTTCCAATTTCAGGGTTTCATCATGTTGAATATTTATTGAGTTCTACAGTAAAATCATGGAGCTTGTAAATACTGTCACAGGAAAACAAATTTATAAACTACTATTATCACAAAGATTCCTGAAGCGTTATGCTGTGTGGAGAACCCATCTCATCAGTCGTTCAGGAATGTTATATATAAGATTTACAGCTCTTGCAAATGAAGCTTTAGAGACTTTCATATGTGATTGAAGTGTCCATCCATTATATCTGTTACTCAGCAAGTGCACAGATGGTGCTGTGTGCTGAGTGGCAAGGTGGGTGGGGACCCAAAGATTCTCTCCTGGTGCTTGTGGAGGTCAACGTGTGGGCTTGTGGCAGAGTAGGAGAAGAGGATGTAGCCAGATTCAAGGTCTGACCCTTCAATTTGCATGGGCCCCTGTTCTAGAGAGGAGTTTGGCAGTGCAGTATCTCCAAGGTTTTGGATTGGCCTATGTCCTTAGAAGAATGTTAGGTGCACGGTGACCATGGCCACTGCAAATGAGCCCACCCATTGGATGAAGTGCTCTAAGTTCTGTTGTAACAGAGGTGGGTCATCCACCCAGGGCCCTTCTATATCTTCCCCGCAGGGATTTGAACTTTCACCTCTGTGCATCTGTTTCCTCCCTGGGAAATGTAGGAGAGCACCTGCAGCCTTGTGGGAAAAAATCGTAACTTCTCCTTTTTCTGCTTCACTTCTTAAGCCATCCCCCTCTTTGACAAGATGTGCATTTCTCTTTCTCTCATATTGCTATTGAAGTACAGTGCATAAATCTAATCTTTAAAGTTTATCTTATTTAAAGTCTCTGGGGAGTACTTAGGATTTGAAGAAAGCAAGTGGCAAATCCTGGAAAAATGTGAATAATTATAGCATTATTGAGTTATTCTGTAAACTTGCATCTTATTTCACTTTACTTGAGGCTGGAGTGAACAGCTGTCTTTTTCACTTATTTTCAAAAGCAGAGACTAGTTCATTCTTTTCCAGGGGTGGCAAGTTGTTGATCAGGAGATTACAGTCACCCTGACTAGTGAGCTGAATTTTCTTGTTGCTCTCTGTTGCCAGGGTATCTTCTTTGGGTTTGGGGCAACTTGTCCCAGCTTCCTTGTCTTTCTCCCCTTCCTACACTACACAGTGACTGAACGACCTCCAAGGGCTAATTTAGGAGGAGTCGAGAGCGTTTGAATGGGGCTTTGTATTCGTGATTCATTTCCGGTAGCCTCACACAGATGATGGATGGCACTAAATAACACATCCAATTTTTGAGACTTGATATTTGCTAACTGTATAGCCAGGCCCCTTTGACTCTCACTGAAGGGGAAACTTAAGCTATTAACTGAGATTAAGTGACTCATTTTAAGGTCAAACAGTAAATCAGGGATAGAATGGGAATTAGAACCACAGCTCCAAAGAGCTACAAAAACAAAGACTTGAAGAGGGGGAAAAAAGGACACAATTTAGGAAGATTACTTTCTCCTCTGGCTACAGTGACAGACAACCCTGCCTCTGGATTATTCTCAGGGATTAATAATTCATTTTGAACCTCAATAATGAATTCAAGTGTTCACGCACACAGCATCTTTGTGTGACAGTTCTGTGCTCTGCTCTAGAAGAAAACGGAAACAGATTTAAATGGTTCGCTGATCCCCACCCACTCTGCTGTCTGCGGTGTGTTGATGTAGTTCAGTTTATTTTAGCAAGAATTTATTTAGCTCACACTGTGTGCCAAGCATGGTGTTAATCCTCTAAAATGAATTTTGGAGAATTTAAGCGAGACCCAAACATTTCCCGAAGGAACTTGGAGTCCAGTGATCTATTCATTTATTACCTTAAATGATTATTTGTATCCTTCTCTTTCCAACCAGTATAATTACAAGAGGAACACAAATTAGACTTTGACTTAAAAGTGTCAAGAATACGCAGTGTTCTTGAAGACACAATTGGTTTTTTTTCATTCAGCCAGATGAAGTGGTGAATGCCAGCATCGTGACATCGGCGGCTGCCCTTCAATTGTAGACTTGGAAAGTATATCCTAAATCCTCCAGTGAAATGTTTTGACAGGCATTTTCATCCAGATATTATTAGCAACAAAACACAAACAATCCACACATCAATTCTGACTCTCAGGGAGGTCCTTGATGGGAATGTTAGCAACTGCAACTTCAGGTGTTCTTGCCCAACCAAATCTCATTTCCCAATCAGTCGTAATCTTTTAAGTAGCTTTTCTGTTTGGGGATAAATAAAGCATAGGCATGTATTTGCCCAGCCACTTTTTGCATTTTTCATTACTGCGACACTTTTGGAAGTTATGACTCATCCATGGCTTAACGACATAAGGATATTATCAATAGCCAAAAGGCTGTTGGCAAAAACATCACACAAGCCTACAACCTATGGGAGATCGGAAAGAGCGTGGTCTGGGCAGCCCATTCATTCAACAAATATTTTTTGAGTATTCTGCTAGACCTGCCTCTGAGACCAATGACTCCATCTCTCTGAGCCTCAGCTTTTCTCATCTGTGAAATGGGGACACCTACCTCGCAGGGTGGTGGGGATTCAGGACAGCAGCTACGTGAAAATTCCCAGCCCAGGGCACACATAGGGGAGGTACTCAGTAAACGTGGATTTCCTTCACTTCTAGGGGAGAAGGAAAAGATGTATTTTTTCACACTTCCTTCAAGTTGCCTTCTTCACCTCTGCCCTCTTCATCTTTAAGAGCTGCAACCTTGGAGACTTCCTTAGAAAATAGATAGAGGTCATTGCTTGGGAATGCCTTCACGTTCCTGTCTTCTGACCTCTCCTCAATGTGTCCTCATCTTTACTTATTTGGTCTCAGAGCATCACCATCCTTTCTCTGGACAGATTAACTCAGCCTTCTGTGCTCTGGAGCCCATTCCTTCCCAATTCCAAAAGACCTCCTGCCATCCAAAACTTCTTTCTCTTCTTGTCCTTGGGTACTTTACTTTCAGTGTATTAACAAGGCTTGACTCTCCTCTTGGGATCTTGAGCTCCTCCGTCCATGGGTCTCTCTCTCCTTGACTTCAAAGGCAAGCTTTTGGAGACTTCCCTGGTGGCGCAGTGGTTAAGAATCCCCCTGCCAATTCAGGGAACATGGGTTCGATCCCTGGTCCCGGAAGATCCCACATTCCCGTGGAGCAATGAAGCCCGTGTGCCACAACTACTGAAGCCCGCGTGCTCTGAGGGCCCGCATGCCACAACTACTGAAGCCCGCGCACCTAGAGCCCGTGCTCCGCAACAAGAGAAGCCACAGCAATGAGAAACCCGTGCACCGCAACGAAGAGTAGCCCCCGCTCATCGCAACTAGAGAAAGCCTGTGTGCAGCAGTGAAGATCCAATGCAGCCAAAAAAAAAAATTAATAAAAATAAATATAAATAAAATAAAGTTAACTGTTTAAAAAAGAAAAAGCCAAGCTTCTGGAAGGATGGGAGACGGATCACTCCCTCCACTTTCTCACCCACCATTCACTTCTCAAATCCCCATCCTCTGGCTTCTGTCTTCCTCACACCATGGGGACAGCTCTTGCCAAAGTCATCATTCATTTCCAAGCCTATTGGGTATTTTTCACCTTATTCTTCACGGCTCTTTAGGACTTTTGAAACTGTTTTCTTTCTGGAAACTGCTACTCCCTTGGCTTTGTGGTATGTGATTCTGGTCTTCCTCTTCCTTCCCTGGCCACTCCTGGCTACTCTAGGGGCTCCCCATCCTCTATGCCTGATGATAATAACCAACTTTTTTTTTTTTTTTTTTACTTTTATTGGAGTAGAGTTGATTTACAATGTTGTGTTAGTTTCAGGTGTACGGCATAGTGATTCAGTTATACATATACATATATTCATTCTTATTCACATCCTTTTCCAATATAGAGATAATAACCAACGTTTACAGAGACCTCAATATATGAAGGTAGTTTTCTAAGTACTTTATATAAATTATCGCATTTAAATCTTAACAAACCTTTAACGAGTACTAATATTTCCCCCTTTTATACACAAGGAAACTGAGGCTTAGAAAGGCTAAGCAATCTGCCCAGAGGGACATACTAATAAGAAGTGGAGCCTGATTCAAACTCAGATAGCCCAGCCCCAGAGCCCCTCTTATCACTACCTAAAGTTTAGTTTTCTCCTTAACCTTTTCTATCCATTTTAACATTTCAATCCTTTTCCCCCTCATCCTATAGGTTCTCCCAGATATATCTAATTTACTCCCATTCTTTCAATGATTACCCACCTATATACTGATGACTCCTAGGTGAGTGCAGGATCTCCAAGAAGCAGACACCAAAATGGAATTGGATGTGCAAGAGATTAGTTGGGAGAAATGACTGTAGGGGATACAGGAGAGAGGGAGAGCCTTAGACCTTTGTGCTGATGGACATTGATGAAAGAACAGGAAGGAAGGACGTTGGGTAGGGAGAGCCTCAGCTCCCAGTACAGCCCAGAGGAAGCCTGTGTTAGAGAAGCACGTGAGGCGTGGCCATGCTTGGTCACCAGGTGGGAGCACCCCAAGGAGAATGTGGTGGGTGTGAGCGCTGTCACACTTGAAGGTGAAGGAGCAGAAGGCTGTCTGCTAGCCTACTTCCTCGCACCAGGTTCTCTTGATGGGAAACATGAGCAGTACACCTCCCTAATCAACGCCAAGCCCCAGTCCCCATTTTCCATCCGAACCTGTCTTTGAACTCCAGCCTTACCCCCAGCTGCTTCTCTCCCATGTCCATCCCACCTCCATGGAACCTCAAACTCAGCATGTCGACCACTGAAATCCTTAAGGGCCTCTCCCCTTTCATATTCTCTACATCCGCTGCCTCAGCATGTGGCTCTATCATCTAAGTACCCCCACTTCCTTTCCCTCATGTCTGCGCATACGACCAGTAACCACATTCTGTGGATTTTAGGTTCTAAATTTCTGTTAAATTGATTGGTCATTTCCTCTCCATATCTATTACCGCTGCCTTCGTTCAGACCCTCATCATCTCTCTGTTATAAGAGCTTTATATCTCCCTGGTCTCCTTGTCTCTGCTGTCTTCCCATTGTGCTGTCAACAGAGCGATCTACCCCCCTTGAAACTGACCTCATGTGACCTGATCATCTCCACATGACATAGTGAAGCTGAGAGGTGAGGGCTGAGTGCTACAAGAATTCAGAGAGGGGATGGTCAGCCTCTGCTGGAAACGCAAGGAAGCCTTCCTGGACAGACAACTGAAAGATCACCAAGCAGATGACCAGCCCCTGTTTAAATAGGTAATTATCCGCTCAGTCACGGCTGCTCATGGCCAAGAAAAGTTTAGTCATAAGAAGGTTTCATGTTGCTTATCAAAACAGTGATTTGCTGCAGGCAAAGAAGGGAAGCTCTTCATTTTCCCTGAAATGTGAGGACCTCTAGGTTTGGGATTTCTGTCTTGCAAGCACAGTGGACAGTAACACATATCTGTTGGATGGGTTTCAAGTTCAGCCACAACCTTTGCCCTAGTGCTCCCTGACCTCGCCCCACACCTCCCATCTCCTTTTAACTTGAGAGGCAAACACATTCTCACTTCTTTTCAGGGAGGGATTGTTTCTTGTCTCTTCAAAGAGAAACTTGAGAAGGCCAAGAGTGTGGGCCTCTCCTGCAGGTACAGATGCCTCTGAGAAACAACGGAGTTGATTTTGGTTTTCAAGGATATCAAAGAACTTTAGGAAATAACCCAAGTTTTGAGTATTTTGAGTTCAATTTCCAGACATGTCAATAGAGATATGACTATAATATGCTCTGGAGGATACAAGATATTCTGCTCAGTGAACTGACTTGTGAAAGTTTAATCAGCTAACTTATCCTTCGCCCAACCTCTACCCATCCAAGATACAGAAATGAGCACTTTCCTTCTTCCAGAAGAAATTTATTCCGCATGCTCTGTGAGACAATGTAACAGAAACTATAGTAGATCAGATAAACCGATACTCTCGAAGATATTATCAGCTACAAATACTACCAAATAGCATTTGGTAGTTTTGATACCTAAACATAATTTCCCTAGAAGATGTCATTTTAATAACAAATAGTTATACACTTGCTTTAGATTAGTGTTTACTTTCTAAAGGAAATGATCCCATTATCATCTTTTTGCCTGTAGGAGAGGAGGGGCAGCAGGAGAAAGAGGACCGAAGCAAAAGGTCATGGAAATGGACTCACAGATGATTAACTGCCTCTTCAGGGGCAACCCCTAGGGCCACAAAAGCCGTTGCTCATTTTAAGACTTTCCCAAGTTTCCCTCTTGAATATTGCAATCTGCTCTTTGTTTCATAGGCATACATCAGGAGCTTGATAACTTCATTTTGTTGACTGTAATCTGTCCTCCATATTCAAGACTAGGGAAGCAGGTAATAGCTTTGTCTTTGCAATGGTGGAAAGGAACAAAGGCTGGGAGAAGATGCCCAGAGAGCTCAGAACATGGAGAGGGAAAGAGGCATAACTGCCACTTTGGGTGGCCATTTGAGTAGAGTAAGGTTGAGAACCGTTGGTCCAAGAGCAATCTCTCAGGGAGACCCCTGGGCCTCTAAGCTGGTGCATGACCATGCTTATGTGCGACATCTTTCTCTCCTTCTTCTCACCTTGCAGTTGGACCACAGGTACACAACACAGTGTTCAGTTGACTCCTATTTCCCATGAGTTCCCTCTGAAACCTCCTTTCACTGAGTTGTCTTGGATCAGGCTGCTGCCCCCAACTTGTCCAGCTCTGCCATCACAGCTCCAAGCATCCAAGGAGAAAGGGAAAACGGAACCCATCACCCAGCTGTTCCGGGCCACCAGCGTTGTGTTGCAGGTGTACGTAGTATGTCAAGAAAATTGGCTGTGTTTTTCTTTTTTCGAGTAATCAGCTTTCAAAGCCCATCTCTGCCATTTAACTAGTGTGTGACCTTGGGAAACTTTCTTAACCTTGCCAAGGCTCAGTTTTCTCACATGGAGAATGGGAATACAGTAGGGCTGTTGTAAGGGTTAAGTGAGATGATGCTGTTGGGAGGAAAAACTTCCTCTTCCAACATGAGCTGAGCTCGTCAGGAGGAAAGACAAAGTTTATTTACATTCACCGGAGGCTTTAGATGAAATGGCCCAGAACTGCGAGAGATAGGGGTTTATACACCAATTTAATAGGAGAGAGAGAGGAAAGAGAAAGATCTTCCGCGGAAGAACAAAGGAAGGTCTGACAGTTTCAGATAAAATTTGTTGAGCAGTTACTCATCCCAGTGATAATGGTTAGTCCCCATTCCAGCTATAAATCTCCTGGAGAGGGGATTTATGACGGCTATATTTTGGGGGAGTTCCAGGTTAAGTCCCCAAAATAAGTTTAGAGAAGGTTTCTTTCTGTGTCTGCTGTTTGTTCAGATGTTTTTAGCTTAAAATAGTCTTTATGCCATTGAGGTGCATGTTGGGTTCTTTCATTGTAAGACACATGGTGCTATGTAGGTGTTGTTACAGGAGAGGGAAATCTTTCAGAGTTCAGAGGCATTACCCAAAAGTGGCATCATCACCCTTAGGGCCAGTGGCTCCCTTCTGGGCTCTGGGGAGTAGGTGGTACCCTAGAAATCATAGCAGCAAAGGCAGCCATGAGAAGTACTCTGCTTGTCCCAAGAGGAGAAAAGAGGTCCCCACTCTCCACACCTTGACCATAAACACAAATGATGTGCTCCTGCCTCCACCTGGGAACAGCCTCTTCTTTGGATCCACCACAGAAAAAATCAAACTGAATAAAAATAATTTTCCTTCTGAAGTTTTCACTCCTGGTGTCTGTAGAGATGGTCAAAAGGAGGCAAGGCATGTGGCAGAGGGATGCTGGAGTCCAGGCAGGAATTAAAGTCACCTAACGAGGACCAGCTGAAAATCCACATCCAGGTTTGTGTATTTTTAAGTCCAAGTGAATAGCTTTATATAAAGGTGTGATTTGGTTTCAAGGTTATTTTAAGCCCTGACAAGAAAAATCTTTAAAAATAAGAGATAAATTTCTTCTTTGCTCGTTAGAGAAAAGAATAGTGGAATAGTTCATATTGCATAGATTTTCATGTTTTAATTCCATTTTTCTCCAAGAAATCTACTTCCCTTCTATTTGTAGCACTGCGTGTATAGCTGGGAGTGAAGACACGTTAGAAAAATTCATGCAATACCTAATTGCATTGAAGATAGTTATACCAAAAGAGACTGACTCCCAGTGAGAAATCTGCTTTAATTTTATTATTTATAAGGATTTATGAATTGCATGTAGTGCAAAGGGCACCACACCAATCCTATAAATGTTACTCTTATATAATTGCACAAATTATGTAAATGACTTATGCAAATAATTCAAAATTGCTAATATGAAATTTTAATTGGGCATATATGCCAAATATTTTCTTCAGTAAGGTAGATTCCCCTTCCCCAGGCCAACTGGTAATTAAATAAGAAATAAGGGGAGGGCTTCCCTGGTGGTGCAGTGGTTGAAAGTCCGCCTGCCGATGCAGGGGACACGGGTTCGTGCCCCGGTCCGGGAAGATCCCACATGCCGCGGAGTGGCTGGGCCCGTGAGCCATGGCCGCTGAGCCTGTGCGTCCGGAGCCTGTGCTCCGCAACAGGAGAGGCCACAGCAGTGAGAGGCCCGCGTACTGCAAAAAAAAAAAAAAAAAAAAATCATTGAAAACTGTAATTTTTCAGTCTTCTGAAATATCCATTCATTCACTCATTCAATGACTATTCAGTTAGCATTTACTATGGTCTTGCTGGGAAGGACACAAAGAAATGGAGTATCTAGCAGTGGCTTAGTTCTCAAGCATTCACCAAAAGCTTCACATGCACAGTTTGATGGCCACAAGAACTCAGAGAAATCAGTATTAGCATTTCCATTTTACTGATGACAAATCTGAGGTTCAAAAAAAGGTTGTCCAAATGTCCGTAACCTGACTCCAAGTCCAGGGTTCTTTCCACCAAAACGTGAATTGTATCTTGCCCTTGTACCTTGCTTTTAGATCTAAAATCCGGGAGATGAGGTATCCATACATTTAGAATGAATAAACAAGATTTAGATAGCGAAGCAAAACAGCTATTTGGGAAATATTACAGGGTAGTAAGTGGTTAAATGCCTAACGTGTAGGGCAGAGAGCAAGCATCACACAGGAGGAACTTATCATTCTTGATCGAGAAGCAGAGTGTATGCTTATTGCAAATGGAAAATAATCTTTCCCACACAGGGACTAACAGCCTGTATTTGGAATCTGATTTAATCATATAAAAACTATGGTTAACTTCAAATAAACAAAAAAATGCATAAACCAAATCCATGATTCTTATCAGATCTGTGATACCTACTTTTGGCACCTGTAAATAATTAATTCTAAGCTTGAAAAGATCTGATAAAACAACTTCATTTGAAAAGCAATAACGTGTAGATGTTGAGACTATTAGAGGAAAAAGATTTAAGGTAGTCTCAATTGGCTCCAATAGCAACTGAAGTGAAGGAAACGGATTAACAATAGATTCTTACCTTTACTACATCACAGAATTAACAACATGTACTCAAGCCCTTTAAAACTGTCTGATTCAGCAGCCAGTAGCCACTAGATGCAACTATTTAAATTTTAATTAATTAGAAATTAAATAAAAATTTTAAATTTAGTTTCTCAGTTGCACTAGCCACATTTGACACACTCAGTCGCTCTATAATAGATGATTGGCTACCATACTGGACAGTGCAAATACAGAACATGTTCATCTTTGCAAAGTCCTGCTGGGCACTGCTGCTCTAGTCTCTGGCAAATGAGAGATTGTGATGGAGAATGTAAAATTATTTTTTAAATGAAAAAGGGGAAATATTGAGTTCTTATTATAATACTTTTGCCTTGTTTTGTATAATGATAGCCTCAGAGTTGCTTTGTTCATTCATTATAAAACAAATATTTGCACTTTGCTAGGCACTGTGTAATTACACAATTTCAGTTCTGCTAGGGATCGGCAGTTGTTTCTCCCAGAACCTAGCACCTAGCACTGTGCAGGAAAATAGTCCTACTCAAGAATTGTTTATTGAGCCCCCCTGGTGGCGCAGTGGTTGAGTCTGCCTGCTGATGCAGGGGACACGGATTCGTGCCTCGGTCTGGGAAGATCCCACATGCCGTGGAGCGGCTGCCCCCGTGAGCCATGGCCGCTGAGCCTGCGCGTCCAGAGCCTGTGCTCCGCAATGAGAGAGTCCACAACAGTGAGAGGCCCGCATACCGCAAAAAAAAAAAAAAAAAGAAAGAAAGAAAGAAAGAATTACTGACGGAACAATGCAGATCTTCAAACATCTTCCTCTGCCTTTGTACAGGTCAGGAATGAGACTAGCAACTCCATTGCTGAAGATAAGGTAACTTCCTAGTTACCCACCCAATATCTCTTCCCTTCTTCTTTTCTGCAGATAGAATTCCAGTTTTATTCAGGTCACTAATGTCCCCAGCCAGGGAGATGGATCAAGACTTTTCTGTGCCCACACAACAATTTTATCCCAGCTTTCCCATCCTTTCTTTCATCTAGTATGACTCCCCATTGGCCTGGCTGAAACTTTCTTAGAATTATCCAGCATCTGAGAGTCTTCCTCTCCAAGCCTCCTTCCTTGCCGCTCTTTTTCACAAGCACCAGATTTGCAACATGGTCTGAAAGCTCTTCTTGTTAATTCTTTCTCCCCCCCCTTTATCTGTCATAGCTATTTCTCCTAATAAATCTCTTGTGTATCTAATTCCCTCTTGAAGTCTCCTTCTTAAAGGACCCAATCTGGACCCAATCTAATCTTGGCTAAATAAATTAGGAAAATAACCTAACCTGGGAAGCTAGAAGAGGTTTAACCTGATTGAAGCATGAAGCGAAAGGGCTGGAGAGGTTAAGAAGACTTGAAAGCTACATTCAAACCATTGGTTTATCAACCTCTCTCTGCTTTCCTACTTTTAAAATTCCTGCCACTTAAAATTCCTGCCTTGTTTTTTAGAGTGTAAACCACTCCCTCAGGGTCATTTCCTAGAATTCACTCCTATCCTTCTGGACAATTCCTTTCAGCACCAGTTTGGTAGCTTGTCTCCAAGATGGCCACCATCTTGGAGACAAGTTACCAAAGAAAGGGAATTCTTTCCATCCATATACACTCGTACCATTTCCTCATCAAGGATGGAATCTCTTCCTACCTTCCCCTTGAATCTGGATGGCTTTAGTGACTTGCTGGACCAGTAGAATATGGCAGAAGTGACACCCTGTGACTTTCAAAACTCAGTCATGAGAAATCTTGTGGCTTCTGCCTATACTAATAGGCATATTCTCTCATGGAACTCTCTCTCTTTAGAGGAAACCAGTGACTGTGTAAGAACTGCAACTAACCATGAGACTACCTGTGGGGGGAGAGAGAGAGAAAGGCATGCTGGCCAGACTTCAACTGTTCTAGCCACCCCAGCCTGGCACTGAATATGAGTCAAGGAGCCATATTGGACTTTCCACTCCCATCAGACACCCCAAAGAGTTGAAAAGAGACTCCAGACATACAGCCCCAGGAGAGATATCCTAGCCATCTCCAACCATTTATTCCACTCCAGCTGAAGTCTCTGACTCACCAAATCATGAGCATAATAAAAGAAGTTTGTTGTTTTATGCCACTAACTTTCAGGATGGTTTGTTATGCAACAAAAGATAACTGGAATATCCTTGGGTTCCCTCACATCCATAAGACTAAGCAGTTTTAAACAATGGCTTCTCAGAACTTCATTTTAGTTCTTTGAACTATATCAACAGATTGAGCTAATTCTCCACAGTCTTTATCATCCTCCTGCTAGACTTCCTGTCTTCCTCACTGAATCCAGTATCATATGGTACAGTTATGCAGGTCGTGCACTGCACAAAGGTGTCAGGCCAAGGAGTTGAGTGATGGCTGAAAAAGGTGTCTTTTTTTAAGTTTATATAAATCTGTTATATAGCTTAGTGGCTGTCCTGACTGGGACAGTCAGTCCCCCCAATTTTTCAGTCCATCAGTTCTCTTTGCTATTATTGGATTGCCTGTTCAATGTACTCCAATGCTACCTTCACCCCATTTTCATTTTTTTGCATCTTTGATGTCTTGAAGTACTCATTGTGCTTATCGCAAGTCTTGGGCCACTTCCTTCCTCTTCCGCTATTAATAAACTCTTGTTTTTTCTCTCTCTCAGCAGAAATACCTTATTTTCCTAATTGTATACAATATTTGCCTATTAAAAATTTTAAACTATACATAAAAGTTACACTACATAAAAGTATAAAGAAGAAAGCAAAAAAACTGAAATCCCATCCCTGAGATATCTAAAATTAACATTTTTGGTGACTTTTTTTTATATGTTTGTACATATACACAGGATTTTCTGGATCATTCTATCTGCTTCCTCCAGTTCTTTCCCCAGATGATAAATGAAGAACCTTTGCCTGGATGTTTACACTGCTTGGCAATGTTTTAAAATCTGTCTCATTTCCTTTCTACTACATCTGGTAAGTTGACACCTTTGCAGTAATCCTCAGGCTCTAGCCATTTTGCTGCAAAGAGTGAGTCCCTCCTCAACTCCCTGTCACCTCAGTGGACTTCTGTCATGGCCCATGCATCAAAAAAGGATGAAGAGGGACTTCCATGGTGCGGTTAAGACTCCGTGCTTCCACTACAGGGGGAAAGACTGTGGTTAAGACTCTGGGTTTCTGGGACTACCCTGGTGGCGCAGTGGTTAAGAATCCACCTGCCAATGCAGGGGGCATGGGTTTGAGCCCTGGTCCGGGAAGATCCCACATGCCGCGGAGCAACAAAGCCTGTGTGCCACAACTACTGAGCCTGCACTCTAGAGCTCACATGACACAACTACTGAAGCTTGTGCATTTAGAGCCTGTGCTCAGCAACAAGAGAAGCCACTGCTCGCCACAACTGGAGAAAGCCCTCACGCGGGAACAAAGACCCAACGCAGCCAATAAATAAATAAATAAAGACTCTGCACTTCCACTGCAGGGGGAAAGACTGGTTAAAACTGCTGTAACCTAAGTGTCCATCAACAGATGAATGGATAAAGAAGATGTGGCACATATATATGATGGAATATTACTCAGGCTTAAAAAGAAATGAAATTGAGTTATTTGTAGTGAGGTGGATGGACCTAAAGTCTGTCATACAGAGTGAAGTAAGTCAGAAAGAGAAAAACAAATACTGTATGCTAACACATATATATGGAATCTAAAAAAAAGAAAAAAGGTTCTGAAGAACCTAGGGGCAGGACAGGCATAAAGACGCAGACATAGAGAATGGACTTGAGGACACGGGGAGGGGGAAGGGTAAACTGGGACGAAGTGAGAGAGTGGCATGGACTTACATATACTAACAAATGTAAAATAGATAGCTAGTGGGAAGCAGCCGCATAGCACAGGGAGATCAGCTCGGTGCTTTGTGACCACCTAGAGGGGTGGGATAGGGAGGGTGGGAGGGAGACGCAAGATGGAGGGGATATGGGGATATATGTACACGTATAGCTGATTCACTTTGTTACAAAGCAGAAACTAACACACCATTGTAAAGCAATTATACTCCAATAAAGTGTTATTAAAAAAAACAAAAACCAAGAAGATTTGGGCAATTACATTTTCTAAGTCTTCTTTTATATTGAATTTGTGTCCAGAATACTTACTTAATGATCTTATACATTCTAATAGTTTGTAAATTTTCTTGGGTTTCCTATGCAGACAATCATATTGTCCCTGAAAAATTAGATTTTTATTTCCTTTTTCTATCCAAATATATTTTATTTTTTATTATTTATTTATATTAGCTAGTCCCTCTGAGCAATGAATTAGAAGTAATGATAGTAAGCATTCCTGTCTTGATCCTGACTTAGTAAATAAAAAGCTTCTAAAGTTTCACTGTTAAATATAATATTTACTAGAGTTTTAGTGAATATCACTTTGTCAGGTTAAGGAATTTTCTTTCTATTCCTATTTTGATTATAGTTTTATTTTAACATTAATATATGTTGGATTTTTCTGTATCTATTGATGTGTTTATGTTTCTTTCATCTTTAATTTCTCATGAGAAATTACATTAATGTATATTCTCTAGTATTAAAACTTGGGTGGACCCAACTTAATGGCAATCTATAATTTTTTTTCTCTAATAGCCTTTTTAAAATAGTTGAGAAATTTTGTCTCTGTTTCTATTTTTGGAACATTTTACATAAAATTGGGATTATCTATATTTAAAGCATCAGTGGAATTATTTTTAACTGCCTAGGTCTGTAATTTGAGGATATATGGATAGAATATGTTTTTAAATAGTGATTAAATATGCATAATAGTTGTAAGTGTAATCATATCTTTAATTCATTTGCGAGTCAGCCTGGCAAGTTATATTCTTTTGGTAAATTGTTTATGCAAGTCTTCAAATTTATAAATTTATAAGTAAATTTATAAGTATTCCAAATTTAAAGTTTTCATAGCATTATATTATAGTTAAAAAAAAAAACTCTAAAAAAATAAAAAACTGTGCACTTCCACCACAGGGGGCCTGGGTTCGATCCCTGGTCAGAGAACTAAGACCCTGCATGACGCGTGGTGTGGCCAAAAAAAGAAAAAAAAAAAGGATGAAGAGGGGCAAAGAGAAAGGAGGCAAGTCGGGGCTATCTTGGGATGGACAGTTGGACAGTTGACAAGCTTAGGAGACAGAAGCTGGGAAGGCAAAGGATGGACTTGAGGACATAGAGAGGGGGAAGGGTAAGCTGGAATGAAGTGAGAGAGTGGCATATATACACTACCAAATGTAAAACAGATAGCTAGTGGGAAGTAGCCGCATAGCACAGGGAGATCAGCTCCGTGCTTTGTGACAAAAGCACCAAGGATGTTTTGGTCCCAACAGGCCAGGATGGCATGTTCACTGAGCAAGGCCAAGTCCAGATGCAAGAGTCACAAAGTAAGATTGCAATGGAAGCGAAAGAAGGGCCTTAGAGAAAGTCCGTTAGACACCTGAGTATGGCTCCTGTTAACAGGGCTTTATTACGACCAACTCCAGGTGCTAAGGTACTTAAAGGTATAAGTGTCACTCTTCACAGGCTGAAGTTTTATCTCTTGAGAACTCACTCCCTGTGCGTCCCTGGCCAGTTGGTCCACTCACTCCCCTTGCCTGACTGTGAGCCTTGGAAGCCGCTCATGCCTGCATGAAGGCTGAGCTGGTACCAGTCTTTGTATGATGGCTTGTCTGTGGAACTTCTCTTCCAGGCTGGAGTTGGCCAGGGCCCAGCTCTGCCCTGCTGAGTTGTTCCCTCAAAGCATTTTCCTCATATTCCTAAAACCGTTGCCAAGCTCTGGCAAAAAAATACTACGTTTATTACCACTAGCCAGGTTATAAGGTGGGAAAGCATCCTATGTTTTGATGCTGCTATACAGAAACGAGAGGAAAAAGTCCTTCAGTGTCCTGGTAAGACTTGAATGGCTGCTGGGATGAATAAAGAGGGGAGAGTTGTCTGCTGTGGGCAGTAGGGGAGGGGACCTGTTGTCCCAGTGGCTTCTTACTTGGACCTTCAAGCAATCGGCTGGTTTTCAGCTGCATGTTCATCATCAATGCCCAAGGTCCCTGTGAGTCCAATTCCTAAGCATTTCAGAGATTTTATGGCATAAATCAAGTCACTTCTAGACTTCTCTCACTGACGGTTTTGGATTCAGTTTTCACAAGTCTCCTGTGTCAGTTATGGCTCATCCATCTGCTTTACAGTTTTCAAAATGTTGATGATGTTTGTCTCCATGGGCATAAGTCTATCTTTTAGGTTTATTTATTTTTAACCTTTTACTGTCGTTTTGGGGGTTGGGGAAAGAAATTGAAGTAAAGTACACTCAATCCATCATCTTAAACCAGAAATTACTATGAGAGTATTTGCCCAGGAGAGCAACATAGTGAAAACATTATTTTAGGAAGTTCAGATCATCTGTAAAATGCAGGACAAATTAGACGGGTAGAAAATCAAGTCACGGAGCCAGGAGGGCACACAAAAATCCAAAAGGGAGAAAGTTAAAGGTCTAAAATATGGTTGCGGCAAAGAGAATGAAAAGAAAGAGCAAGACCTTTGGAAAAGGGGAAAGGAAGGGATTTGTTGGCCAATTGACTAAAAGGAAGAAAGAGGAGTCCATGTGCTTAGGATAGAATGACTGCAAGAATCCTAGGAATTTATGAGAAGCAATAAAGAAGAAGCAGAAAGAGGTTTGGGGGGCAGTTCATGCCTTCTGATTTTATAATGATGAGTGTTAAGAATGAAGGGAAAGTAGGTTACTTTCTTAGAGCAACCAAACTATAACAGAAATTCTACCAAAACTCATGAAAGTTTTAATTTAATTTACAGGGAAATCTATTTCTAAAAGATAGTTGAAATATATATTCAAGAACTTCTAAGTGTAGCATTGGAAGTGAATGGCCTTGGAGGTTCAGGAGGTAATGTCTTTTCTCTCTCCCTATGAAGGTCATAACTTTTTTAGGGCAAGGTTTTCTATTCTCTGGAGAGAGTAGATCAGAGGGTTTCTGATTTAGGAGTTACCAGGCACAGCTTAAGTTTTGAGGTACCAAAACTTAAAACAGGGGATTAAGAAAAACCCTGCAGCCTTTTTATCCCACTGGTAGCCAGGCTGCCTTTTTAGTCAAGAGACCATGAGTCTTTTTAAAGAAATCTGACTAGGCCAAGAGGAAAAGCCTAAATATCAGACAACAGGGGCTCCCTGTGCCAGTCAAGGATCTCCACAGAAACACAGAATCAATAGAATACATGTGTATTCACATGAACAGATTTCTTTTAAGGAAACGCCTCATGCAATTATGGGGCCCAGAAAGCCCAACATCTATGGGGCAGGCCAAAAGCCTGGAAACTGAGGCAGGATTTCTCTGTTACAGTCTTAAGGAAGAATCACTTTTCTCTGGGAAACCTTGTTTTTTGCTCTTAAGGCCTCCAACTGATTGGATGAGGTCCATCCACATGATTGAGATTAATCTTCTTTAAAGTCGACTGATTGTAGATGTTAATCACATCTACAAAATACCCTCACATCAATGTCTAGAGCTGTGTTTGATCAAACAACTAGGCACCACAGCCTAGCCAAGTTGACACATAAAATTCAGTCCTCACACTCCCCAAAGAAACTGCCCAACCAGATCACCCCAACACCAAAGCCCACCATCAACAAGGCCCACCCATGGCATGGACCTCCGAGTCCCCTTATTAAGTGCCCCATGCTAAAGAAATAATAGTCAACCAAGAATCAACAGACGTCTGAGCAAACTCACTTTGTGGAAACAAAAACAATTCAGGGAGAAGAAACAAAAACAAACACAAACACAAACAAAAGCAAAAACAAATAACCAAACCACCATTAATATCTTTGGGGGAGTTAAGAGAAGACAATTCAATCATGAAACAAGAAACAAACTATTGGAGAAAAAAAGACTTCAGAGAACAAAAAGGAGCTCCTGGAAATTATAAAAATTATAACATCAATGAAAAACTTGGTAAGAGGGTTATAAGATAAAGGTGAAGAGATCTCCAAGAAAGTGAAACAAAATGACAAAGAGACAGAAAACAGACAATAAAAAAAAAAAGAAGAAGCGAGGGAGAGAGAAATCAGTTTGGAGGGATTGACATCTAAATGAGGTTTCGGAAAGAGAGAGCAGAGAAAATGGAGGAGGACAAATTATCAAAGAAATAATTCAGAAAAGTTTCCAAACATTAAAGGTCATAAGTTTCCAGATAGAAAAGGTTTACCAAGTTCCCAGCCTAGTGGTTAAATCTATATCCACA
Source organism: Delphinus delphis (assembly GCF_949987515.2). Taxonomy (NCBI): domain Eukaryota; kingdom Metazoa; phylum Chordata; class Mammalia; order Artiodactyla; family Delphinidae; genus Delphinus; species Delphinus delphis. Next base: position 21,869,281 of record NC_082700.1, read on the forward strand.
CCAAGCCACCGCATCATGAAATTTAAGAAAACAAAGAATAAAGCTTGGGTGAGGAGGAGGGACAGATTACATACACATGATTTACATACACAAGATCAGACCAACTTCGGACTTCTTAACAGCATCAGCAGAGGGCAATGGAACACGCCTTCAAAACTCTAACAAAAAAGTAATATTTTAACCCATAATTCTATTACCAACCCAACCTAGCAAATTTAAGGGTAGAAGAATGATCTTTTCAAAAATGAAAGTTCTCCAAAAATTCACTTCCCAACCACTTTTTCTCAGCAAGGAATGAAGGATATATTCCTCCCCAAAAAAGGAGTAAACAAAGAAAGAAGAGGACATGAAATTCAGGAATCAACGGATCTAAGGAAAGAGAGCGGGAAAAAGAATACTCAGCGGAATGTTGAGGGGAGATCCAGGACACAGCTGCCCTAGACAGAGAGAGAGCTGTCAGTCCAAACTGAATAAGCTCAGAGGATTCTGGGAGAGATGTCTCCAAGGATAAGAAACTGATGGGGCACCTGTCATGTTTGAACATATTAAGAGGAGAGTTACATAACTTGGGAACGGTTCTGAGATAGAAAACTAAGCAATAAAAACAAAAACAAACCAAAAAATTATCAAATCCAGGAAAAGCAAAAGGTTATTGTAGAAAGGAAAAGTAATAATGTCAGTTAGAACTACTTGGCTCAATTATAAATAGTATTTACCTAGTTAAAATAATGTCAATATTAAATATTGTTTAATAAAATTAACATATTTGCGGGGCAGGCAAAGAAGCGGAGAAAGAGGTAAACCTTTATTTTGTCTAATAAATAGAAATGGATAATATGAAATACTGAAAAATCAAGAAACAGTAGTTACTTCAGTAGCAGTCCAGTAATGTTATTTATAGATTTAGAGGTAAATAGATTTAACAACAACAACAAAAAAACAGAGTTAAAAGGGCTTGTCTCTGGGAGGAAAAAATTAATGGTGGAGACAGGGAGAGGACTGTTGTTTTTCCTAATAAGCTTTGTAGAACTGTTTGATCCTTCTTGTATATACACAATTTTAATGAAAACAAAAACTAGAAAAAAACTTCCCAAATAGCATAAAACCCAAACTCCTGGCAGTCTAAGAGTCAAGCTTACGGAGTCAGAGTCCTGGGTTCCGATACCAGCTTTGCCACTTACCAACTGTGTAACCTTGGGCAAGTTTTCTAAGTTCTCCAAACTGTGAAAAGGGGATAAATAATAGTTCTCATGGTAACGGTGCTTACTGACTGATTCACAGCCCTGGCTTGTGAAGAATGAATGAAATAACCCATGTGACGTCTAAGTACTATGCTTGCTACACTTAGTGTTGTATAAACTTTCGCTCATTTTTTTTTTTTTTTTTGCCATTGTCAGGCTGACGTTCAAAGGCTCTTTGTCATCTCTCCCATCTGCACTTCCAACCTCAAGTTCTCTCACTCTTCTAGATAAACTCTAAGTTTGGCTGGGCAGTGTTCATTCTTTCTGAAATACACTGCACTCCTTCCTGCTTGCTCGCTGTTGCTTGTGCAATTGTTTGTTTTCCTATTCCCCAACCTATTGTGGTTGAAATAACAATGGAAATGAAATGTGTTACACCCTGTAGATAACTGGACGATGTCTGCCTTGGTTGAATCTAAATTCAAGATGTAAATATTTCCTCTAGGGGCTAAAAGCTGAAAGGAGGAGTTCCATTTTTGTTCAAGACATGTTAATCTTGTCATTGCTCAAGGTTGCCATGGTTCCTGTTTGGTGCTTCCAGGACTTAGGCTTATGCCGCTACATCTGAACAAGTGGAAATAACCCTATTCGACTGAGACAGCAAGACAGGCAGGGTGAGATTCTTGTGAGATAGGTCACTACTGTAATTAGAAATATAAGCCAGGATTTATGTGTCTCAGTTACAAACCGATCCCGGCTGCCCCTGACACTGCATATTTCCACTTCATGTTTTCCTGGAGACCAGGGAGCAATTTACTTTGTAAACCAGAGAGATACTCTTTTCCCTTTCCTGTGGCACAATTTAAATGGAAAAAACCACCCAAAGTAACCATTTGCTTATAGTTTTTAAAAATAAAGGCTTCAATTGTATAATTTGTTAGAGCCAATTATTTTATTAAAGAGAGACTTCATTACAATATAAAAATAAGTTCTAGCCTAAAAAATAAAGATGAATCCAATGAAAATAAAGCTAATTAACTTTGGCAAATCATATTCTTCCGTCAACTTCACAATCATTTTCAAATGCACAGTCATAGATAGAACAGTTCCTTGAACAGAAATGAAAATCGTGTTTTTATGAGACTCACTAACCTATCTCTGATGACATTTAAGTACTTTCTTAGAGACTTTCGGTGTCTGGTGTATATAGGAAGTAAATAGTAATATAGGAATGGTGTTAATTGCTCTTCATTGCTTTAAATGGTCACAAGATTTCAAATTTTATGATTGCATAAATCATTTTATGAAACTTTCTTTTGCAGATTTAAAGAAGAGGCACAATGTTATCTTCCTTCTAACCATCATTGTAAGTTGAATTCCGATAGACTGTCCAGCATCTTATGCAAATTCACCAGCATGTCATATTCATTACCTTCGCCAACAATATTTTGTTCGAATTTGCTGACACTTTATCAATGTCCCTAAGGCATATTAAGGATAAATCGGTTGCTATAAGGTGTACATTTGTATGGACTAGGAATATTCTCTTTCCTCACAGGGTAAATAATTCGTGAAGGGTTGTTTCATGCGAGCTGTATTAGGTTTTTAGGTAAGAAAGTGAGAGATGAGAATATTTTCATGCAAAATAGACAATTTGAAACCCTCAGATTAGGTTTTGAAAACTCTTATTCCCTTAGCTTTAAGGAGGGATAAAGCAGAAGACATTTAGGTGAGCAAAGACCTCCAAAATGTACACTTTAGTTTCACCTTCTCTGTGCCATTCCTATGCTTTCTCTACCAAGCCAAATACTGTTGCTTAGGACACCCAAGGTACAATTAGAGCACCGTTCAATCTCTATTTTAGATAATTTCTTATAAACTGAGTATTAGCCCATGATTGCCCTTTATTTCTAATTACTTTCTTGCTTATTAATATCTTTGTTAATTTAAACGTATGTGCCTGCTTAAATCTCATGGAAACCAAGTCTTAGATAATAGACAAGATATGTTGCCAATGCAAAGTTGCCCACTACAGGTTGGAACTGTTCTTAAAACAAGAAGGTCAAATCCAAAAAAGGACCCATGAACCAAGTTTCCAGGACCCTCTAGTATGCACTGGATACCAAGGATTAAACATGAAAGTAATACCGATCTATTTTTATTTTATTTTTTTATACAGCAGGTTCTTATTAGTTATCTATTTTATACATATTAGTGTATACATGTCAATCCCAATCTCCCAGTTCATCCCACCACCACCACCACCCCCGCCACTTTCCCCCCTTGGTGTCCATATGTTTGTTCTCTACATCTGTGTCTCTATTTCTGCCCTGTAAACTGGTTCATCTGTACCATTTTTCTCGATTCCACATATATGCACTAATATACAATATTTGTTTTTCTCTTTCTGACTTACTTCACTCTGCATGACAGCCTCTAGGTCCATCCACGTCTCTACAAATAACCCAATTTCATTCCTTTATATGGCTAAGTAATATTCCACTGTATATATGTACTACATCTGTTTTAACCATTCGTCTGTTGATGGTCATTTAGGTTGCTTCCATGACCTGGCTATTGTAAATAGTGCTGCAATGAACATTGGGGTGCATGCGTCTTTTTGAATTATGGTTTTCTCTGGGTATATGCCCAGTAGTGGGATTGCTGGGTCATATGGTAATTCTATTTTTAGTTTTTTAAGGAACCTCTATACTGTTCTCCATAGCGGCTGTATCAATTTACATTCCCACCGATAGTGCAAGAGGGTTCCCTTTTCTCCACACTCTCTCCAGCATTTGTTGTTTGTAGATTTTCTGATGATGCCTATTCTAACTGGTGTGAGGTGATACCTCACTGTAGTTTTGATTTGCATTTCTCTAATAATTAGTGATATTGAGCAGCTTTTCATGTGCTTCTTGGTCATCTGTATGGCTTCTTTGGAGAAATGTCTGTTTAGGTCTTCTGCCCATTTTTTGATTGGGTTGTTTGTTTTTTTAATATTGAGCTGCATGAGCTGTTTATATATTTTGGAGATTAATCCTTTGTCCATTGATTCGTTTGCAAATATTTTCTCCCATTCTGAGGGTTGTCTTTTCATCTTGTTTATAGTTTCCTTTGCTGTGCAAAAGTTTTTAAGTTTCATTAGGTCCCATTTGTTTATTTTTGTTTTTATTTCCATTTCTCTAGGAGGTGGGTCAAAAAGGATCTTGCTGTGATTTATGACATACAGTGTTCTGCCTATGTTTTCCTCTAAGAGTTTGATAGTGTCTGGCCTTACATTTTAGGTCTTTAATCCATTTGGGGTTTATTTTTGTGTATGGTGTTAAGGAGTGTTTTAATTTCATTCTTTTACATGTAGCTGTCCAGTTTTCCCAGCACCTCTTACTGAAGAGACTTTTTCTCCCTTGTATATCCTTGCCTCCTTTGTCATAGATTAGTTGACCATAGGTGCGTGGGTTTATCTCTGGGCTTTCTATCCTGTTCCATTGATCTGTATTTCTGTTTTTGTGCCAGTACCATATTGTCTTGATTACTGTAGCTTTGTAGTATAGTCTGAAGTCAGGGAGACTACCAATCTCTTATGGTTCAAAAATTTCATTGGATAATGGCATCTTCCTTGGGTTCAATAATACAATGGCTTCAAACACTATGGCTGCCAACTCTTCAATTAACAGATTGATGAATATATTGAAAAACTGGGCTGTTCTCAAGTGGCAATCCCACTAATGGATATTACGCTTGATAAATTAATTCTGAGGCTTAACTTCAGTGTAGAGTGGAAAACAATGAGAAAATCAAAGAGAAAACAAAAAGAAAATGACAATAGCACAAAATACAGATTTCAAAGAACTGCCTTGTAGCCTCTCCTATAGAAGAGGACAAGAAGAAATAGACATTTCCAGAAACGTGGCACATGATATAAGATGACCACCTCATCACTTTGCCTTGACTGGCATGGAATGTCACCTCGCACATACAGATGACTTTGGTGCAAAAGCTTTTTGCTCATGATGGTTTTACTGCTGTCCGTGCAGGATACACTCAATTACATGTGATGACCATGTGCTTTTTCCATAGCAGCGTCTATAAGAATGTTTAATTTGGATTTTCCAGAACAACAACCTAATGGCTAACAGGGCCTCACATCCTTTCCCACCAAGTGGTGTCCAGGGAACCCTATTTCTGACTGTGGTTGATAACTGACCACTAGGTTTAATATTTCCCCAATTTCTTTACTTTTCTTATTCCACTTTTTTTTCCTTTTTTCAACTGCGTGTCATATACAGTTTGGGGTAAAACACTTCACAACTTATTTCTGGTTTAATATTTCTCATTTTCAAATGTGCTTTTCAGACTTTAATTAAACCTAGTCTCCCTAAGGGGCTACTAGGAAGCACTGTTTTTTCTGCTTTCCAGAAGGGGACAAAGAAAAAGCAATAATGACTTCAGACAGTAAAAGTGGACAGGGACAGTAAAAAAGAAACTCTCCTGACTGCTTCTGAATTTAGAAGCTTTGCAGCCTTTCCTCAGACCTCAGTTCACACTAGTAAGCCTTTTAGGGAAATCTGTTTCCTTGAGGAGGTTGATAGGTATTATATTGTATTTCATAATATGAGAAGAAAAATCATTACTTAATTTCTTATAGGTGTAACATCACATATAAATTAAAATATAAAATATAAGAAAAATGTTTACCTTCAGCTTATTTGCTTAGACAAAAAATCATTTTTATTTATTATGAAGTAATAAAATTATTATTTTTCATTTTTAGGCAAAATTCATTCATGATTAGGCCAAAAATAATTATAATTTGACGTACTGGCCCTTAAGTCATATAATTTGATAATCCTGTATAGTTAGAATTTATTGCGACTATTTAAAATATAACCATTTTGTCTTTAAAATGCACACATTAAGTGGACATAAAACAGTTAAACAACAAAACCTCAACAAGGTAGCCACTGGTTAGTTCTGACTGCATTTACCGAGGCCAAAGAGTACATCTGCAAGCAGTATATAGAAAACATCTTAGAAAACTTTTTGGGGAGATAATAAAGTAGCTCCTTGAGGAAGCACTTATTCTTTCTTCCAAATTCCACAGCAAGATTTTACTTTTTTTTTTCTTTTTTTTTTGGTTCACGGGCCTCTCACTGTTGTGGCCTCTCCCATCGCGGAGCACAGGCTCTGGATGCGCAGGCTCAGCGGCCACGGATCACGGGCCTAGCCGCTCCACGGCATGTGGGATCTTCCCGGACGGGGGCACGAACCCGTGTCCCCTGCATCGGCAGGCGGACTCTCAACCACTGCGCCACCAGGGAAGCCCCAAGATTTAATTTTAAAGGCAGATGCTGTAGGTCTTTTTTTGCAGAGAAGGCAAAAGAGTTCCCCTCTTTGAGGTGTACTGCTGCACAAATCTTTTTAACAACTAACAGCAACAGAAGGAACAAGGTACAGAAACCAAACTGATGAAGACACTCTCATCTAAAGTTTGTATTTTACTCACTGCAGACAAAGACATAAAACAATGAGAATGTTCTCCAGTTATCACATCAGAAAGAAAACATTCTAGTATGGACCAGTTCGGAATGGATGGAGGACCAGGAATGACAGAATCAAGTGGTAAAGAAAGCACAGGATGTGGGCAAGACCAGGTGAGAACCAGTTTCCTCTGTCAACCATGCCCTGCTATAGTGTGCATTACGGTCGACTCGTCACTATCCTTTCCTCCCACCAGATGATCAGTCTAGGCTAACTGTACTAGGAGTCTTGCCAGCTCCTAGTTTAGGCATGGGTTTGTGACCCAATGAGAAAAAATCTGCTGAGGGTTTTCTGGGCAAGATTTTCTCACTCTTATGAAAGAGTTAGAGGAAAATATGGATTTTCTGCTTTCATACTCAACCAAACCTACACTCAGAAGTTGGCAGAGTGGATGGAAAGAACTTCAGTATTTGATGAAGTTGTTGAATTACTAAATCAGCCAGTATTGAATCCTACCCTACTTCTGGACTTCCATTTATGTGAAATAATGTTTCCCTATGTTCAAGCCAGTTTAAATCAGAGTTTTCTGTTAACTATTAACCAAGAATTTTCTAATTGATATAATTAATGAGGAAGATTGTTTATTTCACCAAAACTCTTGCATGGCACTATTTATATTTGCATTTATATTTATATTTATATTTATAATTTTTGGCCATGCCACACGGCTTGTGGGATCTTAGTTCCCCAATCAGGGATTGAACCCAGGCTATGGCAATGAAAGCACTGAGTCCTAACCACTGAATGGCCAGGGAATTCCCTCGCCTGGCTATATTTTAAGTACGGTTTCCATAGTGTATGTTTATACCTAAGTTGACTGAGCTTAGTTTATTCCACAATTTGGGTTCTCTTCTCAACTCTTAGTGATCTTTCTCAAGTCCTAACTCAAGAATCCTTTTATAGGGGGTTCCCTGGTGGAGCAGTGGTTGAGAGCCCGCCTGCCAATGCAGGGGACGTGGGTTCGAGCCCTGGTCTGGAAAGATCCCACATGCCACGGAGCAGTTGGGCCCGTGCGCCACAACCACTGAGCCTGTGCTCTGGAGCCCTGGAGCCACAACTACTGAGCCTGCGTGCTACAACTACTGAAGCCCGTGCGCCTAGAGCCCGTGCTCAGCAATGAAGAGTAGCCCCCGCTCGCCGCAACTCGAGAAAGCCTGCAAGCAGCAACAAAGACCCAGTGCAGCCAAAAAAAAAAAAAAAATTAAAAAAAAAAAGAATCCTTTTATATGTTGTTTGGTAGAAAGGTATGTGAACTAATTGACTCCAGATGTCTTTGCAGCCAAGATTTGGTGTTCAGAAAGGGAGGGTAAGCAAGCAGCATCAGTTGCAGAACAATGCTTGTAACATCTGTGAATATGTCAAATATTATCCCTTTGAGATTATTTTACAAATGCACTAATAAAGATGTCATCCACTAGCAAATTTGATATTCCTAATAATATGACTGGAAAAATAAGTAGAATTTATAAAGAATTTCTTTATTCTTCCCCTCAATCTTCCATCATTTGATGACTGTTTTATTAATGACTTAACATGTTCTCCATTCTATGTTGGCAATTGAGAGCTAAGCATTCACTACGGATATCAATATTCATATTGCTGGGATTAGAAAGAGTGAGTATTAAAGAACAGTCCTATTATTCCAGGGATCTGCAAGCCAATATTCCTGAAAATGAAAAGTTACATGTCTTTCAGAAAGAATATCTTTGGGTTAAAATCTGACTTTTTAGAGTAGCTTGGCAAGAGCACTGCTACAATAGTGCAGAGTCTATGGGAGGTTTGAATAGTAACATGAAGTAGGATGGCCTCTAACCTAGGATTTCTTACAACCTATGGGGTCCCTTTCTATGAGTCTCAGGAGTCCTCTGTCCTTTTGCCAGGACTCTTTTGTCCTTAGTTTAACTTTAGTAATAGCCCACAGGTAACAAAGGGGGATATATAGTAGGGGAGATATTAATTCTTGCACCTAGCATTCTTTTCTTTTATATTTATACTCTTTCTATCGTGCTTTAGTGCACCTAAGTGCACCTTACAGTGCCTCCAAACTATTGCAACCTCTTGACCTCAGTTACTTCCCACTTAAAATAAATCTCATCTTTCTGTCCAAGTTGCCTTTCTTGCCCATAGTTCTGATTTATTATCCTCATGACAGCCAGAATGATTCTTTAAAAATATTTGCATGGTATACCATTTTCCATCATCTTACTCTCAAGCTTTCTGTATCCTTATATTAAGGATGTGCTTCTTGTAAGCAACATGTAATTAGGTTTTGTGTGTTTTTTTTTAAATATTTATTTATTTATTATTTATTGTTGGCTGTGTTGGGTCTTCATTACTGCGCGCGGGCTTCTTCTAGTTGCGGCGAGCAGGGGCTACTCTTCATTGCGGTGCGCAGGCTTCTCATTACGGTGGCTTCTCTTTGTTGCAGAGCACGGGCTCTAGGCGTGCAGGCTCAGTAGTTGTGGCACATGGGCTTAGTTGCTCCACGGCATGTGGGATCTTCCTGGACCAGGGCTCGAACCCACGTGCCCTGCATTGACAGGCGGATTCTTAACCACTGCGCCACCAGGGAAGTCCCCTAGGTTTTGTTTTCTTATCCAGTTTGACAACTTTTATACTCTAATTAGAGCATTTAGTTCACTTACATTTAATATAATTATCGATATATTTTGCTTTATATCTATCATCATAATATTTGCTTTCTTTTTGTTTCTTCTGTTCTATGTTCTGTTTTCTCTCATTTCTTGTCATCTTTTGGATTTATTTTATTAGTAGTAGTATTCTAATTTCTTCTCTCTATTAACTTAGAAGTTATACATTCTTTTATTATTCTTTTACTGCAGGATTACAATATTAGCTTACCAAAGTCTAACATTAATTAGTATTTTTACCCTCTTACCAGACAGAAGCCTTAGAACCTTTTAACTTTATTTATCCTTCTTCTGACTTATATGTTATTGTTGTATTTTAATTTCATGTTTAATGAAACTTGCACAAGAAATTATTATTTTATACAGTCAATATTTATGTTATCCACATATTTACCCTTCTCATTGTTCTTTATTCTGTCCTACATCTCTAGGCCTCTGGGATTTCATCTGGGATCATTTTCTTTCTGTCAAAAAAAATCTAAATCTAGATCTATCTCCTTTGCATTTTCTTTACTGTGAACCTGCTAATATGAATTTTATCAATTTTTGCTTGTCTGGATATTTATTTCAGCTTCATTCTTTTTTTCTATATGTATTTATTTATTTATTTATTTTTGGCTGTGTTGGGTCTTCGTTGCTGCGTGCGGGTTTTCTCTAGTTGCGGTGAGCGGGAGGCTACTCTTCGTTGCGGTGCTCAGGCTTCTCTTTGCGGTGTCTTCTCTTGTTGCAGAGCACGGGCTCTAGGTGTGTGGGCTTCAGTAGCTGTGGCACATGGGCTCAGTAGTTGTGGCTCACAAGCTCTAGAGCGCAGGCTCAGTAGTTGTGGTGCACAGACTTAGTTGCTCCGTGGCATGTGGGATCTTCCCAGACCAGGGCTCGAACCCGTGTCCCCTGCATTGGCAGGCGGATTCTTAACCACTGCACCACCAGGGAAGTCCTGGTACCAATAGATTTTGATCAATGTGTGTCTTTCCCATTAGAATGTAACCTCCAAGAAGGTAGAAGGCATGTCTGTTTTGCTCCCATTGTATTCAGAGCACCTTAGCATAGTGTGTAGGGCATAGTAGGTGTTCATTAAATATTTGTTGAAAGAAGGAGGAATTTAACCTTTACTGAACACCTGTTATATACCAGGCAGTGCAGTAAGCGCTTTGCAAATATAATTTTATTGACTTTTCATAACAAACAAATGTGTTAAGAATTCTATCTCCTTTTCACAGATGAGATAAAGTTTGAAGAAGAGAAATAATTTCACCAAGTTCACACAGTCAGATATGGATGTGGGGTGTGACCTATAACCTCTGCCTCCATAGTAAATGCTCAGTTTATTCTGCCACATTTATGTTGACCAGGTGGGCTGTTCCCTGGCTTCCTCTGATAACAGGTTGGCTGATTTCATGAAAAGATGGAAATAGTAAATAATAGATTAATATCCTTTCAATGGCAAATTCCTGAAGCTTTAATGAAAGAAATTAATTTATAGCCACTAAATTCTAGGTATGATGTAGGCAGCTGAATGAGCTAGTAGTTTAGAAGAGATACATTCAGGAATATATCGTCAAAACTCAAACCATGTAGACATTTTCCTACTCAGCTAACATCAGTTGCCCACAAAGATCAGTTGTTTAGGTGATACATTTTTTTTTGTTGTTGTTGTTGCGGTATGCGGGCCTCTCACTGTTGTGGCCTCTCCCGTTGCGGAACACAGGCTCCGGACGCGCAGGCCCAGCAGCCATGGCTCACGGGCCCAGCCGCTCCGCGGCATGTGGGATCTTCCTGGACCGGGGCACGAACCCATGTCCCCTGCATCGGCAGGCGGACTCCCAACCACTGCACCACCAGGGAAGCCCTAGGTGATACAATTTTGATATTAGGGTCTCTAGTAAAGAAGCTAGCACAATGACAAAAGTTCCAACCAAGATAACAAATACATTTTAAAGGGCAAGGAAAAGGAAGAGGCAAGAAAGAGAAGATAAAGGAGAAGAGAAGAGAGGAAAACATATACAAAAGGAGAAGAAACAGAGTAAAATGGAAAGGGGAGAGAATGGTACCCATTTGGTTTTTTGCTGTTATTTTGGGGTTATTTCTTTTAGTTTTCAGTCCACGCTCTTTCAGTAGTAGCGTCCTCCACTTACCCTTTGGGATTACATCCTCCCTTTTGGATATGTAATCTGGTGGGACTGTTGTTCAGAAGGGGGCTGCCTTCCCTGGGCCAAGGAAAGAAGAGTTGACCATAGCTAAACCACTCAAATGCTCTCTTCCTGGAATCTGAATCATTCCTTCTAGATGCAGCTGTTGAGATGTTCATGCCGTGGAGACTCACGTGAGGGGCCCGGTTCAGTCCTTTCCAACACTGGATCTTCAGCCTTCTCTCCTCAACCCTTTGAGCTTCCCCAATTTGCCCAATAAATTCCTTTCTTACTTAAGTTTACCAGAGGCAGTTACTGTTGCTTGCAGCCAAAGAACTCTACCTGACAGAGTCAAGGAAGAAGGTAAGTGAAAATAAATGTGGAAATTAAGATCTGGAGTGAGATCCACTGAGCATATATTTTCAGATCCTAAAACAGTAGGTACTGGGGACAAACAATTCTGGTTTAAACCTGGAAAAAAATGTGCAAGTTAGCGTTCAGTCATCTCAGCTCTCTAGGAGCAAATATAATCACACTGTAAAGTAGCAGAGGGTTTCCAAAAGGTGAGAGTAATATTCTTTTTCAAGGATAACCTACTGTAAGATTGACATCACAATTTCGAGTAATGAAAAGAGAATGTGTCTCCTGAAAGGCAGAGGTTTAGCTCTGTTTTTACTGTGTAAGATCTTTGTGTCTTTGATGATTTCACATCTTTGGCATGACTAAAGGATTTTTCAATTCAAATCAAACTCCTTCAACTTAGCTAGTCCCTCCCACTTCCCCTGACTGGCCCCCTGGGATTCTTTCTTTTCACTGCAGAGGATTAAATTCCCTGTGAAAGCCTTGAAGGCAACAGACATCTGTACTAGAAATGAGATACAAAACTGTCCAAAAAGAGAGAAGCAGTCCCAAAGCTTAAGTGAGAAAATAATTGAACTCTTATTCATACTGGAAAAAAGTGTGGTTCCAAACTGAGTTTTTTATTGACGTTTTTTGTGAGGAAAGTATCATCATTTTTGAATAAGAAACTGTTATTCTTCTACTTTACCGAAGATGCTAAGTTTTGCATGCTTAAAACACCACACAAACATCTCCGTAGAGAATGGCTTGCTGCCAATATCTGGTGAGCACACCAGACTTTCAAAACAGCCCAGTTATACCAGCTCTGTATGGGTGGGTGAGCGATTCAAGATAGAAGGCTGAATTAGAACTCAGTCCTAATCCTGCTTGGGATGCTGGTTTTATTGGGTCATAGCTTGGTTGATCAGAAGACAACCCCACATGCCTACAGTAGCACAGATCCATTGCTCCCTCCTCAAGCTACACACACGAAAGGCACAGTGCTGTTTGCAATGTGAACATCACATGTGATGAGTACAAATAAAAAGGACCAACAGAGCACACTGTAGACCTTAACTATTACCTTGTTATTTTATCAGTCCTTACTCTCTCCACCTCAAGTATGGAATATCTTACATTAAATTTATATTCTTGCAATTGGTGTGTGGAGTCATAAATTGTGCCAAACTACATTGATTAGTTTAGACTAGTTTAGATTAGTTTAGACATGATGATCTAAACATTAGTTTAGATTAGTTTAGACATGATGATCAAGGGGTTCATATACGAGTGATATATTATCAGAACTGTATTGTCTCAACTTTCATCTGTTAATCTACAAGCTCATCAGAAGCTTGAGGCTGGATATAATGGAATATGATTCAATGGACAAGAATTGAGCTCCAGATATTAACTCTCATAAGATAGGCCCTTTAAAATGTCTTTTCTTTATGTTTATTTGCCATGGGATTTTTTTTTTTTTTTTTTTTTTTGGTTTTAGTTTTGCTCACACATTTTTGCTCTGTGTGACAAAATTGAGCTTGGGGGAAAAAAATCACAGAGGTTATTATGTCAGGGATCCCAAATGGTTAGATGACCCTTCAGTAAAAAAACCTAAGGGTTCTTTGTTTTTCTTATAGTTGCTCAGGCTTTAATTCTACTGAAAAGTGACTGGAAAAGCCATTCTATGAAACGACTCTTTAATATTTGATAAACGAGTCAGTCTGATGGGCCTATATTGTCACATCAGTCATGCTTCTCAGCTAAGACTGCATATTTTCACATGGGATGGTCATTAAGCAAACCTTTCAGGATGACAGGAATTCAGTTACTCTGTCTCATTTCCCAGAAGGAAGAATAATGGAATAAAATCTGGAGAGTTAAAAGGAAAAGGAAAGTGTGTTGCACACACACACACACACACAACACTTCTTTCTAACGTATGTCTTTGCAACATAATTTGTCACAAAGAGCTACATACGAAGTGAATAGGAGACATTTATTCCTAAATCCTCATGACACTTTAATGAGATAGCAGGAGAATATTATTATTTCACCCTTAATGATTGGGAAAATTGAGGCAAAGGGCTGCTGAAAAATATATTGAATATTACACTATTAATCTGAATTAAAAGACCGGAACTTGCTCAAATAACCTAGTTTGGGGAAATGAACGTAAGATGGGGAGTGAAATGGACAATATAGACACCAGATAGCTTCCATCTGGATCCAGATGTTATTTCCATTCTACTCTAAGTAGCACTGCTTTTAACCACAGACTAAGAGAGCTCTGGTCTCTCCCTGGAGAAATCAAACCGTCAGACTTCTCCCCTGGATTGCTCCCCCCGATCACACACTCCCACACTCACGCTCTGTACACAAACCTACCAGCTGCCCACCAGAAACAGCTGTCTCAAGACAGGTCTGTCAAGGGAAGTCTTTCTATGGATGTACAACCGCTGGCAGCAGCAGGAACCCTTCACCTAAATTGTTCCTTTGACCTCAGTTCCAACTTTTGGCTCTGACCCAGATAATACATACATACCCATTGTAGAAAATATAAAAAATACACAGAAATCTTTTTTAAAAAATCACTCATAATCTCACTACCCATGCGTGCCACAACTACTGAAACCTGCGCACCTAGAGCCGGTGCTCCGCACCGAGAGAAGACGCTGCAATAAGTCTGTGCACCGCAATGAAGAGTAGTCCCTGATGACCGCAACTAGAGAAAGCCTGAGCACGGCAACAACGATCCAATGCAACCAAAAAAAAAAAAAAAATCTCACTACCCAAAGTGATGTCTGACAATATTTTGATATTGTGTAAAAAACAAAGTTTAATCTAAATATTCATTTGGGTTCACACTGTACTTGGAATTTTGAGTCCTGCTTTACTTTTTTTAAACTTAACTTTATATTGTGAACATTTCTCTATGTCATAAAAACATTCTTTGTAATCACCACATACATCTAGTCCATAAAAAATAATGATTATAGAGATCAAGGAGAAACCACAAAACCGAAGGAGAAAATAGTAAACAATCTCAAAGTTGAAGATGAAAGAATGATCATTCCAATTACTGATTTTCAAATCCTAAAGGTTATGGGGGAAAATGTTCAAGAAAAAATTAGAAACTAGTAAAAAAGGAATGAAGCTACTTTGATAAACGTATAAAATAGCGAAAAGATAGTTGTTAGCAAAGACATAACATATAAATACCAAGAAAATAACTTTTATTGTGCAGCACCAAATTATATTGGTGAGGTTAATGTAGTTTTACTAAATAATAAAAGGGAAATGCCTACATTTTAAAAAGATGCCTAGAGAAACTATGCATAAAGGAGCTCATTAACTGTATGATATTCCTAACATGGCGTTGCAGGTTCTAACAGATTCCCTACATGAGTTCTGCGAGGACTTAGAAAAAGAGGTGGGCAGTATGTTAATGGCAGAACTGTCCAACTCCTCCCCCCACACGCCACCAAAGATCATTCACAAGAGCAAAAAAATACAACAAAAAGTGGTAATATTTAATCTCTAGCAAAATATTTTGTGTTCATTGGAGATTGATCCTGATACTACCAGTCCCTCCCTTTTGCTTCAGAGCATCTCTCACTTCCCAATTACATCCACGGGGGTGGGCTGGACCTGGGCTAGAGCTGGGAGGAAAGAGCTCAGTTAAGGGACCTGGAGAAGACTGCGATTTATTGCTAGGATGATGGGCTGTGGAGTCTGACAGAACTACATTCCAATCCGAGGTTGTCACTTCTAGCTCTGTCACCTGGGCAAGTGACCCAAACTGTCTGCAGTTCCCTTTCCACATTTATATAGTATAGGTAATAAAATCTGTTTCTCACAGTTGTTTCATGAAAGTTGGTTATTGTCATTTATACTTCACTTTCATGTTTTCACATATTTCTACTTCCCCTTTTTTGACCATGGAATTGTAGTTCATTTCAACAGTGGTTCTGGCTTCTTCTTGTTTGTTTCAACTTCATTAATAATACACTGGACTTGGGGCTTCCCTGGTGGCACAGTAGTTGAGAGTCCGCCTGCTGATGCAGGGGACACGGGTTCGTGCCCCGGTCCGGGAAGATCCCACATGCCACGGAGCGGCTGGGCCCATGAGCCATGGCCGCTGGGCCTGCGCGTCTGGAGCCTGTGCTCTGCAACGGGAGAGGCCACAACAGTGAGAGGCCCGCGTACCGAAAAAAAAAAAAAAGAACTCATGGATTCAAGAGAAATCACGAAAGAAATTATAAAATATTTTTATATGTACAACAACGTATCAAATCTTGTGGGTAATTAGAAAGGTAATGGTAATTGGAATGAAATGCATATATGTAGATGAATTTATTTAAAATATAAGAGATTGAAAATGATTGAGCTACATGTGCAATTCAAAAAGCTAGGAAAAAACAAAGTAGAAAAGGAAAATTATGAAATTAACCATGGAAATTAAAGAAACAGAAAAAATAATAAAAATATAGATTATCAGCAATACCAAAGGCTGGTTTTTGGAAATAATCCAGACAAGGCAATTTATGGAAAGAAAGTAATGGGCCAATCTCACGAATTTAGATGCAAAATTTCTAAATTAAATACTAACAAATCACATGCAAAAATGTATAAGAAATACATTGTGATCAGAGGTGCAGCCATTATGGAAAGCGATACGGAGGTTCCTCCACAAATTAGAAATAGGATTGCCATATGATCTAGCAACCCCATTTCTGGGCATATATCCAAAAGAATTCAAAGCAGGATCTCAAAGATATATTTGCACACCCACGTTCATTTCAGCCCTATTCACAATAGCCAAGAGGTGGAAGTAACTCAAACGTCCAAAAACAGCTGAATGGGTAAAGGAAATGTGGTATATATATATACGATGGACTACTATGCAGCCTTAAAAAAGGAAGGAAATCTTATCACATACTACAACATGGATGAACCTTGAGAATACTGTGCTAAATGAAATAAGCTAGTCACAAAAAGATGATACCATATGATTTCACTCATATGAAGTATCTAAAGTAGTCAAAACCATAAAATCGGAAAATAGAAAGGTGGTTACCAAGAGCTGGTGTGAGGACAGTAGTAGAATTAGTGTTCAGTGGGTATAGAGTTTGAGAGTTGCAACATGAAAAAGTTGTAGAGGTCTGCTGTACAACAATGTGAATATACTAAACACTTCGTAGCTGTACACTTAAAAATGGTTAAGATAGTAAACTTAATGTTATATGTTTTTTACCACAACTTAAAAAAACCAGCAAGACCTGGAAGCAACCTAAATGTCCATGGATAAAGAAGATGTATGTATGTGTATATATATATATATATATATATATATATATATATATAAAATGGAATATATAAAATGGAATACTACTCAGCCATAAAAATGAATGAAATAATGCCTTTGCAGCAACATGGATGGACCTAGAGATTATCATACTAAGTAAGTCAGAAAGAGAAAGGCAAATATCATATGATATCACTTACATGTAGAATCTAAACTATGACACAAATGAACTTATTTACAAAACAGAAACAGACTCACAGACATAGAGAACAGAATTGTGGTTGCCAAGGGGGAAGGGGCAGTGGGGGAGGGATGGACTGAGAGTTTGGGGTTAGCAGATGCAAACTATTATATATAGGATGGTTAAACAACAAGGTCCTACTGTATCACACAGGGAACCATATTCAATATCCTATAATAAACCATAATGGAAAAGAATACCAAAAAGTGTATATATATGTGTATATATATATATATATACACTCAGACACTGGAGGGAAATGATCTGGGTTCCAGTCCCAGTTCTACCACTTATCTATGTAACCTTGGGTAAATTACTTTTCTTTAGTTTCTTATCAAAATTAGGATAAGTACAGACCGTTAAAAACAAAGAAAAAACACTGTGACCAAGTAAGGTTTATCCCAATACCTGTTGGTCTAAAATCCACCATATTAACAGATAAAAGAATCAATAAATACAGGAAAACTTTGTTAAAAATCAACACTTGAAATGTTCTTCTCTATGATTTATGTGGCTTTTCTTTCTCTTCCTTTAGGTCTCTGCTCAAATGTTGACTTATCAGTGAGGCCTTTTGGGACCATCCTGCATACACTAACACCTGCCCACCCTACCATTCTTTAACCCTGCTCTATATTTCTTCATAGCAGTACTTCCCAGGCATAAAGATAATGGAAGAAATCACAAAGATAAAAATAGAGAAATTTGACTACTTAAAAATGTAAAACTTCCTTATGGAGAACAGTATGGAGGTTCCTTAGAAAACTAAAAATAGAACTACCATATGACCCAGCAATCCCATTACTGGGCATATACCCAGAGGAAACCATAATTCAAAAAGACACATGCACCCCAATGTTCATTGCAGCACTATTTACAATAGCCAAGACATGGAAACAACCTAAATGTCCATCAACAGAGGAATGGATAAAGAAGATGTGGTACATATATACAATGGAATATTACATAGCCATAAAAAGGAATGAAACCGGGTCATTTGTAGAGACACGGATGGACCTAGAGTCTGTCATACAGAGTGAAGTAAGTCAGAAAGAGAAAAACAAATATTGTATATTAATGCATATATATGGAATCTAGAAAAATGGTATAGATGACCTTATTTGCAAAGCTGAAGTAGAGACACAGATGTAGAGAACAATGTATGGATACCAAGGGGGAAAGGGGGTGAGTGGAAGGAATTGAGAGATTGGGATGGACATATATACACTATTGATACTATGTATAAAATAGATAACTAATGAGAACGTACTGTATGGTGCAGGGAACTCTACTCGATGCTCTGTGGTGACCTAAATGGGAAGGAAATCCAAAACAGAGGGGATATATGTATACATATAGCCGATTCACTTTGCTGTACAGTAGAAACTAACACAACATTGTAAAGCAGCTATACTCCAATAAAAATTTTTTAAAAAGTCAAATCACTATGTCGTACACCTAAAACTAGCATAATATGATACATTAACCATATTGCAATAAAAATTAAAAATAAATAAATTAAAATTTTAAATTTTTTATTGGCGTATACTTGATTTATAATACTGTGTTAATTTCAGGTGTACAGCATGGTGATTCAGTATTTTTGCAGATTATATTCCACTATAGGTTTTTACAAGATAATGGGTATAATTACCTATGCTGTACAGTATACCCTTTAAATTAAAATTTTTAAAAATAAAAATGACTGGAGCTATCTTCGGTGCTACCACTTAAAAAACAAACAACTGTAAATGGAGTGTAACCTTTAAAAATTGTACAAAAAATAAAATTCTTTTAAAAAGCCCACTCCAACTATTAAGATTTACCCAGAAAAGAATTCTAAGCCTGTTTTTTAACAAAACATTTTCCTTTTTATAATTAAAAAAAAATACACATTAAAACACTTTCCAAGGTCACTTATTTTGATATATTCCCCAAATGAAAATTACATATAAATAGCATCTCAAACTCTCTGACAACACTCCCTGAGAAGTTAGGTCACATTAGTTCGCTCTGTTCTGTCTTTGCTAACTCTACTTCACTTCTTTCAAATCAAACTGATATGGTTAAAAATGACATGCCTGAAAGGTCCTTATGTTCACTTTTACTGTATATATTATATCAACTTTATGAAATAAATAATTCACAAAATATTGCAATCCAAAAAAAAAATGTAAAACTTCTTGATGCCAAAAAAACATAATAAGCAAAATTAATAGCCAAGTTTAAAAACAGGGGAAAATATTTATCATCAATATAACTGGAGAAAGGGAATGAGTTCATAAGTACAAATAAGAAATTTTTTTTAGCAGGAAAAAGTGAGAAAAGGACATGGACAGATCAATCCATTTACAGAACATGAATTGATTAAATTTTTGAAAAAAGATCAACCTCACAAGTATTCTAAGAAATGCAAAATTTAAAGAGATGCTTTTTTAAAAACAAAAATCTTTGGAATAAAATGATTTTAAAAGGAATACAACTCCATGTGGTAAAACAGGTCCTCATGTCCTGCTGGTGAGAATATAAAATGATGCATATTTTCTTACATTAGTTATGCATTGCTGAGTAACATGTTACTACTAAACTTAGTAGCTCAAGGCCACCAATGAACATCTATCATTTCACAGTTTCTGTGGGTCGGGATCCGCGAACTGCTTACCTTGCCACTCAGGAAGGGCAGTCTGTAGCTGGGGATGGTCATTGCAGGCTCAAGCAGGGGAGGAGAACCTACTTTTAGGCTCACTCACGTGGCTGTTGGCTGGCCTCAGCGGCTAATGGCTATTGGCCAACAAGCTCAGTTCCTTGCCATGTGGAGTTCCCCATTGGCTGCCGGCGTATACCTAAAACATGGCAGCTGGCGGCTCTCAGGGCCAGTGACCTGAAAGAGCGTCCAAGACAGAAGCCACAGTGTCTTTTATAACCTAACCTTGCGGGTGACCTGTCATCACTCTGCTGTATTCTCTTGGTCACACAAATCAATCCTGGTAAAATATGGATCAGGACTACATAAGGGTATGAAGATCAGGAAGCAGGGACCACTGGGGGCGCTCTTGAAAGCTGGTTACCACATTTTTTAAAAGCAAGTTGTCAATATTTAAAAGTTTATACCTACCCCTTGGTCCAGTAATATTAATTACTGTTCTAGCAATTTATTATAAGAGAATAACCATATATGTGGACAAATATTATGCCCAAGCGTGTTTACTATAGCACTTTTATAATAGTAAAATATAGAAATAATTTAAATGTGTAATAATAGAGGATTTTTTTTTTTCTTTTTGCGTACGCGGGCCTCTCACTGTTGTGGCCTCTCCCGTTGCGGAGCACAGGCTCCGGACGCGCAGGCTCAGCGGCCATGGCTCACGGGCCCAGCCGCTCCGCGGCATGTGGGATCTTCCCGGACCGGGGCACGAACCCGTGTCCCCTGCATCGGCAGGCGGACTCTCAACCACTGCTCCACCAGGGAAGCCCAACAGAGGATTTATTGATCAAACAAATGGTAATAGTATATGATGGACTACTATGTATCCATCAAGAGTGATTTTGAAGAATTTTCATATAATGGGAAAATGATGATATAATGCTTTTTTTTTAAAGGCAGGGCATAAAGATTTGTATAGAATATACTTACTATGTAAACATTAAAATGCATACATAATTATGTTTTAAAAAGATTGGGTATACTTTAATGCA
This sequence comes from Delphinus delphis, assembly GCF_949987515.2. Lineage (NCBI taxonomy): Eukaryota > Metazoa > Chordata > Mammalia > Artiodactyla > Delphinidae > Delphinus > Delphinus delphis. The sequence continues at coordinate 21,890,361 of NC_082700.1, forward strand.
GTGAGAAGACAAAATAACACATATGTAATATTCCAAGCACTCACCCCTCCTACTCCACCAAAAAAGTTTAACCTGTGTCTCATTATGAAGAAATAATCAAACAAATCTAGCTTGTGGGACATATTGCAAAATGATGGGTCTGCAATCTTTAAAAATGTCAGTGGTAGGAAAGACAGAAAAAGACTAGAGAATTGCTTCCAATTAAAAGAAGATGCAATGGATTTTCCTCGATTAACTTTTGGATTTTTTTTTTAAGGTATATTAGAACAGTACCTGAGGAAATTCGAACATGGACTTTATATTAGATAACAGCATTGTATCAACGTTATATTTCCCGAATGTGATCATACTATTATGATTATGGAGAAGACTGTTATTGTACTTAGGAGATCCATGCTAAAGTCTTTAGAGTTGAAGCGTCATGCAGATAACTCTTGCGTGTATATGTGTGCGTGTGTGTGTATGTGTGTGAGTGTGTGTGTTAACAATTGGTAAATCTAGGTGAAGGGTACAAAGTGTTCATCTTACTATTCTTGCAATTTTTCAAATGATTTGAAAGTTGAAGAAAATAATCTTTTAAAGGTAAATACAGGGCTTCTCTAGTGGCGCAGTGGTTAGGAATCCGCCTGCCAATGCAGGGGACACAGGTTCGAGCCCTGGTCCGGAAAGATCCCACATGCTGCGGAGCAACTAAGCCCGTGCGCCACAACTACTGAGCCTGCGCTCTAGAACCTGTGAGCCACAACTACTGAAGCCCATGCGCCTAGAGCCTGTGCTGTGCAACAAGAGAAGCCACCACAATGAGAAGCCCGCGCATGGCAATGAAGAGTAGCCCCTGCTCGCCGCAACTAGAGAAAGCCCGCGCGCAGCAACAAAGACCCAATGCAGCCAAAAAAAAAAAAAAAAAAGTAAATGCAACCCTAGAAAGAATCGAGATAGTAAGAACAGCTTTATTTTGGAGTAAAATTAAGACAAACGTTTATACTTTTCTGTAGTTACACATTTTCACGATTTTAACATGCTAAGCCTGTTATTTTAATAATTGGCTAATAATAAATGTTGTATAAAAAGACAGATTTTTCCTCGTTAGGAATGTCCACTTGAGCTTTTGTACCTTATTCTATAATTCTTTAACTGACTTTATTTAACAAGGCAGAAATTTTGCCTTGAAACTGTAGTAAGATGACTAGGAGACAACATACACAACAGCCATATATATTGGTTGTAAAAGATCTAAGTTAACAATATGGATGACCCTCAAAAGCATTATGCTCATCATACAAAATGTCTTTAAAAAGGGCAAATATAGAGAGACAGAAAGTAGATTAAATGGATTGGGAGTGGGAATGGTGATTGACTATAAATGGGCATGAGGTTTCCTTTTAGGGTGATGGAAATGTTCTAAAATTAGATACAGGCGATGGTTGTACAACCTTGTAAATATACTAAAATTCATTGAATGCTCTACTTGAAACAGGTGGATTTTATTGGCATATAAATGATATCTCAGTTGTTTAAAAAATACAGATTAAAAGGCTTTAGCCAGATGAAACACACAATCTCAATTTGAAGAGACATAAAAGGTATGAGAAATCTATTAGGATTACTTGAGAAATAGCCAACAGAATCTTACTGTCCTATCCTTAGATTTTCCTTGTTTTTATCAAGAGACGCGTTATTAATTCAGACTTCCTGGAGTCATTTAGATGTAAAGGAATACCTGATTTATAGACTAATTCTCTAAAACATATTTTATAAATTTAAAATACACAGGCTAGTAGTGGATCACAGAAGACTCATTGCTTAATTAATGGATTAAGCTGCTTTGTAACTATAGTTTCAAATTTTATTTCTTTCAGCAATTGATTTTTGAATGTTTACTATGGCCAGTTTTAGAGGTAACCACCAACATATAATTGTCTGTATAGAGGTGATGGTACAGGTAAATACTTAAAAATGCTCTTTGGAGTCAGGTTTATAGGTTAATTTATAAGCATATCCTTTCTTCAAAAAATAGGTAATACCAATGCAAATTTACTCTAGTCCATGAGTCACAGTGGTTAATGTAGTCTGAATTAGTGACGTATCACTGTGTTCTCAAAAGTGTTAATGAGGTTATTCTTGGTAAATTTTAATGCGTCTATAAAATACTAATTAAAAGATATTTGATCAGAATTAGAAAATCATATTCTAATTCCAATTGTGGCAATCAGTTCTGAGGTACTGTGATAACCAGACACCTCGTCTAGTTCCTCTTGGACCTGTCTCTTACTAGACCACTCACTAATGCCACACAGGCCTTGACTGACTTTATTTAAGTGTGAGAGGACAGTTCTTGGTCTGGCTCATTGGTGTGGAACACCATCAGACCAGTATCTATTGGATTTATTGGATAAAGTATAACAGACTTAGACAACCCCCTCAATAGTGTTACCAGACTAGACTTTTTTTCTCTTTTGGTCTAGACCAAATTCTAAAGGATTTGCCATCCCTCATGCACACACTGTAATGGGGAATGGAGGACCCGACTGGAGTTGACTGAGAGGTTCAAGATGGTCTGGGAATGCAAACTGCCCACAGGAAATTCACATGCAGATAATGAGGTGATGGTTGTCCCTGCAATACTGATTAAAATGCACTTCAATCTCTGCAATAGACTTTGGGCTCTGCTTTTCTGGCCCTGGGACTGCCATAGCCAAGTTAGTAGGAGAGGGACCTTTCGTGAACAGGACCAGGAAGTTTAAGCTTTTAAAATGGTCCTTAGCTTCCTTGTTGAAAATGGAGCTCAAGCTTTTGTTTTAAAAACTTCGTTTAGGGCTTTAAATGTGAAGCTGATAACTTATTACTGTCATTTATCTTTAAACGTAAAATCCCCTTTCTAGTCTTTCTCCTTATGGAATATTCTGTCACTATATAGATAGTGGGCTGTCATAGAATAAAAATCAGTGAATGTTAAACATGTGAGATATGGACATAGTTTTATCCTAGGGTTGGTTGTTTGCTATCATGACATTTGTCAGGGGATAAGTAGCCTCGAAGAACCTTTTGTCTGTTGTTATTGCCCCTTCTTTCTGTTAAGTTTGGTGTATTTTATTAGTAATATTGCTAGATTTAATTACACCAGGAACCCAGAGGCTTTTCTCCTCCCAAATGTCTGCCATTAAAAAATGAACAAAAGCAAAAACCCAACAACAAAAAATTAAGACAACCAACAAAACTCATACACTTACTCAGAATCAATTATCATACTAAAGAGCTATAACTGCAGGGTTTTTTGCATCTGTATCGGGCACTACCATAGGCTTGTTCCCCAGCAGATGTATGCATCAATGAGGCAGCATGGTTTCTAAACTACATTGTTGCTATTGTTTCACATTAAAATTTTTCTCATCTAATTTCTGAAGATCCATATTGTGCCTATAGGTAACTGCTGGATTAAGAGGTGCTTGCAATGACTTGGAAGTCTCTGGTTAGGTTCAACCTGGAGGAAAAATGTCTTTGGTGAAACGTGAACCAAATTGTTCTCCTGCTGCTTTCCATTTGTCCTTTGTTTAAAATAAGGTTATATAAATACACCTTCGAGCTGGGGGTGAGGGTCCGGGGTAAGGTTGCCTCCTTTTGTGCCCTCACTGATGTATAAAAGACCATTGAACAGGCAATTTTGTCTCCTACAGAACAGGCAGTAGGTATTCAATTAATGATATTGAACTTGGGTCAATTTTATCTTTCCTATTTCTAGTTCTTCTAAGGAGACCTTCCCATTATCTCATCCTTACCAGTATAGCAGACCACAAATTATTATATATTTTGAGTTAATTCTACTTACTTTCCAGGGAAAAACATTTTAACCCAATAAGGTGAAAAATACCTGCAATATAACTCAGATGAGATCAGCCATGACTGTCAATATGTATTTGTGGAATGTTAAATTAAAAAACCAATTAGTTGATGTCCTTTTACTTGCTTTTATATTTTATGTTTTTGCAACAGTTTCTTATTCATGAAGTACAACTCATCACGTACTTAGGATGAACAAAATAGCAAGTGGTGTTATCAGTTGACTGATGCTGCACAATTGTCACCAGGAAGAAAATGAGATATTACTATTTGGGGATTTCATTAAAGTGAAGATGGTTGTAATCTCAATTTCTGAGGTATGGTGAGGGAAATGGGAGTGGAGGGAGGGGCAGGTTGGAGCACCGGACATGAAGGGAAGAGAAAGAGGTATGGGGAATGATGTCTATTATAAAATCTATTCAGCCTCCAAAACATTTTTGACTTGTAGATCAAAGCCATTTGAAAATATGTTAAGGCCTGAGTAAGGCCTGAGTCTTAAGAGAGTGACTCGTCTGGTACAACTAGTAATAAGATGAATGTTAAGCTCATGTCTTATTAGAACAGAGTCACTGGAAACAGTGCCAAAGACTGTTCTCTCTGGACATTTTAATAATGCAGAACTGGTTCAGCTACAGAATCATTAACATTAAAAAAGAATTTATTGAACACTTGTATACAGGGCTAAATATTACGTACTTAATTTTTTAAAATAAATTTATTTATTTATATATATTTTGGCTGCGTTGGGTCTTCGTTGCTGCATGCGGTCTTTCCCTAGTTGTGGCGAGCAGGGCCTACTCTTTGTTGCGGTGCGCAGGCTTCTCATTGCGGTGGCTTCTCTTGTCGCGGAACACAGGCTCTAGGCGCGCAGGCTTAGTTGCTCCGCAGCATGTGGGATCTTCCTGGACCAGGGCTCGAACCCATGTTCCCTGCATTGACAGGTGGATTCTTAACCACTGCGCCACCAGGGAAGTCCCATGTACTTAATTTTAAAAACATATCCATAATAATAAACAAGGTAGCTTCTTTATTTTAACCTTAGTTATAGAAAGAAGGTTGCTTTTTATTATACTGACAATTGTAGGGGAGGAAAAAGAATTCTTCCTCTACCCTTCTGAGTTTTTAGATGAGGCCCTTGTTATAAAAGACAGATTAATATTAAGAGAACTACAAACAAGAATTGAAAATTAAGAGAAAAAAAACCTAGAAGTTTATTAGCATGTATACCTTATGCATACATGGGAGATGCCCAGGAAAAATGAGTAACTCTCCCAGGTGGCTTAAAATTCAGGATTAAATACCGTCTTAATAGGAAAGGGTAGGGGGGCTATAGGTCTCTTATGGCAGAGTTAGTGACTTTTAGGAAAGATGAATGGACCGGACCCTTAGAAGCACAGATGGGAGGTGTGGTAGTTTGTGATGAAGTTTGTCTGAGTGTGGTGCCGACTTCTAGTTCTCTCTCCTGTGATGAGTCCATCTTCCCTGGTTGATGAAACTCCCGGGGAGGGGATTTATAACAATTGAGCTCCTTCTGGAGGATCTGTCTTTAGGCAGATAAGGGAAGTTCAGAGAAAGCCTCTCCCTGCATTTGCTGTTTTTCAAGTGCCTACAGCGCAAAATATTAATATACCAAAGTGGGGCTTCCCTGGTGGCGCAGTGGTTGAGAGTCCGCCTGCCGATGCAGGGGACACGGGTTCGTGCCCCGGTCCGGGAAGATCCCACATGCCGCGGAGCGGCTGGGCCCGTGAGCCATGGCCGCTGAGCCTGTGCGTCCGGAGCCTGTGCTCCGCAACGGGAGAGGCCACAACGGTGAGAGGCCCGCGTACAGCAAAATAAATAAATAAATAATATACCAAAGTGGCATATTTTGGGGTGGTATGCCTTGCTACCCTTCACAATCATTAATAAAAGGAAAAAGTGTTTCATGTGGAGAGAAATGCAAAAATAATAGCAGACCCTCATTTGGTATTAAGACTTCAAAATGGAAGTTTTGACCAATAAACAGGTAGTAAGTTTTTTAGATGTATTAACTAAGTCAGACTTTAAAAACTGATCATTTTATCTGAAATTATTCATTGTAGTCTTTGTATGAGCTCTGTGACTAGTCATGCCAAGTAAGTTTCTTAGAAGATAGTTCTGGAGCTCATCTGAGTGGACTGAAGCACGTGAATTCTCCATATCCTGAAGCCAGAATGTAAGGAATGCACTTCCAGAATCCACAGAGGCTAAGGACTCCAGTTCTAAACAGTATTTAACATAATGCTCTGTCCCTAAACAAATGCAAAGCTACCAGAAAAGAGGATGCAGATTCAACTCGTATCTTCTTACCATTTTCACTGAACTTTGCTTCTTAAAAAAAAAAAAAAAAAATTGCTTGGGGCATGATGTTCCATGAAAAAGAGTAACCAGCAAGTTGTTATAAGCTTAGGCTGGGCAAGGAGAATTTTACAGAGATCAAGTAAAGAACGGAGAAGGAAATATAATACCATTGTATGCCCTTGACCAAAATTTTAATAGTGAGCTTGTTTCCTAATGTCATAATTTCTGAACCTAATGTTCTGCAGAAACATCTTGTGAGAAGTTCAGTAGTGAAAGTTCATATGACAAATTATGTTGACAATATTATTGTGTAATGTGGGATTTAAGAAATTCTTTACAAGTACTGATTGAGTTACTATCATATGCTTGACAATAAAGAGAACTTAGCTCCCTTTCCAAGATGCTTTTCATTGGAAGTATTCCTTTGAAAATGCTTGTTTTTCTTTATTAAATAATTTAGGATCAACACTGGGTACCATACAGTATTATTACCCCATTTAATTCAAAATATGTATTCACAGAGGTGTAATTCAACAACCATTTTTGTGTGTCAGTTATGACTTGGATAAATAGGGTGTTTAGAAACTCTTTCAAAACATCAAACTTAAACCACTGAGTTGGCATTATGGTATGATCCCATTCCTGTCTATAAATAACTGGGGCAAGAAAGCACCTGGACCTTTGCTTCCAGTTTTTGATGGAAAGCTTTGCTGGCATCTTTGCAATTATCTTTATGTTTAACTTCGTGAAGGGGCTGAGTCAGTTATACATTTAATTTTCTTGAATTTGACAAGTGTGCATATAATGCATGTAATAAATCAGTTTTGTTAGGCTCTTTCTTCTAAATCCCATCTCACGCTTTTCTCTGAAATTCCAACCTTTCCCCTTTAATTGTTCTAATTTTATCATTCACATAGGAAGGTTTTGTAAACACCTTCCATAGGCAAACAGTACATTTAATGATCTACGGTCATCCTATTAATTAATTAATTAATTTATTTATGGCTGCATTGGGTCTTCGTTACTGTGCGCGGGCTTTTCTCTCCTTGTGGCGAGCGGGGGCTACTCTTCGTTGTGGTGCGTGGGCTTCTCATTGCTGTGGCTTCCCTTCCTGCGGAGCGCGGGCTCTGGGCACGTGGGCTTGAGCAGTTGCAGCACACGGGCTCGGTAGTTGTGGCTCACAGGCTCTAGAGGCAGGCGCAGTAGTTGTGGCACATGGGCTTAGTTGCTCCGCAGCATGGGGGAATCTTCCCAGGCCAGGGCTTGAACCCGTGTCCCCTGCATTGGCAGGCGGACTCTTAACCACTGCACCACCAGGGAAGTCCTACGGTCATCCTAGTAAAAGGATTTTATCTTGTGTTTCTGACTCTAATTTAGCTTGCATGTATCTAAGATTTTCTTTTCATTTTATTCAAACGTATTAATCCGAAAAGATTTTGGCCTTTATGCCTACTGATTTCTTGTTTTTCTTCTACAATGAAATTAACTGGGAATGTCAATTTAAGTATAAGTTACCGAAAACTATTTTATTGTTTTTCTTCTCCTAAAAGATAACCCAGAGTAGAAGGAGAAAAGTGAATGACCAAAGGAAAATTCCACACTGAGGAATGACTTCAACAGCCATTCTTTTTTCCTTGAACTTTGAGACTGGAGATATACCTAAGTGTTTGTGAACCTAATCCTTAAATACAAAGAAATACTGACTGCCATGATTTGTTTGTACTTCTTTAACTGGTTTTGGTTCATGTATGGTGGAAGGACAGAGGTCTTCTTGGAATTATGATACAGAGAAGGATAACAAATTTGTTTGTTTCGGTAACTTTAAGTATTCAACAACATGTACAAATACAAATTGGTCCTTAGAACATGTTGGAAAGACTAGATTATTATTGTCCCTATTTTACAGGCTCTCATGTTAAATGAACACTAATTGCTAAAATGGGAAAACATTTATCTTGTCCTGTATAGACAGTGTTCCTCAATTATGTGTGATTAATGCCTTTTTTTCCCCAAGCATTTGACATCTGTTTTTGATCAGTGAAGGATCATCCAACTTATCAAGCTGTTGTTCTATTCATTTATGTCCAATTCCTATGCAGCCACAGTAGAGACTCTAAAATGTTCATTCTTTCCTAGAATGTCTCTGCATCAGGAGAAAATGGTGCTCCTAGATTCTTTGGAAAAATTAAAACGTGAGTATTATGTAGAAATTTAACTTGGGAGCTAGAATTGGCAGGAACCTGATTTAACAATGTGTCTCAAGAGGCAGCTGTGAAGTAAGAGGTGGTTACACGGTATGGATTTGTGTCTTAGCCCTACTACTTGTTGTTGTGAGGCCTCAAACTCTCTGTACCCCACTTTCCTCACTTGCAAAATGGGGTAATTATAGTTTGTACATTATACAGTTGTGAGAATTAGAGATAAAACACTGAAAGCTGTTAGAAAATGTGTGGTTGAGAGTAGGCATTAAATAAATATTAGCTATCATTTGGGGAGACCTGGAGGATTATTTGATTATAAACTTAAAAAAACCCCTAAATTAACAAATTATTTCTTTTTTCAATGTCACTTCACAGTTCTGTAGCGGAAGTTAGAAATGATTTTTTTTTGAGTTGCGAGAAAATTCTCCAAATTAACACATTCGTAAGTCAGCAAAGACCGACTGTGGAAGCATGTGTAACATTTACATTGGTTCAAACAGGGAAGAAGTCTTTTATCCTCCTCATGTAGAAGAAATTCTATATGCAATCAGTGTGTGTGCAGTGTATCTTCACTGGCATTCGAAAGCATTAAAAGAACACTCCCTAATTTCCAAAAAAGCTTTGAAAAATACTAGTCTCTAGAGGTCAGACTGCTTTTTCAGAAAAATCCCTCAGCACAGAGGCATAGAATCTGAAATTAAGAGGGCCTGAGTACCCAGATTTAGGCATAAACCTTGGATGAGTTATTTAACCTCTCTGGGATCACTTACTTCTAAAATGTGAACGATAATGCCTCCTCCCTCAAAGGGTAGAATTTAACAAGCTAATGTATACCAGTGTGCCTTCTGAACCATAAATTCAAATTTCTGTACTTTTTTTCATTTTATAATCGTGTCTCCTTTGAGGATATAAAATTGTTTAGCTGACCAGAAACATTTATATTGAAAATTTAACAAGTGCTGCAAAATTTAATCAGTTACAAGCTAAGCTATACTCATTGAAATTTGAATGAAAAGTTTCAAAATAAGTATTTTTGTGCAATTTACAAAAGTCAAATAGCACATATGACTCCTGGTCTCATGTAAAGAATTTTCTAGGCAGCAAATTGATTTATAAACATGCTGTAATATCCCTGTGCATAAATTTCATAGGTAAAAATGTGTGACTTTTTTCATGTTTTTAACTCATTATTGAAAGATTTTATTTTTTTTTTTTCAGATGACATTTAAAAGTTACAGATAAGTACTATTGCAGGACTGAAGCACTGGTTAGCCAGAAAAATTACTGGAGTGGATCAGTGGTGTATTTTCTGCACCCATTTCTCTTTAGTATTTATCTTTGCACTCACAGCCATTCTGAGTCCGAGTATTCCCTTCCTGTTCTTTAAGGGCATTACTTTTGGAGAATTAATTGGTTTTAAATACAGATCTATTTCACAGTTCTCACAAATAGGTAAATTGAGTTATAATGGTCAGGAAATTTTCTATTTTATGGTAGAAAAAAGTCTAAACATAGTGAAACTGAGCAGGCACCCTGTGGGGCTCCCAGGCACAGAGGCCCTTTTTGTCCCCCCCCTTTTTTTCTTTTTTTACATCTTTATTGGAGTATAATTGCTTTACAATGGTGTGTTAATTTCTGCTTTATAACAAAGTGAATCAGCTATACATATACATGTATCTCCATATCGCTTCCCTCTTGCATCTCCCTCCCTCCCACCCTCCCTATCCCACCCCTCCAGGTGGCCACAAAGCACCGAGCTGATCTCCCTGCGCTATGCGGCTGCTTCCCACTAGCTATCTACCTTACGTTTGGTAGTGTATATATGTCCCCATTTCTTATAGGCAAGACTCCACCTCTGTGACCTTCCTTGAGTTCCAAAGGGTGGATTCGCACAGCTGCTAATCAAGGGAGGAGCCACCAAGAAACCACCTGAGGCGAGATTAAAGGGACCAGAGAAGCTCATCAAGATGAGGACACGAGCATCTGAGAGGAGATTGAGGAAGTGCAGGCCCTGCTCACACCCTAATCTTGTCAAAGACCCCGCCTTTGAACCCCTGTTACAAAATCCTTTCATCGAATCATCTGGGGCTGAGACATTTTTCTGAGGCAGAAGCCCAGTGTGTCTTCCTTTGCCTGGCAAAGCAATAAAGCTATCTTCTTCTACTTCATCCAAACTCTGTCCCCAAGATTTGATTCAGCACCGGTGTACAGAGAGGTGGAGCTTTCGGTAACAATGGGGTTTGCAATGTCACAATAGCAAGATTTAAGTGAACACTGCACTATGGACTAATCTTTTCCACAATAGAGAGTAATTCAGAACTATACCTTTAGAATGTAAACAGGTGAAATGCAGTCTTTCAAAAGACAAAGGGTAACTCCAAGTACTGGGTTCAAAGGAATTAATGACTTAATTGCACATAGCAGTGTGCATTTGATATTAATGTAAAAAAAATCCAGACCTTTTAGACTAAAAGGTGGTAACATGATAACAACATGGGGTTGTTCAAGTGCTTCTGCTTGTTTTTATGGACTTATATTTATGTATTGCTGGTCATAGAAATGTTGGCAACTGGAGAAAGGGGAGGGAGAGAGCGCGATGTTTCTCAAACGCAGGTTGCCGTAATTGCAGAGCTGCTCGTCATATCTCAGTGGGACTTGATGCAGCCTAACCAGGAATTTGAAGGTGATATGGCAGATAAAAGTGAAACACATTTCAAAAGGCTGTATTTTCTGTGTCTTATGTTATCCTGGAAAAGTTAAAACAATAACAACTTTCTTTTAAAAGAAATAATATACCCACTAACCCCCAACATCAAAACAGCCCAAAATAACAATACTAATTACTACCTGTTATTAGAAGTATCTGCTCTTACAGGGTGATCTCAATGACTCATTCTGTCAACGCTGGAAGACTTTATTTTTTTATTTTTTATAAATTTATTTATTATTTATTTTTGGCTGAGTTGGTCTTCGTTGCACGCAGGCTTTCTCTAGTTGTGGAGAGCGGGGTTTACTCTTCATTGCGGTGTGCGGGCTTCTCATTGCGGTGGTTTCTCTTGTTGCGGAGGACAGGTTCTAGGCATGTGGGCTTCAGTAGTCGTGGCTCCCGGGCTCTAGAGAGCAGGCTCAGTAGTTGCGGCGCACGGGCTTAGTTACTCCACGGCGTGTGGGATCTTCGCGGACCAGGGCTCGAACCCGTGTTCCCTGCAGTGGCAGGCGGATTCTTAACCACTGCACCACCAAGCAAGTCCGGAAGACTTTATTACATGGTTTTCTTCTGCTTCAAACCCTATCATAGTTGGTATTTAGGCGGCAGGTATTTAGCTCAACACACCAGGGGGTGTTGGGCTGTTGTTTGGGGTAATTTAAAATTTTGACCTAAGGCAAGATTTTGAGCTATCTAGAGCATTTTCTTTCACACTAGCTCACAAACACATTTTGCCCTACTAAATTCTATTGCAGTTTCAGTTCATTAGGATACTTCCTATTTTCCGTTCAAAAACTGTTGAAAAAAGCATGTCAGAGTTGCATTTCAACAATGAATGGCGGCCATTAATCAGATGTATTTCTTGCAACAAAAGCTGTTGTAACATTAAAAAAGAAATTATTTTTGTAAAATACACAAATGGCCATAGTTATGTAAAAAAACCCCAGTCATTCATGTATTAATTCATGAGTAACATAAACCAAGTCCGGTCTTTTCAAGTGAATTTGATTTTTACTACCATGTCATTTTCAACATTTGTGAGCACCTACTTTGTACCTACTCCGGAACTCCACATTAAAAACACGTAGTCCTACCTTTTGGGTTTAGTGGGAGACACCACAGAAAAAGCAATATAGCAAAACTTTGATACAGGCTATACGGGGGTGTTGAGGGTGCGTTTCTATTCAGTAATAAAATGGTGATATTCCTAACCTCTTGGGGGACAGAATGAGGGGAAAAGTCTAGAGAAACCTAAAGTAACGTGTTGAATCGACAATTATGCCATTTATGTTTTAATAAGCTCAAAATAGGATTGTAGGTCTGGAAGTCTGTGAGTCTTACTGAAGCATAGGTCTAACCATAAACGTTCAGTTTCTCAACAACCTAAGTTGAAATAAAACCACATTTCTCCCTAGGGTTTTCTACTTTGTTGTTTTTTAATTCCTGGGCGAGAAGTACACTCTCGCCTAGCAGTAAACAATGCTTAGAGCTAGAATGTTTTGACGTGTAATGCCAGGGAAGCAACTTCCAGTAAACTGCCTCCCATCAAACCTAACATTCCTTCTGTAGCACCACGCTCAGATCCATGCAGGTTTTATTATTATTTTTTAAACTGGAATTGCAGATGGTTCTTTCTCTTTTCTAACCCTAAAGGGTAGTCTTCATTGATCATCGTGTTGCCACCATGACTAGGCCAGTTTGTCTTTTAAGTCAAACCTATGCATGCTACAGCCTGGACAATTAAACGAAATGCTATCCCTGCTGGAGATAAGCTCCACCTGTTGAGGTCAGTTATTTTACTAGGCCGGGCTACTGCTTCCCTCCAGGTAACGACGGATTGCAAGCGCTCCCTCTCCAGAGAAGAGCTCAGGCAGTTAACTGCAAACAGCTGCAATATCTGCCGGGCTGGCTAGCCCGTGGCCGTCGAAAGGCGAGGGGACCACATGGCAGCTGCAACTGCGCCGCACAAAAGGGAGCGTCTATCCCGAAGAGCCACCGGCCTTCCGCGGACCCTGCGGCTCCGAGCGCTGGGGCATCCTCCGAGGGGGCGAGGGCCGCGCGGGCCGGGGTCGAGCCCAGGTGCGGCGAGGAGGAGGAGGGCTCCTCCACGCGCCGAGGAAGAAAGCCTGACTCATGTCGTGGCGGCGGCGGACTCCTGGGAACTGAAACTCGTGATGCTGTTGCTGCGGAGAAAAGCCTCATTACCCATTCCGCAGGCGGGGGACACTACCCAGAGCGCTTACACCCGAGACCCGGGCGCCGGCGGCCTCCTCGAGCCCCTCCCTGCCGCGCCCCCTCCCCTGCCGCGTGCCTGCGCGCGCGCGCCGGCCGCGTGTGAAAAAGGAGCGGACACACCTAGCCTGCGCGCGCCCCGCACCCTGCCCCACCCCCATCAGGCCGACTCTCTCCGGCCGACCCGGTTTCGCTCCCCCGGCCGAAATTCCCCACCCCCCACCACCGCCGCCGCCGACGTCGTCGGCGCCTCCGCCAGCCTTCGGAAATTTCCGCCAGGAGACCCGGCGCTCGGCGAGGTTCGAAGACCCGCCGCCTCCTCCTCCGCCAGACCCGGCTTTATGTCTGCGGCGCCGGGGCGCATGCGCAGACGCCATCTTCCCTCCTTCTCCTCAGCCAGCCCCCTCCCCCCGCCACCGCCACCGCCACCGCCTCCTCTGGCCGGCAGTCGCCCCTCCTCCTCCTGCGCTCGGGCGCTGGTCCCTCCTCTGCCGATGCCGCGAGAGACCCGGGGATACGGTGGAGCCGGAGAAAAGCACTAGTAACAACCACCACAGCCCCCTCTCCGCCCGCCGCCCTCCCTCGGCACCCACCCACTCACCCGCCCCGTTCGCCGACACCGACCAACCCCACCTCTCGTTCCTTTGAACGGCGTCGGCTGCAGTCGCTGCAGCAGCCCCTCTGGCCACCAACGCCGCCGAGAAAGGAGTCGCCGCCGCCGCCTGCGGCCCCCTCCCGCCCGGACCGCGGGAGCAGCGGGGTGCGGACGAACCGGCTGCAGAGGAAGAGGACTAGAGCGGCTCGCATCGTCGGCGCTAGCGCACGTCCCGCCGCCCTCCGGGGAGGCTCGGGCGCCGGCCCCTTCCTCCCCGAGGACGTGTGCCGAGCCGAGGCGCCTGCCCAGAGGGAGGAAAATGCTCGGGCTCCATGGCTGCCAGTGATGGAGAGGTCCCTGGGCTCCCGCTGCCACCGCCGCCGCCGCGCCCCGGCCGTGCTCCGCGAGGACCCGGCGTCTCTGCGCGCCCGCCCGCGCCCCGTTGCTGGGCTCACCGTACCCGGCGCCCCGCCGCCGCCCCGCTTCGAGCCTCGCCGCGCCGGCCTCAGCCGCGGCCAGCGTTTCCTCACGGAGCAGCCGCCTCGAGCCCAGGGGGTTTGAAAGGGTCCGCAGGGCGTGGGGGGAGGGCCGAGCGGGGCCGGCGGGGCCGGGAGGGGAGGTTTGAGCCACAGTGAGCTCAGGGTTCGCCGGCGGCGGCGGGGCTGGGGGTGGCGAGGGGAAGGCGACACTCGCTCGGCGCCGCCGCCTTCGTGCAGAGCGACCGGGAGGGTTTTGCAGCGGCCGCCGCCGCCGCGGCGGGAGGAGGGGTGGAGGTGGCTTCGGAGTTGTCCGGAGAAGGTGGGCATTTCTCGGCTTTCCCACCCCCTCCCCTAGCCTCCCCCCTCCCCTGGTCTTCCCCTCCCTCCTTCCCCGCACCCCACGTGAAGCGGAATATAAAGGGGGGTGTGAGGCTAGAGGGGAAAGTGAATGGCGAAGGACTGAAGGGGTCCCCCCTTCGGGTCCCTGGCTGTTCTGTTCACCCTCGTTCATCCTCCCTTCCCGAAGCTCGCCCTCGAAGGCAGAAGCGGCCAGCGCCTTCGGCTGAGAAGGAGGAGGAGGAGGAATCGCGCCGGGCGGAGCGTCAGGTCCCGTTTTCCTCCTCGGCGTCTTGCATACAAAGATTACGGTGCCGAAGGAAATTGCACTCGCCTCCTCCGCCCCCCGGTACCCAGCACAATGCACCAGCCGCCCGAGTCCACCGCCGCCGCGGCCGCGGCCTCGGCCGCTGCAGACATTAGTGCTAGGAAGATGGCGCACCCGGCAATGTTGCCTCGAAGGGGCAGTGGTGGTGGCAGCGCCTCTGCTCTCAGTGCAGCAGGTACCGGCGTTGGTAGTAGTGCCCCATCTTCCGAGGATTTTCCGCCTCCGTCGCTGCTCCAGCCGCCACCTCCTGCAGCATCTTCTCTGTCGGGACCACAGCCTCCGCCTCCACAAAGCCTGAACCTCCTTTCGCAGGCTCAGCTGCAGGCACAGCCTCTTGCGCCAGGCGGAACTCAAATGAAAAAGAAAAGTGGCTTCCAGATAACGAGCGTGACCCCGGCTCAGATCTCCGCTAGCATCAGCTCTAACAACAGCATCGCAGAGGACACCGAAAGCTACGATGATCTGGATGAATCTCACACAGAAGATCTGTCGTCTTCCGAGATCCTTGATGTGTCACTTTCCAGGGCTACCGACTTAGGGGAGCCTGAACGCAGCTCCTCAGAAGAAACTCTCAATAACTTCCAGGAAGCCGAGACACCTGGGGCAGTCTCTCCCAACCAGCCCCCCCTTCCTCAGCCTCATTTGCCTCACCTTCCACAACAGAATGTTGTAATCAATGGGAATGCTCATCCCCACTCCCTCCATCACCACCCTCACATTCATCATGGGCACCACCTCCATCACGGGCACCACCATCCATCCCATGCCAGTGTGGCCAGTACACCCATTCCGGGAGGGCCGCCCGCAAGCCCAGTATCCAGAAAACTGTCTACAACTGGAAGCTCTGACACTGTTATGCCAGTTGCACCAACTTCTGCCGTATCATCGAGTGGCTCACCTGCATCTGTAATGACTAGTATCCGTGCTCCGAGTACAAGCGGCAGTATAGGTATAAATTCTGTTCCAGGTACTAATACGATGAATAATGTTAACATTACGGCTGTGGGCGGTTTTAATCCTAACGTGACCAGCAGCATGCTTGCTAATGCTAATTTAAGTGCGAGCAACGTTCCCAGTGCTGCCGGTGTGAGCGTTGGGCCTGGAGTGAGCTGCGGTGTTAACGTGACTGTCTTGAGCGGCCTGGGCAACGGTACGATTTCGTCCTCCGTTCTCATTAACAGCACTGCCAGTGCAGCTGCAGGGATGACTGTAGGATCAGTTTCAAGTCAGCAGCAACAGCCAACAGTTAACACGTCCAGGTTCAGAGTTGTGAAGTTAGATTCGAGTTCTGAGCCCTTCAAAAAAGGTAGATGGACTTGCACCGAGTTCTATGAGAAAGAAAACGCTGCCCCCACCGCCGAAGGGGTGGTGATAAATAAAGCAGTGGAAAGCGTAAAACAAAACCCGACAGAAGTGACTTCTGAGAGGGAGAGCACGAGCGGGAGCTCAGTGAGCAGCAGTGTCAGCACGCTGAGCCACTACACGGAGAGTGTGGGAAGCGGAGAGATGGGGGCCCCAGCTGCCGTGGTGCAGCAGCCGCCCGCTCTTCCAGGTGTCGCCCTCCCGCAGATGGACTTCAGTAGTGCTGCTCCGGCGGGCATTTCAGCAGTTAGTATGCCACAGAGTATTTCTCAGTCACAGATCTCGCAAGCGCAGTTGCAGTCTCAAGAACTGAGCTATCAGCAGAAGCAGGGTCTTCAACCAGTACCTCTGCAAGCCGCTCTCAGTGCTGCAGCTGGTATCCAGCCATCACCTGTGAGCGTGGTGGGTGTAACTTCAGCTCTAGGTCAGCAGCCTTCCGTTTCCAGCCTGGCTCAGCCCCAACTGCCGTATTCTCAGGCGGCCCCTCCGGCGCAAGCACCCCTGCCAGGCACATCACCCCAGCAGTTACACTATGGACAGCAGCCGTCGGTGGCCCCGAGCCATGGCCCGTCAGTGACTCCGAATCCTGCTTCCGAGTATGTTCAGCAGCAGCCGATTCTGCAAACGGCAGTGTCCTCTGGACAGCCCACTTCTGCAGGGGTGGGAGCAGGAACCTCGGGGATTCCTGTGGCTCAGCCACAGGGCATCCAGCTGCCAGTGCAGCCCGCAGCAGTCCAGGCGCAGCCCGCCGGGGCAGCTGGCCAACCCGCTGGCCAGGCGCAGACGGCAGTATCTGCTGTACCTCCTGGCAGTCAAATTGCAAATATTGGTCAACAGACAAACCTACCTACGGCAGCGCAGCAGCCCTCTGCCCAAGTCACACCTTCAGTTATCCCGCAAGGTGCTCCTCCGTCTTCACAGGTAGTTCCACCCGCTCAGGCTGCGATTCTTCATCAGGGAGTTCAAGCTAGTGCTTCAAGCCTTCCTCAACAGTTGGTCATTGCACCCCAGAGTACCTTGTTAACTGTGCCTCCCCAGCCGCAAGGAGTAGAGTCAGTAGCTCCAGGAGTTGTTTCGCAGCAGTTGCCTGCAGTCAGTCCTTTGCCCTCTGCTAGCAGTATTTCTGTTACGAATCAGGTTAGTTCAGCTGGGCCTTCTGCAATGCCTTCTGTCCCAACAAACTTGGTTCCATCACAGAATATAGCACAAGCCCCTGCCACTCAAAATGGTAATTTGGTTCAAAGTGTTAGTCAGCCTCCCTTGATGGCAGCACCTAATATAAATTTGCCTTTGGCGCAGCAGATACCAAGTTCTACTCAGTTCTCTGCACAATCATTAGCTCAGGCAATTGGAAGCCAAATTGAAGATGCCAGGCGCCCAGCGGAACCCTCCTTAGTTGGCTTACCTCAGACTATCAGTGGTGACAGTGGGGGCATGTCGGCAGTTTCCGATGGGAGTAGCAGCAGCCTAGGAGCCTCTGCTTCTCTTTTCCCGTTGAAGGTGCTACCGCTGACGACACCCCTGGTGGATGGCGAGGATGAGAGGTAAGGTCATGCCATGTTTCTGCAGACACTCAGCAGATGCAGAGTCAATTTATTTTAGTAGCTATGTATATGCACAAGATCAGTCTAAAGCGTTATATATTTCTTCCTTTTTGTATGTGAAACTGCATTTTTCTGGTAAGTTTTCTAGAGCAAGAGTGTGATGGAGTGGTCTCAAACTAGTTGGCCAGGAAGTGGTGTAAGTATTGTGTAAACACTATTTGACAGGATAGTTTTTGAGCATTAAGAATAGGTTTGGGAGCACCAAGTGGTTTTGTTATTTATAAAATGGTTTTTAGAGTTACTAGTTTTTGCTGACCCATCTAATAGTTAATCTGTTCTTTTGAGTTCCTAAAATCATTATGATCATCTCTTGGGGACGGGAGGGGAGGTTGTGGTTCCCACATTTGTTTCTCCTTTACTGGACAGGACAACCCTTTAAAGTTCTACTGTGTTTGCTCTTAGTCTGTGAAAGATAACGTTAGCTGCTTTTCCTCATCAGATATTACAGGAAAGATGACCTAAGCTGGGTTATACAGGTTGCCCTCAAACTAATTGCCCAACTTTTGTGTACTTATCTAATGGTCGTTTCATTGGAACAGTAAAGGAATGGGAATCTTAAAAAGTGTTTCGTGGGGTAGGAGGCCATACACTCTTAAAAATAACCGGATTTATCGTTGATAGTAGTATGCTGTGCATTTTTCCTTTTGCATGGTAGATCAAGGTGGTAGCCATTTTAAAGGGTAAAGAAACAAAGTCTTGGAGGGTTGGATTTATAGAGACATGAAACCGACTTTGCGCTCCTACAGTCTACCCCACCTGTTCTCCTCTTCTCTTACCAAAAAAATACATAAAGCCTAAAGTACATTATTAAACCAGCGTTTTCTTAATTGGATTGGAAATAATGTGATAATCATGTTTATTGAATCCAATTGTGTCTTTGAAGCTGGCTAGCTAGAAAAGTTGTGAAATCTCATGCTACTACATGGCTTTAAACTAAGTTGATTTTTAAAGGAATGTTCTTTTCACAAATTTGCCAGTCTGACTAACCTTGATCAAAATAATATAGGAGTTATGACAAAGGCTATTCATTTTCACTGTGGAACTTTGAATAAGCTTGAAAGATACTTAATTATTTTAGTATTAGTTGGAGATTTTTGAGATTGAACTTTTATCAAACCAGTTGGAACATTTACATTCAAAATGTATATCTGTGGTTTTCCCTTTGGAAATATTGAGCATATTTCAAAAGAATTGCAGTTTTAGAAAAACAAAGGCCTAATGTTTCAGTGAGGTTTTCATGTTTTTTGTTTTTGTTTTTTTTTTTAGTTACTTAGAAGATATAAGGTAAAGGCATGATTAATTGAAATAATTTAAAGTCTTGTCTTTCAAGATTTTTATTACTTTTCTAAGTCATGTAATTAAAATCTCGTTACCTAGCCGAATGTATTCAGTATCATGTGTACAAAACTGTACATTAAAAGATAGACCTCTTCTAGGAGGTGGTTTCCTTAAGAGTCCTATTATAATTATTGTTAAACCTTTAAATGTATCAAATCATGCTAATACTTATCTGTAATTTTAAAGAATTATTTACCCCAAATATTAATAAGTTCTAAATTTAAAGGGTGTGATCTGAGTAAAGCCCACGGGTCCATTATGTGGTTGCTAAATTTAGAGAAATAAAAGATGGGTCAGATACACAAATGCAAACCACATATTTTTGAATTCAGACCTGCCATGATTTTTGCCAATTACTGTTTGTGGTCTCCTGGCATGACTCTCTCCTTTTTTGTTTTCCTCCTGGTGGTGGGGCATGATAGAGCTTTCCACAACATGCTGTTCCAGATGATTAAAGTCAGGAGACTTTACAGCTCGGTTTTTAACTGTAGAGATAGAGTCCCCGTTTAAGATATTACTACAAAATTAATTTTTCCATATAGTAACTGAGAGGAACATTAACGAGGGGCAAATTATGTAGGAAGCTTTGAAATTAAAGGGACAAAAACAGATACTGAGACATATGATTAAATATTGGTATAAAGTAACTGGAGTTGACTGTACCTGTTTTGAGTGAGCTACATATTTGAGCCTTTGTTAACATCAAAGTCAAGTCGTCAAGACCAGAAAATTTTTTTTCAGAGGTATCCTTTAAATTCTGAGAAATCAAAATGACCCCTAAAATACCTGTAAAGGTCAGATAGGGTAAATTTGTATATTATTTTCTTTGTGCTTTCTTGCAGATTATTTCTTTTACGACTGTAGTTCGGAAAAAGAAATGTTTCATTTAAATTGGTTCTTGGAAGGGAATTTGAGAATATCTGCAAGAGAAAAAAGTGATAATGAGTTTCTATTTATTTTTTTAAAGTGTTTTTTACTTTTTCTTCCCATGTTAGTTTCTGTGTCACTTGTGTCTTCTGGGCTTGGTCACCTATTAGTCTCCCATAGGAGAAAAGAGTACATTGTAATTTCAGTATTACGACTTAGGAAACACGTTAACAATAAAACTTTTGGATGGTAGGACAAATGAAGATTCGTTGTTCTTTAGTCATCTTTTGAAATATATTCTAACACTTTAAATTTTAAAATATTTCTAACACATGTGGAAAATGCTTTCAGTTGGCTACTGGTAGAGACTATGAAGATCAGAAACATGGATCAGGCATTAAGATTATGTATCTAGATTTTTAAAAATCATTCTCATTAAAAAGTTCTTAATGTCTCACGTTAACCTTTAATGTGAACTTATTTTTACAACACAGGGAAGACACAGGTATTTTACACTGATGTATAGTCTAGTGTTTTGTGATTGTTAGTACAGCCTCTTCTGTGAAATTAATTGGTCAAACTTCTATTCCTCCTTCAAGGCTCAGCTCAGATGTTCCCTCTGAAGCAGTCTCTTCACCCAGGGAATGTTGTTTCCTTAGCCCTTTTTAGTGTTCCTCTAGTCAAGGCATTGCACACATTCAGTCTGAATTATGTTTACCCATTTTCCCCACAAGACTGTGAGTTCCTCAAGGGCAAGAGCTAAATCTTTTTTGAACCGATTAATGAGCAGACCTTTCTCTGCTTTTTCTATCATGATTTATATTTGTATTCTCTCTCACCTTAAGCACAGCTGTTCAGGTTGTAGGATCATATAGTTAAATGCAACAACGTGAAAAGAAATGAATGAAAATACTTGCTTTTTCTACCTCTTTTGCCTTTTCATACCTTGAGGTGAATTGATGTCTGTCTTTTAAATGCAGTGCCTGTTGTAGAGTTGGCCCTCATATTTACCAAAGAGGAATGAGTTTTCTTATCAAGTAGGAATAATACTCATTTTGCCTACTTCTTAGGATGGTAGCATCAGATAAAATACTTTAACTGTAAAATTCTAAATTATAAGTTTTAATTTTTATTTAGGTTGTACCTGCACCGTTTAAAGAGCCAAATAGTTTACATGGTTATCAAAACAAACAGAAGCTTCCTGCCTGCTTCATTTCCCAGAAGCAATCACTTTCACCTCTTTTAGATGATGACTGTGATATTTACCTCCTAGTCTCTAACTGCTTGTGTTGCTACTAGATGTGCAACATAGCCAGGTGGTTAGGAGCATGGACCCTGGAAGTAGACTGCTTAGGTCTGATCCATCCTCTATTGTTTACTAGCTGCTTAACCTCGCTGTGCCTCAGTTTGCTCATTTTAAAAAGTGAGGAAAATAGTACCTACCTCATAGGGTTGTTATAAGAATTCAATGCATTTGCAAAGCCCTTAGAACTGTTTCTAACTCATATGCCCTATATATGTGTGTGTGTTAAATAAAATACTCCTTACTTTTTTTTTTTAAATACATTTCCTTCTTTCTTTATTTTTGGCTACATGGGGTCTTTGTTGCTGTGCGCGGGCTTTCCATAGTCGGGGTGCTCGGGCTTCTCATCGCTGTGGCTTCTCTTGTTGCGGAGCCGGGCTTTAGGCGCGCGGGCTCAGTAGTTGTGGCACACGGGCTTAGTTGCTCCGTGGCATGTGGGATCTTTCCGGACCAGGGCTCAAACCCGTGTCCCCCGCATTGGCAGGTGGATTCTTAGCCACTGCGCCACCAGGGAAGTCCATCCTTGCTTTTGTTTTTGGCTTTATTAACTTTGTGGGTAGAAAATGAAGATTAACTTTGTCATGACCTACTCAGTTGGTCCTCCTTCCTCCTGGTCCCTCCTTCTCTTAATAGTTATGATTGCATCACTATTGATTATTCAGTGTTCTTGTAAAATATGATTACTTTTCCTATCCTGTCTAATGTCCTGTACTTGCCTCCCTCCTCCCACCCCAGCCATCTAGTGTGTGTGGTACACTTATATATATATATTTCTTACACTATTTAGCATTTAGAAATGTTAGCAGGTTCCCCCACCCCAAGGTTTCATCTGTCATCATCTGTTTCCTCCAAGTTGCCTTTCTCCCCATTTTTGTATGTTTTGGGCTTAACCTTTTATGATAGAGCCTTTCTTCAGATGTCTGGCAATTCTAGGTCCTCTGCTTGTACTTAAGTGTAGGAGACTAAAGAGCTGATAAGAAGTTCTCAATGTGACTTGCTGACTGTTAGCTTTACCATAGGGTGATTTGGCTGGAATTCATTGTCTCCACCCACCTGGCCCCCCCTTAATTTTCTCTGTAGTAATCACTGATTCATCATTTCATCAAATGTCCCTTGAGATGTTCAGACATATCAGGTACTGTTATCAATTTTATCTTCCTGAGGAAGTCTCTCTGATATTTCTCTGAGCTTCATTCTGGACTGATTGCCTTTTAGACTTGGTATGCAACTATTAATATTTGTGAGATTCCTTTCACTGTCTTCTGTGGTTGGATCTCCATTTTCCAGTGACTCATGTCATTATTCATTCTTGGCTCACTTGATGTTTTAAAATGGCTTTAGCTTACCCTGTTACTTGTTTGATTCTTCGGTTAGGTAAAGAATACTGGATTGGAAATTGTATTATTTTATAATTTTGCTCCATGGCTTTCTAGCTTCCACTTTGCTTTTGAGAAGTTTGAAGCCATTCAGATTCCTTATATATATTACATGTGACCTGTGTGTATGTGTTTTGTTTTTTCTTTTTTCCCCTATATACTCTTGTTTATTCTCTCTTTCCATCCCTTCTCTCTTTCTTTTAAATCTCGGAAAGCTTTTAAAATTGTATCTGTTTTTAGTGTTCTGAAATTTTATGATGATGGGTTCTTATGTGGGTTTTGTTTCATTCAGGGTGCTGAGTACTGGTGTCCCCTTTCAGTCTGGAAACATCTTTTAATTCTGAGACTTTTTCTTGAATGAGGTTGTTGATTATTTCTTTCCAATTTCTTTTTTCTTTCTCAAACTCCTTTTATTGGGATAATGGACCTTCTTGACCAGTCTTCTAATTTTCGCACATTTTCTTTCGTATTTGCCATCTCTTTTTCTTTTTGCTTTACTTCTGTTGAGTTTCCATCTATTATCATGTATTTGATTTCCAAGAGCTTTTGTCTTTGGTCCTTTTAAATAATATCTGTCCTGTTCTAGTAACAATAGTACTTTCTCTTAGCTGTCTGATCCCTGTGTGATCTGTGTCCTCCAGTTTTAGCTTTCTTAGTTTTTATTTGTTCGGTCTTTATCTTTTGTGCTATAGCCTTTCCTTAGATGGTGGTTGTGTGTGAGAGTAGGGGAGTAAAATGCTGATTCAAAATTCTGAGAGTCTCGTTAGCTTTGCTTTATGGTCACCTGGTGGAGCATCCCTGTATATGTCTCTTCACTCAGTCAGCTTGTTTTCAGTATGTTCTCCTGCATACTTTTGTGCCTCATTTCCTCAGTCCTGGGATCTTGTGTTTTATATTCACCAGACAATATATTTTCAGTTTTTTGTTGGGGCTGGGGAGGGGCCGTTGGGATTTGTAGGGCTGGTTGCTTCTTAAACAGACTTTTAAACAATCTTCCTTATTTTAAGCACTCTCTCTCTCCCACATCCCACTTCAGATGTATGTGGTAACTGCCAATTCCTGAGTCTTTTGGGGATTTTACAGTTTAAATTGGGTTTGTTCTTGGCTTTCCCCACTGTTTGCTAAAGATTTGATTTCCTAGTGTTTGCTAAATAAGTCATTTGTCACTCAACCATCTGCTTTCCAGCTTCCAAATTTTTGTTGCTATTGTCTTTTCTACCCGTTCTCTCAGTTTTTGTGGGTTTATGGCTTTATATCTTAAGAAATTCCTTTTCTGTCATTTCAGTGGGGCTTTTAGGAAAGGAGTGTAAAATAGATGTGCATTTAACATTACACATCTATTTCAGTTGTAGAATATTGCACTGTTAAATGTAAAGAATATTACTAATTTTAACAATTCATGCTCCAAGATTTGATCTATAACTAGTACGTAAATTTTGAGTGGAATTGCTTGGCTTATATTCAGCAGAAATAATAATGGCATATAACTTGGTAGTTCAATTCACAGAAGTGATTAAGAATGTTAGGATTAGATTCAGTTAATATTTGTTGTCACATTTAACCACTCAACATCCTTGTGAATTAAGTTTTTTTCTAATTTACTGGTGAATAGACTGAAGCTTATTTAGTTTATTAGAGAAGCCAAGTAAGCTGTGTCAGGTTATATACGTAACAGTAAAGTTGTATACATAACAGTAAACAGTAGGCTTAAAAGCCATTTTTCCAATTCAAAATCTGGCACTGTTTCTACTACTCATAAAGCCAACAGAGAGGTAAGGGTGATGCCCATAAGTAATAACAGAGTGGCCGAAAACCCGAAAAAGGGCAGGCTTTATTGACTTGTGTATTAGTACAAATAATGGGATTGTCATAGAACATACCAACATTTACGTAAGAGCCCTTGGTGAGAAAAAAGTGGGTAAAGTCGTAAGAGTGGTGTACCTGGAATACAGTAGACAGACATGTTAAATGAATTAATTTTAACATTTTTGGGGGAAGTTGTATGAAAATTCTCTCTTCAGGAAAACCATTTTAATTTTCTAATAATTTAAATTCTGTCTTTGTAACGTTGACTTCAGAATTGCAAAACATGTAGATTTTATTTCTTATTTAGAAAGTTCAATTTAAAAATATGAAACTGCAGAGCATGCCCTGTGTGACAACATCAGAACCCTGGTTGGTTTTTGCTGTGTCACCGTGTCGTTAGGTTTTAATATCATGGTAAGAATATGCTTTAATGGCTTATTAAAATAAATTACATGAGGGAAAAAAATGATAAAGGATGTTTACATTATTTGAAAAGAATGATCTATAATGTTTTGGATTCCAGGTTGACTTTTTTCCTAGTGTCACATATATTCAAATGTCCCACTCTCCCCAACCCTTCACTTCTTCCTTACTAGTCAGCTTGACCTGAAAATCTTACTTGACCTTTCAGTCTCAATAGGTCTAGTTGATCTTTGTTTTCCTTCCTTGAAACACCCACTCTCTTTTGCTTTCAGTGATATCCTGCTTAGTTCCTTCCCACCTTTCTGGCCACTCCTTTTCATTCTCCTTCAGTTCAGCTCCTCTATCAGACTCTCAACATTGGAGTTTGTTTGGATTTGAGTCCTCTTCCCACCTACTGCCTTTTCCCTTTTCCCTAGGTGATCTGCTGTTCTGTGGTCTGTATGCTCTCAACTCCTGAATGCACATCATAGCCCACACTTCTCTTCTTAGCTCTAGACTGCTACGGTCCTCTGCCTTCCTGTTATCTCTGCTTATATTCTCACAGCCTCTCAGTCTCAACAGATCATAAGCTTAACCTCTTCATTACGTACCCTGTCAAATTTCTCTTTTAGTCGTGCTCATTTTAATAAATATTTCTTACTCTAGTTCTTCACTTAAGAAACCTGAGTCGTTCTTGATAGCTTCCTTTCCCCCACCCTCTGCATTCTGACCATTACATTCTAAATATATCTTGAATTTATCTTTTCTTTCCCCATCTGTGTTGCCACCACTCTAGTCTAAGGTAACATAGTCGGCTCTTAAAGCCCTGCAGTAGCTTCCTCACCAACTTCCTGCATACACTCTTGCCTTTCTCTGATTTTATGTCTTGTAGTCAGAGTGATGTTCTTAAAACGGAAGGCTGTTCAGGTCTCTCACTTGCCCCCAAACCCCTGAAGCCTTCCCATTTCTTGTAAGGTAATTACATTTTGCTTTTGCTCACTTCTGGCCTCACATGCCACTTTCCCCCTCCCTTTCTGTGTCCCAGCTGCTTCCTTTCGATTCCTCGGGTTGCCATCCTTTCTTGCTCTCTCCTCCAGGCTTTGGCGTGCGCTGTGTCACCTTCCCTCCATTCCTCCTTAAGCCTCACTGTCACTTTGAGAGGCCTTCTGTGACATACCAACCTAAACTTAGATTCTTTGTTAATACTGTTTAAGATCACCTTGTTCTTTTATAGTGCCAGTACAGTTTGTATTGCATAATTAGTTTTTGTTTTGGGGGATTATCTGTTTGATGATTTTAAGCTTCATGAACAGAGATGTTTGGTTTGCTACTATATATCCAAAGTATATTTCAGTGCCTTACAGTAGGTACTCAGTAAAAATCTGCTTAATGGATAACTGAAGAAAAAATTTTTTAATATTGGCATAAGTTCAGCTTCTTTTTAAAAACACTATTATGATATATTTGAAAGTTAAATAAGTTCTTTATAGATCATGTGTTATCACTATTTTCTCCTTTAATAGAGATGATTGAGAATTGATTACTTTTTTGCTGTATTTTGAGCAAAAAAGCAATGCTTAGTTGCTGCTTTTAACAAGCATTGTATGTTTATTTTGTATTTACATATGTTTATGACAGTAGAAGTTCTCCAACTTGAATAAAACAAACAAAAAACCCCACTTATTTCTAAATTAGAATGTCAGTATTCTTATCGCCTTTTGACTGGTTCAGCTGTTTAGCATAAATGATTCTCAAATATCTAAGTATTACCTTGGAAGTTCTTTGCAGTTTCAGCTGTTTAAAATATAAGCATTTAACTGGTGAAATGCCACTTGTTTGTATTAAAGGAGTTTTCTTTGTTAGACAGTGTAGTAAGCATTGAGTTAATTACTTGTTTAAAATTCCTGACTGATCTGTTTTACTTACGGTCGTTGTAGTGACAACAAGTGATTGTTACTAAACTAGTAAGTTATGGATTCTATGAAGGGAAAAGAACCATGGAAGAGATTTGGCAGTGATGAGAATTAGCAATCATTTTAATTGATTATATATGAGTATTAAATGGGAGTAAAAAGTATTAAGATATGAGGCCTTTACTTTTAAGGTTGGGGTAATTAAAAACAGAAGGGAAAATATAGAATCTGATGTTGTAGTGGGGTGATCATCAGAGGCTAGTTCTGAGAGTCTTTAAATGTTGTCATATTCTTTTCGTGGACATACCAGTGTTAAACCTTGTTTGGCTTAAAACCATATTTGTGTTGACTGGGGAGAAGATCGACTGTGGCTTGATCTTGTTAAAGAATTAACTTTAGGTCATGGTGAATGGTATTGCCTTTTCTCGTTCACTGAGCCATAGGGTAAAGGGTGCTCTTGAGCTTCATGGGGATGAGACAGATGAGATAGCATCTTATTTTCCCAGGCATCCCAGATTATTTTTGTAATATCAGGTCACTACTTAAGTTGAGGAACTCTTGACACTCTGTGTACATGCCTGAGTATTCCTTTTTTGAGTAAATTGTAGATGGATGGATTGATTATAAAATTACTCATTGTTGATAAGATTTCATTCTCTCCCAGCTCACCTAGTTATCTAATTTCTTTGGTTATTAGGGTTAGTGTATATTTATATGGTAACAAACAGCATACTGACTAGTTAGGAACATATAAACGTACAATTGAAATACTATCTAGCATTAATTTTTTGCTAACACATGGCTGTGATAAATTTCTAGTGGTGATAGTAATAAAACCTGCCTCTTGTATGATTGGGGGGGTTAAACAAAACTCTGAAATAGATTATATACTCTTGAGTCATAGCAGTCCTAAATTTTTTTTTTTTTTTTTTCAGGACTTTTTTTTTTTGGCTGTGTTGGGTCTTCGTTGTTGCTTGCAGACTTTCTCTAGTTGCAGCGAGCGGGGGCTACTCTTCATTGTCGTGCGCGGGCTTTTCATTGCGGTGGCTTCTCTTGCTGCGGAGCATGGGCTCTAGGCGTGCGGGCTTCAGTAGTTGTGGCACTCAGGTTCAGTAGTTGTGGCTCGTGGACTCTAGAGCACAGTCTCAGTAGTTGTGGTGCACGGGGCTTAGTTGCTCCACGGCATGTGGGATCTTCCCGGACCAGAGCTTGAACCCGTGTCCCCTGCATTGGCAGGCGGATTCTTAACCACTGAGCCAACAGGGACGCCCATGTCCTAAAATGGACAGGATGCTTTTGTTCCATTTTCACAGAGGAAGAAACTGAGTCTTGGGTTCACTTATTCCGTCAGTAATTAAATATTGAGTTCCTACCATGTGTCATATGCTGTTTTTAGCTTTTCATGGACAGACTACAACAATTTAATAATAATAGTAGTAGTAACAGTTGTAGTAGGAGTAGTTGAAAATTATGGTACTCGTTATATGCTTGTTCTAAGCACTTTGCATATATCAACTTGTTTAATTCTCAGAACAACCTTATGAGGTGTAAGTACCATTATTATCCGCATTTTGCAGGTAAAGAAATTGAGGGTTAGAATGATTAACTTATTCAAGGTCACATAGCTAGTAAGTGGGAGCTGGGATTTAAATCCAGTCAGTCTGGGTCTAGATTTTGTGCTCTTAATGACTTCTGTGCTCTGCCGTCTCTGTAGGATATGATCAAAACCAAGGTGTTCTGACTGTTGTTTCCTACACTGGAAGGCACTGGGAGCTGCAGATATTTAACTCGTTATATCCTCAGATACTCTTGTTTTGATCTTGGAAGTTCGGGTAGGGACGCTCCTCTTGTTCTTGTACTCCAGAATGTAAGCTCCTTGCGAGTAAGGATGTTACCCATCTGTTTTTACCTCTGTATTTCCACTGCATGCAGTATAACCTGATTCATGGTATGTTCTGAAATATTTGTTGAATAAGTGAGTGCAGACGTGTGGCAAAAACCTACCCCACAATCATCTGGGAAAGGGATATAATTATTGCCAAATACTTTGCCATCCTGTTACCATTATTGCATAGCAGTTTTGATAGGAGTAAGGTTCAGTTCTTCTCGGATATGTTACTGTACCTATTACATTAAGTTCTCTGTCTCCCCCTCACTGGCCTATCAGATGGATATATTTATTGAGTAGGTACTAGGTGTAAATCATTATATCTAGTAATGGTGTGGGCACAGATGGAATCTAACATGGTTCTTGTTCTCAAGCAGTGTATGCTGCATATACATGGGGAAATTATAAGAGCTAAATAACGCTTTTAAACAACACGAAATCAATGAATCAGAAATTTTGAGCTGGAAATCTGGATCCCATTCAACTTTTGGTTTATAGGTAGAGGAACAAGTTCAGAGAGGCTACGTGAATTCCTGACATAGTGCTACAAAACGTTTCTTAGACTGTACCTGGAACGCTAGCCTCCAAAATGACACAGGAAATTGCATTCAGAGTTCACAGATGGGATAGAATTGACCTTTGGTAGGTTAGGAAAGCAGTGTTGTTTGAACTGACTTTTCAGAAGTCTTGAGTTGAAGGAGAAAGTTTGAGGCAGGAGAGGGTTAATAAAAATGGGAGGAAATAAGGAGAACAGTCTGGGCATAATTAAGGCAACAGTTGGGCTTAATGGAGTAAGTTAAGGAGGTGAAAGGAAGTGACTGAAGATTAAATTGGGGAGTGATTTTGCCCTCAACACTTGCTAACTAACTGATGTTCAGGGAAAATTAGTATCAAAGGAATCCGTAATCTGGATTGGAGTGGGGGTATGCTTGGAACAGGGAGGAGAACTTAGGAAATTATGTTTTTCTGTTATTTGTTAATGAATGAAAGAAATTAGGGGGACAGTGATTTCCATTGTAAAATGATTCAGTACAGGAACGCTTTGGTTAGCAAAATTTCTCAGTTTATAAAAATACTGTATTCACCTTCCTACCTGCTCTTCCTTTGAAGCAATGTTTTGTTTCTCTTGTGTTGAAAAAGAAAAAAAATAACCTAATTTCCCAGGAAAGCTATTATTTATAGCTGCAATTTTAAAGGTCTGAGGATAAGTGGTTATAACCTTCAGGTAGGATTTTTGGCAATTTAATCTTTTCATAGGGTTTATCTGTGTCTATAATCCAAAGCAGATGTGTCCCCAAAATATTTGGTAGTGAATAGAAACGCAGGTGAAGGTGAACTAAGTGTTTAGGATTGGTTCTTTACTTTAGTGATCTACCTGCTTTCTTTTCATACTAACGAGGTTCCATTGCCAGTCTCTTCCAGGCATTGGAAAGAGGTGGAATTCTTTCTTCCTTTCTCCTGAGCACTCCTAGGTCTCTACCAAAAGGAAATGGTAGAGATTTATTTAAATGAGAAAAGCATTAATGCTATCATTGACAATAAATGTGAGTAATTTGATTATTTTACTGACATTTAAAGTGCCACAAAACTTACTCTTTTATATTTTGGTGCATTGTTTCATTTTGCTTGCCATTTAAAAAATTCGAGAATACATACATGTATGTGTGGGTACACATACAAAGGAATGTAATTTTTTAAAGGGATGTTTTGAAAATGTCCTTAGATTACAGAATCTCCTGGGTATTTGAAAGGATGTAATTTATTGACTGTGTATATGCATAGCACTCTTTATGTCCTTAAGGAGAGCCTACACTGAATTTAAGAATAAGTGTATGTGTATGTATACGTATACATATACATGAAAGGAAAAGCTAACAGGTAACAGATCCAATTTATATGACTCTTCTGTTTCTGGTCCTTTGTGTCAAGTTTTCTCACTCATTTATAAGTTATTGTATCTTAGAGTATTTATATCTATCTTTGTAAGCTTCTTGAAACATTTTAGGGAATGACTTGGGATAGAAAGCCAATAAATGGGAAAAGTATGGCAAGGTAGAATATGGTGTGTCATGAGAGATCTAATAAAGCAGTATTGGGAGACAGAAGGTAAAGATCACATGCTTTTGAGGAGGTGACATTTGAGAGAAGTTTGATAGCCATGGGGATTAGTAAGTCACTTCAGTGGAGAAAACATACCAAAAAGGTTCAAGGTACGAGGAGTATTTATAGAAGAGAACACAGGACATAGTCTAAGTTGGTAAGAGATAGTGTCTGTATACAGGAATGTAGAAGGCAAGGCTAACTTTGAAAAGCCTTAATTAAAGGCAGGATTGCGAAGTTTGGACTTAATTGGACTTGGAATGGAGAATGCTTCTTGTTTTTGTAGAGTGGCCTGATCCGTGCTGTGTTTTAGGAAAGTGCTGACCCTACTTTGGATGTCTAGTTGCTCCCTTCCTTAATGGGGTGTGAGAAGTTCGGTGATTCCTTTTCTGTCACTGGTGGAAATAGAGGCACATTTTCTTTGTGGTTGTAATCTGAGGTAATGGTTCGAACCAGTGACCCTGGCCTCATTAAGAAAGCTAAGAAGGTAAGGACGCGGTCCACCCATGGTAACACTCCGCTTATCCAGAGTGGATAACCTAATCCTTTAGACACAGCTCTGGCTTCCAAAACTGCTTGAAATTGCCGTCACAAAGGAAAGCTATGTTTTGTTTTGTTTTTTTCCCTTACTGTTTTTGCATAGCATTTCTGGTCCTTTTTAGACTTTTTTTTCAAGTCTTATATTTTACTAGCTTTATCATTTTAAAGCAGATGAGGGGAGGAGAAGGGAAAAAAAAGGGGATTCTGAGGCATGTAAGGTGACATTGGGAAAGTAGCAGTTTATAGCCTGACAGCAAGGTAGGAGTTAGAAATTTTAAGAAAACCCCAAAGAAATTTGATACGGTATTGAATGTTCACCAGTTGAAAGATTATGTTTTGTATATTATTTTAAGGAAGCACGAACACGAATGCATTCCCAATGGTGTTAACTACTGAGCTATGGATAAGTATAAAGAGACAGTATTTTTAGTTGTCTGCCTCCATTGTATCATTTAACCATCAACAAATTAATATGCTGCTCCATGTTGCTTTTTTCCTATTCTAAAGTAAGGGCAAGTGTTTCATGTTTTCCTAGCTTTCAGGCTGGTAAGATTATTCTGTAAGAAATTCATAATGTCTTATAAATAAATGTTAGACCTTTACAGATAGAAATTAGAGAGAATATTTCCAGTAGTAAAATTAAAAGTCCCTAATAGATGCTAAGATTGAAGTAATTATTATTAATGATTTGTAGTTTTAGTGAAATTACTGATGAATAAGTGACATACAGTTACCTGTTCTGTGTGAGGTATTGTATAGATACCTACTTATTAGTTATTTTGCTATAATATTATCCCCCCTGAGTTTTTCCTTTGAAATATCTTTATTACGTTTTTCAACACAGTAAATCAAATAATTGTATCTAGGAAAGCTGATTTCTCATTTCAGATGTTTTTAATCTCTTTTTTTAGAAATGGATAACCCAAACCACTTACTTTCTTTCTTTCATAAGGAAGTTTTTGTTTATGCTTAATATAGTTTTGTTTGCTTGGTTGTGACCTTTTAGACAGTTTTGTTTTGGTATTTTCAACAATGACAAGGATTCTCTTTCTATTGAGGGACATACTCTCATGTTTTAAAAATTACTTTTGAAAGATGGTATTCAGTGAAACTTATATTAGCCAATTTATTTTGGAAGAAATGCTGCTTTGTAGTTACCGTTTTTGCTTGGTTTTTGTTTCTTCAAGTGTATTGTTTTGGGTGCAGCGTGGTGAGGCGAATTGAGTGAATGCCTGGTTTTGGCTATAGTGCTGTCCACTGATCATGTGCTAATGGGCCATCACATGTCTGGGTCGTTCCTTCTCTTCCTGTTTTAAAAGGCTTGATCACTGTACAGTTTGTCTTAACTTCTCTTTCAGAGTCAAGCATGGTGCCGTGTCTTGTCTTTGGTGGAGGTTCCATAATATCACAGAATTTTGAAATAAGGGATTGGACTGATTCCTAAGCTGTTCTTTATCTTCATTGTGTTATTCTCCTCTTTGGGGATCTACCAAACATTATTTGCCAGTTATTCTCTGATATGACATCAGGATTTATATGTTTGTACACTGGATATATTTTATTATGAGGAATTTTACCTATTTTGAGGTTCCGGGGAAGAAGGGTGGATCCAGAATGAGGAGGGTAGGTAAGTCCAAACTAGGTATCGTAACTAGTTTTCTGCCTCCATTTGTGAATCCCATAATAATAAACCACGAAACTGCATCCCAATCCTTTTAGGAACAAGTATATTTAATGCTTATTGCAGGTAAATAATATTTGGATTAGCAACCTCTTTAACTCTTCTTTTTTGTAAATTTGTATAAAATTGATGATAAATTCATTGGGAGCCTGAGGATTATACGACAGATGATTCTAAGATTTCTTTCAGTGTATTACTGGCTGATATATTACTGTGGGTGAAATATTGTCAAGTAGCTTGGTCACGTGACTACTAAGTGATGGAGCTAGTATTCTACTAGGTGATTTGATTCCAAAGCTTGTACCACTCGGCTCTCTGTATCCGTGGGTTCTGCGTCCATGGATTCAACCATTCTCTGGTCGGTTGAATCTGAGGATGCGGAATCCACAGATGGGAAGGGCCAGTAGTATTGATACTGCTGTGGATTTGGTATCCACAGGTGGTCCTGGAACCGATTTCCCCGTGGATACCGAGCAGTGACTGTATTCTGAAGCATTTTGGAGGTTGCCATGGCCCACTGATAAGCAGCAAGAGGTGACAGTGGACAACTGTAAACAACAGTCGTTAGCCTGCAAGCATGGAGCCATTTGGCCTTAGACACTTCTCGTTGGTTCCTCACTGTGGTGCAGCGGCTTGGTGCTCCCGTTGATGATCCTCGCAATCTGAATTTAGTTATTTTTTTCTCGATACGTTTTCTATTCAAAATGATTAAACTTTCCAAGTTTTTGCTGAAGAATAAACTTTTAATTTGGGAAATCTGCTTAAGTGGCATCAATTTCTGAATAATAAATTGATATAGAGATAAAGTTTTATGACATGAACATTTCAATAAATCAGACTGGTAGCCTTCCATTGGTCTCAGTGAGCTTTAAGTGTTACAAGCTGTTGATACTTATGTTATTTTTTTTGTTTCATGTGATCAAATTACATTACAGTACTTTTTAAAGTAGAAAACTCACTTTAATCACTTCAATCATAATAGCACATTGTGACTCAGATCTTTAATTCTGTACAGTTACAGCTTAGATTCACATCACATGCTTATTATTGGAACAAGAAAATGCTAATTTACATGAAGGTTTTTATATTAAGTTGAAAAACAGGATTTATCTAGTCTTTTCGCTCATTAACCTAGAAGGGGAAGTGTATTTTTTTTTAAATCTAAGACAATTGTATTACGTATTAATTCAAAGTTTTTATAAAGCTACTTTCCTTAATTTCTATTATATTTTTCCTGATTTACAAACATTGGAACTATAGAAAGAAGCAATTGGAATTTTTTTTGAATTGTAGTTAACAGTAAAGATTTATCTTAAAGGATATAGTAGCTTAATTAATCATTTAATAGTAATGTAGTATAAATCTTACTCACATGTTCCATAATTTTACTTTCCAGTAAGATGAAATAGCGAAAAGCTGCTGAAAGTCAGTAATTTTCACATCTTGTACAGTTGATTGCATTTCTAGACATTTTACTTATTGACATGCTTTCAACAGCCTAAAAAAAATCTGCCACTCTTCCCAATCCATGAGGCCGGTCACATTGAAGAGAGAGTGTTTTAAAGTGAGGTTACCATTGTGAAATGGATAGGCAAACTAACAGACTCACTTTGGGATTTTTCTTTATGTAAAGGTTTAGTTATGTTTCCAGTTATATTCAGATTCTTAGCCCATGAGGAGCTACCAGTAGCTTCAGTTAGCTTTTTAAGAAATCGATCCAATATGCAAAAGCAAAAACAAGTAGACACATTGGCCTAACAAAAACCTAGTTGTGCTATATTTGGGCTTATGAATATGTGACCTAAATGCCATTGATACCAATGGTCTGAGTTAGAGGCTCAAAACATGAATAGGGGAGAAAAAAACAGAAATAGAAAGGTAGTAGAAGACCATTAAAGGGGATGGTAGGGAAGGAGGAGGATCTGGTGATAGTCATAATTTATTAAACAGTTTTGTTGCCTCCATCTGTAAATCTAGCTATATAAAGCATTTTAGAAAAATTACCTAAACTAGTTAAGCCATTGTCTGTTAGCCCAGGAGACTTTTTACATTTACAGTATTTCTGTTCTTTCTTGGTATTGTGTTGGTTTATTTATTTAAGAAATATTTATTAAATGCTTGTTATGTATGTTAACACTGAGCAAAGGTACTAAGGATGCAAAGAAAAAAAGTCATGATTTTGGTTTTAAAGAGTTTTATCTAGTACCCTGAAGAAATATCCTAAGATCTTGATATATCTTCCGAATTATCCCAAGTTATATTATGCTTAGTTCTGTGTGTGATGTGCATGACAGCTTTTTTATTCACACAAGTTGATTAATCTAGGCTGTAGACTAATGAGCATAGAGCATAATGAGGTAGCGTTTAATGAGCATTAGCCTTGGCATCAGATGTGGCGTCTGATCTTGTTTATGCTACCTCTTCATTGTATGACCTTTGTAAATGTACGTGTAAGCCCAGTTTCCTTACCTGTTAAATGGGAGTAATAGCTATCCTTACACTGTTGTTGGGAGGATTAAAGGAGATGAAGTAAGTAATGCACCTGGCTCAGTTCTTAGTTTTGTAAACGGTGGCTGCTCTTATTGTGCCGGATAAGAATGATTCCATTCCTTTCTTACCCACTGTAAATTAAAACTAAAAGCTTGTCTACATATTGAGAGACTGTCTCCCTACTATAGCCTTCGAGACAAGTGATTCTGCGCCTTTGTGACATTTTTGGTTGTAGCCTGTCTCACCTTGGGCTCCATAAGAGAATTAATGCCTACAGGAAAAGAGTGACTACTTTCTCATTTCTCTTAAGAATAATGTGTATAGTATCACCATTCCAGATGCATAAGGTGAGTAGTGAATGTATTACATATAATGGAAGCGTAGTGTATGTATTACATATAATGGAAGCATCAGGGATTAATTCTTTTGCTGAATCCCAGGATGCTAGTACTATATCTGACTATTGGAGAAGTGCTTCAAACTTCTGAAAGTTACGGAAATAAAAGTTGTTACAAAGCACACTTTCCTCTTTCTTAATGGGGGCAGGGAATATGTAGAAGGAATGTAGTGTCATGTAGCAGTTTGTTGATACTCCAGAATACAACCATTTCCCTAATCAAATGATTCTGAAACTCTTTCATTGTAAAGATTGTTTTAGACAGGCATAATGCCCTGAAGACCATCTGTTCCATGCTCGGTCCCATATGGGACTGAACACTTACATCCTTAGAATGAATGGAGTTAATCAGTTTATTTTAAATAAGATAATGAGTCAGTACCTGTTTTTTAAGTTTCAAAGATTCATTGAACTGGATTTTGAAATCTAGTTTAAAAGTTTCAAAACTAGTGTTTTGGGAATACTAGTTCTTCAAGTAAAAAAAAAAAAAGTTCTAGAGCCCAAGAATTTGGGGGAATGCTTTTTGACTTACACATCTTAGAGATGGACATTGCATTTTAGTTTATTGAAGATTGAGAAATTCTGCAGAAGGGAGACAGTTTTACTTATTGACTCCAACTCCTTTGAACATACAGCACCTGTTAATGTCCTATAGACCCGGTGTGTTTTGGAATACACTTCGGGAAATATTGATCTGCTTCATTTTATATGTGAGAATATTCTGGGTCATATAGCTAAGTGATGGCAGGCCTCAACTGGATCCCATCTCTACATTTATTATTCTACGTGAACAGTTCTTTTTCTGCTATACCACCCTCTTTTCTGTAAGTATTTGATTTATTTTAGAAATAAAAATATAATTGTCATGTGAAAGTATATACCAAGTATATACCATCTGGCAGAAGTTTAAGAACATATTTTGAGAAGTATAGCACTGACATATTTGCAGCCTCATTTAATTGGCCCTGTCATTGTGAATGGTTTGCAGATCTTAGGGATGGCCTTCATACGAGTTTACTATATTCCTGGGGGAAATCTAGTTAACTCCATAAACATTCAAAGATAGGGAAGCTAATCAGAATTGGTTCTATGCTTTCATTAGTAAAATATAGAAATTTTACTAACTTTGTTTTTCTTATGCTTTAGAGTTAAAGCTTGACATTGCTAACAAAGGAGCCAATTAAACAGTCTCATCTCCCATTTATCCATTTCCCACGTTACACTTATTTGAGCAATGGAATAAGAAAGGAGTACCGAAAGGGATGTCAAATTCTGAGAAAAATTGAAGTCTTCTGGGAACTAAAAGGATTTATCAAAGGAGTGAAAAGAATGGGTATTGGAGATGTTCCTGAAGATGTATTAGTAGATTAAGGTCTTTTTGGCTCTTTTGGGAATGTCTTTGAAGATAGACCACCATAAAACTGCAGGAAGTCAGAACTTTCAGAGTATTAATACTAGCTGCATTCGGCAGTATCAGAGATTTGATTCAAGTTTTGAAGGAAGAACGGAAAAAGGTTTTTTTCCTACTCAGAAATACTGTAATCTGGTATTCTGAGTAAAATTTAAAGGAGTGCCTTATTAAAACATGTGAAGGAATATACATGAATTTCATTTCTTCGAGGAGGTATGTCCACATTTGTCGTTTTCTCACTTGCTGAACTGAAAACTTGAGTTCTGGTAGCAGTGGCACTTTCAAGGCCTTAACCCAAGATCTGTGATGGCTTTGCAAAGTTGTGTTGATAGCCCATACAGTGTTAACTAAACTTCATGTATCTGTTTTATATCAAATCATATTTCTTAAATTGTTGATTATTGATGGTGGTGATATTCTTTTCCCTTCGTACCTTTTCACCATATTCTTTTTGGCAGTATTTTCCTTTTCAAGACCTGGATTGTGACTGT
The DNA here is from genome assembly GCF_949987515.2 of Delphinus delphis. Taxonomy (NCBI): domain Eukaryota; kingdom Metazoa; phylum Chordata; class Mammalia; order Artiodactyla; family Delphinidae; genus Delphinus; species Delphinus delphis. The sequence goes on from NC_082700.1 coordinate 21,928,364, forward strand.
AAAATCTTACTTACAAAATGTTTGGAAAGTAGAATCGGCTGTGAAAGCTGTGAATGGTTGGTAAAATACCAGGATTAAAGGTTTGTTCCAGGATTTAAATTTAGTATATAGCATATCAGGTTAGGCATTTTTTATTTTTCTGGTTTGTAGTTTCATTACTGTGTAGATATTAACTACCTGATGAGTATTTGACAAACACAGGCTTTCTTAGTTTCTGATGGTTTACTGACCTGGGCCCTGAAGTTCAGGATGCCCTCTGTCTAAGACTTATGGATGTGTTGGCCTTATGCCTTTCTTTTTGTCACTGCAGGCTCAATGGCCAGACAAGTTATATAACTTAGAATAGGGTAGATTAAAGGTGTTATTTGTAATTAGATATTTGTCCTGTCTTTTCAAAAGCCTACCCCATTTTATTGATAAAGAATTTGAAAGCATCCTGTTCTTGTATAAAGTGCTGAGTGCTTCTGATACCATACTTCCATTGAGATGAGTGTATTTATATTGATTTTTATTAGACTCAGGTTGGGATGAGGAAGGGAGTGACCTTCCTTTGATTTTGTCTTTGTGTACAGAAGAATTTGAGTAGATATAGTGAAAGCTATCTGTAAGTAATATTTAAAGTATATTAAAATTGAGGACAACTACAACGTCCATACTGAATATTATACACTCAGTGACAAACTAAAGACTGTTCTCTGGGTAGCAGAATTGAGCTCTGAATTAGTAGAGAATAAAATGCAATTTGTTATTGCTAGATCATTATTCTAATCATGCTTGTAACAAATGATGACTTAAATTATAGAATTATATAATGTACTTTATATAATTTTTAAAGTACATTAAGGTAATTGAACTCATTAAACTCTTTGAGGTTTTTATACATGTAAGAGAGTATCCTATATATTTATTTGTTAGGCAGGTCAATAGATATGTGACATATAAACTAGAAATTAAAATTCTGCATTTTGCTTTTTTGTAGATACTTTAAAGATGAGAGGAATTTTGGATTACCTTTTCAACAAAGTTTTAGATACAGGTCTTTTAGTATCAGTAGAAACATCTGTTGTTCCTAGATATTTATGTTGTTGATATTGAGTTTTGCTGTATTTTATTTCTAACTCTTATTGCCTTGTCAAACTTTCCTGGGTTGATAGAAATGGCAAAGCAAATAACTGTCAACTGATCTATGTTTAAATGAAATAGAAGGAGAGAATTTCAGAATTCTACTTAAAACATTTAATCTAGCATTTTATCATATACTAAGTATTTTGAAAGAAAATAATTGTTAATCAAAATAATATGATTTGGAAAAGTATAAAATTAGTGAAAACTGAGGATCTTGGAGACAAACTGGGTTTTCAGTTTCCTGCTCTACAGCCTACTAGGTGTGTGATCTTAGCCGAGTTACTTTACTATGTGCCTTAGTTTCCTTATCGGTAAAACTGTGATGATTGTACTGTGTATGTCATTGAGTTATTGTGAGGATCAAATGAAGCAATATATATTTTATATATATATATAAAATGCATAATATATTGCTGTATACTAAGCTCTCGATAAATGTTAACAAAATTAAACAAAAGTTTATGTATGAATATTGTAACTGATTTTATAAGTGAAGGTATATTATTTGGGAGTTTTATAATTTGACTTTTAGCAAAAAAATGTTAGAGGGATATTTATGGTGCTATACATTGTTTCTTATGGAAGTTTTTAGGGAAAATGAGCAGAAAATTTTATTCCTTCCATTTTTATTATGCAGGAATAAAAATTCATACATGGTAATTTATTTTTATTTTTTTATTGGAGTATAGTTGCTTTACAATGGTGTGTTAGTTTCTGCTGTACAGCAGTGTGAATCAGCTATATGTACACATCTATCCCCTCCCTGTTGGACCCCCGACCCCTCCCAACCCCGCCAATCCCCCCCATCTAGGTCACCACGGAGCATTGAGCTGAGCTCCCTGTGCTATACAGCAGGTTCCCACTAGCTAGCTATTTTGCACATAGTAGTGTGTATACATACATGGTAATTTAAATTTGAAGACTTTTTAAGCTACTTACTCTATTATATGTTTGCTTTAGTCTAAAGTTAATTTCCACTCTAGTTTAACATAAACATAATTCAGTTTTTCTCTTTGTAGGAGAGAAGATATTTTTTGATCTCTCATACTTTCTTCTGAATCAGAGTTCTCTGTATAGAGAACTATTTATCAAAGAAATTAAAAAGCATAAGCAAGGGCTTCCCTGGTGGCGCAGTGGTTTAGAGTCCGCCTGCCGATGCAGGGGACACGGGTTCGTGCCCCGGTCCGGGAAGATTCCACATGCCGTGGAGCGGCTGGGCCCGTGAGCCATGGCCGCTGAGCCTGCGTGTCCGGAGCCTGTGCTCCGCAACAGGAGAGGCCACAACAGTGAGAGGCCCGCGTACCGCAAAAACAAAAGCATAAGCAAGACTGTCACCATCTGATTACTTTTCTGATATTAGTACAGAACATAATGCTGTCATTTCCACTAGAATTAGTTTTTAAAGAAAGATCGGAGTGAACTTTCTATCAATAAAAATTGTAGATTTATATTTCTTCTCAGTGAACATTCCATAGGTATGTCACATATTCAGAACCTTTTGTTTTATATTTTTAACTTTATTTTAAAATAAATTTAGACTTAACGTTGCGAAAATAGTACATAGAGTCCCCGTATACCTTCACCCAACTTTTCCTAATATTCATAGAAGAAATATAGAAATCAGGAGTTAACATTAATACTAACCGATCTGTAAGCTTATTTGCATTTTGACCATTGTCCATTAAATCACCCTTTTTTGGTCCAGGATCCTATCTAGAATTTTACAGTGTACTTAATTGTCATGTCTCTTTAGTCTCCTTCAATCTGGGCTAGTTCTTCATTCTCTTTGCCTTTTGTAACCTTGACAATTTTGAAGAGTACTAGCTAGTTTGAATATTACTGAACCTGTGTGTCTGATGTTCTCTCTTGGTCAGATTGAGAATTATATATTTTTGGAAAAAGATTCCACTGAAATGATGTTATGTCTGTGTCAGTACATTATATCAGGAGTTACATGATATCGATTTGTCCCATTACTGGTGGCGATAAAAGATGATTTGGTTAAGGAGGTGACTGCCAGGTGTCTACACTGTTGATTTACTCTTTTTCCCTTTGTAAATGATAAGTGTCTTTGGGGAGATATTTTAAGACTATGTAAATACTGTTTCTCAAAATACTTCCACTAATTTTAACATAAAATTATGTTCACTAAGGTTTTCTTTGTTTCAAAGAACAGAGCCTTTTTCATTCAAAGGAGGCAGTGGTCAATTTAAATGTTTCTGTGTTTAGTCATCTTGACCCTGAAGTTGCCTTTTTAAAGGCAACTTGATTCTGAATTCTTTTTATAGTCGGTATATATTTTTATGATTGCCTTTTATCTTTTATTCTATAGAGCATTAACTACTCTAAAAATGTATTGTGCATTTTCTTTTTTTTTACCTGTTTTACTTCCTCATCTTATAGTCAGTGGAACATGAGGACATAATTGGATTAGCTATTTTTTTTTTTTTTTTTGTGGTATGCGGGCCTCTCACTGTTGTGGCCTCTCCCCTTGCGGAGCACAGGCTCCGGACGCGCAGGCTCAGCAGCCATGGCTCACGGGTACAGCCGCTCCGCGGCGTGTGGGATCTTCCCGGACTGGGGCACGAACCCGTGTCCCCTGCATCGGCAGGCAGACTCTCAACCACTGTGCCACCAGGGAAGCCCAGGATTAGCTATTTTTTTCTTTTCTATCTTTGAACAAACACTTGACATTTAAACCTAGTGGAGTAACTTGAATCCCAATAACATTTCGGGATAGTATCTTTTCCAAAAGGATGAAGAGAAAATATATTGGTAAATCTTGGAATTTGGTTAGATATTGATTTCTTAAAACAATCTAATAGGGTTTTTCACTTTCATTACAACTTTCTTCTCTGTTAGGTAATTGCTTTCCATGCTGTGCATTCCTTAAAGTTCCAGGCTTTCTTCCTTATTTTAGTGTTTATAAGGTGTATCCCGTTTGACAATATATACAAGGTTCTGGTTTAGATAGAGCCTTTTCCTCCAGAGTCAGTACAATACCGTGGCTAACTAATTCTGAGCAAGCTGGGCTTTGTTTGTCTGTCTGCTTTTTGACAAGATCTCTCACTTTTTAAAATTGAAAAATTGAAATTGGGTGTTCTGGCAATATCTGGTTTGGTTTTTTGTTTTTTTTTTTTTTTACTAATTTTAGGTCTGGAAAAGAACATTAGAAAATCTATAACGGGTGTTGTAATTTAGCTAAAATTTGTGTCACCTCAGGATAATACCTTTGACGTTTCTGCTGATCATATTTAGAAATTAATCCTAGAAGCTGATGAGCCCCAAAAGAGAATCCATGGAACTAATACACTTTCAATAGTTTTTATTTCCTTTAGGATAAGAAAGTTTAACTTTAGATACCAGCCACTTGACAAAATTCTGCTTACTTTTTGTTTCTTGACCGGTAGACTTCGTTCATTTGTAAAACGTTTACTGAATTTATTTAATTCGGTGTATAGTGTAGGGGCTGGAGATGCAAAGACTCACTGCTTCTCTTAAGGATGTTCTTTCATTTTCTTCTTAATGCCATCTGGGGCTGATCTGGACACTGGGAGGGATTTGTGGGAAATTCTTATTCTTTTTAGAAGTGCCTTACAACTAGTAACAGTGAATGATAAAAGGTGAATAAGAAAAAGATATTACTGTGTCCTGCTCCCAGTTTAGAGTAGTAGAATGTTTTGTTTTATAAATAATCTGTAAATCTATAACTTAATAATTCCGACTTCAGATTGGTCTTCTATAACACAAGTGAATAGAAATCATAGTCTTTGTAGAAATGTGTTACCTTCAATTTCATTGCTTAAAAATGATCAGGTGTAGCTTTCCCTCTTTCATTGATATTAGAAACGCTTAAAAGTAATAAACAGTATATGCTCATTTAGTAATTTAGTATTGAGAACAAATACTGCAAATAGTCTAGTTTGTACATTTTGGGAGAATTTCTCAGAGTGGTATTTATATATAAAATACTTAGATTGTTTCTGATTTGAATGTGACTTGATTTTCAGTAAGAATCTTTAAACTTTTAAGTATTAATGGAAAATATTAAAATCGTAGATGAATAGACCTTCTAACACCTTGTTTGAGTTCCTTTGTGGCATTTCAGCATTGCTGATTTTATTAGCTTTGGTTTGGAATTTCTTCTTTAGTGGTTGAAATGCAAGCCCTGCAGTGGAGTAATTTCTTTTTTCCCTCTTGAAACATCACATAGAAGAATGCTGTATACTGAAACAGAATTAGGGTAGGTCCTACTATGTCATTCTTGTGAGCCTCCATCAGTAGTAGTCTTGCAAAGGCTGTCCTTTCTTGTTTGAATAATGATCTCATTTTGAAAGTGCCTTTACATTTTTCTACATAAGTGATATGATACACTATCTAATCCACAGTCTTCATAGATTATTAACTCCTGAAGCAAGAGAGATGCAGCTGTCCTCAATGATTCAAAATAATTTCTATTTAGGGAAATTTGTTTAATTTTTTTTTTGAGTATGAATATGTTGAATCCACAAGTTTTGGCATACTTCAGGCAGAGCAAAGAAGTTATATCCTGAAAGTAATCTGACTTGGGAGAAGTTTATAAGTGGATCTATTATTTCTTCAGCCAACTCTCATATTTAACTTACCCTATAACCTAACCTAAGGACTTTTTTTTTTTTTTTAAATCTAAGTTTGTTGCATTTTTAATTTATATACTCTGTGGGGTCTGGTAAATAAGTCAAGGGTTTGGAGCTCCTACTGAAGGAGAAATTGTAAACTTAGACCATTATTTATCTGAGCAAGATACGATTTCTTGGGAGTTGTTTTTCATTTTCAAAGTGAAGTGGGCTTCTGAACTTAAATTACCAAATAATTCTGTTCCATAATGGAATGCTCCCCTTTTGCCTGTATTTTCAATCAGATATATTGTTACTAATTAGTGTTTAAGAAATGAAGGAAAACTGGGAAATTTGGAAAATCATATCTTGTTTATAGTTTCTGAATATATTTTAAACTGTATCTTAATCAAAGTAGTTAAGTTTTACTTAGATCTCGTTCATTTGGGAGTCTTTAATAATTTTCACGGTTTATATTGCAATATTATTAGATATGAAAAAGAATGATTTGTCAAGAAAATTGATTAGAAAAGGCTGGAGGATGATTGTTTAATAATTTTAAAAGCACTTTTGTAGCACCTGTTTCCACTGTATAGGTCCAATGAAAATAAGTAAAATAGCTCTGATGTATCAATTTTAAGCTCATCTGTTAAAAAGCCACCTCTTAAGAACTCCAGCTGTGGAATACTCTGCTCTTCGATTTGTGAGTTTGGGACCCTTGCAAGTACCTAGTTAGATTGTATTTCTTGAGACATTCAGTATTCAGATCTTTTTCTTTTTTGTGCTCCTTTCCTCTTGCCGTCCCTCATGTTCCTACTCAATGTGATTCTACTGCAGAATACTGTTTAAAGACTTCAGGATTTAAAATCTGTTGGAAACTTACAGTGGAAAATAGCTCCACGTAGGCTCATAGCTTTTGTAGTTATTTGTTTGGTACCTCATGTTGGATGGCAGTTTCACCCCCTTGCCTTCTTTAGATTTGTTTTTTCATTTCTTTGCTTAAATTCTGGAAATTACAGATTTGATGGTTAAATTTGTAGGTTTTCTTTTCTTAGTCCAAACTGTTTACATTATTCACTTGTAGAGACTTGAATATATTCCTAAAGTACGGAAGGGTTATTAGCTCATTCCTTCATCTTCAGGCTTTAAAAAAAAAAACAACATTTAGTCTAACTGTTGTTAGGTAATGGAATAACCATTCCTTTTCAGCTGCTGGCATATTTCCAAACTGGCCGGCAGAGCCAGGAGGAAATGGAGGCATTAAAAACTAACTTTGGTTGGTTGCCACCTTCTTAGTGCTGAGACTATAACCTTTGTTGGTTGATTGATAGAGAACAGGAGAGCACAATCCTCGTTCCACTAACAGGTAAGGAACCCTTGTGATGACCAGTTGGTGTGAGAGAGACATTATTTGATAGCATTTTTTCTTAATTTATCCCCAAATATAACATGTCCCTGAAGTCGCATAGTGTGACTGCCTGTGTTCCATCCAGCAGGAATACGCAGCACCCTTCTGTTTAGAGTGAGATCTGAAATTTAATACTCATGTATCACTCTGTACCACAAAGTATAATTGATCTGTTTTCTACGGTTAAAATTTATCCTGCAGTCCCTGTAACTTTAAATACCTATCTGTCTGTCTTATTCTCCTTTCAGCTTTTCCTTGCTGAGATGCTGTGTCCTTTGAACTTCCTTCTCTTAGTTACCTAATCTCTATAATAAAGTAAACTATTTTCCAGTATCTTTATCATCATCTGTTATTTGGGTATATCTTACTGCTTAAATTTCTGCATTGTAGCCATTAATGATTATTTCCTGGTCCTTCTTGACCCCAAACCAAATGATCATGTGTTTGAAAAAAGATTTTTAGTCTGTATTGCCTGTATCCGCAATTCTGCCCTCCCGCTTTTAAATATGAGTGCTTGAAGAATAAATCTTTTTCAGTGACAGTAGTCATAGCTTGATAAAATTCAGGTTTCGTTTTATATTGCTATAATATGGGACTGTAGTCTGATTAACTCTTTAAATTACTGAAAACTTAAAAACTGAGAACAAATCCAGCTTCTTAGACAATTCCCAAGGTTTAGTGGTATTCCCGTTAATATGCTTGATTATTCTGTTTCTACTTTGCAATCCGTCTTCTTCTCTTTGACAGAAGAGTTAATTGGGACTTCCTTGATATATCTGAGGTCGAGTGCCTTTCCCTGTCCCTTTAAGACAACTGATCTTGTTTTCCAGTCCTAATTGATCATTTTTGGATTTGGTCTTCCACTTGAAGTTGGGTGGTTTGTCACAGAACATGTTACGGCTTAGACCAAGATAGGTCCCTTCTTAATAGTGACTGAGGAATGAATCATTTGTGGTGACAGACTTCTAAAATTCAAATTAAGAAGGCACTAAGGAAAGTATGCCCAAATGTAGCTCCTTTTTATCCTGAGGATAAGTCATTACAAGCTCAAATGACCAGAGAATGTAATTTCTTAATAAGAATTTTTTCTTAAATCTATATTCAGCTCTCTATTTCAGTGCTTCTCTCCTACCAGAGGTGCAAGGAGTGATCCTAGAACCACAGATACAGCCAAGACCACGGAGAGCTTTTGACGTCAGGGGTCCACTTTCTCCACTGAACCCTTGGAGGCAGAATATCCAGCTTCTGGAGAGAGTTGGGAAAGGATAATAAACAAGTGGGTGCTTTCCATTATTTACTTGGGTTTATTTATAGACTGGAGTGTCCTTCCATTGCCCATTTAATTCTACTGTTAAACTCCTTGGGTTCATAGAAGAACCAAGTGGGGCTGCAATCTGTTTGTTTTTCTAAGAATGCTAACTAGTGCCCGTTCCAGAAAAGAGACCTAAAATTTATTTTAATTTTCTCTCCAGATAACTAAAGCAGTGGGTGATTTGGGGGTACTTGATTTGGTGAATGCCTGTGTAGTCCACAGGAATTTTTAAAAGGAAATATTTGCCCATTTTAGCCTTTACTGGTATTAGTGTACTAAGTGCTCTTTTATATTCCAGTATTTAAGAAGTTTCTTTATTTCGTCTTTGGGCAAGCTGGGCATCTGAATTCTCCTAATTTACACAGTCTGATGTCCAGGTGTTATCCTACCCTGTTAGTGAGAACTTTTTGGTCTTTTTCCTACCTCAAACTTTAGGACTTCAAATTAAGTAGATCTTTAAACAAGATGCAATGATAGTACCATTATGGTTTTACTGTCAAGTCTAGGCTTCATTCTTTAATAAGATACATACGAATGAATATGAGTTTCAGGATATAACAAGGCAAAAGAGCCTTTTCCTAGATTTTCCCCATGGCATTAAGATGGTTTTCTCTTAGTTTCTTTGATGCCAAGGGTAGGATTTGATTCCAGGAAGTTCTTATCACCTGCACTGGGTAGAACGTGAAGTTGGTGCCTTTGGCAGGTTTTCATTTCTCCTTGGTGGATCCCTTCTGTGACTCCAGGTATCTTGATAATGGGAGACCGGTTTATTTGTTCTCTAATTGCCCAGATTTCTTTCAACTGGTAAACATCATACTTCAGCAAAAGGAACTCTTCTAGCAGAGCCTTCATGGATGATATCTGTCACACATGCAGCAGCTGCAGTTTGGAAGGCAGTGGTGAACGGAGCCACGCATTATATCTAGAAGACACAAGGATGAGAGAGCCACCTGATCTTGCCATTGATAAACTTTAAGATTTACTCTGGTGTACTCTTGGTCTGGAAACGGAAAGGCTCAAATAATGACGTAATTTTTTCAGATTGGAATTTTACATGGCCATGAAAATAATTCCTTTTTATTCAGAAGACTGAAATAGAGGAAGCATGAGAGACACCTTTCTTTAAAAAGCAGCTCTCTGTATCTGTTTCACTTAAAAGATTTGTGGGATTGAAAATCACCTTAATGAAGCAGGCAGACTTTTTATTTTTTAGTAGTCTGGGAGATCCAAAAATCGTAATGAAACTGTCTTTTGTTGCCTGACACTGAAAGGAACTAGGAAATATAAAGGGTGAACTTCTTAATTATTCCCAAATTACTTTTAATATTAGGATGCACTTTTTAAACTTTTTCTAGTCTTGGACCTTATTCTTATTTGTCAAATCAACAAAGATTCCAGCATAGGAGTAGAGACGTCTTTGAGTTCAGTCTTCTAAAGTAGTAAATACCTGTTAAACTTGAGGTATCCGTTCTGCATTGCAGGCGTTCTAAAGTTGAATGATAACTGAAAAAAAAGAGGTATTTTATAGAGCAAAAGCGATTAGTAGTAGTAGGATAAGCCTCTATGTGTGAATGAGTGTTGCAAGACAGTTATCCAAACTTATCGATAAATTGATGGCGGTAGTGATCAAAATGTTTTATTTCTCTTTTTGGTATCTATTTAACTGGTCAGTCGAAAGCTGTTAAAGAAGTTTTTAAAAGTTATGCAATGCTGCCAGTTTGTTTTATTTGGTATAAATTTTAAGAATAGAAATTCTAGAGATAATAATATGGAAGCATCTAAATGTCTTAGGAATCTTAAAGGTTTTGGAAACCCACATTTGCTAGATTATAACCTGGCCTTCAGTCTTCTCGGCTATTTGTGAGGCCTGTTTTCCCCTCATTTATTATAAATAAACTTTTGTATGTACAGTACTTAAAAGTAAGTTTAAAAGATCAATTTGAACTAAAATTTCCCTAGAGAGCTCTGAATTCCCATAAACAATTACAGCTTTTTACTCTTGATTTGTTTCTGTTAAAAGTTAGTACGATAGTTGTTACAAACACATATAAATTAAAAAACAACTACTCAACATTTTAGAAAGAACTCAGGGAACTGAAAGTGAGATTCGCTTGGAAATTTAGTTGAACTCTTTGAACCACAGTACAAACGAGTTTATGGCCTGTGAGGTTATTAGCCTTTTGTTTCAGTTTTGAAGAAGTGATTTAAACTCTTAATCCCATTAATCTCATGCTTTGATTAAATTTTAGCTTTGTTCCTTAAAGTGTGCAAAAGAAATGAAGTGCATTTCTATTCATCTCATGCCACTAAAAGCTATTTAAAAGTGAAACTTGATGTATATTAATGTGAACTGATGTGTTTAAACTTTTATTTTGATACATTTTCCTTTCAGATTTTTAAATATTTCATGTCACAATATGCAATCCTATATTTTTCAGTGTTTATTTTATGGATATTACTATAAGCTAATTTTTTTCTAGAATGACTAATTGTGTAATATTTGTATTATGTGATCATTTGAAAAACTAATAAATATTTTCTCCATTAAAAAATGCACTTACTGATAAATGGCTTATTTTTCTTTCAGGAGTAGAAAATGGAAACTACAACAGTATTTTTAAGTGTATTTTAATTTTATGTGTCTTCTTCTAAGTATTTCTGAATATATATCCTATCCTTGTATATGTTGAACTCTTTTGAGAAAAAAAATTATTTTAAACTGTTGAATTAAAATGATTCTCCTTGGGTCACCCAGTGCCAAATGTAGGAAATAGGTGATTTATTTAGTCTATTTTTGCATTTTCCTGATTAGCTTCATCTTAGCTTTGTTTCCAGAATTGGATTGTTTTAGATGCCGTTTTTATATGCCAGTTTTGCAAACCATTAAAACTCTTGAGCTAATATCATAAATACCAGGAGTAATATGGTCACATCTTTTAAAGTGAGATCTTGATAAACAAAGACCCTCACAAAATAGCATACAAAAGACAGTTCCTCTATTCAGAAAAAGAATATTTGAAAATAACGGCTGATTGGAGAGCTACCCAATTTGTGGGTGCTGTTAATAGGAGAAGAAAATGTTTTATATTTTAATGTTCTCCTTGAACAAATAATTGTAGGAGGGGAAATCTTAGAGTCTCTTGCTTTTAACCTTATCAAAACAACATGGAAAAGGATAACATTGGGTTTTAATGATTCTTGTCTTTATATCTACATAAACTTAATCAAAGCCACTGGAACAATTTACCTTTCCTATGCAGAGTCTGCTAGAAGCAAGAGGAGATTTCCCTTTTGATTTGAAGAAAACTCATAAGAAGTGGACTCCTAAAATTAAAAATGAACATTATGATAGGGTCCTAGGCAAGAAATAAAAGTTTGATTAATGACAATTTGCGGATTAAAATGAAAGAATTTGGCTCCCTGAAGAAATTATGCTCTGAAAAATGAGAATTATAAAAGGACATTATGATTTAGAATAGCTACTATATTTGTGGGGGGTGGTGGCGGGAGAGGAGCTAAAATTCTTGGCTTTATTAGTCTGGTAAGTTTGGGAAAGATGAGTAAAGATTGTGTGGATAAAATTTTGCTTTTAGATTTAAAGCTATTAAAAGGTTTACAGACATAATGTATTTCTATGGAAGATGGAAGGCTGTATTTTCCTTGAATACAAAAAAATTTATAAGTCTTACCTATATGTGTATAGAAGGGTAGGGTTGGGGGGTTAAATAAAAATCTTGCACTGGAAATTTCAAACATATTGTAAAAATAATGGTGAAATGAGAGTTTTAAATAATTTTCATTACAGGGACTTTTCCCTACACTGTCAATAGCTTCAAAATAAAAACATTACAGAATGTTGAACATGGCTTTATCTCCGAGGTGTAAGAACGTAGGCTTATTGTTTCACCATGATTCATGGGATTAGCTATAGGAAAAAGTTTTGTTTTGTTCTTTAGTGAGGAAACAGTTTTATTTTAACATAGCTTCTGTTTTAAAAAAGGTAACGGTAACGTAAGCAGTGTGACTGCAAAGTACTGATCTTGTAGCTTATTGTTAAATATGTGCACAGATCTTACTGTATTTTGCTGTATTGAAACAATTGAGCAAAATGTCAGTGCCTAGATGTCTAAGCGATTTATTGATTTTTTAAAATTCAGGTGTTTTTATTTCCCATTTAAAAAAATTCACATTAACGCAGTCCTGAAATGTGAAAGATTTGTGTTTCCAAAATAAGCACATAGGTGCTCTTTAAAGTTTTTTCCCACTAAATGTACATCTAAGGTAATAAGATCACTGCAGTAAAAAAACGCTAGGGAACTATGAAGGGCGCATCGGAGTTTTCAGGAATTACGATCAAAGGGATCTCTACTCAAGAGGTAAGGTATGGCATAGGTAGAAAAAGTGTTCAAAATGTGTTCAGTGCAATGTCTGATGATAAAGTAAACTACAACAGATATCCTTTGATTTTCAGACAGATGTAGAATTAGGAAGATAATTTTTCTTAAGAATCTCAGAGAAGAGCAATGGATAAACCACAGATTTGTTTTTGCATGACTTTGGAGTGCATTTAGAAACAAATATCTGCAGACGTTGTACCCTTTTGGTACCTGGCCTGAATATATCCCATGGCATCTCCTACCCTTGCTCTCGTAATGTTTAATTTAGTATTTCTTAAGCCCTGAGAACTGTTAAAATATTGTACTTCGAATGGAAAGTTGAGTACAGATTCCTTGAGGTTATTGCCTGGCTTCATGTTTGCTGTGTCTGCCTGTTTTTGTTCAATGAAACCTAGAATTTAGAAAACAGTAGCTGTACTGAGGAATTTTAACTTCGGTTTGAGAAATTAGAGTTTTATAAACATTCACTTACACTGTAATTCGGGAATCTGTTATATTAAGGATTAAGAAATAATATTGTTGGCTAGTATATAAAGTTGTTCAGACAAGAAAGTTATACTGTTGTTCTGTAAGGTATATTAAATAGGTTCAAAGAATCAAGTGTTAGCATAATATGTAGTATATCTAGAAACAAAGGAAAATGCAGTATTCAGTACAGGTGAGCTAAAAAAATGATTTAGAATTTTTTTCTAGAATTACTAGTATAATTTACTCAATAGATGGCAGTATAGAAAACAGAGTAACCTTCCATCCTATCTTTTTGATTCTTTTTATAAGGACATCAGCTCGTGGACATTTGGCTTTTATTTAAGATAGTTTGCTGTCTGTTCTGCATTTGCCTTTATGCAGAGCAAATGATCATATTGCTGTGATCTAGTGACAGCACTCACTACATCAGTGAGGTAGCTGATTCCATGTTCAGGGATGCTCTGATGGTAAGAAGTTGACCCAGAATATGCTTCCATGTCATTTTTTATTTGAAAATTACCTTAGAAATTAGCTAGATTAGCATCCTTATCTGTAAAATAAAGTATGTAAAATTTTACATACAAGATAATTGATATCTGGGAACAATACATGTATTTCTAATATCACATAGTTTATTAAAGGTCTGCTGTAGGATTCAAGTCTCTTGACTCCAGGCTCAGAGATCTGTATTGAACTGTACTTTATTGCCTCATCATGTTAGTCCTAGTTCTGGGCAACGTAGAGTATTGCCTCATCATGTTAGTCCTAGTTCTGGGCTGGGCAACGTAGAGCGAGTCGATGCCCTTCACATATGATAGTCTTCAGGTGTCTTAAGATGGCTGTTATGCTCCATCAATTCCAAGCGCAAGTTTCCCGCCCCCCCAACAGATTAAGCACACCTCCATTTTTTTTTTGCTCTTATTCATGTAGCATGGTTTTGAAATCCTTAAGAGTTTTGTCAGTCTCTGAACATGCTTCAGTTTATTCTTCTTAACGTGTGACACTGAACCAACACAGTACACGCTCAGCTTGTGTTTAGCCCTGTGACTCATACCATTTTGTTTATCCTTACGTATTTAGCCAGTCAGGTGCTTAATTTTACGAGATTCTCTTGGACAAAAGAGTTACATAGTGATATACAAAAAATTTTGTTTCAAAAAATTAGGCCGGTACAGACTAATGTGCACAGTTCAGAGGAAAAGAAAAAAATTCACTCAAGGTAATAGCTAAGACCTTGAGAAAGCAATCAAAGAAGTACCATCTTCATTTCAATTATTGCTTAATTTTGACTCATATAACTATAAATTCCATATTAAATGGCTTGTGTAATGTAAAATGTTATTTTTCAGGTTGTCCTTAGTAATTTAAGAGGAGCCAGGCCCTTTGGAGCTAAACTGTTGACACGGCACTGACATTGAGAAGAAAATGAACTTGTGTTTAGTAACATAATTAAAACTAGAAAGGAAAGTCAGTGCTTCAGTGGAGAAGTTTGAGATACACCCCAAACAGCTGAAGATGGTGGAGCAGTGGCCCTGGAAGTCTGAGAGTGTGACCAAAATTCTAATGAAAGCACAGTCTTATGTTGCTTCTTGAAATATAGTGCAAATACTCAAGCAACGTTGTTTTGGTATAACAGTGTTTTAAGTTACCAGTTAAATAGCTTTTCCCCCCCAGATTTTAAATTGAGCTCCAGGAAGACACAAGGTGTTTATTTAATGGTTGCATGTACTTTTAGGGTATGCGTACCTTTGTTTGAGAAATACTGGTTTGAGACAGGTTGTGTTCTACCTTACCGGAGTTAGAATTTGGGGACAAATGAGGGAGAAGGAAAAGAACAACCATTTACATGCCTACTCTGTGCAGCTTTTGCTAAGTGCTTTACATATATTTATCTCATTAGATCCGGTTGACCTATGAGAAAGGTAATTTTTTATTTTACACACAAAGATGCTGAAACTCAGAGGTTACAACGCCTGCCCAAGGGCACATAATCAAGCAATGAAAATGGGGTTTAAAAGATTTATCAAAATCTAAAGAATTGTATCACACCATTGATTGTCAAATATCTTTGCCAAAAAGAATGCATATTCTCAGGAAAATTTCACATAGAACCTCAGTGTTTAAAGTAGATAAAAGGGATTTTTGATTTAATATGCATTTTTTGAGAGTAGTTTTACAGAAAAATCGACCAGAAAGTGCAGTCCTCCCCCTGCCCCCCCCATTTATACAATTTTCCTTACCATAGTTTGCTCTATTGTTGACATCTTGTGTGGTGTATTTTGTTACAATTAATGAACTAATACTGATGCATCATTATTAGTTGAAATCCATAGTTTACTTTAGGGTTCACTCGTGTCATACAGTTCTACAGGTTTTGCCATATACATAATGTCATGTATCATAATTACAGTGTCATACAGAATAGTTTCACCTGCCTACAAATGGTGTTCCACCTCTACTCATCCTTCCCTTCCCGCCCCTCCCCACCTCCGGCAATCTGTAGTTTTGTTTTTAGCCTTCTCAGGCTGGTTTCCTTCATTTAGCGATATACAGTGTCTTTTTGTGACTTGATAACATATTTCTTTTCATTACTGAATGGGATTCCATCATATAGTTTTACCACAGTTTGTTTATCCATTCATCTTTGAAGGACATCTTGATTGCTTCCAATTTTTGGCACTTATGAACAAAGTTGCTATAAACATTTATATGTAGGTGTTTGGAGGACAGATTTCAACTCATTGGGAAAAATACCTAGTAGTGAAATTGCTGGATCTTACGGTAAAGCCTATGCCTAGCTTTGTGAGCAACTGCCCAGCTGTCTTCCAAAGTGGTTGGACTATTTTGCCTTCCCACCAGCAATGAACCAGAGTTCCTGTTGTCCTATCTCCTTGCAGGCGTATGGTGGTGTCAGTGTTTTGGATTGTAGTCCCACTGATAGGTGTATAGTTGCATCTTACTGTTTTATTTGCAGTTCTCTAATGATACTATTTTCCATCTGTATATTCTCTTCAGGGAGGTGTCTTTTCAGATCTTTTGCCCATTTAAAAAATCAGTTTTCTTTCTGTTGAGTTTTAAATGTTTTTGATATCAGTCCTATACCAGATAAGTGTTCTGCAAGTATTTTCCCCTAGTCTGTGGCTTGTCTTCATTCTCTTAACAGTGTCTCTTAGAGAGCAGAAGTTTTAAATTTTAATGAAGCCAACTTCATCAATTTTTTTTCTTTTTTCTATTTTGTGCTTTTAGTGGAGTATCTAAGAACTCATTGTCAAACCCATGGTGACCTAGATTTTCTCCTATGTTATCTTCAGGAAGTTTCACAGTTTTGAGTTTTACCTTTAGGCCTGTGATCCATTGAGTTAACTTTTGTGAAAGGCCAGTGTTTAGGAAAAGACTGTCCTTTTTCCTTTGAATTTTCTTTGCTCCGTTTTCAAAGATCAATTGACTATATTTGTATGTATCTATTTCTGGGTTCTTTATTCCATTCTATTGGTCTGTTCTTTTGCTGATACTACACTGTGTTGAATACTATAGTTTTTCGGTATGTCTTAAAATTGGGTGTCAAACTTCTAACTTTGTTCTTCAGTATTGTACCTACTATTCTAGCTCTTCTACCTTTTCATATAGACTTTAGAATCAGTTTGTCTACAAATGACTTGCTGGGGTTTTTATTGGGATTGCATTGGATCTAAAGACCAAGTTGGGAAGAACCGACATCTAACCATATTTAGTCTTCCTATCTATGAACATGCAGTTACTCTCCATTTATTTAGATCTTTTTGATTTTTCATCAGCATTTTGTACTTTTTCCTCACATAGACACATTTTCTTAGATTTATACCTAAGTATTTTTTTTTTTTTTTGGTGCTAGTGCAAATGGTGTATTTTAAATTCCAGTTGTTTGTTGCTGATATATAGGAAAACAATTAACTTTACCTATATCTTGCAACCTTGCTATAGTTGCCTACTAATTGCAGGTATTTTTTCCTTGCTTTAGGGACTTTCGTATACACGGTCATGTCTTCTGGAAACAAAGACAGTTTTATGTTTTCCTTCTCAGTCTTTATACCTTTCACTTCCTTTGCTTATTGCATTGGCTAGGACTTCCCACAACAATGTTGAATAAGAATGGTAAGAGGGGACTTGCTTGTCTTGTTCATGATATTGGGTGGAAAGCATCTAGTTTCTCACCAATACGTATGATGTTAGCTGTAGGTTTTTTGTAGATATTCTTTATCACATTAAGGAAGTTCCCCTCTAGTTCTGGTTCCTCAAAGGTTTTTTGTTTGTGTGGTTTTTTTTAAATCATGAATTGGTGTTGACTTTTGTCAAATGCTTTTTCTGTACGTATTGATATGATCATGTTTTTTCTTTAGTTGTTAATGTTTCTAATTGATTTTTGAATACTAAATCAGCTTTACATATGTAGAATAAATGGAACTTGGCCATGGTGTATAATTCTTTTTTTCTTTTTAAATTAATTAATTAAATTACTTTTTTGGCTGTGTTGGGTCTTTGTTGCTGCACGCAGGCTTTCTGGTTGCGGTGAGCAGGGGCTACTCTTCGTTGTGGTGTGCAGGCTTCTCATAGCGGTGGCTTCTCTTGTTGCGGAGCATGGGCTCTAGGCGCACAGGCTTCAGTAGTTGTGGCACGTGAGCTCAGTAGTTGTGTCACCCGGGCTCTAGAGAGCAGGCTCAGTACTTGTGGCGCACGGGCTTAGTTGCTCTGCGGCATGTGGGATATTCCCGGCCCAGGGCTCGAACCCGTGTCCCCTGTATTGGCAGGTGGATTCTTAACCACTGCGCCACCAGGGAAGCCCGTGTATAATTCTTTTTACATGTTATTGCATTCAATTTGTTGATATTTTGTCAAGGATTTTTGTATCAAGGTTAATGAGACACTGGTCTGTAATTGTCCTTTCTTGTAATGTCTTGTCTGATTTTGATATTAGACTTGCCTCATAGAATGAGTATGAAAGAGATTGTATACAACTGGTGTCATTTTATTCAACATTTGGTAGAATTCATCAGTGAAACCATCTGGGCTTTGTATTTTCTGCTTGGGAAGGTTATTAATTGTCAATTCAGTTTCTTTAATAGATATAAGCCTTTTCAGTTTGTTTCTTGTCTAACTTTTGGTAGATTATATCTTTTAAGGAATTGGTTCATTTCATCGAAGTTGTCAAATTTGTGGAGATAGAGTTGTTCATAAGACTCCTTACTGTCCTTTTAATATCCATGGGATCAGTAGTAGTGGCTCCTCTTTCCTTTGTGATATTAGTGGTTTGTGTCTTCCTTCATTTTATTTGTTAGCCCAGCTAGAGATTTATCAATTTTATTGATAAAATAACCAGACTTTGGTTTTGTTGATTTTTCTCTGTTTTACTGTTTTCAGTTTCATTGACTTCTCTAATTTTTATTTCTTTTCTTCTACTTGCCTTAGGTTTATGTCGCTCTTCTAAGCACTGTTTTTGCTGTATCCCAGAATTTTGATAAATTCTTTTTTCATGTTCTTTTAGTTTGAAATATTTAAAAGTTTCTTTTGAGACTTTTGAAACCAATGTATCATTTAGAGGTGTTGTTTAATTTCTAACTATTAGGGGTTTTTCATTTATCTGTAAATACTTGGTATGTTACTAATTTTAGTTTAATTCCCTTGTGTCTGAGAGCGTACTTTTAGTATGCTTTCTATTCTTTTAAAATTTTGTGGTGTCTTTTATGGCCCTTAATCTTGGTGAATTCTCCATGTGAGCTTGAGAAGGTATATTTTGTTGTTGTTGGATGAAGTAATCTTTAGATGTCAGATCCAGTTGATTGATGGTGCTGTTCAGTTCAACTGTCTTTATAGATTTTCTGCCTGCTGGATCCATCAGTTACTGGTGGAGCGGTGTTGAAGTCTTTTAAGTATTATAGTGGATTCATCAGTTTCTCGTTTCAGTTCTGTCAGTTTTTGGCTCACATATATTGATGCTCTGTTGTTAAGCAAACATATATTAAGGATTGTTACATCTTCATGGAGACTTGACTCCTTCATTGTTTCGTAATATGCCTCTCTTTATCCCTGATAACTTTTCCTTGTTCTGAAGTCTGGTTTTCCTGAAATTAATGTGGTTATTCTAGCTTTCTTTTTTTTTTTTTTTTGGTACGCGGGCCTCTCACTGCCATGGCCTCTCCTGTTGTGGAGCACAGGCTCCGGACGCGCAGGCTCAGCGGCCACGGCTCACGGGCCCAGCCGCTCCGCGGCATGTGGGATCTTCCCGGACCCGCGTCCCCTGCATCGGCAGGCGGACTCCCAACCACTGCGCCACCAGAGAAGCCCTATACTAGCTTTCTTTTAATTAGTATTATCACAGTATCTTTCTTATCCCTTTACTTTTAATCTACCTGTATCTTTGTATTTAATGTGGGTTTTTTATAGACAACATACAGTTAGGTCTTTCTTTTTTTTAATCCATTTGACAGCCTCTGTCTTGTAATTGGTATATTTCAACCATTTACATTTAAAGCAATATTGATGTAGTTAGATTTATATCTATCTTGTTTGTAACTTTTCTGTTCTTTGGCTTTGTCCTTTTAAAATTTATTTTGCCTTATACACTATTTCTGTCTTCTTTGATATTAAGTATAATTCCAATTTAGTTTGAGTCCTAACATTTACACGTAGTGGTGCTTTGCTAGATGCCTTCTAAAAGCATTTCACTACTTTAATTTGATTCATTTAATTCTCTTGAGCATCCACTTACCAAATTTCATGCATCTCCCAAGCATTGGAGATATTGAGATGCTTCTACCCCCATACCCTTCTTTTCAAAGGCTTTTTCCCATTGTTGTCTAGAGCCTGGATCTATCTGTTGTATCTTGTCAAGGATTTTGTGGCTTTAGTATTTTCTGTGAGCAAATTTCCCTCTCTACTGGATCATTCCCATCACCATCTAATTATGCTGTCATATGTTATCTTAAGAAAAGGAAGCGGGACTTTATGGCAGTCCCGTGGTTAAGACTCTGCACTTCCAATGCAGGGGATGTGGGTTCGATCCCTGGTTGGGGAACTAAGATCCCGCATGCCATGCGGTGTGGCCAAAAGAGGAAAAAAAAGAGAAAAAAAAAAGGAAGCCAACTTGACCTTTTCTTCACCCTCTAACTTCTACTGCAGTCTCTACTCACATTTATTACCAAGAATTGTCTACTCATATTGTTACAATTTCTCAAATTTTATTTACTTCTCAGTCTATCCCGATGTGGCTTTTGCATCTCAGACCACTGTGACTGCTCTTATCAAAGTTGCCCAGGTCCTCCCTGTTGCCAGATCCCCTGGATGCTTACCTGTGCCTTCTGACCTCTTAGCAGAATTCAGTGTACTTGAACACTCCCACCTTCTGAAATGCCCTTCTGAGTCCTTGAGTTTTTCCTCTCACCTCTTCTTCCTTTGCACTTAGATGATTTTATCCATTCCCATGGCTTAATACTTTTTCTTTTTTTAACTCCCCCAATTTTTATCCCCTGCCCAGCCGCCTCCTCAAAGCTCGTCTTGATATCCACTTGGATATCAAGTGGTTTAATTAAACTACTTAAATTAAAAAACATGTCCAACCTTGGACTATTTTTCTCTTCATCTCAGTGCAGAATCATGATGTTCATCTCATGTGAAAAACCATGGAGTGGTCTCTTCCTCACCTCCCATATACAATCTATTTGTTTTTCGTTAGTCCAGTTGTTTGTTTTGGGACTTTTTTTTTTTTTAACATTGTTACTATTGTTTACAGCAGTTTTAGGTTTACAGAAAAATTGACCAGAAAGTACAGAGAGTTTCTATATTAATTCCCCTTCCCTTGTTTCCCTTGCTACCATCTTGCATTAGTTTGGTACGTTTGTTGTAGTTGAACCAGTTTTGATACGTTAAATAGTTTACATTCGGGTTCACTCTTTGTGTCAACAGTTCTATGGGTTTTGCTAAATGTGTAATTTCATGTATCCACCATTAGGATATTTTACCACCACCTCAATCCCTGGCACCTACTGATGTTTTTACTGTCTCTCTAGTTTTGTCCGTCTCAGGATGTCATATAGTTGGAATCATACAGTATGTAGCCTTTTCTGCTGGTTTCTTTCACTTAGCAATATGCGGTTAAGGATTGTCCTTATCTTTGTGTGGCTTGATAGCACATTTCTTTTTATTACGGTATAGATCTGCCAGTTTGTCCTTCACCTATTGAAGGACATCTTGGTGGCTTCCACTTTTTGGCACTTATGAGTAAAGAAAGCTACTGTAAACATTTGTGTGCAGGTGTTTTGAGGGCGTAAGTTTTCAATGCATTTGGGAAAATACCTAGTAGTGCAACTGCTGGATCTTAAACGGTAAGCCTATGCTTAGATTTCTAAGAAACCACCGAACTGTATTCCAAAGTGGCTGTCCCATTTTGCATTCCCACCAGCAGTAAATGAGAATTCCTGTTCTACATCCTTGCCAGCGTTTGGTGTTGCCAGTGTTTTGAATTGTAGCCACTTTGATAGCTGTGTGGTGGTATCTCACTGTTTTAATTTGCAGTCCCCTAATGGCATGCTATTGAGCATCTTTTCATATGCTTATTTTCCGTCTCTATCTCCTCTTCTGTGTTGAGATACGGCCAGTGTTTAGATTGATTATATCTTTTTCCCAATGTGGATGTTTATTCTAACACCGTTTTTTGAAAAGACTGTCCTTTCACCTTTGAATTGCCTTTACTCTTTTTTTCAAAGATCAGATCTACCTCCTAAATTTCTCTCAGACCTGTCCAACGTCTCACCATTTCCATCTACCAACTTCTGTTCCAGGCTGCCGTCATCCCTCGCCTGAACTGTTGCAGTAGGCCTCGCTGGTCTCCTTGTTTTACCTCGTGACTTCTATGTTCTTCATAGAATAGGATTTATAATGATTTTAAAGTATAAATAAAATCGTAACTGTTTCCTGCTGAATACTCAGTGCTCTTCTTTGTAAAAACTATAAAATCCAAATTCTTTATCATGGCCCATGATCTCACCTCCAGCTTTACCCTTACTCCTGCTCTCCAGCCAGCCTTGGGTTTATTTCATTTAGTCTCTAAATTGTTTATCCCCTATCTTAGGGGATTCCCAGTGACTGGAATGCCCCTTCCTCTGCTTTTAGGTCTCAGCTTAAATGTTTCCTTTTCAGAGATGCCTTCCCTAGTCACTGTAGCTAAACATGCAGTCCTACATCTTGACCTCCATTCTCTGATACTGATTCCTTCCTAGTATTTTTCTCAATTTAAAAGCATATGTTGTTTATCGATTTATTGCCTGACTTCCTGAGACCAGGGATCACGTCTGTCTTGTTTATACTGTTTCTTTGCACCTGGCAGAGTAGCTGTCACACAGTAGGCACTGAACAAATATTTCAGTGAGGAAGACGTAGGCAGCGTTTGCGATGCCCAAATCTAGTGAGGGGGATCCATACATAAATAGGCGAATTGCAGTGCCGCTTTAATGCTGCTGCGTGGTTGTCGTAGCCCTGGAGAGTAAGCAATAGAAGACTAAAAACAGAACAAACCTGTGGGATTCTTTCTCAGTAGTGTGAAGTAGTGATTACAGAGGTCAATTTATGAAGTCTTACTACCTAGGCTTATTTATGAAGCCTTACTGCCTAGGCCATAAATAAAGTTCATATTATTTAATAATGGGGTCAACGTAACTTTCATCCACGCAGTACGAGACTTAGGATATTAAGTGTTCCAGAAACCATCGATCTGTACTGACAGTATGGGTGCTTCAGGGACAGTCTCAAGCCCACCAAGAGATGGTCCAGCGTACTGATTGAGCTTTGGCTAGAGAGTCAGTGTTGGTTTTGAGTACTCAGTGCTGCCATTCACCCTGGGCAAGTTGTTTAACCTCTGTGCGCATCAGTTTCCTCATTTGTGAAGGAGCTAATAAACATACGTACTGCACAGGGTTGTTATGAGGATTAAATAGACTATACAAAGCATTTTTCCATGTGCCAGATACTGAAATAAACGTAAAAGTGTTTCCGTCATTTAACTAAAATTTTATTGTTTTAGAATACACTTACCTTGAGTAATATGCAGCTTTCTCAACAGATACCTCCCTTCCTACTTTAAAGAGAAAGACTTCATTCTGATGCCAGACATGAATCTTACCTTTGCAGCACCCATCCTTTTTATCCTCTACCTGTGCTGTACGTTACATTACCTCTGCTTTCTCAGATGTCTAAAAAAATCTCAGATGATTTTTTTATTCCTTTTCATAATTCTTCCTTTCAACTAGATCTTTCTCATATGCACAAAAAGATGTTAAAGTGTCTCCAATTTAAAAAAAATGGTATCTAACTGTAGGCACTGCCCCACCTCTTCCTGTATGTATGCAAACTTAACATTCTGTATAACATTCTCTCTGTTTCTTTCAGTGCCACTCACTTCTCAGTCTACTCCAAGTTTGTTTCTACCTCTTAAATTAACTTCATTGAAATAATACTATTGAGGTGATCGGTGACTTTACCACTGACTCAAGCAGACCGTTTTCATACCTTGTCATACGTGTGCTCTCAGCATTCAGCGTGATCGATGGAATTCTCCTCCTCTGACCTTTCGGACTCTGAGTCTTCACTCCTCTGATTTCCTCATATCTCTCTGGCTGGTTCTTAGTCTGTATTGCAGGCCCATTCTTTACCCAGGCTTTACTTTACGTATTGGAGTTTCTAAGGCTGTTTCCTCAGTCGTTACCTCTTAGTTCTTTGCGTCTCTAGCCATACTCTTAAGACTAATTACCTTTATACTGATGACTCAAGTTCAGTAATACTGGTCTAACTTTAGAGATCGAACGACCTACTTGGCATCTCTTTTCCTTTCTGTGTGTCCCAAGGGCACTTCAAACATGTTGTATGAATTTATGATCTTTCCCCCCTCAAATGTGGTCTTCCTTTAGCATTCCCCAGTTTAGTGACTATCACCCCCTGCATCCAAGTTATGCATGCTGGGATCCTAGGTAACATTCTGCATATGTGTATTCCTCACACCTCCTTTTTTTTTTTTTTTAATTAATTAATTTATTTTTGCTGTGTTGGGTCTTCGTTTCTGTACGAGGGCTTTCTCTAGTTGTGGCAAGCGGGGGCCACTCTTCATCGCGGCGCACGGGCCTCTCACTATCGCGGCCTCTCTTGTTGCGGAGCACAGGCTCCAGACGTGCAGGCTCAGTAGTTGTGGCTCACAGGCCTAGTTGCTCCGTGGCATGTGGGCTCTTCCCAGACCAGGGCTCGAACCTGTGTCCCCTGCATTGGCAGGCAGATTCCCAACCACTGCGCCACCAGGGAAGCCCCCTCACACCTCCTTTACCCCATCTGTCATCCAGTCCTGTTGATTTTTGTGTCTGAAATCTCAGTAACCTACTTCTCTGTTGCCAGTGTCCTGGCTTCGTCTATTATTTCCTAACTTGAACCGTAAGAGTTCTAATTGGTCTCCTCATGTACATCCTTGTGCTAATCAAATTCATTCTCCGCAGTACAGCCAGAGTGATGTGTCTCAAGATACGAGTTTGATTGACATTATACCTTTATATATATTATACTTTTAATTAAAACAATCAGCTGCTTCCTGTTGCTCTTAGAATCCACGGGTAGAATAGAGACAAAAATCCTTAATATCATTTGTGAAACCCAGAAAGACTAAGTTCTTATTTACCTCTCTGCTCTCATCCTTGGTCACTTCTTATTGTTTTTACTCTGTCTCTCCCTCATCCTTTTTGCCTTAGCTGGGTGGTCATTTCCTTACCTCAGGAACACCTCAGATGTGCTTGAACAGGTCAGATCACCGCCTGTTTGCTCTCATAGTGCCATGTACCTCTTGTATCCGTGCTTACAGTTTTACATTTTGGTGTGCCATCTCTCCCTCTAGCTAAAAGTCCTTACGAGACCAAGGATCTTGTTTGCTTTTGCTTACCATTTGCCAGTACTTCGCACAGTAAGTAGCTTGTACCCTTCATTTCATCAGCTCTTAAGATGCCACCTTTATTTTTCTTCTACTAAGGAATTAAAAAAAAGGAAGGAAAGTAATCAATGGAAGATAAGCTCACAATAATGTTACTGAAAGAATTTTCTGTAAAAGCTGAATTAACTTGAACTGTTATATTTTCTCCCAGCCCCCTGCCTTTCTTGGATGATAAAAGAATGTAATTTGAGAAAAATAGCCTAGAGTTTATTTCTAGACTCTGATAGTGTCCGAAAATAATTGGCACTTAATCATGGTTCCATTATTCAGGGCTTCCGAAACGGAGAAATTAGATTTGTTTCTAACTTTGGAAATAAAATATTCAAGCTAGTTTTGATTTGTCTTTAAATGCATGTTTGATAACTTCCTGAACTCCCAAGTGATGCTGACTTGTGATCACCTCTGGGAAAGGGATATTTAGTGAGAATTTGAGTTTAAGAACAATACTTAAAAAAAAAAATTACGGTGATGTGAAGTGAATCTTGTTTGTCTAGCTCCTCCTTTCATTAATTTACTCTTCTTCTCTCATACTTTCGTTCTTAGAGGAAGATACGCACTGTCAGCGTTTCTGTTTCCATTCCTCAGTTCACGAGGTTCTCTGCACCGTTCCTATAGTGGGCCCAAGGGGTCGTTTCTCTAAGACTTAATTTTTGCCTTGACTCGGTTTACGCTTTGCGTTAGAGAAATTTAGAATGGAAAAACTCAGTTTGCCATTTAACATCGTATGTTTCTCAAAGGAAACTTTAAAAATCTATCAAAAAAACCTTTTTGTAGTTTTAAGGCCTGTTTTTCTAGATTCTGAGTAATAAAAACACTCCTGGTAGCCTGGCATTTGGTGGTTGGAATAAACTAATCCCTTCAGCCTTTTGCAATCACTTAAAATACTCATTAACTGTGAGTCATTGTTTTGAGATAATGCACATTATATTCTTTTTGTTTTTCTTGCTTGAATTGCCCAAGATGCTTTAGAATAGCTCCGTGCCACTTGTGAGCTTAGCGTACATTTTTATTTGGAAAATTGAGTGGTGCCAAAGGACACTGTGGGACAACAGCTGTTTATTCCCTTCCAGTCAAGTTGTCTCTTTGTAGAGCAGAAAGTACACCGAGGTATAGAACTTTTTTTTCTTGCTGAGGTACTGATAAGTTGGAGGAAATGAATATGTCTGAAATGATAGGGAACTGATTACCTTGGGCATCTTAAAAACTTATAAACAAATTTCTTCGCTAAGAATGGTACTGCATTTCTTTATTTTCAAAATTAAATTTATAATAGTCCTTTGAAAGCAGAGAATAATCTTCATATTTAAAAGTCAGTCACTATTATCACATTAATTAAAATATATCTGTATGAAATAGCTTATAAAATACTTCCTAAAATTTCTGGTTTGAACTATAAGGGCTCAGTCATTTTTTTCATAAGTAATTTAAAACATTTTAAATATGTCGTCCAGTTTTTAAGTTGGTGGCTTTCTACTATTCTAAATATAAGCCTTTTCTTCGTGGAAAACATGACTTAATAATGAACTCTTGTATTTTTCAATATCGTCTTTAAAAAGTCATTAAAAACGATCTTGTAATGGCTATCACGTTTTTAACAATGATCAGCTTTGCTTCCACTTTTCACATGAACCAGAGCTTTGCTGTTTTAGTTGCACAATTAAAGTGCATTAAAGACAAAAACAAACCAGTAATCACCTCCTCCCAGTTACCTTCTTTGTTCTCTGAACTCTTGGTATTGGTGGTGGATGTAGGACTATTCGAATGAACATACATTTTATGCATGTTTTCTAATTAAGTAGTCTAAATTCCGAAACCTTTGTTTAGATATATTCATCTTCCTATAATACAGTTTCTTAATAGGTCTATATCGGTATTGCCAAATTTAGATTACCTTTTTCATTAGTCTACTAAATATGTCAGGTTACCTAAAATGAAGAGGAAGTTATCCTAAAGGATTTAACACCTCATTTACATTCTTGGAAATGTGTTCAATTGTGACATGAAGACTCCACTAGGAATGGAGATATCTATATGTAAATTCTATCTTGATAATTTTTCAGTGAAAAATTGGATACTACTTACTGGCTCTGCTTTTGAGCTTCATTTTCTTTTTTTTTGAATTTATTGTTTTATACAGCAGGTTCTTATTATCTATTTTATACATATTAGTGTATATATATGTCAATTGGGCTTCATTTTATTTTCTATTCAAGTTTGACTTGATAGGAAATGGGGGGTCAAATTTGTTACATAAATTAGTTTTTTATTGTTCACCTCTATAAATCAGAAGTTTTTTTAAGCTCACCCCTAATATAAGTATGTATTTTGAGTGTGCAGATATGAGAGGTTTTTTAGATCACTCTCAACATTTCAGTACAAATTACAAAATGGTGAGGATGTTTCTAAACATCTGTAACATGCTTCATAATTTTTAAAAATCTTGATTAATCTCTTTGACAGCAATATGAATCGGATTCCATGGTCAGTTTATTTTGATACTTTTTAAATGACTGTCAGGGATGGTTCACAAAGATACATAGATTCAAATGGCAATGATTCCTAAATCATGATACTAAGATTTTAATACCATCCAGCAGTTACACAGAGGCTTTGGTGATATTTGGCTGGCCCCTAATAGTCTGACCTTGCACCTAATGGGAGGGATTTTAATTTCCATCATTTTAAGAAATGGATTAGAAACCTTATGTGCTGCTTCTGGAAGATTTTGAAACGGGTTGAAAATTCTGTTTCCAAGCTTTTGGGTGTTCCAAGCTTTTAAATGAGAGGTTTTTAAAAATTGCTCTCTCAACATTTTTAGTACCAATCACAAAATGATGGAGCTGTTTTGAAACATCCATCTTCAAAAATTCCCATAGAAGTTACTCCCAAAAAGCAGTCTTTCTCTCGTGAACTGTTGAAACATTCCCTTTACATCGAAGGTACAAGTTCAGTGTGTTTAGAAGATTGTGCTTGGTGGCTTAACCTCTTGTCATCACAGAAAAGCTCAGCAAATTGTGAACGCTTTTCCTTTTGTAAAAGAAAAAATCCGTAGCCCATCCTTTTTTTTTTAACATCCTTATTGGGGTATAATTGCTTTACGATGGTGTGTTGGTTTCTGCTTTATAACAAAGTGAATCAGTTATACATATACATATGTTCCCATATCTCTTCCCTCTGCGTCTCCCTCCCTCCCACCCTCCCTATCCCATCCCTCCAGGCGGTCACAAAGCACCCAGCCAATATCCCTGTGCCACGCGGCTGCTTCCCACTAGCTATCTACCTTACGTTTGTTAGTGTATATATGTCCATGCCTCTCTCTCGCCCTGTCACAGCTCACCCTTCCCCCTCCCCATATCCTCAAGTCCGTTCTCCAGTAGGTCTGTGTCTTTATTCCTGTCTTACCCCTAGGTTCTTCATGACATTTTTTTTTTTAATTCCATATATATGTGTTAGCATACGGTATTTGTCTTTCTCTTTCTGACTGATTTCACACTGTATGACAGACTCTACGTCTATTATAGCCCATCTTTTAAGTTCAACAATTCTTTAACGTTCTGTACAGTAGATAGCTAGCAAGCCTAATAGAGGAAAAAGAATTTTTAGCTGTTCCCTATCTCATTAAAAATACCCTAATGATTATTCTACTTTTAAGGATTTTTTAAAAAAAAATAAAATTAACCACATTGATGATACTAGTGCACACTTCTTATTTCAACTCCTTTGCTGCAATAACTTGCCCGTACGGAATGACTCATTGATTTTCACAGGAGTTGCTATCTGATTTATCTGACAGTCCCTTTTCTAGTGAAAGCAGCTGTTCCGTCAGAAGTTACACGTACAATTTATAAAAGAAGAAATTTGCTGTGGAGAGTACATCTTCTCCAGTAAAACTTTTCTTTAATTCTTCATACACACAAAAACACAATGTTTTATATTGGAAACAGAATCTAGCAAATAGCATAGGCTGAGACGTGTAAGAAAATGTGTCTTTTAATCTTATATCCAACCTTTTGGACTACATCATTTGCTCCAGTACTTCTTTCTTCAAACATTAAGCAATCTTTCCTATAATTCTGGCAGTGTTTTACTGATAAAGGATTGCATTTTAATTTGTTACTATGCTGTTTTGTTTTTTTTTAATATTTACTCATGTTTGCCATAGGAGGAAGAGCAAAGTATTTTCCTAATGTGACATGACTATCTGTTAGGAATATTTTGTGCGTGTTGTAAAATGTTGAGCGAACTGGATTGAGTATTGCATGGCTTAAAACATGTCGTTAAAAAATATAGATATTTTATGTTCTGGATGTTCAACTTTTAGATATCTTGCTAACAGTGATGGCTTCATACTCAATTATCAAAGCACAATATATATTTAGGACTGTGATTGCCTGTTTGGTGGTGGGCATACAGATTTCAGATGAATTCTTGATAGTTTTGTGGGGCTTCTTTTTTTGTAGATCTGATTATCATCGTGCACTTGTCAACTTGTGGTTGATAGGGTGTTCATGCTAGAAGAAGTATTCACCTATGCCATTTTCCTTTTATTTGCTTGTGTTTGTGTTATTAATATCATCCTAATCCTATATTCCTTTGCCAGGAATATTTTAAAGCCATTTCTCCATTTGGTGTGTGTTATTTAGTTAATAAAACTCACTTAATCAGATGCCCATAAACTGCGGTAAAATTTAAAACATTAAAAGTGATCAAGTAAAAGTGCTACTAAAAATTCCTCTACTTTTGTGGAACTACCACTGAGGAAACCTTAACTGGAACACAGCTTGAGCACTAATTGATGAGACCATCTGACCAAGGGATAGATCGAGGGCGCCAGTGTCAATTTACATATTAAATATCACCACAGCTCAGTGTCTTACTTAACTTTTTAAGATTAAAAATTTTTTTAAATATATTTTCTTCCTATACCAAATATTAGTAGATTATCTTTCATACTGTATTATGGAGTTCACTATTTTAAAATATGGTTTTAAAAATTGGGTTTTTCTCTCTCATGGTCCTTCAAGATTAAAATAATTTGCATGTCAATTAAAATAAATGTCAGCCTCATTTAACAGTTCACGATTTTTTCCATCACGTTATTTCCCTCAAAGTTTTTCATTTCCGAGGTTATTGAACTCTTTCTGAATTAGACCATTGTAGGGTCTTAGATAAATATTAAAGCAAGGTTTGATGAAACCTTGATACTTTGATAGCTAGATGTTACAGTTAGGACTGTCCATGAATTAAATAAGCAATCTGTTTTTAACTTTGCCCTTTTGAGGGGGAAGAGACAATTTGTTTAATTAGAAATACTCTGTGAATTAACATATAATTTGTTTACCTCCACTTTGGAGCAGGATGTTCGTTTTCTTCTGGGATATTTAACTTCATTCTTTGTCAAAACTACTTTTGAATATGTTGACATATTCATGAGATTGATTTAATTTGTAGACACTTAAAGAAAATAACAGCATTAGGCTGGAAAATACTTTAAAACGCTCAGGTTTTGATAGATCCTGCACACTTAAAATAGATTTAATGTTCCTGCACATTTTCAGTGTAAAATTTAATGCTTATTTTCTGTTATTGATGTGTCTTAGAAATTATAGGGTTTAATAAGTTCTTCCAGGAAACCTTCTGATTTATGCTCACTGTTCATTTTCTTCAATTTTTCCTTAATATTTTAGTGAGTATGAAATAATTTAATTTTTGTTACAGTAACAATGACATTACCATTGCTCTCCTGTTTTTTGGATGTAATGGTCATAGATAAGTGCACACTGTGTAAGAAAATAAATATTAGTTTGTGAAATGGGCCATAGCACATGATGAATTAAGTTTTGAAAATTAGCTTCCATTTCAGTTGTTACCTCTAATGACTGAAAGGTGTGTGTGTGTGTGTGTGTGTGTGTGTGTGTGTGTAGTGTGTATTTTACACACAGTCTGGATCTAATTATATTTATATGTTATACATATACATGTATTTGTGTTAGCACACAAACACATGAACACGTGTATACGTGTGTATAAACACTTAATTGATCTCTTGACTAGAAGGGAGCATGGTAGCTCAGACAGTGTAATTCTAGGTTGTTTTTATTTTTTTTTTAATTTATTTTTATTTTTGGCTGTGTTGGGTCTTCGTTGCTGCGCGCGGGCTTTCTCTAGTTGCAGAGAGCGGGGGCTACTCTTCATTGCAGTGCGCGGACTTCTCACCGTGGTGGCTTCTCTTGTTGCAGAGCACAGGCTCCAGGCGTGCAGGCTTCAGTAGTTGTAGCACATGGGCTCAGTATTTGCGGCTCGCAGGCTCTAGAGCGCAGGCTCAGTAGTTGTGGCGCACGGACTTAGTTGCTCCGCGGCATGTGGCATCTTCCCGGACCTGGGCTCGAACCCGTGTCCCCAGCATTGGCAGGGAGATTCTTAACCACTGTGCCACCGGGGAAGCCCTAGGCTGTGTTTTTAGGTTACTGGAGGCAAAAGGGCCTTGACTCTACTTTCACTAGCAGTGTGTGAGTGTATTCATTTCCCTCAGATTATTATTGTTTACCTTTTTTTGCTAATTTTCTAATTTGATTTGTTTTAATGTGTGCTTTGATTATTAATGAAGATAAACATATTAAAAGTACAATTATGTTCTTTTGAGTATCTTCTTTTTTTCCTCTTTTAGTTCTAGTAATTAATTCAATGAGCATTTGCAAATTCTTACTCTCTCTATCATGAGTTAATAAACTTAGAGCATAACCCTCTTAGCTTTTATGATTTGCCAGGGCAAGGATGTCCAGGTTTTTTAGCGTTAAAGATGTACTGACACTTTCCTACTCCTGCCCCCACTTTGAAATTGTGGTAAACTACGCATAACATAAAATTTACCACCTTAACCATTTTTAAGTGTACAGTAGCATTAAGTACACTCATATTGTTGTGAAACATTGTCATCCTACCCTCTTGGTCATTTTTACAACTCTGCTAGCGTAGTAATGTTGGCTTTAAAATTTCACTGGGATTGCGTGTAGCATTCTTATTGTTAGTGAACCATTCTTTTGGTCACTATTTTTTTTTTTTTTTTCTTTTTTTTGCGGTACGCCGGCCTCTCACTGTTGTGGCCTCTCCCATTGTGGAGAACAGGCTCCGGATGCGCAGGCTCAGCGGCCGTGGCTCACGGGCCCAGCCGCTCCGCAGCATGTGGGATCTTCCCGGACAGGGGCACGAACCCGTGTCCCCTACATCGGCAGGCGGACTCTCAACCACTGCGCCACCAGGGAAGCCCCTGGTTCCCATTTTTGTAATAATTTTGTGGAGATTTGCTGGCTTCTATGGATGTAGAAGCATGCTATGTGCAGAAGCTGAGATTTCTAGTTTACATTGGGTCTTAGGTTGTTACTAATAATTTAGAGTCCCTCAATGAATATGGCTTATTAGCGTTAATTTCAGTTTTCCCTAAACTTAATTTGTTCTGCTAAGACTGATGCTCGTCTGCCAACTTATGCTCATCACATGGGGCCTCATGAGATAGTTCTATGGTTTGTTCTTTTCAACGAGACACTTTGCTCCTTGAGCATGGGGGCTGTGTGTTTATCTCTTTCTCTCTGTATTGGCAGAGGGCACAGGAAGTACAAAGGCTCTGCTGGGAAAGGAACTTGATTTGCTCAAGGAATGGAAGGGAGGCCTGGTGGCTGGGTATGAGGGGCAAGGGGGCGTTGGTGGGCGATGAAGTCGCAGGGGCCAGATGCTGTGGGGCCCATGGGAGTTAGGTTCCTACTGCAGTGAGCAACATAGTCTTATGTGTGTTTTTTGAAAGATAACACTGGCTACTGGATGGGGAAAAATGGATTCTAGAAGAAGAGTAGAAGCAGGGAGATGTGTTGGGACGCTGGATGTCTAATCCAGGCGGCACTGTTATCTTGATTTATTTCCTTTTTCTCAATCTCTCTCTCTTCTTTTTAACTAAATCCACGTTGTGACCATCTGCAGCACAACTGAAAATAACTTGCCAGGTTTACTCCATGGAAAAGTGAGACTTATCAGAATGTATAAACCTCAGAACAATGGGTTCATTAATATCATACTTTAACCAAGCTAGCTAACCCCAGGCTAAATATAGTTTGCCTATGAATCTCCAAAGTTCACTGTCAACTGTCTTTGAACATCCCAGTGAGGTTAAATGAACTTTAATTATGTAGGAGTTAGTGAATTCAGAAAGGTAATTCATATGCCTATTTTACACGTGAAGAATAGAACGTAGGACATGCAGTCATTAAAAGTACTGAAATAAAAAACAAAACATTTGTCAGTTTCTCCTGACTGCAGGCACCGTTTTGTCAACATCATGCTTTTAGTTTAATTCCTTCCAAATCCATTATAACTTTAGGGCATAGGTGAAACTTGAGAGTTTTATGCACGTTTTTGGCATTTATTATTTTGGTGTCCCAGATAAAAGGTCGTGTGATTCCTCTGTGTCGTTGCTTCTGATTCCCCAAGACTGGGAGAAGGCCCCTCTTATATGCTTTTGTAGCACCTTTTGCCTTCCCCTATGTTAAGCATTTCTTATACTGAGTTATAAGGCTCTTTGAGGACAAAGATAAAGATAAGGGAGAATGAAAGCAAATGGGGGAATTGGAGAAACAAACCTGAATGAACTCGAGGCAAGTGTGAAATTTCCGTGAAGTCTTATTTCACTCCATAATAAAGTTTTGTTATATGAAATAGTATGTTAAATTACCGAGCACCGAGTGAGATTGACATCACAGGGAGCTATGACTTCCTCTGTTTTCAGCATACTATTATCTTCTCCAGTGTGAGGAGTTACAGTTCTATAGTATTTCGTGAACTTGAAGTTTCCTATCTTGGCTTTAGGGGAATAACATCAATACCTACATGATTAGACTTTGTAAGCGTTAAAAAATAATTTAATATAAGATACTTACTTTTTACTTTTTTTTGAGGTAGAGTTGTACAGTATTATATAAGCTTCAGGTGTACAACATAGTGATTCACAATTTTTAAAGATTATGTTCCATTTATAGTTATTATAAAACACTGGCTATATTCTCCATGTTGTACAATATATCCTTGTAGCTTATTTATTTTATACATAGTAGTTTGTACCTCTTAATCCCCTACCACTACATAAGATATTTACTTTGAGTGTAAAATTTTGAAAGGAATTCAGATCCTTAGTTCTTCAGTATAACATTAGTCTGAGCCGTTGCCTTTTTAGGCCTCTCTAAGCTTGGTCTCTCACTCCTTTTTGAGCCTGCCTTATTTTGACACTGCACTACTCTGGTTTACTCCTTACTTCTGCTCTTTTTATCTTATTTCTTGGCTATTTACCGCTCCTCCCGTGAGCTATGTATAGGTACGTAGAAGTTTTCTCCTTAGTTCTGTTCCTTTCTGTCAACTTAACTACTGGAGCATTTGCCACAGTCCTTAAACTCTAAACTCTGCCGACGACTCCAAATCTTTATCTCCAGCCTTGGCCTCTTTCCCTTTGCCCCGTCCTGTGTGGCTGACTGACTGCCTCGTGTTCTGCATGGGCTCCTTCTCCTGAGCTTGGAGCTTCTATTAATGATGGTCCTGATGTTCCCATCATCTAGGCTCCCAAAGCTTACTCACTTTGACTCCCGTTTCTCATGCCCCCCACCTGCTTACCCCTGAGTCCGCAATGCCTGGTTCATAGCAGACGCTCTGGGTTATCCAGTTCTGTAATCTCTGATTCTGTAATATGTCTTGCTTTTTTGTTCTTTTTCCTTCCACCCCCATTGTCACCACCGTAGTCCAGGCTGTTACTAGCTCTTTGGACTACTCGTGGGAGATACCTTATTGACTACGTAGCCTCCAAGCCTACCTGCCTCCTTCCCCGTCATAAGATTAATCTTACTAAAACACTCCCTCTCAACCCAGTTCAGAAATCTTCAGTGGCTTCCTACTGTTTTCTTCTAGCTGACTACTTACTCATATTTTAAAAATGCTACCTACCTTCACGTAACCCCCTGCATATTCTTAATGCATCCTCTTTACCTAGAATTCCCACTTCACTCTTCCCTGAAGCTTACCTCTCCTGGGACCACATTTCAAGTTCTACCCAATTGGATGTGATCTTTTGGAAACTCAATCCATGTATGTGTGTGTGTGTATTTTATACTTTAAAGAAAACTGCCACTCATCCACACCCTGCCTTGATCATTTTTTTGAGTCATCACAGGCAGAATGGTTAAAAGAATGGACTCTGGACCTACATTGCCTGCCTTCTCATCCCAGTTCCACCTCTCACAAGTTCTACACCTTGAGCTGATTACTTAACCTCTCTGAGCCTCATTTTTCTCATCTGTAAATTGTGAGCAGTAATAGTACCTAGCTCACAGGGTTGTTGTGAGGAATAAGCGACTTATTACTATATGTTTAAAACACGGCCTAGTACAATATAGATGTTTGCTATTATCACATGTTTAAAAAAGATTTATCCTGTTCCATAAGCTCCCTAAGGGTAGGGGATATCTTATTCCTATTTGGAATGCCCCACAGAATCTATCAAGTTACCTTATACTTAGTAGGCATTTAATAAGTTATTTACTGAATGAAATGGAAATTTATTGAAAAATCCAGTTGTCCAATAACAGCTACTTTGGGTTTTGAAATAAGATTGTTTAAACTTGTACAGGGGAGTTTCAACAGTCATAATGTGCGGTCACAGAGTTTTTTTGGAATAATTTAGTAGTAAAGTATACTGTTTCCTTGTTTAATTACATGGTTTGGAAAAAAACCCAACTGTACTTAAAAAAAATATATTCTAAACAGAATCACACAAAAATGATGAAATGGTGAACCTTTGAACACTAAAACTCTTAAAACATAAGCTTTAGTGTTTTAAATTAAAAAGCAACAACAACAACTAAGAATCATGTTGGACAACAATTTGCATGCAATAGAGACAACCTTCTAAGTGAAAGCACCCCGGAGTAGAACTAGTCGCTTACGTATAATTTTCTTTCAAGAACACTAGTTTTAGGCTCCATCCTGGGATTTTAACTTATGTATGCATTTGACTTTTTCAAGATACATTTAATAGTGTTTTTAAAAAAAATTTTTTTTTAAATAGTGTTTTTGAGTATTGAATTGAATAAGAGATATCCAGGACTAATATTTGCTGTTGGTCTTGTATGATAATTGTGAATTGTGGTAACAATGTTTCAGGCTTAAATATTTGAAATCATACCAGGTAGTATTATTTATAGGGTTTTAAAGAAACATTATCATTGGACATTTCATTGAAATTTTATCAATCTGCTTGAGACTTTTAATAGGAACTTAAAGTAGCTCTAAAACGAGACCACAGGTAAACTACAGAGTAATGTTTGGTTCTGATGGGAAAAAGGGAAGAACTATCCATTAAGTATGGGCTTAATTTTTCTGGCTCCAGAGAAGAAAAATTGCATTTTCACCAGTAAATAGAAACCTGGCTAAATGCCCCAAGAAAGTAAAGTTATTTTCCTCACTTTAAAATATTTGGTGATGATCAGGTAAAGCAGCTTTTTTTTCTGTGTAGATTTTACGGGACCTTGAAGCATCAGCCAGAGAACCACTTGCAATGCCAGTGAACCCAGGGGCTCAAATTCCCATGAACTAATCATTATTTATAATAAAATCTAGGTATATTATCTTACATATTTAATAGAGTAAAAAACTAAATTTCCATCTTTTAATGTTAATATGCTGTGAGATTTATTCAGTTAATGTCTCCTAATTTTGTTATGAACTTATTTAAAATTTTTAATGTTAAAGTGTTATAAGTATTTCTAGTCAAAAACATAGATATATTTAAGAATCTATAAAACTAGGTTTTGTAATGGATCAGTATTTAAGTAAAAGGAGGAAAGGTATCAGGTAATTGTAATGAAATATTCATCAACTGTAGAGTGACCTCATCCACTTGCCAAGTCTTACCCTCTGTTTCTGTCTCATTTGTCTTTATAACCTTAGTGTTGAAACACTGAGAGTTTATGCTGTAAACTCTTCTCTCTCTGCTTTAGAGTTGTAAATACTGAAAGATTTTTACATTCTGGATTTCACCTCTTCCCCCCCCCCCCAAATTGATGAAAATTCTTGGGAAAATAGTTGTTTTACAAACTTAGTTGCAATGGCAATATGAAAATTTAAAGGTATTAATGTGTGGCATCCTGGAGTTTGTTGGAAATCATTTATTTTCCTTTTTCTTCTGCCATGTTAACTCTAGTCTAGATTCATATATAACAAAATAGAGCCCCAGCAGATTTCTAGAGACTTTCACCTTTTATCATATCACCTCGCTGCCCTCTGTTTTTCCTGTGTACTTTAAGGTATCTTGTGTGGGTCCATTAGAAACTCTCCAAAGGAGCTAGGAAGTAAAATTGCTGAAAAAACAACCTTCATATTAGTAATTCTATGATAATTTAAAAATTATTGATTGTAGATATGTCTGTGCTGTGTGCATTTTTTCTATATTTTTATCTTCAAATTTCGTTATGTTCAATATGCACATATTAGCGTGTCTCTAACGACTGATGACTATACTTTGGCTCAAGCAAATCTTGTGTCAAGTAAGTTAGTCTCGACTATTTGAATTCACTCCTTGTTTCTTGATTTCTTATGGCTACACTTAGTTGTAATGATCGGTTAAACATTCTGAATTTTTTTTTTTGTGAGCCTAGGGCTGTGGGAATATAAGGGGAGTTCACTGTGGTCCTTATTTTAAACAGCTTGCAGTTTTGTTGTGAAAAGTATGTATGTGTGTGAAATAATTATAAAAATAGTAAATCATTAAGGATTAGGTCATAAAGTATTGCTTACATAGGAAGGAAGAGCTAAGTGGATTCAGAGCGACTGGGTTGGACTTACTGCAGTAGTGAGGACTCTGGAGCTTGACTGCCTGGATTTGAATCCTGGTTCCACTACTTAACTAGCAATGTGACTTTGGTCAAGTAATGCAATTTCTGCCTCAGTTTTCTCATCTGTCAAATGGGGATAATAAAACTTACCTACTGGGATTGTTGACTTGTGGCCTTTCTAAACAGGGGTTTCTTGAGAAAATTCAGCCCTGATGACCTCAGGCATCTATTTCTATATTGACTTGACTTCTCTCCTACACATCTGGAATGGCACTAGTTACGAACCATCCTTGGGAGATTTGAGAAAACAGGCCTCAGACAATTTTCCGTGTGTAGTGGTTCCAATAAGGAACCCTGGTTGAGGATTAAATGAGAAATAAATCATGTGGAACAGGGCTTGAAAGTGTTAATTATTACTGTTGTTAGACTCTGAAAAAAAGAGAGGATTTAATTAGAGGTAGAGGGTTTTTCAGCCTGAGAGAAGTTAAAGGTTATCTGAAAGTGTTTTCCATCTCAAACAAGTATCCAGTTACTTGTGTCTGTGGGACTGAGATGGGACTTGGAAAATCAGCAACTTAGTCATCAGTCAGAAAAGCATGGAGCATTTGAAAGGAGGGTTGTACATAGGGGAAAAAAATGCTTCTTAATAAGCATTTACCTGTATCAAAGTTACATAAATTTATAAATATCATATTGAAACTATGAGAGAGAAAAGTTTTTAGTGAGCAAGAGATGGTAAATGGAAATTAACCATATGCCAGAAAGATAAATTGACACACCTTTTCTTGGGTGGTTACATATCTAGTTTTTGTTGCATATAAAGGCAAATTGGAGAGACATTTGTTTCATTTGATCTACAGGGCTGTGGGAGCAAAACTTTAGGCAAGTTAAGTACTAACAGTTGGCTGCTGAGTATAAAGATCATTGGTGACACTGGGAGTCATTTCAATGGAGTTCACCCCACCGTGCATGTGTTAGAGCTCACGCTCTCTCCCTCTCCCTCTCCCTCTCCCTCTTTCTCTCCCCCCCCCCCCAGGCACACACACAGTTTCAATATATTTGTAAATTCCTATGGCTCTGATACGCTTAACATGCTTATTAAGAAGTTTGTTGTTTTTTGCTATGCTAGACTCATCATTTCACATTCAGAGTCCCTTTTCCCTGCATTTTATCCTGCCTGTCACACCTGTGATCATTTTCTTTCATCTGTTCCATTTGAACCCTGACTAGTATGCCCACTCCTTCCTCATTCCAGCCTCTGGAACTGAGTCTGACCTTAGGGCAGATTTAAAGAGGTCCAGTTCAATACTGGCAGATTGAGCAGTTGGGATACTTGTTGCTAACTTGATGCTTTGTTGTTTAGTAGTATGTATAATTGGTGTACGGCTTTGTTCCTATGATCAGCTCCCCACCTTGTGCCCCAATTTGTGTACCTGGGCTACTTTTATTTCGCTTTGCAGAGTCCTTTGATAACTCTAGGCCTATTCATGAAACTCAGAGGCGGACTTTCTCTGATGTATAACATTTGCAGTGTCCCATCAGTTGGGGCATCTGTTAATTGATGCTGAAACTCCCTGAGACTAACCTCCTGCCTTATTATTACCTTTGCCTCTCAGGGTTTTATCTGTTTTATCCCTGCTAAATTTTCCATCACTGCCCACTGTTGGTTCCCCACCCCCCAGTTTCTAGTTCCAAATCCTTATCCCTTCCAGGTTCCTACTGCAGGAACCACTGGTACTGCCTGAAAAATGACAGTGGCAGAGGGTGAGATGTTCTTTAATAAAACTTCTGGCAAAGAAAGAAGCCAGCAGAGGAGACACCATTAAATATATGAGATAAAGTAAGGCTATAGGAAAGAACTGAGCAAGTTTTAGCATTAAGAACCCAGAGGGAAGCCCTTTCTTTCTTTTGGTTGAGATTATAATTTAGAAATTTTAAGATGCAGTGTGGGGAGGAGAGAGAGGGAATTTAATTGATCGACTTTATCATCTCTGAAAATTTTTTTTTTTTTTTTTTTTTGGGGGGGTACGCGGGTCTCTCACTGCTGTGGCCTCTCCCGTTGCGGAGCACAGGCTCTGGACGCGCAGGCTCAGCGGCCATGGCTCACGGGCCCAGCCGCTCCACGGCATGTGGGATCTTCCCGGACTGGGGCACGAACCCATGTCCCCTGCATCGGCAGGCGGACTCTCAACCACTGCGCCACCAGGGAAGCCCTCATCTCTGAAATTTAGGTAGAAATGTTGCTTGTTGACAGTGAGATAAATTGCAGTGGCTCCAAGAGAATGAAAAACAAGGTATAGAATGGTTTATATGGGGAATGGATATATAGTCAAACAAGAATGTATACGTGGATTGCTGAACAGCTTTGGAATAAGACTGATTAGGTCTGGCTCCTGTATCATTTGGGAAGCAGACTGGCTAATAATTAGTCAAGTGTGTATATAAAGTTTTTCTAGGAGTATATTCCAGAAGGAGTTAAAGGAAGCTTACAAAAATATGTCCAGCATGACAAAATAAAATTAAGTATATGTCGAAAGTATATACATTAAAAAGGATAAGATGGGGCTCAGAATGAAAATATTACCCAGGCAACATATAAGGAAGCCTAGAAGTGGGCCATCAATTAGCTGTGGGCTTTCTAGCTGCCCATGTGAAGATGGAAATAGTAATTGCTAATTCCAGCTCTGTATGATGTAAAACAAATGAATTAATTAAGCAAAACACAAGACTTGTTGGCATTGAGAAAATATTTGTCTGAAGTCTTTTCTGGGAATTTATAAACTAATGAAAATGGGGAACATGTTTTGGGTCAGCAGAAATAGCTTTAGGAAAAATCAGTCTTGACTGTAAGAAAAGAAGTCCGTTAATAGCATTGTGTCGTTCTTTCAAGTGTTGGAAATCTGTAGATGTTGTTAAGTGGGCAGAATTCGATTGGATTAGAACACATAGAGTAAAACTAAACCCCATTACCAGTGAAAACACGTAACTATAGTTTGTCATTCAAGTACTGTTTTATGGGAAGTAAGTTTCCAAATATCAGTTTACCCCTAATCATCAAGGCAGTCTAGAGGTATATCCCTGCTTATCTTGGGCTTCCCTGGGTACCTTCGAATGCAGATTGTCGTAACATTCTTAGATGTCAAGTGTTTTCAGCAGACACAAGTAAAAGACAAGAGTAGAGAATACTTCCTTTGAAAAATATTCTGAAAGAATCTAGTTTCTAGCATAGTATCTAATGGCATCCAGGTGATTTTGGTGAGGCTAAGAACACGGCAGTGTGCCCGGGGAGTTGGTAGCTAGTGGTGCAAGAGTAAGCATGACCGATATCCAACTCCCCAGGCCAAAACCGAGTTGTTGTTTCCAGTGAGGGAGAGAACCATTAGTTAAATTTTTATATTTACCTTGTTCATCTCAAAGCTAATTAAGGGATTTTACCTCGATGGTGGCCTTATTTAATAAGAAAAAGATTTACATTTCCTTAGATTGACTTAGAGCAGTTTTTTTTAATAAGAAGGATTAGAAAATATTCCTTCATGTATTAAATGCATTAATCAAGTCAGAAGCTCTTGTTTTAATTAGTCTGTGGAGGGATTACTAGGCAGAAACGTTGCATAAACAAGTTGCTAATTATTTTCTCAGATATTGGCCAGCCATGAAGACCTAACAATCAAGTAGCAAAGGGTGAGCAGATCTGTGAATTATTTTATGTTTGCCTGACTGAGTAAAGGGCTGAATAGATGAACATTTGCTGAGCGAGATACCAGGGAAATATATATGATAAAGTCATGGCCCCTGCCCTAGGGTGTTATCTAGTCTATGGGAAAGTCAGCCAATTAAGTGGGAAGTCATAAGTGCTCTGATAAATGCTTGGTATGCTGTGAAAGTAGTGAATTGGGAGCTGGGGAATAATCCTTTCTAGAGGATGAGACATTTAGTTGAATTTTGAGGGAAGTTACTCACTTGGGAAAGGATCTCCCGCTTAGAGAAAGGACACCCCTTAAGCAGCATAGGTCTTTAAAATAGGAAGAGTATACCCTTTGTATATTGGGGAAAAGACAAGGAATGGCAGGAGATGAGGCCAGAGGGATAGGAAGAGGCTAGAATAGGGAAGACCTTTTGTGCTAGGATAAGGACCTTCACTTTGTCCTAAAAACCATAGGGAAACATGGGAGGATTTTGAGTAGAAAAATTATATGATTAGATTTGCATTTTGGAAAGAGGGATCTGGAAGCAACTTAGAGATTAGCTGTGGAGAACAGTGCTGTTGGCAATGAGATTATCTGGGACACTTTGTAATTAGTGGTGAGAAGTGATAGTCCTGAATTAAGGCAGGGACGGTGGTGAGGAAAGGAGGCGGAGAGGGTCACGTTCCAAAGGGGAGGTAGCATCTGCTTTGAGTCAGTGCCAGATGGGGTGTGAGCGATGATGGAGAAAAGGGGTTGAAGATAATTTGTGGCCACGGGTTTTTGGTTTGTTTTCAGGTTGAGGTGAAATTCAATTTAACGTAAACAACATACAATTATTTTAAAGTCAATAAACTACGACTGAAATATGGTATCAAGTATATTTACGATGTTGTGTAATTTGTCAAATTTCAAAACATTTGTATCACCCCAAGAGAAAACTCCACACCCATTAAGCAGCTATTCCCATTTTCCCCTGCCCTCAGGCCCTGGCAACCACCAATCTGCTTTCTGTTTCTGTGGGTTTACCCATTCCTAATATTTCATATGAATGGCATCATACAACATGTGACCTCATGTCTGGCTACTTAGCATGATGACTCCGAGGTTGATCCATGTTATAGCATGAATCAGTACTTCATTTATTTTCATGGCTGAATAATGTTCTTTGGGTGTATGTACCCCATTTTTTTTATTCGTCTGTTCGTGGACATTTGAATGTTTCCACCTTTTGGTTATTGTGAATAGTGCTGATAAGAACATTCATGTATAGGTATTTGTTTGAGTACCTGTTTTCAATTTTTTTGGATGTATACCTAAAAGTAGAATTGCTGGGTCATGTGGTATTTCTTTAACTTTCTGAGAAACCACCAAACCATTTTCCACAGTTGCTATACCATTTTACATTCCCACCAGCAAGGTACGAGGGTTCTAATATCTCTGCATCCTCACTAACACTTATTTTCTGTACTTTTAATTACAGCCATCCTAGAGGGTGTGAAGAGATATCTTACCATGGTTTTGATTTGCATTCCTTAATGCCTAAAGATGTGAAACATCTTTCATGGGCTTGTTAGCCGTTTGTAATTCCACTCCTAGTTACATACCCCAAAGGTCTGTTCAGTATATACTAGACCCTTATCAGGTGTATGATTCACAAATATTTTCTCCCACTCTGTAGGTTATCTTTTCACTTTCTTGATGATGTCCTTTGATTCACAAAAGTTTTAATTTTCATGAAGTCCAACTTACCTGTTTTTTGTTGTGGTGGTGGTGGTGGGTTGTGCTTTTGGTGTTATATCTAAGAATCTATTGCCAAATCCAAGATCATGAAATTTTATTCTATATTTTGCTCTAAGAATTTTTTAGTTTTAGCTCTTGTATTTTGACCATTGGTCTATTTTGAGTTTGTAGATGGTGTGAGTCGAGTCCAGCTTTATTCATTTGCATGTCGGTATCCAGTGGGCCAGCACCATTTGTTGAAGATACTTGTTCTTCCCCTGTTCAATGGTCTTGGCATCCCTTTCTAAAATCAGTTGGCCAGAGTCGTGTGGGTCTCCTTTCCGTATCTTTGTCGTGGTTGATCTCTGAAGTGTCTGTTACTTCAGCTTGGGGTCAGCTAGTACCTGGACAGAGGTTGCCTTGAATACCTGGACCCCACCTTCTCCTCCACCAAATAACCCCAAATCTCCCAGTCTTTGTAGAGTGGCCCTGTATTAGGACATTCCTTTAAAGCCGAGCTAGCCTACTTACAGTCTCCCTTAGCCTTCACTTCCTCATTGCACTGAACCTGAAGATCAGCCCGGGGGACATTTCGGGGTCTTCTCACATCCTGTCCTGGGTGTGCACTTTGGCTTTCTAAATTCCCCGGTATATACGGTAGCTTTCCACTATACTAGTTTTCCAAAGAATCTCTCTCGCCAGACTTCCAGCATATCTTTTGTGCACCTTACCTGTCATCTTTTGCCTCAGGTGACAGCGGGTTGTTCATAAGCCTTTCATTGTTTTCTAGGAATGTCCTCTACTTAGCTACTTTTCCACCCTGAGTGAGTGAGTCTGAGTCAGTCCTTCAGCTTGTCCCCAGATAGGTCAACACAAACACGATTCTTTGAGAACAAGGTGTGCTCTGCTCCCTACGCAGCCAGGGACTGGAGGCCCACACTGGGAATGAGGGCTGTCGTCACCAAGATGACGGCAGAGCCAGAGAGTTGGGTGGACAAGTAAAAAAGCTGCAAAGTTGACCTACCATCTTCCCGTTTCCTCTTTTTTGATTCACTCTTTGCTTTGTTGCTTATAAACCTTTGACTCTTCTCCGGAATTCTGACAAAGTTGATTCTGACAGTTTTGCTCATTTTGGAACATGTTTCTCTGGAGGGATGTGCCCTTGGGGCACATATTTGCTGCTGTCACTCCCTAGGTGGCTTTTGGAGGAATACCTTTGATGGGAGAGGTGAAGGGGGTCTGAGCTAA
The DNA here is from genome assembly GCF_949987515.2 of Delphinus delphis. Classification (NCBI taxonomy): domain Eukaryota; kingdom Metazoa; phylum Chordata; class Mammalia; order Artiodactyla; family Delphinidae; genus Delphinus; species Delphinus delphis. The sequence continues at coordinate 21,973,171 of NC_082700.1, forward strand.
AGAGAAAGTGGGATTTGAGAGTTATCAGATGTAGATAGCTCCCCAGGGAGAGAGTATCTCTTGAGCAGTTTGCAAGGGAAATGTTAGAACTCGTATATTTTAAGAAGTTTTTTTGGTCATTTGTTATGGGATTCATGTAAAAGCATTATATAACATTTAAGCAAATTATGAAACAAAATAGACACCTGTGAATCTACTAGCCAACTTAAAAATAAAACATTGGAGTATCTTTGAAACTGTTTTGTATCCCCCCAGTCCCAGCCTCCACCTTCCCCATCTTACCCTCAGAGGTAATTACTATAGTGATTTTTTTTTTGGCGGGGTGAGAGGTGGGGCTTATATTCCTGTATTTTAAAACAAAACAGATCCCACATCAGCTTATCTAGATATGTACGTTTTCCTAAACAATGTGTTGTTAGTTTTGTTAGTCTACGAGCTTTATAAAAATGGAATCCTGTAGGGAGTCTTGTCTGGATTATGTTTTTTCACTCAGTGTTGTTTTAAGAGTATCCATGTTCTGTGTATAACTGTTGTTCATTTTCATGAATGCATAAAATTTAGACGTGTGAAGCCCTACAGTTTACCTAGTCTCCTCTCGAGAGGCATTTAGGTTTGTTCCCAGGTATTTTTTTTTTTTTTTTGCCAGCATGAACAGTGCTACTGTGGACATTTTTATACATGTGCACAGGACATGTATAGTATTTCCACTGGAGTGGAATGGCCGAATCATGGAAGAGACACATGTTCAACTTTACAAGTTGATGTACCATGACTTTCCACAACAGTTGTTCCAATTTGCCCTCCCACCAGCAGCATGTAAAAAATCTCACTGATCGGTATTTTTGTCATCATTTGATATTACATACTGCTTCAGTTTTTCTACTAGAGTGCGTGTAAATGTTAGTTCATTGTGGTTTTAATTTGAAGCTGAGTACTCTTTGATACGTTTATTAGTCATACGTATTACCACTTCTATAAAATTCCCTTTACCATTTTTCCATTGGATTGTTTGTATTATACTTATTTGTTGGAGCTTTTTATGAACTCTGCATACTAATCTTTTATTGGCTATGTATATTATCAATATTATTGCCTAGTTTGTAGTATGCCTTTTCACTTTATGAAGTCCTTTGAACAGAAGTTCTTAATGTATTCAAATTTATATATATATTTTTTACGGTTTGTGATTTTTGGGTTTAAGGAGTCTTTTATTACCTCAAGGTCATCAAGACAATTTCCTATAATTTCTTCTAAAGTATAAAAGTTTCGTTTTGCACATTTACGTCTTTAACCGCCAAGAATTAATCTTTTAAATGAAGTGTAGCATACAGAGAGAAAGTGTAAATATTGTATTACTTGATGAATTATCACAAAATAATGGATGAGTAACCTCCATCCAGATTAAAGAAAAATAGAACGTTACTAGCATTCTAGAATCCCCTTTCAAACCACCTCCTAATTATACCCTCATTCTTCTCCCCAAAGACGCCTAGTGTATAGATTTCTAACAGTGTCAGTTACTTTTGCCCATTTAGAACTTTATATAAATGAGATTATATGCTACGTAGGCTTTTATTTCTGGTTGTATTTGTGAGATTCATCCATGTTGAGTTTAATGGAAGTTCGCTCATTTTCATAGCTATGTAGTATTTCATTGCATGAGTATATGGCATTCTATTTTTCTATCGATAGACATTTAGGTTGTTTTCATTTGGAGACTGTAATATTCAACTATAAACATTCTTATGTATATCCTTTTGGTGCACAAATGTTTGCATTTCTGTTGAGGGTAGTCCTAGGAATAAAACTGCTGGTTGGTTTGTGTATGTTCATCTTTAGTAGATATTACCAGTTTCCCAAAGTGGTTGTACCTATTTTCACACCTGCCAGCTATGTATCAGTGTTCCATTTGCTCCAAATTCCATCCATCACTTACATTTAAATCTACTTGTCAGTCTTTCTTATTTTAGCCATCTCGGTGGGTGTGTAGTGTTACTTCATTGTGGTTTTAAATTACATTTCCCTTGTTAACAATGAGACTGAGCATAGATAGATAGAAAAGCAGACAGACCTGCTATTGGGATATATTATTTTGTAAAATACCAGTTCAAGTCTCTTGCCTATTTTTCTATTCAGTTGTCTGTCTTTTTCTTATTGATTCTAGGAGTTCTTTAAATATTCCTTAAATAAGCTCTTTGATGTATTATAAACATCTCCTCTCACAATGTGATTTATCTTTTCATTCTTTTACTGCTATCTTTTAATGAACATAAATTTCCAGTTTTGATGTAGGTCAAGTTTGTTCATTTTTTCCTTTAAAGTTAATGCTTTTGTGTTCTGTTTAAGAAATCTTTGCCTATCCTCAAGATATTCTCCTATGTTATTTTCTAGAAACTGTTTTACCATTTACATTTAGAGCTACAATCCATCTTATTTATTTATTTTTAATATGGTATGAGGTAGAGATCAAGAGTAATTTTTTCCATCTGGGGGCAGCTAATTAATTGGCTCAGCACTAATATTTGAAAAGACCATCCTTTTCCCTTCTTTGTCATGCTGTCTTTGTCTTAAACTCATATATATCCATTTCTGCATTCTGTTCTTTTTTTGATTATGATTTTTATTCAGAATTTTTTATTGAGGTGTTATTGACCTATAACATTATTTTAGTTTCAGGTGTACTACATGATTCTATATATATAATATTATAAAATGATCACAATTAGTATAGTTAACATCCATCACCACACATAGTTAAAATTTTTTTTTCTTGTGATGCGAACTTTTAAGAACAACTCTCTTAGCAACTTTCGAATATACGGTATTATTATTTATAGTCACTGTGCTGTACATTACGTCCAGTGACTTTTAAGTATGTACCATTTGACCTCCTTCACTCATTTTGTCCAGTAGATTGACAACCACTAATCTGTTCTCTGTATCTATGAGTTTGTTTGCTTTTTAAGAATCCATGTATATAAGTGAGATCATACGGTATTTGTCTTTCTCTGTCTACTTATTTCACTTAGTATAATGTCTTCAGGGTCCATCCACATTGTTGTAAATGGCAAGATTTTCTTCATTTTCATAGCTGAACAATATTTCATTGTATATGTATACCACATTTTCTTTATTCATCCATCGGTAGATGCTTAGGTTGTTTCCATGTCTTGGCTATTGTAAATAATGATGCAAATAACATGGGGGTGCAGATATCTTTTTTGAGTCAGTGTTTTCACTTCCTTCAGATAAATACCCAGAAGTGGAATGGCTGGGTCATATGGTAGTTCTATTTTCAATTTTTTGAGTAACCTCTGTAGTATTTGGCACAGTGGCTACACCGATTTACATTCTCACCAACAATGCACAAGGGTTGCATTTTCTACACATCTACACATCCCTTTTCTACACATCTTTGCCAACACGTTATTTCTTGTCTTTTTGCTAATAGCCATTCTAACAGGTATGAGGTACGTAGGTTTTGTAGTAGTCACATTTAAAACATATAAAGAAACAGGTGCAATTAATTGGAATAATATGCTTTATTTAACCCAATATTGTTATTTCAGCATGTAATCAATATAAAATTATTAATGAGATATTTAACTTTTTTTGGTACTAAATCTTCAAAAGCTAGTGTGCATTTAACCTTTACAGCACATCTCACTTTGGACTAGCCATATTTCAAGTGCTCAGAGCCACATGCTCATAACTGCTCATAGTGGCTACTATATTAGTCAATATAGGACTAGAATTTCTACTAGAGTGCTGATACTGGGCAGACTTATCTTGCTCCTAACTTTGAAACAAATGCTTCTGACATTTCACCGTTAAGAAGGATATGGTCTGTAGGTTTGGGTAGCTATCTTTTATGTGGTTAAAGAGGCTTTCTTATATTTTTAGTTACTAAGTTTTATTATTAATAAGAAACTTATATTGAATTTTGTCAATTTTTTAATCTCTTGAGATGATCTTTTCTTTTTCCTTTAATTTGTTAAGGTGATAAGTAAAACTTTAAGATTTTCTAAGGATAAACCAGTTTTGTATTGCTGGAATAAACTCAACTTGGACATGATGTCTTTTTATTCACTACTAGATTTATTTTATAAGAATGTCATCTTCTGTTACTTGGCTGTTTGATAAAAATTTACATGTAGTAGGTTCTAGGTCTGATGTTTCTAAGTGTTGCCTTAAATTTCATAGTACTCTAATATGTTTTAATTTCTGCTGTATATATGATTATCTCCCCCTTTTATTTACTCCTGATGCTCTTTATATTTGCATCCCATTTTCATTAATCTTTTCAGAGTTCTACCTATTTTATTAGACTTTTCAAAGAACCAAACATGTAAAAATTGAATCTTGTTTTAAAATTTCATTCATTTTTGCTTTATATTCATTGTCTCTTTCCCTCTGCATTTTAGGTTTATTCTAGTTCCTATTCTATCATATTAAGTTGAAATTTTAGCTCGTTAATTTTCAAGTTTTCTTCTTTAACATTGTAAGCATTTAAGGCTATTAAAATTTCTTCCAAGTTATTACTTTGGCAGCATATCTTACAAGTCTGCATTTTCTTTTCATTTTAAGTCTTTTAAATTTTCACTGTGATTTTATTTTTGACCCAGAAAGGTTTTAGAAGTGTGTTTTAAAATGATCAAATGTAGGTGTTTTTACATTTTTATCATTTTGTTAGCAAATTATGTATAAACGATTTGCATAGTGGTCTACCAACTCGGTTGTGTGATATCGACTCTTTGAACTTTGTTTAGTCTTTTAATTATGGTTTAGCACATGAATAGTTTATGTAGATGTTCCATGCATGCTTGTAGAGGATGTGTATTCTTTAATTTTGAAATCGGGAATTCTCTTTGTGTCCATTTAGTAAAATTTTTTAATTGCTTTGTTTAGATCTTTAATATCTCAGCTGATTTTGTCTGCTTGATCTAACAATAGTAGAGAAAGGTGATTTGACACTTTCTCCCTTATAATTCTGTCAAACTTGCTTTATGTATATTCAGTGAACACAAGTTGAGAATTCGTATATATTTCTGGTGTATTGAAGCTGTTACGTCTTGACTCTCTATCTCTAATGATGCCTTTGGCTTAGATCTATTTTGTCTTACTTTACCAAGATCATTCCAGCTTCTTTTAGTTCGTATTGCCAGTGATATCTTTTTTCCACTTTCCGTCTTTTTTAGTATTTCTGTGCCCTTATATTTTAGTGTGTCTCTTGTAAATACTATATATTGTAGGATTTTACTGTGTGTAGGGAGAGTTTTTGTGTTTTTTTTCCTATGTATAGTCAACAAAGTTAATCAATATCTTAAAACCCACTCCCTCTAGAAAAAATACAAGTCTTATATTTTAACACTGATTACTAACTGCACCATTCCCCACAAATTACATAATACCGTTATTGACCATTTTAACTTCATTTTTAAAAAGTCCCATAAATTTGATGTTATTATTTTTCTATAGACAATGTTTGTTTAGCTTTATGTACATGTTTACCAGTTTCTTTGCTTACTATTCTTTCTTGTAACTCAGACCTTTTTTTTTTTGTGGTACGCGGGCCTCTCACTGTTGTGGCCTCTCCCATTGCGGAGCACAGGCTCTGGACGCGCAGGCTCAGCGGCCATGGCTCACGGGCCCAGCCGCTCCGCGGCATGTGGGATCCTCCCGGACCGGGGCACGAACCCGTGTCCCCTGCATCGGCAGGCGGACTCTCAACCACGGCGTCACCATGGAAGCCCTTAACTCAGACCTTTTTAAGGGGGCATTTTTCTTCTTCCTAAAGAATATTTTTGGGGAGTTTTTTTTGTGAATGTTAAATGGTGATAAATTTTTATTTTATATTTATCTGAAAAGGTCTTTATTTAACTCTAGTTCTTGAAAGGTCTTGGGTACCCAGTTCTAGGTTGAGGGTTATCCTTGTCATTTGTTCTTTCCGCAATAGCAGGACATTTTTGAAACGTCTTTCTAATGAAAAATGTAATCAAAAATCTAATATTTATTATGTGTGGGCTCAATAAAAATAATCTTACTAAGAAGCCTCTTAATAACCTTGTAAAAAGTTTGTATTAGGTTACTGGCAGAATAGCTATACATTTAAAGATTAAAATATGACTAATAGAAATTTCTATACACATGTGTGGTGATTGCCCTTAGATTTGTAGCTAGGGTCACTATTTATACTAATATTGTTTATGATCTTGAGTTTCTATTTGCTTATACTAAGCACCCATTTTTCAGAAACTCATTTTTAGTTCTTGGTGATAAGAGGGCAGGCTGTCTGCATTTCAGTTTTTAAAACCTATTTTCTAACTATTGCCTTAAGTGGATTTACTATTATTTCTGTCTACTCCTTGCTACTTCTATAATATGATAAAAGGAAGGAAATGTAGTCTTACATTCACTGAATGTTTGTATATCACTCAAGCTATATACTCTACGTGTCTTTTTAGCTCTCACTGTAATCCCACCTTACTTCCATTTTATAAATGAGGAAATTGAGTTTGAAAGTTATCTAAGTGACTTCCTGAGGTTTCATAATATATGTGTTGGGACTAGGAGTCAAAACAAATACTCAGCTATTTTCTACAATTCTGGTCTCATTTAAGTTAAGATATCCTATGGTAAGCAATCCTCTTAATGCAGATCGGTAGGTGGACTGGATACCCACCTGTGTAGCTTGGTGTTAGACATGCAGAAGAGCACTTCAACTAAAAAGAGTGCTGTACGGTTATTTTGTGTTGCTTCAAGGTGTACAGTTAGATTTACTTGTAGGATTTGACATAGCTATCTTATGCCCCAAATCATTAAATATGTTTATAATGAGTATCATTTGTACTTATAATTTCTGTCACTCCCTGCCTTCTCCTACCCCAGCTCCCATCCTAGATTAACATGACAGGTAATAATAAATAACCGTGTGTCTTTTCTCTTCCAGACTAATTAAAATAACTTATTACATCCTTAAAGCCCAACATTCAGAGACATTATTTACTACTGGGTTGGCACTATTATTTATAATGTATAAAAATGGACTAGTATGGGAAGGGGGAAGGACTGTGTTCCTTTACCTGTTGAAGAAATTGGAATATTCTGCATAGTCTTAAAGGATTTCATAGAAAGATAGGGAAATCCATTATTGTAAATACTAGGGGTTTTAGAGGGTTGTTTGAACATTCCTATGGTTGACTATAGAAATACTTTCAAACTTTATGGCTACTCTAACCTCAAATCATTCATGTACTATTTTTGAGTTTCTTTTATCTGTTCTTTTTTTCTCAGTTTTTCAAATTTTGTGACAGTATGTCTATTAAATTTGTTAACAAATTTTGTAGCTTTTAATTGTGTATTTAAGCAATACATTAAAAAAATAATGGTCCAGATTTGTGTATTAGATGCCTGTGTGTTCAGCTTTAAAAAACTAGGTTAGATATCAAATTATATACAACCTTATATGAGTAAAACTATACTTAATTTAATATAGCCTGGGTTGTGTACATAAAAATATTCTTCTAGAGGGAAATGGACAGGTATTTTTTTTTAAATAGGATATGATGTGTTAGCGCCATCTACTGTTGAGTAACAATAATCACGTCTTTGTGTACACTTGGATTTTTTTCCCAGCCCCTATTAAGTCCCGTGTATTACTCTGGGTATTCTCACTTAGTTGACAACTCTGTAAAGTCTGGGTGTTTTGGGACATTCAAATGATACCCAATCTATGTTTACAGTTGGGCAGTTTTTGGGGATCTTGCTTCATAAATCTTGTCGAAGTAGCAGTGGTGAATTTCCTTTAATATTCTTGACAGTGCAGGATTTTAAAATAAAGCTAGCTGATTATTCTAGTTTTCCATATAGCATCCTTGTTTTAAAATTTGCTGATTGATTGACCATTGCTATAAAAAGACTGGTGGGTTAAAATTGGGATTTAAATTGAATGTCCCCTTTGTAGTTGAAAGACTGTCCGTGGAAAACTATTTTCCATATGTTGCTTGTTATTTAATTAATTGAATTGTCCAAATCTGAATAGCACAGTATTGAGTGTATTTGTAATTTAAAGGAAAACCTGTGTCTAAATAATATATTAAATTTCTTGGAGCTTAATTTGTTAATGGAAAGGACATTACAAAAATAGGTTCATGTAATGCTATTCACTTTACCACTTGTGATCTTGAGACATTAACCTTGAGACATAAGCCTCAGTTTTCTCATTTGTAAATGAGAATACAATAATAGTACCTACCTCTTGGGACTATTATAGAGCATAAATAAAACATTCCTTCTAAAGCACTTAGCATAGCTTCTGGCACATAGTAATAAACACTCAATAAATGTTAGTTATCGCAAAAAACGTTATCATTATTTGTCATTAATATTTTGATCACTGTTTATATATTCAAAGTGAATATAATGTTTTAATATTTTTATCTTAGTCACTAATACCTTTTTAAAAACCCATAATGTTTGAATAAAATTGTAGCTTAAGAATATAAATGTTCAAAATGTTTATGTTTGTTTCTGCGCATCGTTTAGAGTGGAGGATGTTGTATGGTAGGTGGAAAGTACAAGGCCTTTTGGGTCTCTGGTCCTGGATCTGTCAGTTACTAGCAGTGTGACTTGCCGTAAATGATTTAACCTCTCTAAAGCTCAGTTTCTTCATCGGAAAAGTGGAGTTTTTGGAGGATTAAATGATATAGTGTATGTATAGAGCCGTTATTCTTGGCATTTTGTAGACTAACAACATAAATGTTAATTCTCTCTTTCAGTAACAACATACTACAAGTTTACTAACATGCACATATTTCTATAATTTTGCTTTATGTTACTCATGCTAAAATAAGAAGATATTAAGTATCTTTATGTTTGAACGACATGGAATTTGAGAGGATACAAAGAAATTGTTACATCTTGGAGGAGTATAATTGTGGAGATAGGATCTAAATATAGGAAGGTTTTTTTTTTAATTTGAGTAATGTAATGTTTGTACATGATTGTTAAATAAATTATATAAGAAATAGTTTTTAGGAATTCAAAGGAGGAATACATTATATACTGGACCCAGCTTACTTCCCCCCTCCCTCATCACCATCACCATCATCATCATCATCATTTTAGTAATTGTGACCCCTTGGGTATCCTAGGAGGACATAAAGAAGATAAAATCCACTCATGGACTGATAGAAATATTTCCCGATTACATGTTATCTACCAGCATTATGGACCAAGGCTTCAAGATTGGGTAGGGGTTGTACGTGGTAGTAACTGATCAACACGGAACATGGTACACGCTTGTAAATCCATGAACAAGCAAATGAAAGCCTCTGCATCACAGTATTAACACCAGCTGAAACCAGTGTTCTTATTACATGCTACTTTAAATTTCTGCTTCTAAGTATAAAGAGCTAATTCCCTGCGGCCCCCCCACCCTCCGTGTCCTCTGGGTCTTTACCTCATCAGGATACTGCATCATCTCTTTCATCTTTTCCTCTTTACTGGCAGCTTGTGTGGACCAGCAAGCCCCCAGTGCCCCCACCCCAGACCCCGTCTTCCTCACTCCCCATCCATCAATGGGGCTGCGGGGTGGCTGTTCCCTCTTCCTCACCCCCCTGCAACCCAAGCTCCTGAAATTGTTCTTTCGCAGATACGACCAGTGACTTCCTAACTGTCCAGTCTCAAGTCGGAGGAACGCTTTTCGGTCTTAACCTCCTTTGATCTCTGTCTTTGATGTCGTTGCCTGATGCCCTCCTCCCTCAGCTTCAGTGCGCCAAGCTCTCCTAGTTTTCGTCTCTCGACCTGCTGTTTTTTAGTCTCATTTACTGGTTTATTTTTCCTCCCCCAGTCCTCTAAACTGTTGATGTTTCCTTAGGTTATATCGTTGGCCTCCCCTTCTTCACTCTACAGGTTTTCTTTGCACTGCAGAGACCCTGCCTAGATGAGATGATATCTGTGGGACCCTAGGTTCACCCTGGTAGTGCAGGGGCAGAGGGCATGGGCTTTAGCCCCTCATAACTTCCATCACCTGTCAACACACAAAAGCTTCCCTGAGTAAACACAATCTGTGTAAAACAAACAACTGAGAAACACAAAATCATGCAGAAGTGGTACGTTTGTTATGGAAACTCAGCCTCAAGAAGTATCTCTAACCCTTTCTGCCCCTGAACTGCTCCTCTGTGGAAATTCTGGAGCTGCCCTTGAGTGGCCTCAGTTTCCCTGTGAACCTATCTCCTTGCATGTCCCATCCAAGCTGGGTTGCTCATTTATCATTCCTTTCAGACAGTCTGCTCCTCCTGTGTTGTGCCAGTTAACAGTACCAAGGCGTGCGCTCTATCAGAGCCAAACCCTTAATCACCCTAAACTCTGCTGCTTCTCTCTTATCTTACGTAACAAGCCAGGCCTGGGATAACTACTGCCTTAGTATCTTTCATTTACGATGCAATTTACTCCGTTATATTATGTTTTTTTGATTAATGTCTTTTTCTTTCACTAGAATATGTCCCAAGTACCTGTCATAATTTTATATGATAATATTTTTATATGTAGAAATAAATTTAGCAACAATCCCTAGACCCCAAGGAATGAATAGCATCACCCTACTATACTAAAAAATACCAAAGTACTATAAAACGATAGGTCTTCTGCTCTTCATTTGAAAAAATGTTATATTAAAGAACGTTAACTTGTTAAATTAAAGTGAAATGTTGTTTTCTTTTGTAGTTTCTCAATTTTCAAGAGAGTTTTTTATATGCCATCGATACATTTTGGAACTCGTACACTTCTAATTGCTTCAGTCTTATGTCATTAATCCAATTTTTCTTGTTTAATAATATTTCTCAGTACTATTTTTGTTCCTTGGATGCTCTCAAATGGTGGTTTGATAGTTACATTTTTGTTAAATGCATACTGTACCCTCCGTTTGTTGTCATTTTTGAAATAAACTGTTCGCATTATCCTTTCAGGGCCACTCTTGGAGGGGTAGACTTTTTCCATTTCAGTCCTAAATAAATAGCGTAAGAGAGGATGGTGTGTTCCAGATTCTAAATGGTTACAACTTATTTACGTAGTTTTTCCAGTGGTTCTAGTGTTTAGTTAAGAGAAGTATGGGGCTCACTGAAACAAACTTTTAAACTCCTAACCTTATTTTAACCTTCTGAGATGGTTACAGGTTTGATGATGCCTCAGGTTCAGCTCCAGGCTGATGACTTGTCTGCATGGAGGCTACTACTAAGCTCTCAGCCTAACAAGACAGAAAAGTGATCTCTTCTTGAGACTCTGTGTGACTGGTAACAGTTTGCCCTTTTCATGTGGTTGTTTTTAATCTCCTGAGGCCCAGGGAGCCTGATAATCAGGTTTTAAGAATTGTATGATGAACAGGACTCAGTAATTCTCAAACAGGATCTAAGGAACAGAGCGTATTTCTTTGGTGTAGTGGCTTTACAGGAGCTTCTTCCATTGTTCAGTTAGTCTTTGTTCTTTGAGTTTCTAGACTGTGTACTGAAGGTTAGTTAGGGTTGCTGATTCTAGATACCTGGGTGCACCTCCCGTTCATTTATGGTTCACCTAGTTCTGGTGTTTTCTGAAATGTAATCAGTCAGTCTTGGATAGTTTATTTCATTGCATCTGCTCATAGAGCCATTTGGGACAGAGCAAGAGGCTTAATTTCTTTTCTTTCAGTAATATTCAGAGGGCTTGAATCTTGGGTGATGGAGGGCCTGAGTGGAAGTCTATATACACAAACACTTGCACACATATACACAGTACATGTGTGTGTTTGTGTTTAATACACTCATAGCATGTATTCATTAACCTTGTTGCTGTTATTTCACGGCCGGAGTCCCCCTCCTAGTGCTGTATTTTATAAAGATCAGTGTTCGTGTGTGCGTACTGGGCTTTCTTGCTGGGTGATGGGCATGGCAGGAAAGACTAGATACTCCGACAGAATGTGGGAAACAAGCTGAGTGTGAGTTTTCCATAAGTAGTTTGATGCTAGCTTATGTTTTGGGATGTGATGTGAATTTACTATCATTGCCTTATTTTAATTATATAAAGAATTGCTATGTATTAAAAATAGGGAAAAAATTTCCATACCCCATTATTTTATTTTTTTTCAAATTTTAAACTGTCATATTTGTTCTTTGTAGAGGCAATAGGGCTGTACATTCTGGCATCAGGCTGCCAGATTCTAAGCCTAACTCAGAAATCATTCACTTATGCCTATGAACTTGGGCATGTTCCTTAGCCTTTCTGTGACTCAGTTTTCCTGCCTGTAAAATAGTCATTATGGGGATTATACTATATATGTAAAGTACTTAGAATAGTGTGTGGATGCTAGTCACTCAATAGTGGTAATACAGTTATTCTTTCTATATTATTTTTCCTGTGGCAAGCATTTGAAATGTAATTTTTCAGGTAAATTTAAAAATTTTTTCAAACTTAAGACTTCTGGAATCTTCCGGCATCTCCAAGAGAATGTTGTGATTTAACTATTTAAGCAAACTAAAAGTAGTTCAAATTTTAAGTTCTGTCCCAGCTTCCACAAAGAATCTGGTGAAATTCTTTTACCTCTTACATAAGGACTTTATTTAAAAATAGGTGCAGTACTTGCTCTATTCTCCATGGTCCCCTCTTTTCTCTCCTTCACACACATCTGACCTCCAGCCAGTGTTAGGCACCGGCGGGGTACAACAGTGAGAAAAGCACACGTGTTCCCTGTCCTCTATACATGGAGCATACAGGGACCTCAGACTGTCTTACATTCTGTTATACAGGTGATTAAATTCTTTGAAGCAGTGGTATTCAGATCCATGAGAGCATCTGACAGGGAGACTTCACCTGACTCCCTTTAGGAAGGAACTTGAGAATGAAGTCTAGAGACTGATCAGTGTCTTTAACTAGAAACAGAGTGGACATGGCGGGGCATGCATTTCAGGCAGAGATGGTTGATTAAGTGCCCTGAGATGGAAGGGAACCATTATATATGAAGAATGTGTATTTTTTAAAAATTAATGAATTCTTATTTTTTTGCAGTTATGGTATTTTACTGTTAAATGTATTCTATCTAGGAAGATCCGTTTAACAGTCCTAAAACTTTTATTTTAATCAATAACTATGGTTATTTAATCAATAACTATTCTTTTCTTAATAAAATATGTTTAAGAAAATGTAAAAAAATGATTTTTAATGTAAATTGTAATTACATTAAATATTGAAAACAATCAAAATTCGATTCAATGCTTTTAATATTAAAGATTATTTCAAGTATAAGATATTTATTCTTGATAATGTCGGGGTCAGATCATGTCGTTAATGAATAATTTTCATCACTTTCTTTTTTAAAAATAGAGCACATTATCCCTGTTTTTGTAAATTGCACCATTTATTAGATGATAATCAAAAGAAGGAGGAGAATCACTTCATCAATTATTCTAAGTTTATTTCAAGTTACAAATAATTGATTTTTTTTGGACTGATTTAGAACTAACCATTCTGTTTTATAATAATTCCAGTGTATTTTTTCTGTACTTATATTCCCAGAAATAAATTGCACAAGTTGTTCTGTAGTTTGTAGTTTATGTAACTGTTAAAGTAGAAAGTTGAACAGACTTTGAGTGATACCTAATTTACATGTTCTGTCAGCAATGCCATTTCAGCTAACTTTTAGAAACTCCATATCTCTTAGGACTTCAGCATGTCTTGTTAGAATCATAGTTTGTGATGTTTGTACAATCTATGCCTTCACCTGCTGATGCCCCACCTCCAAGTGTGTTTTAGTGTCCAACAGAGTATCTCACATGGGCTCATGTGCCTTATCTAGTGTCAGCCACATGGCATTCCTTTTAATTTTCTCCATCTCTTCGGGCCACCCACTAATGTTCTGTCCTGATCACGAGGCAGTGCCTCTTTTGGTGGTTTTTGTTGCTGATCCTTTTCTTGGCCGTTTCGGGGACCTCCCAGGGCTGGGTCACTGAATGATTTCTAGGACTCGCTGGTGAAGCTGTCTGGTTACAAAAATCTTTGTGAAAAGGTTTTTCACTATTGATTTAATTTCATTTAGTGGCAATATAGGACTGTTCAGATCTCATATCTCTTCATCAGTCTGTTTCAGTAAAATATATTTTTCTAACGATTTGCCCATTTAATCTATATTTTAAAAATTATTGTTATATTCCTTTTTCATTCCTGATATTGCTTATTTCTGCCTTCTCTTTTTTCTTAATTAATCATACTGGGGGGTTGACAGTTTATTTTACAGTCTTTTTCACAGAGCCAATTTTTGGCTTTGTTGATCTCATGTATGTTTTCCATTTTAATCGCTTTTGCTGTTATCTTTATCTCCTTTCTTTTATTTTGCTGGGTTTCCCCCCAGTTTTCTTGATAAAGCCTTATCCCACTAATCTTTATTCTTATGTTCAAGACTATACATTTCCCGTTACTTTAGTTGCATCCTACAATTTTGACGATTTGTTATTCATTTTAATCTCATAACTGAATAGAAAATCTGTGATGTTGATCCCTTTGCATTATATTTTTCTATTACAAATTTTCCTTGATTTTCTAAAGTTTAATCTGTTTTTTAAAAAATCTCCAACTTGGACATTTACTGGGTTCTTTTCTCTTTTTTAATCGATAAAAACAGAAATCCATCCCGCTGTTGCCGATGTTAGTTCCTTTCACTTTGGTTGATTTTATCAGTCTTTTTCTACTTTCTGGAGTAGCATTGCAGACTGTGTAGGAGAAAAACAAATGAAGAACTATGTGTTTCTCTTTATTTCCCATCCCATCCCCACCTCTGCTCCAGTAAAGTGGGATATTTATAGGACTAGAGTAGAATATCTTGGCGGCAAAGTGCAGGAAGTACTATGGGGCCTCTTGGGAATGGAAAAGCTGCTGGGCAGTAGGTTTCTCCATCTCTCTCTGAGACCTCCATGTCTGCTGGTTTCAGCTTTGCTTTGCTTGGCCTCTTGATTTTTCCTCTCTTCCCTCGCTCTCTCCTTCCTTCCCTCCTTTGTTCCTTCTTTCTCTCCCGTTCTCCCTGCCTCTCCCTCCCTGCCTCTCTCCCTTCCTCCCCACCCCCTTCTTTCCTCTCTTCATCCCTTCCTTCATCTTTTCCCTTCTTCGAATCTTCCTTCCATTCTTAAATCCTCATCGTCTGCCCCCAAACTCCCCTCACGCGCAATACACAAGTATGTTTCAAAAGTTGGAAAATTTCCCCGTTAGATCCTCCTGAGTTTGGGATCAAGGAGATCCATGGGAGCCATATGACATTGACTTGTTACCTTCTAAGAAAACCTAAAGGAAATCTCGTATGCCCTTTTAAAAATCCTTGAAACAGAGCAAGTCACTGAATTGATAGTGTTTTTGTTCTCTCTGAAGGCAGCCATCATAAAGAAATTGGGTCACTGCCCCTTTAAATAGAAACGGCCCTGGCGGAGGGACAGAACTTGGGATGCTTCCGGAAGCCCTTGGTCCACCGGGAGTGTCAGTTGGGCCTGGGTGGGAAGAGAGGCCCTAGGAAAGCCACACTGGTGTGTGTACCGTGCAACTTTTTCTGTAGTCTGGTAGAGATCTGTGAGTACTTAACTGTAATTCAGTTAACTGTGGAAAGAATTGCCCCTCAGTGGTCCTATACATTGCTTATTACCTTGAAAGGCAGTTGGCTTCTAAATACTCGTCTTGGAGCGGGAAATAAGGTTCAGGTCAGCCTTTTTTTTTCCCCCTAATTGGAAGATATTTTTTTAAACCACTTGGAGGATTATTTGGAGATTATCAAGGGAAGAAGTTTTTCCTTGTTTACTGAGATGAATTGTATAAAGTCCTTTTTTAGTTTAAGAGCTTTAAAAACTTAGTTGTGTAACAGCTTTCTAATTTCTTTGATTCCCCAGGTGAAACTATTGTGAATTGACTTAAAATTGTAGATGACTTAGAATTTTATGTTGAGCTTTTCTATCAGAAAATATGGCCTTCATTTATCCATACTTGAAAATGATGCTGGCTGTACTTTATAGTATATTTTCAAAATAGAGGTCTTTAGATTCATAGGTAAAGCATCAGTTGCATGGTTCTTTTGAATTGTTCAAAATTTTTGTGAATGCATCTTAAGAGCTGGTGGATCCTAGCTTAATTTAAATATAATGTTATGTATATTTTATAACAGTATATATATTACTGTTTCTGTAACTTAAGCTGATTTGAATGCTGGGAAAAGTGCTCATCCAATTGTATAGTTCCACATAAATTTAAAGTACTTCAGAGTAGTTGGTATTAACTCTTAAAAATAAGAATTACAATTTTAAAACCATTTAAGTTTCAAAAAAGAGTTTTGTTCACTAGCTTAAAATTAGAGAAAATAATTATAGGAATTTTGTGGTTGGCTTACTATAAAAAGACAGATTATATCAATAGTTTTTTTTATTATTTTTTATTATTTTTACATCTTTATTGGCGTATAATTGCTTTACAATGGTGTGTTAGTTTCTGCTTTGTAACAAAGTGAATCAGTTATACATATATATATGTTCCCATATCTCTTACCTCTTGCGTCTCCCTCCCTCCCACCCTCCCTATCCCACCCCTCTAGGTGGTCACAAAGCACCGAGCTGCTCTCCCTGTGCTATGCGACTGCTTCCCACTAGCTATCTATCTTACGTTTGGTAGTGTATGTATGTCCATGCCACTCTCTCGCTTTGTCACATCTTACCCTTCCCCCTCCCCATATCCTCAAGTCCATTCTCTAGTAGGTCTGTGTCTTTATTCCTGTCTTACCCCTAGGTTCTTCATGACTTTTTTTTTCCCTTAGATTCCATATATATGTGTTAGCATACGGTATTTGTCTTTCTCTTTCTGACTTCATTCTGT
Source organism: Delphinus delphis (assembly GCF_949987515.2). Classification (NCBI taxonomy): domain Eukaryota; kingdom Metazoa; phylum Chordata; class Mammalia; order Artiodactyla; family Delphinidae; genus Delphinus; species Delphinus delphis. The sequence goes on from NC_082700.1 coordinate 21,990,034, forward strand.
ATGACAGACTCTAGGTCCATCCACCTTACTACAAATAACTCAATTTCGTTTCTTTTTATGGCTGAGTAATATTCCATTGTATATATGTGCCACATCTTCTTTATCCATTCATCCGATGATGGACACTTAGATTGTTTCCATCTTCTGGCTATTGTAAATAGAGCTGCAATGAACATTTTGGTATATGAGTCTTTTTGAATTATGGTTTTCTCAGGGTATATGCCCACTAGTGGGATTGCTGGGTCATATGGTAGTTCTATTTGTAGTTTTTTAAGGAACCTCCATACTGTTCTCCATAGTGGCCGTACCAATTCACATTCCCACCAGCAGTGTAAGAGTGTTCCCTTTTCTCCAAACCCTCTCCAGCATTTATTGTTTCTAGATTTTGTGATGATGGCCATTCTAACCGGTGTGAGATGATATCTCATTGTAGATTTGATTTGCATTTCTCTAATGATTAATGATGTTGAGCATTCTTTCATGTGTTTGTTGGCACTCTGTATATCTTCTTTGGAGAAATGTCTATTTAGGTCTTCTGCCTATTTTTGGATTGGGTTGTTTGTTTTTTTGTTATTGAGCTGCATGAGCTGCTTGTAAATTTTGGAGATTAATCCTTTGTCAGTTGCTTCATTTGCAAATATTTTCTCCCATTCTGAGGGTTGTCTTTTGGTCTTGTTTATGGTTCCTTTGCTGTGCAAAAGCTTTGAAGTTTCATTAGGTCCCATTTGTTTATTTTTGTTTTCATTTCCATTTCTCTAGGAGGTGGGTCAAAAAGGATCTTGCTGTGATTTATGTCATAGAGTGTTCTGCCTATGTTTTCCTCTAAGAGTTTGATAGTGTCTGGCCTTACATTTAAGTCTTTAATCCATTTTGAGCTTATTTTTGTGTATGGTGTTAGGCAATGTTCTAATCTCATACTTTTACATGTACCTGTCCAGTTTTCCCAGCACCACTTACTGAAGAGGCTGTCCTTTCTCCACTGTACATTCCTGCTTCCTTTATCAAAGATAAGGTGACCATATTTGCGTGGGTTTATCTCTGGGCTTTCTATCCTGTTCCACTGATCTATATTTCTGTTTTTGTGCCAGTACCATACTGTCTTGATTACTGTAGCTTTGTAGTGTAGTCTGAAGTCAAGGAGCCTGATTCCTCCAGCTCCGTTTTTCGTTCTCAAGATTGCTTTGGCTATTCGGGGTCTTTTGTGTTTCCATACAAATTGTGAAATTTTTTTGTTCTAGTTCTGTGAAAAATGCCAGTGGTAGTTTGATAGGGATTGCATTGAATCTGTAGATTGCCTTGGGTAGTAGAGTCATTTTCACAATGTTGATTCTTCCTATCCAAGAACATGGTATATCGCTCCATCTATTTGTATCATCTTTAATTTCTTTCATCAGTGTCTTATACTTTTCTGCATACAGGTCCTTTGTCTCCTTAGGTAGGTTTATTCCTAGATATTTTATTCTTTTTGTTGCAGTGGTAAATGGGAGTGTTTTCTTGATTTCACTTTCAGATTTTTCATCATTAGTGTATAGGAATGCCAGAGATTTCTGTGCATTAATTTTGTATCCTGCTACTTTACCAAATTCATTGATGAGCTCTAGTAGTTTTCTGGCAGCATCTTTAGGATTCTCTATGTATAGTATCATGTCATCTGCAAACAGTGACAGCTTTACTTCTTCTTTTCCGATTTGGATTCCTTTTATTTCCTTTTCTTCTCTGATTGCTGTGGCTAAAACTTCCAAAACTATGTTGAATAAGAGTGGTGAGAGTGGGCAACCTTGTCTTGTTACCGATCTTAGTGGAAATGGTTTCAGTGTTTCACCATTGAGGACGATGTTGGCTGTGGGTTTGTCATATATGGCCTTTATTATGTTGAGGAAAGTTCCCTCTATGCCTACTTTCTTGAAGGTTTTTATCATAAATGGTGTTGAATTTTGTCGAAAGCTTTCTCTGCATCTATTGAGATGACCATATTGCTTTTCTCCTTCAATTTGTTAATATGGTGTAACACATTGATTGAATTGCATATATTGAAGAATCCTTGCATTCCTGGAATAAACCCCACCTGATCATGGTGTATGATCCTCTTAATGTGCTGCTGGATTCTGCTTGCTAGTATTTTGTTGAGGATTTTTGCATCTATGTTCATCAGTGATATTGGCCTGCAGTTTTCTTTCTTTGTGACATCCTTGTCTGGTTTTGGTATCAGGGTGATGGTGGCCTCGTAGAATGAGTTTGGGAGTGTTCCTCCCTCTGCTATATTTTGGAAGAGTTTGAGAAGGATGTGTGTTAGCTCTTCTCTAAATGTTTGATAGAATTCGCCTGTGAAGCCATCTGGTCCTGGGCTTTTGTTTGTTGGAAGATTTTTAATCACAGTTTCAATTTCTGTGCTTGTGATTGGTCTGTTCATATTTTCTATTTCTTCCTGATTCAGTCTTGGCAGGTTGTGCATTTCTAAGAATTTGTCCATTTCTTCCAGGTTGTCCATTTTATTGGCATAGAGTTGCTTGTAGTAATCTCTCATGATCTTTTGTATTTCTGCAGTGTCAGTTGTTACTTCTCCTTTTTCATTTCTAATTCTATTGATTTGAGTCTTCTCCCTTTTTTTCTTGATGAGTCTGGCTAATGGTTTATCAATTTTGTTTATCTTCTCAAAGAATCAGCTTTTAGTTTTATTGATCTTTGCTGTCGTTTCCTTCATTTCTTTTTCATTTATTTCTGATCTGATCTTTATGATTTCTTTCCTTCTGCTAACTTTGGGGTTTTTTTGTTCTTCTTTCTCTAATTGCTTTAGGTGCAAGGTTAGGTTGTTTATTCGAGATGTTTCCTGTTTCTTAAGGTAGGATTGTATTGCTATAAACTTCCCTCTTAGAACTGCTTTTGCTGCATCCCATAGGTTTTGGGTCATTGTGTCTCCATTGTCATTTGTTTCTAGGTATTTTTTAATTTCCTCTTTGATTTCTTCAGTGATCACTTCGTTATTAAGTAGTGTATTTTTTAGCCTCCATGTGTTTGTATATTTTACAGACCTTTTCCTGTAATTGATATCTAGTCTCATAGCATTGTGGTCGGAAAAGATACTTGATACAATTTCAATTTTCTTAAATTTACCAAGGCTTGATTTGTGACGCAAGATATGATCTATCCTGGAGAATGTTCCATGAGCACTTGAAAAAAATGTGTAATCTGCTGTTTTTGGATGGAATGTCCTGTAAATATCAATTAAGTCCATCTTGTTTAATGTAGCATATAAAGCTTGTGTTTCGTTATTTATTTTCATTTTGGATGATCTGTTCATTGGTGAAAGTGGGGTGTTAAAGTCCCCTACTATGAATGTGTTACTGTCGATTTCCCCTTTTATGGATGTTAGTATTTAAGTATGTATTGAGGTGCTCCTATGTTGGGTGCATAAATATTTACAGTTGTTATATCTTCTTCTTGCATCAATCCCTTGATCTTTATATAGTGTCCTTCTTTGTCTCTTCTAATAGTCTTTATTTTAAAGTCTATTTTATCTGATATGAGAATTGCTACTCCAGCTTTCTTTTGGTTTCCATTTGCATGGAATATCTTTTTCCATCCCCTCATTTTCAGTCTGTATGTGTCTCTAGGTCTGAAGTGGGTCTCTTGTAGACAGCATATATATGGGTCTTGCTTTTGTATCCATTCAGCCAGTCTGTGTCTTTTGGTGGGAGCATTTAATCCATTTACATTTAAGGTAATTATTGATATGTATGTTCCTATTCCCATTTTCTTAATTGTTTTGGGTTTGTTATTGTAGGTCTTTTCCTTTTCTTGTGTTTCTTGCCTAGAGAAGGTCCTTTAGCATTTGTTGTAAAGCTGGTTTGGTGGTGCTGGACTCTCTCAGCTTTTGCTTGTCTGTAAAGGTTTTAATTTCTCCATCAAATCTGAATGAGATCCTTGCTGGGTAGAGTAATCTTGGTTGTAGGTTTTTCTCCTTCATCACTTTAAATATGTCCTGCCAGTCCCTTCTGGCTTGCAGAGATTCTGCTGAAAGATCAGCTGTTAACCTTATGGGGATTCCCTTGTGTGTTATTTGTTGTTTTTCCCTTGCTGCTTTTAATATGTTTTCTTTGTATTTAATTTTTGACAGTTTGATTAGTATGTGTCTTGGCATGTTTCTCCTTGGATTTACCCTGTATGGGACTCTCTGTGCTTCCTGGACTTGACTAACTATTTCCTTTCCCATATTAGGGAAGTTTTCAACTATAATCTCTTCAAATATTTTCTCAGTCCCTTTCTTTTTCTCTTCTTCTTCTGGAACCCCTATGATTCGAATGTTGGTGCATTTAATGTTGTCCCAGAGGTCTCTGAGACTGTCCTCAGTTCTTTTCAGTCTTTTTCTTTATTCTGCTCTGCAGTAGTTATTTCCACTATCTTATCTTCCAGGTCACTTATCCGTTCTTCTGCCTCAGTTATTCTGCTATTGATCCCTTCTAGAGTGTTTTTAATTTCATTTATTGTGTTGTTCATCGTTGCTTGTTTCATCTTTAGTTCTTCTAGGTCCTTGTTAAATGTTTCTTGCATTTTCTCTTTCTATTTCCAAGATTTTGGATCATCTTTACTATCATTATTCTGAATTCTTTTTCAGGTAGACTGCCTATTTCCTCTTCATTTGTTAGGTCTGGTGGGTTTTTATCTTGCTCCTTCATCTGCTGTGTGTTTTTCTGTCTTCTCATTTTGCTTATCTTACTGTGTTTGCTGTCTCCTTTTTGCAGGCTGCAGGTTGGTAGTTCCCGTTGTTTTTGGTGTCTGTCCCCAGTGGCTAAAGATGTTTCAGTGGGTTGTGTAGGCTTCCTGGTGGAGGGGACTAGTGCCTGTGTTTTGGTGGATGAGGCTGGATCTTGTCTTTCTGGTAGGCAGGTCCACGTCTGGTGGTGTGTTTTGGGGTATCTGTGGACTTATTATGATTTTAGGCAGCCTCTCTGCTAATGCATGGGGTTGTGTTCCTGTCTTGCTAGTTGTTTGGCATAGGGTGTCCAGCACTGTAGCTTGCTGGTCGTTGAGTGAAGCTGGGTGTTGGTGTTGAGATGGAGATCCCTGGGAGATTTTCGCCGTTTGATATTACGTGGAGCTGGGAGGTCTCTTGTGGACCAGTGTCCTGAAGTTGGCTCTCCCACCTCAGAGGCACAGCACTGACTCCTGGCTGTAGCACCAAGAGCCTTTCATCCACACGGCTCAGAATAAAAGGGAGAAAAAGTAGAAAGAAAGAAAGAGGATAAAATAAAGTAAGATAAAATAAAATAAAGTTATTAAAATAAAAAATAATTATTAAAAAAATTTTTTTTAAAAAGTAAAAACAAAAACGGATGGATAGAACCCTAGGACAAATGGTGATAGCAAAGCTATACAGACAAAATCTCACCCAGAAGCATACACATACACACTCACAAAAAGAGGAAAAGGGGAAAAATCATAAATCTTGCTCTCAAAGTCCACGTCCTCAATTTGGGATGATTCGTGTCTATTCACGTATTCCACGGATGCAGGTACATCAAGTTGATTGTGGAGATTTAATCTGCTGCTCCTGAGGCTGCTGGGAGAGATTTCCCTTTCTCTTCTTTGTTCGCAGAGCTCCTGGGGCTCAGCTTTGGATTTGGCCCCGCCTCTGCGTGTCGGTCGCCGGAGGTTCTCCGCTCAGACAGGACGGGGTTAAAGGAGCCGCTGATTCGGGGGCTCTGGCTCACTCAGGCGGGGTGGGGGGGGAGGGAGGGGCACGGAGTCCGGGGCGAGCCTGCGGCGGCAGAGGCCACCGTGACGTTGCATCAGCCTGAGGCGCGCCGTGCGGTCTCCCGGGGAAGTTGTCCCTGCATCCCGGGACCCTGGCAGTGGCGGGTGCACAGGCTCCCTGGAAAGGAGGTGTGGGTAGTGACCTGTGCTCGCACACAGGCTTCTTGGAGGCGGCAGCAGCAGCCTTAGCGTCTCATGCCCGTCTCTGGGGTCCGCGCTTTTAGCCGCGGCTCGCGCCCGTCTCTGGGGCTCCTTTAAGCAGCGCTCTTAATCCCCTCTCCTCGCGCACCAGGAAACAAAGAGGGAAGAAAAAGTCTGTTGCTTCTTTGGCAGCTGCAGACTTTTCACCGGACTCCCTCCCGGCTAGCCGTGGCGCACTAGCCCCGTCAGGCTGTGTTCACGCTGCCCGATAGTTTTATTTAAAGAGAGGTGAACCAAAAAGATAATGGACAAATAAACTCTTAAGTCTTTTAAAATTAAATCTGTAGATTTCATCAATACTAACAGTTTGAAGAAAAGTTATACATTAGAGCTGAAACTGCAAATGGGAATTTTTCTGCTTAGCATAAATGTCTTGACTCTTAAAGGAGAAACAAGCTTTTTGCCTAAATTAACTCTTGCATACGATAGCAAAATTTTGTAGTTATTTTTAGTGAAAAACTAATGAATCTGTTTTTTAAAATTCTAATTTATGTTTGATTTATGGATTCCTGAGGTGTTTGTAAACTTTGTAATAAAATAGTCCCATAATTTTAAAGTCGTGAGGGAACTAAGAGATCATTTAGTATCTGACTGCTAATTGTCAATGCTCAGTACCTGATTGCCATTGTTTTCATAACAATATAGATGCAGATGGAAAAATTGTTTTTTAAAAAATCACTGAAGTAACTTAGAATAACTTTAGTTATTGCTTAAATAGACAACCACCAGTTTATGATATGATTTTTTAGGAACTGGCTTGTGATGATTTTAAAAAAGACACACTTTTGTTAAACCAAATAGAACTTACGATTTACAAATGAATAGCTCACTGAAATTCATGGTTAATTGAAAATATTTTGGATATATAGGATAACTTTCATCTCAATTACAGCATTAAGTGATCTTATTTGCCCAGCTGTTTTTAATGACTTGCTTCTCTGATTACTGGCTTTAGAAGTAGCTTATTTAATACTTTATAAGTGCTTTCGCATGTATTGTCTCATTTGGATCTTTAGAATAACTTGTGAGGGAGGTAAGGCAACTACCCTCATCCTTATTTTACAAGTGAAGAAACTGCAGTCAAGAGATTGCTACTTATGGAAGCATAAGTAGTCAGACTAAGTCCCAGTCTTTCAGCTCCTGAGTTGGTACTTTTTATATATATGTAGTAGTACATGTAAAGTATGCTTAATAAAGATTTGTTGAGTGATTTTTATGATAAATAATTTTTATCATAAAGCAATATATATTGTACTTATTCATGATTTACTTAGAAATTACTTTAAGAAATTTGGAAGATACAAGAAATTGGAAGGGAAGAGCCATCTTCAAATTCATCGACATTGCATTTGATGAGAGATAAAAAGATTATCTCACAGATATCATTTGTATGTGATTGTGACATATAAAAGTATAATTATATATCTCTATGTACAGTAAGAATATATAATTATAGTGTATATTATGGTGTGTGTGTATATATACATATGTGTGTATATACACTTACATAGGTACATGTATTTAACTGATATTTTATTGGCAATTTAAAATCTGTTAGTTGTGGGCTTCCCTGGTGGCGCAGTGGTTGAGAGTCCGCCTGCCGATGCAGGGGACGTGGGTTCGTGCCCCGGTCCGGGAAGATCCCACATGCTGCGGAGCGGCTGGGCCCGTGAGCCATGGCCGCTGAGCCTGCGCGTCCGGAGCCTGTGCTCCACAACGGGAGAGGCCACAACAGTGAGAGGCCCACGTACCGCAAAAAAAAAAAAAAGTTGATCTGGTGTGAGCGAAGAAGTGTTTCTAGAGGAATTTATGTCCAATTTTAGGGACATTTAGGAAGAAAGTTAAGAAAAGCTGTTTGTTTTATGTGTTTACTTATGGAATTTATAGGTAATGCTGGTGTCCTTGTTTCTCCTGTAGCCATTCAGTGGGTTCTTTGGACATTGTAACTTATCGACAGAAAAGATAAAAAGATTGTGAAAACATTTATTTCATAATCATAATCCCTGATAAAACTTTTCGTTTTGCACTTTTTTCTATTAACATAGTATGAGACTTTCTACTATAAAAAGAAACACTTAGCAAAGCTGTACAATTAAATGTGAAGCTTATTTGGAGAATGACTTTGAACGAGGAAGGAATGGACAAAAATAGATACCTCAGAACAAAATTAGCTACCATTCTTCCCCAATTCCATTATACTCTCTTCATACTTGTCTTGAAAAACGTATCATTACTGTCTCATTGCCTCTCCTACTAAAAGATAAATTTTTAATAGTAAAGACTATGCTTTTTCATGTTTTTGTCCTCAGTACCTGGTACACATAGCAGGTTCTCAGGTATTTGTTGGGTGGATGATTGGGTGAGAGGGGAGAGAGAAATCAGATATGCCAGTGGTTTTAAGTATCTGAGGGACTGATACCAGTATGCAAGGTAAAAACTGCTAGGTTTTATGAAAAAAGAGAAGGCATAGTTCCTGGGCTGTGAGATAAAAGAGATGGCCGGCTGTTGTTAAAGAAGTAAATTCCAGGGGCTTCCCTGGTGGCGCAGTGGTTAAGAATCTTCCTGGCAGTGCAGGGGACACGGGGTTCGAGCCCTGGTCTGGGAAGATCACACATGCCGCGGAGCAACTAAGCCCGTACGCCACAACTACTTAGCCTGTGCTCTAGAGCCCACGAGCCACAACTACTGAGCCCACGAGCCACAACTACTGAGCCCACGTGCCACAACTACTGAAGCCCACGTGCCTAGAGCCTGTGCTCCGCAACAAGAGAAGCCACTGCTATGAGAAGCCCACGCACCGCGATGAAAGGTAGCCCCTGCTCGCCGCAACTAGAGAAAGCCTGCGCACAGCAATGAAGACCCAACGCAGCCAAAAAAAAAAAATCCTCTTAAAAAAAAAAAAAATTCCAATGATGCTGTAGGACAGAAAAATGCAACAGTCTCTCTTTGCCCTCTCTCCTGAAAGTTTCAGTAGTTAGAAGGAAACATAAGTGCTCTTCAGAGTCATCATTAACATAAAGACAGAAACCAAAAAGATCTAGTGCATTATCTTTTCAGATACATTTTAAGCAGATGTTCTACTTTTATCTATGTAAATATCTAGTCTGTTGGTCAGGGCGCCTGGAAACTAGAAGCAGACAGGCTCTGTCACTTAGGACAGGTTATTTGACCTCTAAGCCTCAACGACCTTCTTGGTAACTTGGGGATAAGAGTGGTTACTCCTTCACAAGGTTAACATGAGGATTATTAAATGAGCTAGAGCAGGTGAAGTACATAGCACAGATTTATAGGAAACTCAATAAATGTTACTTATTACAATAAACTAAATTACAGTTGAGCAATATTCAACGATTTTTGACCTACATAAATAGAATTTCATATGCTTCAACCTAATCTTGCCGTCATCATATTTTTCTGTAATTGGTGTTCATATTTTCACAGAATAAACGTCCAATCCTTTATATGTCAAAAGAGACTTAGTCCTCATTGAATAATATTCTTAAAACGAATTAATACAGATGGTGCTCTGAAAATGTCCGTGCTCCTGTATTTTTATCCACTATTTTAAAACTAGTCTTTTTATGTCAACATGATGTTTAGAAATTTCGTAATTTATTATTTAGATTCATCAAGGAGTCTGAACAATTTAAGAATTATCGAATGTATGTAAGTCAAGGTACTACAGAAATTTACTGTATTTCCTTTATGCCTACTTCATCATTTAAAGTTGATCAAGCAATGCTATCTAGTGGGCAATAAAAATTTTGCAGCTCCATTTATTTAACCAGATGGTTATTTAATTACCAGAAAGGAAAGCATGATCCATAATCGATGTGAAGAATTTATTGAGAGCTCCAAGTGCTCACAGTTGCATTTCTACATCTTATATTCGAAGAGACAATTTTCGTTTTTACCTTAGAAACAGTTTCATTTAAGCTAAACATTGACGATTTAATAAATTTTTACAAATTTTATGATCATTAAAATCAGTATTTAAGATTTTAAAATAAGTCTTATATTGATGAATATTTTTTTTACATAAGCACATTTTTAAAACTCAGAATTTGTTTTAAAGTAGGAAGTGGTGAAGGGCTTTTGAATAGGTACCACAAGGTGGCAGGATTGCATTTTTGTAGATCCTTTTTGCTTTGATGTACTGAAAATTCTTGGTTATCTAAAATCAAAGTTTTCCATGTGGTTAACTGTTAAGCGTTTTATATATCAGAACTTTTAAATTTTAACTTTTCTGATGGAAAACCTCCTAAAGTACATTCCATCCTTTCCTGAACTCTTAAGCAGAAACATATAACTCAGCCTTTACAATAAGCCATTTGAATACCAGATATTGGATCGAGGTTAAGATGAAGTGAGAGATAAAGATGGTGTGCGAGGAATGAGGACTGGTCCCAGCAGAGACTCTAGAACTTGTGCTCTTAAAACGTGTGTTTGCGTTAGCTTGCCTTTTGCTTATCTACATTTTTTCCTAGTAAGGTGAAGTGAGTCATGTCAAGTGCCAGACTCCGGTGTGGTGGCACATAATTGCTTTCTGCAAAATTAAACAGCAAATGAAGGCAGTCATTGCCTTCTCCCGTGGTGGGGGGGAAGGAAAATAAACTATGAGGCTTTAGAAAGTCTTCATCAAAGGCCGCTCTGGTAAAGGCAGCCCCAGACCTTGAGGACTAGCGTTCTGTAGCTATGAGTGTTATTAGAAACTAATGTAGCTGCTTGTGGAACAACTTTCAGAAACGTTTCCTATGATAATGTTTTAGACTCTGAGTTGTACATACTTTGTATGAAAGAGATAATATTGATTATAAAAGACGTATTTAGGGATGGATGTATTTCCATGGTGACTCTGTTTTCCTGTCCTGGTCACGGGAGAGCTGTTTCAAGGCAGTCTGTGTCTTTATTGGCGATACAACAAGCGTTGGGTAAAATCTTCAGTCTCTTGGAGGCTGCATTTCTGCCAGAACCTTTCTTTCCCCTCCTGTACACTTCCAGCTCGAGTTGTTCTGTGAACCTGTTACAGAATAGTTTTGGACTAAAGATAGGTTTTCTTCTGGATTTGTTTCCTTCATTAATTATTTGCATATTTTTCTAATCTTTGAAAAGATATCATGTATAGAATTCATTGGACCAAATTTCAGAAGGAATCCATTTAGCCTCCCATAAGCACGGGTAAAGTTGATGAAGGGGAGAGGAAGAGGACGTGGCTTCCAGCAGCACCCCTGTGTTCCTCTGGCTCTCTGGAATGTTCCTCTACCTGCCTGCCACTTCCCTACTCTCCCTAGTGATCATCAACTTATGGCGGGTTTGGTTTTTTCCCCTCATCTTTCATTCAGCCCTTCTGGGGTAATTAGAGAACTTTGTAAGGGCTCCAGAGAAGCCCCAGGAAATGATTGCTAAGTTAGCTCCATCTGAAATGGATATCAGAGCCTAGACACTTGATCCTGTCTTCTTGGTTCTCCTCAGTGGTACTTTTTTTTTTTTTAACTTACAGTAGATGAGGAGGTAAGCATTTCATAACTGAAATACATGGATAAACTTCCCTAGCTTGTCATTTAAGGATGTGTACACTTTCCTCCTGGCAAGGTATTATATGTTTTTAAGTAAAAGTGATCTTCTTCAAGATTTGCAGATGGGTTTTGTGGATTATTTAAAAGATTCATGCCTTAAGAAACAGCTCGAACTCTCCCTGTTGCCTGGGGGCAGTTTTTGTGTAACTGTACACTCTGAAACGAAATTAACTGTAACTTTGAGATTACCTGAAAGGTGAGATGCCAGAGGTTAGCTGTGTTAAGAACCTCCTCCTGCACGTTCTGCAAAAAATTTAAGAACTGTGAATAAAAGCAGCTCATTTGAAGTGGTACCACGTTTGAACATTTAACCCCAAGATAGAATCTCATTAAAAGTGTTAGCCCACAATGTAAGTATTTTTCTCATTTTAAATGTAGTTTTAAGATATATTTAATTCTTGTTTCGATGAAGGAATTTTGGGTTAAAAATACATTGTAGTTGAATTTTTTAAAAAAGAAGTGAACGATGGGTAAAGGGCCGTTAGTTACAGACTTTGAATGTTAAGCTGAAGATTGGGGTTTTATCCTACAGGTCGTGTGTAATCATTAAAAGACTTGTGATTGAATGAGTGACAGGCAAGAAAGTTAAGACTATTGGCCTGGAGGCAGTATACAAGATGGATTTGCTTGGATCCAGCTGGATAGAGATTAGAGCCAGATTGACCAGTGGGGATAATTCGGCAATAATCCAGAAGTCTTATGATATGGGTCTGGATTAGGGTGTTGGTGATAGAAACAGAAAAAGAATTAAAGGCAGAGGTATTAGCAGGGAGGAGTTGACAAGACAGCAAATTGCTAAGTGCAGTTAAGAAAAAGGTACGTTGTATAAAATTTCTGTTTTTGTCAGGCAAGTCTTAGACACAAGCCCATCTTCTATAGGAAAATGATTTCTGTACATTTAGCATATTGCAGATTCTTCATAATAAAGGAGATATTGCTACTTGATATAAAGCCCAATAATGGAAGACAGTGCTGATACTGAGTCTGATTTCACAGAATGATATGCTACAATTGACTTTGAAAGATCATAGTCCGGTGGTTCTCAAAATGCTAGCAGCCTCAAAATCACTTGGTTTCTTGGGGAGGGGGAGGGTGTTTTAAAGAATGCAGAATGTCATGGTTAAGAGCACAGGCTGTATGCAGGTCTACAGGTTTGAAGGCTGTATCCACTGTTTACCATGGGCAAGTTACTTATCTTCTCTGTGTCCCAGTTGACTATTAGGGTTGTTATGGGCACTAAATCCGATGATACATAGAAAGTGCTTAGAAGATTGCCCGATACATTGTAAATGCTGAAAAAATGGCAGCCACTATTGTTAGTAATTTGTCATTTCTTACCTCTGGAGATTCTAATTCATACCTTTGACACTGGGCTCAGAAATCTGTATATTTAAAAATATCCCTTCTTGCAGCTCTGATCACCAAGTTTGAAAACTTTTGTTGAAACCTGCTTTTCTACCTCCGTATAATGGGACTGTATTTAAACCTCTCTATCCGTTTTTTTCCCTTTATTTTGACATTCCTAGGATGGCCATGTTTTTAAATGGTATGTGCAGTAGTTGTAATGCGCTAGGTCAGGAACTCCTTTTGAATAGCTTATCTAAATCCCTCTGGAAATTCCTTCAAACCTTCCCCACCCCCATTCCTCTCCCCTTGGTCACCCAGTGGAATTGAGGATCCTAGCCCTTAGGTGCCAGGCCTACATGCTGCTTCACCTGGAAGCCTAGATTAGAGCTCCCTGATCTGGGCCCTCACGTTTCAACTCTGCCTATTTCCAGCCCTACCTGTGCCCTCAGAAATAGCCTTATAAACTTTGTTGGGGAAAATGAATATACAGTCTTATTGACCAATTACAACTGCAAAGTTTTTTTTTAATGCATAAATAATATCAGGTTTTGGTTTTTGTTTTTTAAAAATTCCTCCTAAGACCCTTTCTCCAATCCTCTGATTGTTGCTGGTGTCTTGCTCTGGCCTAGTGGTTCTTAAGCCCTGACCTCACTTTGAAGTCACCTGGGGAACTTATAAAACCTACCGATGCTCAGGACTTGCACAAGAGCAATTAAATCAGGATGGATCTGATCATCTGGATTTGTGAAAAGCTTCCCCAGTTGAATCTAAGGTTCAGCTGAGGTTGAGAAGCCCTGAATTAGTCTGTCTCATCTACCCCGCCCGGCTGCAGTTCTGTTGGCCGAGCGAATGCTTCAACCATCTGAAGTGAACATAGCTCTCCTAGCCTGGCAGAGAATTTGAGGTGATAAAGGGAAAGCTTTCCGGAGCCTGTGTTTTTCCGGATGGACTCTCCTTGTATTCCTGTCTCTGTGCTTTAGACCTTCACACATGCCATTCCCATATTCGATCAAGGTCTTCTAGAACTGTAAAAACTGTCCTTCATAGTGTCGGCATTTCTTCTGTACCACGATACATATGTTTCTAAAGACCTTTTCATTTTTTCAAAATTGCATGCAAAAACTAAGACAGCTTATGGAGAAAACAGAGTTGGGGCCGATCACTCAACCCTTAGGCAGCTTTTGTAACCAGAGCACCAAGAAAACAAAAAAAATTGGTACTAGCTCCATATAGAGCTGGAAGCTCTCACGGTTGATACTAAAAATACACACAGAAAAGTAGAGTGAAATGCCGGCAACATTTTAATTAGAGCAGAGGCGGCAGGTGCTAAGACAAGGCAGAAGGAAATGGAGCTCCAAGCCAGGGGGGCTGCCTGAGGCTGGGAGGAGGAAGCAGCACCCCTGGCAGAAGCTGAAGCTGCAGAGTGGGCACTCCTGGGGAAGCGCTTGCTTTCAGGTTTTGTTAAATACACATGAAAGGCCTCCTCCTGCTGCTACAGCAGCAGAGCCTAGCGCTGTCTCCTTTCTTGCCAAAGGTTGTAATTCACTGGCTGTTCTGGCTCCTCTTGTGTAGGAAAACCCCTTGTGAATAAACACAACTTTTGTGTTAGACTGACATCATTTTTCCATTTACTAATCACTTCGGAATTAATTTGCCTTCCGGAAACACATGGGATAGCAAAAAAAGACTGTATCATACTTTGTAATCCCGGACTAACTTGTGACATGAGTTGATTAAGGCCCCTCTTTCCCTCTAGAATGTGAGCTCCCTGAGGTCAGGGACTGTGACTGTTTTGACTTCCCATTCATCCTAGGAGGCATTTGCGGAATGAATGAATGACTTAGAACTTCTCTAATGAAAGTGGTGGGAGCAATTAGAGGTAGGCCCATTGAATGTCTACTTTCAGAAAATGGAACAGTGAAAGTGACATAACCTTACAGAAAGCTTAGAAAGCAGAGGAAGAAATCATTCCTGCTCTTCTACTGCAATCATACTCCAGTACTATTATTATTGTTATTATTATTATTACATGGCCTTTTGAAATATACATTCTATCAGTTCTCTATTGCTGTAACAAATTACCCTAAAATGTAGTGGCTTAAAATAACAACAAACATTTATTATCTTGCTCAGCTTCTGAGGGTCAGGAGTGGCTTTGCTGCATGGTTCTAGCGCAGGGTCTCTCAGGAGGTTATGGTCAAGATGTCAGCCAGGGCTACAGTCCCCTGAAGGCTCGACGCTAGGCTGGAGGATCCACTTCCAAGATGACTCGTGCACATGGTTGGAAAGTTGATGTTGGGTGTTGGCAGCATGCCACTTAGTTCCTTGCCATGTGGGCCTCTTCTCCATAGGGCCACGTGAGGCTCTTCATGACCTGACAGCTGGCTTCTCCCAGAAGGAGTGATCAAATAGTCTTAGAAGTCACACACCATCATTTATGCAGCACTTTTTCCCCAGGTCAGCACTCTTCACTGTGGAAGGGGTCTGTACAAGAGTGTGAATAGGGGAGGGTCACTGGAGGCCATCTTGAAGGCCGGGTACCACATCTGTGCATTCATGTTGATGGCTGTCACCATAGGCTGGGTATAGTCTACATCTTTTTATTCTCTTAACATAGAAGTATTTTCATACTTAGTTTCTATTATTTTTGGTGTCTATAACTCCCTAGTTTCTTTTGTTTCTAAACATGAGATTATAAAATGTAATAGTTATACTTAATTTTCTCTAAAATTCAATTCAGCAGGCATTGAGAACCCTCTATGGACACAGCTAAGCCTTTAAAATTTGCCACTATATCCCTGAATATAAATAACTGAATTATGGATACGGTAAACAGTTAGGAAAATGACTGATTTTTCTTTTCTTTTTTCTTTCATGGTTTGATCTACTTTCCTGGCGTTGTTCTTTGACAATTACTGTGATTGGATTGCAGGTAAGGATTCTTTTAAACTTTTTCTCTTTTAGTATATCTTAAGAGCAAATGAATATAAATTTGCAAATATAAGTTTTTAATGAAATCCTTGAATTTAAGGATTTAGACATTTAAGGATTTAAGGATTTAGACATTTCTTTCAAAAAGCCATCTTCAAAGAGAGAACTATTCTCTTTATATAAACTTCCTTATGAAATTCAATAGTTAATCTGAATTTATTCCCACTGACCCATCTCTGACTTCAAGTGCATAGTGTGTTACCCATGGGCTAACCCATTGCGTGTTACCCATAGTGTGTTACCTTAACTTCTAGTTCAGAGTCAAGAGTGCAGCCAGTCACTGAGCTGCAGTTTAGCCAAAGCTACTGTTTCTGTAATTCTGGGTAGACTGAAGGTTAATACAGGTACGTGAGAAGTTTGTGAACGTGTCAAATGAGTTGAATGCGATTTACAGATGTTAGGTTATTACTGCACTTCAAAGAAATTTCAATGGACTTTTAAACTGACATTCCATAATTTTAGGAAATCACATATATGTAGTTTTTATATCTATTTATACCTTTTTCCTTATGTTTATACATAGATGATTATGTCTATTTTTATTACTTTGTCAAGTAAAATTGATCCCTTTGATCAAACACTTGAGAAACTTATGTATAATATTTTTTTATGATCAATTTTAGTTTTGTTTTTGTTTTTTCAGAATTAGGATTAGCAGGGATAAGGACTAAAATTGTTAAGTGGATCCTTTTTATTGAAGAGTGGCGTGATTTGAATTATTTTCCAAATTTCTTAAGCCTTCAATAAGTGTAACATACATCTAAAATCTTGTTTATAATTATGTACATTAACTTAATTTTTATATATTATGTTAACATAAGCTTTACTTTTCAGAGTATTTTAAATATTTAAATATTAAATATTTCCAGACACATTCACCATCTTTTTTTAAATTGAAATATAGTTGACTTATAATATTACATTAGTTTTTAGTGTATACTATAGTGATTTGATTATTTTTACAGATTACATACCATACAAAGTTATTATAGTATTGTTGATTATATTCCCTGTGCTGTACATTACAACCCTGTGACTTATTTTTTAACTGGTATTTTGTACCTTTTAATCCCTTTCTCCTATTTTGCCCATCCCTACCCCTTCACCACCCCCTCTCCCTGTAACCACTAGTTTGTTCTCTGTATATGTAAATCTATTTTGTTGTATTTGTTCATTTGTTTTGTTTTTTAGATTCCACATGTAAGTGAAAACATACAGTATTTGTCTTTCTGTCTGACTTATTTCACTAAGCTTAATACCCTCCGCATCCATCCATGTTGTTGCAAATGGCAAGATTTCATTGTTTTTTTTATGGCTGAGTAATATTCCTGTGTGTGTATATGTGTGTGCGTGTGTGTGTGTGTGTGTGTGTGTGTGTGTGTATCACATCTTCTTTATCTGTTTATCTCTCAGTGGGCACTTAGATTGCTCCCGTATCTTGGCTGTCGTAAATGATGCTACTGTGAACAGTAGGGTGCATATTTCTTTTTGAATTAGTGTTTTCATTTTCTTCCCGAAAATGAAAACACTAATACACACAACCCAGATAAATACCAGATGGTATGCTGGGTTGTACGGTAGTTCTATTTCGAATTTTTTGAGGAAACTTCGTACCATTTTCCATAGTGGCTCTACCCATTTACGTTCCCACCAACTGTGTACTAGGGTTCCCTTTTCTCCAAATCTTTGTTATTTCTTGTCCTTTTGATGATGGCCATTCTGACAGGTGTGAGGTGATCACCTCATTGTGGTTTTGATTTGCATTTCTCTGATGCTTAGTGATGTTGAGCTTCTTGCCGTGTGTCTGTTGGCCATCTGTACGTTTTCTTTGGAAAAATGCCCATTTAAGTCCTCTTCCCATTTTTAAATTGGGTTTTTTTTTTTTGATATTGAATTGTATGAATTCTTTGTATATTTTGGATATTAACCCCTTATTGGATGTGTCATTTGCAAATGTCTTCTCAAGTAGGTTGCCTTTTCATTTTGTTGATAGTTTCTTTGCTGTGCAAAAGTTTTTGAGTTTGATGTAGTTTCATCTGTTTATTTTTGCTTTTGTTGCCCTTGCCTGAGGAGAGAGGTCCAAAATAATACCGCTAAGACTGATTTCAAAGAGTGTACTGCCTATATTTTCTTCTAGGAGTTTTATGGTTTCAGGTTTACATTTAAGTCTTTAATCCATTTTGGGTTTACTTTTGTGTATAGTATGAGAAAATGGTCTAGTTTCATTCTTTTACAGGTAGTTGTCCAGTCTTCCCAACACCACTTATTGAAGAGATTGTCTTTTCCCCATTGTATATTCTTGCCTCCTTTATTGTAGATTGATTAACTGTATATGGGTGGGTTTATTTCTGGGCTCTATGAAGGAGGCTGACCAGGACTGGAACATAGTTTGGGACGTCAAGTAAATAGGTGAGGAAAAAAAGAGGGGATTCTCTCTAAAGATATAAAACAAAAATATTAGGAATCACCCTCTGAACTATTTCATCATATCACAAGAGATTAAAGCAAAACTTTCATTGCCCTTTCACCAACTCAGTGACGTCTTTCTTGGGATATTATTATGAATTGGTTCTTGGGATAATTTTTATGTGTTAGGGATTCTCAGAGTTGAAAAAATTTCTTTTGGATATAACCTATAACAATACCGTTTATTAATTAGGCTATTCTCAGGCAACTTTCTATTTTAAAAAGTGGAGAAATGTGCTAATAACCTCTTTTAAAAATTTATTTATTTGTTTATTTACTTTTGGCTGTGTTGGGTCTATGTTTCTGTGCTAGGGCCTTCTCTAGTTGTGGCGAGTGGGGGCCACTCTTCATCGCAGTGCACGGGCCTCTCACTGTCGCGGCCTCTCTTGTTGCGGAGCACAAGCTCCAGACGCGCAGGCTCAGTACTTGTGGCTCACGGGCCTAGTTGCTCCGCGTCATGTGGGACCTTCCCAGACTAGGGCTCGAACCCGTGTCCTCTGCATTGGCAGGCAGATTCTCAACCACTGAGCCACCAGGGAAGCCCGCTAATAACCTCTTTTGATTAACCCCTGGTATGGCTGAAACCAAGTAGTTCAGAGTACGAGGTCATAACCTTAATTGCTCATCTGACTGATGTGGGAAATGCCAGGTCTTTTCTTGTGTTATCTCCCCATTTTATATAGAAAGAAATGATTTTTGGAAATTTGGATTAAAGTCTAACTCCAAAGCATAAAATCTGACATTTCCTCTTTAAAGCAGCATTAAAAAGTCATTACTGATCAGGGAGCAAAACAGACTTGAGGGCTTCCCTGGTGGCGCAGTGGTTGAGAGTCCGCCTGCCGATGCAAGGGACACAGGTTCGTGCCCCGGCCCGGGAAGATCCCACATACCGCGGAGCGTCTGGGCCCGTGAGCCATGGCCGCTGAGCCTGTGCTCCGCAACGGGAGAGGCCACAACAGTGAGAGGCCCGCGTACCGCAAAAAACAAAACAGACTTGAAGTTTTGCCATAACATATCTGGAGTCAAATGACTAAAATAACATCAGAGTTGCTTTTAAGGGTTGTTCAGAAGCGATATTTTAATTGGAATTAAAAAGGATGTCAGCATCATTTTGGTTTACCTCCCTTAGGCCACATAGAATCCTGTGTGCCATTAAGAGGATGAGAGTGTTCGTTGCTATCAGAATCTTTGTGAGAAACATTAGAAGGCTCACATTTGATAGGATATAGTGACTTGGAAATAATCAAAGTCTTCACCGATCCATTTGAAAAGTGAAAATAGATCCTAGAACTTTTCCATTTTGATATAAGCAGACTTTGAAATCCTTGGAAACTCAGTTTTCTAAGTCCATCCAATAATATAAAACAGTGTCAATAGCCTTAGATCTTAGACCAAATGCATGCATTTATAATAGATACCTGTTTCATCAGAACTGGAAATTTGATCCAATGTATATATAAAACCTCCTTCTTCAATTAACTTGTGTATCATTGCTGGAAATTCTTCAGCAGTTTTCTTATCTGCATTCTCTGCTTCACAGAGAATGACAGCTGAAAGCTTTGAAATTATAGAGATTTTTGAGGCTACTAACCTAGTCATTACTAGCTCTAAAAGAAGCAACTTACGCAGGACAACCTGGAGATTTCCATTTAAGGTCTTTGTGTGTAGGTAGTGCTTTCTCTTTGATTGTGAAACAGATTGTTCTCGGTTTTTTGTTTTGTTTTGCTATTTGTTCTTCAATCCATTCAATCCATCAATCTTTCCATTCCTTCTGTTTCTTAAGAGCTTGTTCTTATTGGCTTCGCAGCGCTTGAAGTTACTCTAGCTATAGAGATTCTTTTCTTTTCATGTGTTATCTTTGGTGTCCACAACATGGATTCCTTTATGCTTGTTGCTCTGGAGATATCACATGTTCTCTCATGTTTTTCAAAACACCCTATTCTTAGCTTCTTCCTCAATGGTTAAAAGTTTTTATGCACTGCTTGGTATTTTTTTTTAATTGAAGTATAGTTGATTTACAAAGTTGTGTTAGTTTCAGGTGTACAGCAAAGTGATTCATATATATATAGATATAGATATATAATATATTCTTTTTCAGATTCTTTACCATTATAGGTTATTATAGGATATTGAATATCGTTCCCTGTGCTCTACAGTAGGTCCTTTTGTTTATCTATTTTATAGATCGTAGTGTGTATATGTTAATCCCAAACTCCTGCTTGGTATTTTTGAACCAGGTGGTTAGATGTGTTTGGGATTCGATTGAGTGCTTTTTTCCATATAGAAAAGTTAACATTTGCAAAAGAATAGCAAAGCAATCTTGTAGGATAACAAACGTGAACGGAGTAGCTGGTATATGCTTGAGATGTGTGTGTTTGTATTTTTCCAGGTAGCCTGATTCAGCTGGGTGCAGTTTCCTGTGTTCAACTAGTATTTCTTGAAGACATAGCATAAGCAAAACGTGAAATATGAATTATGCTCTAATTGTTCTCTATCATATAGACTGTGTTGGAACAAATTTGTGTTTTCCCAACAAGCTTTATAACAGAACAGATTGTGCTCGATAGGCTCTTTTAATTTCTAAAAGCATGATCTGTAGTTCTAGGAAATTTTCTTGAATTATTTTATGATACTTTCTTCTCCTCCATAATCTCTGTCCTGTTTCCAAGCTTCTGTTGTGCAGATGTTCGTCCTTCTAAACTGCTCTCTCCTTTCCTATTTTTCCCTCTTTGGTATTTGTTCTAGTTCTGAGATATTTCTTCAACTTTACTTTCCATTCATTCTAGGGAATTTTCACCTGTGCTCTCATAATATCAGTTTTTCAATTACCAAGAGCTTTTTGTAGTGTTTTGTTGTTGTCTACTCCCCCCATCCTCATTATTTTATCCATGTAATCGTTTAGGATCTTTAAAGTTTCTTCATTCCCCTATACTGTCTCTGTTTCCCCCAGGTTCCTTTTTTTCCTGGGTGATGGTTCTATTAGAGAATGGTTAGCCCTTGCTCAGTTATTCAGTTGGTAAGGATAGGTAAGGGTCTGTTTTGTTTTCTACAGACTCTCATTTTGCCTGCACCTTGTACTTTGAGAAGCCTGTGCTTTAGAAGTATTGGATTCTTCAATGCATATCAACTATCTTCTGGACCTTCTTTAGGGCTTGCTTGGGTTTCAGCTTGATGAATTACCATCTTTTCTCCAGGCTGTTGAAATTGACATCTCTCCCATTTACTCTATCCTTGGATGTTTAAAATTGGATTCTCTTATCTCTTTAGTGGTCTGTAGATAGCAAGAGAGATAATATGAATGAATGTATTCAATCTACCATATTCACTCAGAAGTAGCTTTAAACAGCTTCGTAGCTGAAGAAAATAAACCCTGTGAGAGTCTCATGGTTTCGTGAAACTGCCCAAACCAAGATTCAGAAAAGAGCTGTCATTGCATTTCTAGTGCTTGAACTTCGTAGGCAGGTGATTCCACAAAAGGATATCACTTGTTTATACTTCCAGGCAGGAAAAATTTTTGAGTTTCATTGGAAGGTGAAAAGCACCCCAAAATAATCTTTGAAGAGACTAGTTTAGGAGCATACCAAGTGGCTCTATTGCTGTTAAATGCACAGCAGTGTTTCTTAAATGCACTGTGTGTCATAATGCTGATCTCAGTAAATACTCTTCTCTACCAGAGAAGAGAGGAGTCTTTCGAAATACCAAGAAAGCCAGGGCCATCTCTTACATCATATACTGCTTACTGCATGTCCCTGAGATGCTTCATGATGGCTTGACTTTGTACAGACTCTTGACTATCAGAGGAGCATTGTTTCTTCCTGTTCTCCCTGTTTGATAAGCTCTTCTGTGACTGATTCCTTCATTTCTTTCAGGTTTTTACTCAAAATTCACTTTCTCAGGGAGGCCTTCCTTGATGACTTTATCTGAAATTTTATCCCCTCTGATCTTGCATATTCCTGCTTCCATTCTTTGTCTCCTCGGTATTGTCACTATCTCACATACTGTGTATTTGCATGTTTGTCTTGTTTAGTTTTTTAATCCCACTTGAAGGTAGGTTCCACGAGGGCAGGGCTTTTTGTTCATTACTGAATCCTCAGTGCCTGGTAAAGAACAGGTGCTCAATATATAGGCGTTGGGTTTCCATCAGTTTTCCAACGATTTCAGTATATTCTAGTCATAACCAGTCTTTCAGCAGACTTAGGGTTACCAATATACAATATGACGGCATCCGTTATGTTAAGATTGCAGAAATATTTTTTGCTGTTCATAGTGATGATGAGTATGGCCTTGATCCAGTCACATAACTCGTTTGTGCCTCGGTTTCCTCATCTACATAAATGAGGATAGTAATGGTACCTAGATGAGCAGGTTACTGAGAGTAAATATATGTAACAGGCTTAGACTAGGGACTGGCAAGTACTAAGTGTAATTAAGTGTTTGCTGCTATTGTCATCACTATGACTATTATTACTGTTCATTTTCCTTCTTTCAGTGGCACCGTATTGAGCATTTACCATATATCAGGCTCAGATCTAGGTGTTTAGGACATGCCTGTAAATAACAGTTAACACTCCACTCCACGCCCCAACCGTTTCTAGCTGAGGGAGGCAGACAATAAATATAGTAGTAACTAAATAAACGGGAATGGCTTTTAACACTTTCTGGCCAGGGAAGCGCTGCCCTTGGTAGGAGACTGGGGGAGGAGGGAGGGGGTGTACAGGGGTTTCAGTGGTGGTGGTCACCTTCTTAGTTTAGTGGTGGGTTTGGGGGTGTTTGTTCTACTGTTATTCTTCATAACTTACATATATGGTACACGTATTTATATGCTTCATTAAAAAAGTCGCTTCTGTCTCAAGCATACTTTAGTGCTGAAACAGCTTAATTATTCATTTAATTTAGTTATCCTGATTAGGTAAGACACTTGACTTAAGAAAATCCCTTAATATAACCTAATTGGCCCCATCCCTGCCCCCCATTTATTAAAGGCAGTCATAGTTGTTTTTAATTGGCTCTGTTTTTTCCCACAATATGTATTTGAAGTATTCAATTTTATATAATTTGTGCAGGATTATCCCAACGTGGGGTAAAAGGGTGGTGAGATTTATGCTTTGTCACTGACACCATTTTAATGACTTTAGCATAATGTCTTGTTTTAGTCCACATAATAAGATTCAATTTTCAAATATATGTAGTATTTGTATAATGGAGAGAATGATTTAATTTTCTACATTAGACGAAATTAATCATTTTATGTTTTAACTACCTTCAAACCAATTATGAACCTATTAAAATTAAAGCATATTCAATTAATAATATTTCTTTTTTATTAGAAACACATATCTAATAATCTAATAGTAGATTTAAGATATAAATTGTTCCAGCGTATCTAGCCGTAATGGCTGTAAGTACAGGTGCTATTTTAAGGACAGGCATCAGTTTTTCACTAAGTTCATTGAATTGGGCATTTCTGAGACATCTAGAAACAGCTCGGCACCTCTCAGTTCTGTGGGATGGTTGCATCTTGCTGCATGTGAGAGTCAGCTGGCTTGAGTTTGGATCTTGGCTCTGCTGTGTTTAAGCATTATGTTACCTTGGGCTGTGTTT
Source organism: Delphinus delphis (assembly GCF_949987515.2). Classification (NCBI taxonomy): domain Eukaryota; kingdom Metazoa; phylum Chordata; class Mammalia; order Artiodactyla; family Delphinidae; genus Delphinus; species Delphinus delphis. The sequence goes on from NC_082700.1 coordinate 22,013,967, forward strand.
GGCCACTGTAAGCCTCCGTTTTCTTTTCTTTAAATGAAGAAAATAACGGTACCTACCACCCCAGAGTTGTTAGAAGTATTCCATAAGAAAACGCATGTACAACCAGTTTATTGAGAAGTCTTAATTTTTCAGGGGTATGAATGTGCAGCATTTTTTAAAATAATTAATTAATTAATTTTTGGCTGCGTTGGGTCTTCGTTGCTGTACGCGGGCTTTCTCTAGTTCCGACCAGTGGGGGCTACTCTTCGTTGTGGTGCGCGGGCTTCTCATTGCGGTGGCTTCTCTTGTTGTGGAGCACGGGCTCTAGGCGCGCGGGCTTCAGTAGTTGTGGCTCGCAGACTCAGTAGTTGTGGCTCACGGGCTTAGTTACTCCGCGGCGTGTGGGATCTTCCCAGACCAGGGCTCGAACCTGTGTCCACTGCATTGGTAGGCGGATTCTTAACCACTGCGCCACCAGGGAAGTCCCATGAAGCAGTCACCGTTTTTAAAAATTCACTTTTTCTCATTTCGAAACCTGACTTTCATGTTGGAATCAAAGCTCTCTACTCTGCCCACTCTCACCCCCCAAAGGAAAAAAAAAACCCTTAGTCTGGATCCTGGCGCGTTGGGGGAGTGGGTGCCGCTTGGCTCTCACACGCGTGCCCCCTGCCCCCTCGTCTCCCAAGCAGTGGCCGGCATGGCTGGGCGGGTGGGTGGAAAGAGCAGAGGCAGTAACAGTGGCCCACTCCTCTGTGTGACTGGCAGCTGCTTCCCTGTCTCCCTCTGGACTGCGGGCTTCTTCTGTGAGGCAGCCATTCACATGTGGGCTCTCGTAAGACACATCTGGCAGCTCTTTGGGGAACCCTTGGCATTGGAGATCTGACGTGATCTCCTCATTCCCCCGCTCCACAGTCAAATCACCTTCGTCCTCTTGCTTCTTGGTCTCCGCATCTAGTAGGCTGCTCTCCTGGGCAAAGTTCTTGCAAAACGACTCAAGCCTCGCTGCCTTTGTGGTGTCCCCTAGACCCACAGAAAACCCAGGTGTCTTTGCCAAGACGGGTGGCTGCCCCGATGTTTGCGGCCGTCAGCTCCGCCGTCCCTTTCCTGCATGCATTACTGTGTGCATTCTCATCCGCCCCCCGACGACTGTTTACTGTTACCTAACAACTTCCAAACCGTTCTCTCGAGCCAGATCTCTCCTAAGTTCCCAGACCACATTTCCCATAGCCTAGGGTGTCCTCTCACCATTATTTCCCGGATCCAGTTCCCCCCCATGACTTAAGCATCATCCCGGTTAACGGCATTGTCTCCTCCCATTCATGTAACCCAGGAGCCTGGGGGTCCTCCAGCCCCGCTTCGCTCCCCGTAAGCCAGTCCTGTCTCCCAAATATCTTCTTTTTTTTTTTTAAGATTGAGGAAGCAATTTGATTTAATTTTCTGAACAATAAAATATACAATCACTACTCACTGGTAGGCTCTTTTGCCTCAATTCAAATACCCACTCATTTCAAGTAAAGCACTCACTTTAGGTAATGACCAGACACAGGAAACGGAAAAATCTGGATGCTAAAAGTAGTCACAAAGAGCACGATAATATTCATGGTATAAAACTCCAGAAAACCAAAGAACTGTTGGAGGGGGACTGTCACCACGTACAGCAGTTATTCACTGCATATCTTTGCCCCAAGAACAGTATCTATTACGAAGACATTTCAATTCTAATTTATACTAGTTTATACTAGTTCATATTTACATTGTAAAAGTTATTCCTGGATCAAATGTTTAAAAGAAAGATGTTAAAATTTGTAAGGTTCAAAGACTATCTACAAATAAGAAAATGACTCAGAAAAAATTATAAAAATGGGCAAAATAAATCAACAGCAATCATACAGAAGAGAAAAGTAAACGGTCAACAGAAGTAAGCAAGTATGTTCAGCCTCATTACTAGTAAGATATCAGCAGATTAAAACATCGTGTGAATCCCTCCCCCTTTTCTCTGTCCCCGCCCCTTCTTGGTTCTGGTCCTCAGTATTTCCTTCCTTTTACTCCAAATCCCATCTCCTTTAGACTTGTACACTGCGGTCAGGGTGGTCTCGCTAAGACACAAATCCCGTCACATCACCTGACTGCTTACAACTCTTTTATGGGGACTCCTGCTGCCTTCGGACCAAAGTCCAGTCTCCACCCCATGGCCTCTGAGGCCCCAGCCTGGGAGCAGCCTTTTTTTCCTTCTTCTGCTTCTCTTTACGCCCCACCACTGACCCTGACTTCCCTGCTCCATAGCCGCGGTCAACCACTGATAGAGGCCGGGGGGCGCGGCGTGATGCTCCGAGACCCAAGCTTTCCCTGCCCTGTCCCCGTTCATGGAGGGTCCTCGTTCTCTTTGTACCTGCGGTCCAACCGGACACTTCCCCTTGCTTTTCAAGGCCCAGAGGGAGTCTTCTGCTCTCAGAAACATCCTCTGGCTTCTTTTTGCTAATCATCCTACCCACATGGTCCCAGGCATCGCACATCTTCCTCTCCCCACCCCCCAGGTGCCCCTGGGTCACTGAAAGCAGAGACTATACCTTATACATCTTGATAATTTTAGGACCAAGCCGAAAGTTCCTGGCCTTTCGTGGGTGCTCAGTGCTGAATAAGTATGAATAACGAATAAAGGCACACCTGAAGAGCTAATGTGTTCGTATCCTAGCTAAGATGTGTTGTAGTAACCATTTCCTTAACGGTGGTTGGCACTGAGTTCAGATACTAAGAAGTGACCCTAATGATCACTGCGGATTTATATTTCCCACTCCACTGGCCTTGGCAGCCCACGCAGTACTTTGTTATTTTCATTATGTTGTCTTCTCACTCTTCCTTGTGAGTGAAGGAGAATGTAGCAGCGTCGGAGTCACGTTCTGGCAGGGAGATGGGAAGGGCATCCCAGGTGATGTCCACAAAGAGTAAAGATCCGTGGGGACTGTGATGGGAAGCTGGACGGTCTGGGCGTGATGTGCTGACAAGGCCGCTTCCTCCTACCAGTCTCGGCCTCAGCCGCAAGCCTTGGGGACACAGCCTGCCTGCCTTCTTTATTTTTTTATTTTATTTTATTTTTGGCCGTTCCAGGTGGCTTGCGGGATCTTAGTTCCCCAACCAGGGATCAAACCCGGGGTCCCAGCAGTGAGAACGCCGAGTCCTAACCACTGAACCTCCAGGGAATTCCCTGCCTGCCTTCTTTATGAGCGTACATTGTTCTCTGCGGTGCACTTGGGTTCCTTTTGATCCTTCTCACAGCTCTTGAGGGCTCTCCAAGGAACTACCAGGGCTTATGAAAAAGGTGTTGGAAAATCAATCTTGGGCACGTTTGCAAAGTAACGTGCCTGTCAGCAGGCTGTGTCTGTGTGTCTGCGGCGGCCCCCATCACCCTGGGACCTCTTCCCAGGGGTTGGAAAGCACCTCCTCAGACTGTGGAACTCATTGGCACTGGGACTAGCCTGGGTGCCCGTCAGCCTCTCCAGCGCCATAATCTAATACTACTAAGTGGGTGATAATACTAAGCGGGTGAGGGCCGGCTCTCACCAAGAGTTCAACATCTCTCCTCAGGACTATGCCTGGAAACTCTGCATCCAGGCTGCCGGGCCCATATGCCACCTGGGGCTCTGGCTTTGGTCTCCACACAGACTCCTGGCCAGTTTCTTCATCTGTAAAACGGGCAACTTTACGTGATTACCGAGGTTCCATTGAGATTGGCAGGAGGGATCTCCCCTTTACTCTTCCCGCACTAATATTCCTTAGTTTAGATCCCTGTATATGAATCTGGAATTCCTGGTCTAGAGGACAGCATATTGAATCAGAAGATGGTTCTCTGCCCCATCCTACAGTGAATGAGATAAACGCTGTACAAAAGAACACGATGTCTTTGAGCTTCAATTTCTAAACCTACAGATGAAGGAAATTAGAACTAGATGATCTCTAAATTAGATGATCTCTAATGAGAACTAGATGATTTCAGCTCTAAAATTCTGAACAGACCAATTAAAGAAACCCTCGGGCCCCAGTAAAGTCACAGAGCCTGGACTCTGAGAGACCATAATATGGAAATGTGTCCCTTGATCAAAGCAGAAGGTAAACATGCAGTATTCCTAGCGCAGAGTCATCTTTTCCAATTTGTTAATGCTTACCTAAGTCTGTACTGCGTTAGAAATTCAGGAGCTGTGTAATCCTCTAGAATTTATCTTCGCCTTTGTAAATAAAACTGTACAGTTGACCTTAATCTTATTGTTTGAGGATCACCAAGGACCGACTCTAATGGCCCTAAGTGGTTCTGTATGCAGAGAATAATGGTTAATCTAGTTCCCACTGGCTCTTCTTTCTCTGTCGGTTATCATTGTTGTTATCTTATGGAATTTAACGTGAAAAAATAGCTTAAAGTAACTCGTTACTTTTCAAAAGCGAAAGAAAAGTTTGAGGCATCTGTCTTGCGTAGCTGTGCAAAAGTGAAATAGAAATAGTATTCATTTCTGATAGACTTTCACGAGGTTCTTGAAATAGCAAATCATAATCAGGACGACTTGTCACTTCTTCAGATGTTTTATGTAGGCTATCATTTGGTTTCAAAATCTATGATGCCCTTTTGCCCGTGGCTTCTGATTTTCAGAATCTACCATGATTTAGCAAAAGCGGTGATTTATGAAGAAACTTGGCTTTGAGGAGCTTATTTTCACGAAGATATAAAGGAAAAGGGAGAATGTTAACCCTTTGAATCCTGTTTACTCTTTTAGAACAGGGGCATTCTTCTGGAATTATAGTTATGTTAAATAAAGCAGAGAAACAGAGGCATGTGCAGACAAGTATGGAAGAACCAGAGATTGTTTCTAGAATTGTAAAGTAATTTCAAAGTAATAGTAAATGTTTAGAGAGAAAATCTACAGAAAGATATAGGAAAAATATATTTACAGAGAGCCTTATATGCTATATATATGTGTGTGTGTGTATAAATAAATAAAAGGTTATATTTTAATTTGCTAGTATTTTGTTAGGATTTTTGAAATTCTCACCGTGAGCAAGTAATTTGTTAAGTCTTTTAATCCTCATGTGGGATTTAGGGAACCTGTAGTATCAATATACCTGAGTTAGTTCTCTTGCAGGTTAATTACCAACAAATTCGGCAGCTTTAAGACAAAGCAAAATTATAGTTTAAAATTCAAACTTGGGCTTCCCTGGTGGCACAGTGGTTGAGAGTCCGCCTGCCGATGCAGGGGACACGGGTTCGTGCCCCGGTCCGGGAAGATCCCACATGCTGCGGAGCGGCTGGGCCCGTGAGCCATGGCCGCTGAGCCTGCGCATCTGGAGCCTGTGCTCCGCAACGGGAGAGGCCACAATAATGAGAGGCCCGCGTATCGGAAAAAAAAAAAAAATCAAACTAAAAAATACATTTCAAATGATTATAGAGCAGTTAATTAGTCTAAAGTAGACATTTTTAGGTCTTATCAATTAAAGTATTCAAGTCCTTAGATTATAACTAACTTCTTTTTTTCTTTTTATTTATTTATGTTTTCATTTACTTATTTATTTACGTATTTATTTTTGGCTGCGTTGGGTCCTCGCTGCTGCGCGCGGGCCCTCTCCAGTTGAGGCGAGTGGGGGCCACTCCTCGCTGCAGCGCATGGCTTTCTCGCTGCGGCGGCCTCTCTCGTCGCGGAGCACGGGCTCCAGGCCCGTGGGCTTCAGCAGTTGTGGCACACAGGCTTCAGTGGTTGTGGCTCGCGGGCTCTAGAGCACAGGCTCAGTAGCTGTGGCGCCCGGGCTTAGTTGTTACACGGTATGTGGGATCCTCCTGGATCAGGGATCGAAGCCGTGTTCCCTGTATCGGCAGGCGGACCCTTAGACACTGTGCCACCAGGGAGGTCCCTATAACTTTTTTAGTAGCTTATTTTTCCTCTTTGCTTTTACTTTAAAATATTTTTAATCAAAATAATACATGTATAGGTATCTAAAGTAGTAAATTCATAGAAACAGAAAGTAGAATGATGCCTACTGGGGCTAGAGGTGGGGAAGGGGTACGGGGAATTGTTTGATAGGTATGGTTTCAGATTTGCAAGATGAAAAAGTTCTAGAGATCTGTTTCACAACAAGGTGCATATACTTAACACTACTGAGCTGTACACTTAAAATGGTTAAATTGATAAATTTTAGGTTATATGTGTTTTACCACAATAGAAAATACATGTGCATTTATAAAGATCAAGAAGAATTAATAGAAAAAAATATTAGCAGCTCCTTTTTTTTTTTTTATCCTCTCACCTGCTACCTAGAGGCACTTTCATTTTTTTAAAGTGTAACTCAGTGAAGTTTCTCTGTTCAGTATACAGTTCTTCAGGTTTCGACAAACAAACAGTGGTTGTACCACCACCAGAATCAAGAAATGAAACAGTTCCATCGCCTACAAAAACCTCCCCTCCCTTGCCCCAAGGCTCTGGCAACTTCTGACCTGCTTTTTGTGCCTATAGATTTACCTTTTCTAGAATGTCACTGTAAATGGAATCATCATTTGCAGCCTAAGTCTGGCTTCTTTCATTTAACCATAATATATCTGAGATTCATTCATGTTCTTAGGTGTATCAGTAGTTCATTTCTTTTTATAGCTGAAAAAGAAATGGTATAGGTGTACCACGGTTTGTTAATCCATTCTCCAGTTGAAGGACATTGGGGTTGTTTCCAGTTTTGAGTGATGATGATAAAGCCACAAACATTTATGTACATATTTCTGTGAGAACATAAATTTCATTTCACTTAGGTTATTGACCTAGACTGGGATCATTGGGTTTTATGGAGAGTCAAACTTTATAAGCAGCTGCTAAACTGTTGTGCAGAGTGGTTGTACCATTTTGCATTCCCACCATCAGTATATGAGCATTCCAACTGTTCTGCAATCTTGTCAACAGTTGACATTTTTAGGTTTCATCTTTAAATGAAAGATTTTAGCCCCTCTGGTAGATGTGTTGCTGTATCTCATTATGGTTTTAGTTTGCACTTCTGAAATGATTAATGATGTTTACCATTTTTCCATGTGCTATTTACCAAGCATGTATCTTCTTTGGTAAAGTGTCTGTTGCCCATTTTTTTAAAAATTGGGTTGTTTGTTTTCTTGCTATTGAGTTTTAAGAGTTCTTTATATATTCTCGATATAGGTCCTTTATCAGATGTGTGACTTGCAATATTTAATTACAGTCTATAGTTTGTGTTTTCATTCTTGTAACAGTGTCTTTCAAACAACAGAAATTCTTCATTTTGATAAAGTCCAGTTTATTGATATTTTTTTTTCTCTTTTATGGTTGGTGCTTTTCATGTCACATTCAAGGAGTCTTTGCCTAACCCAAGGTCTGAAGGAATTATGGTTTTGGATTTTACGTATAAGTCTGATCCATTTTAAGTCAATATTTCATATGGTGGGAGGAATGGATCAAATTGGGTTTTGTTTTCTATATTCTATCTAGCTGTTTCAAGACTATTTGTTGAAAAGCTTATCTTTCTGCACTGAATCACTTTTACATCTTCGTTAAATCAATTTGCCATATATGCGTGGGACTGTTTCTTACCTCTCTATTCTGTTCCGTTGCCCTACACATCTGTCCCTTTACCAATACCACACTATCTTGATGAGAGTTACTTTACAGAAAGTCTTGAGTGGGAGCCCTTCAGCTCTATTCTTCTAAAATTGTTTTGCTTATTCCACTTCTTTTACTTTTATGTACACATTTTAGAATCACTTTGTCATTTTTCAATAAGAAGTCTTGCTGGAATTTTGATTGGGATTACGTTGAATCTTTACATTAGTTGGGGGAGGGGGAATTGACATATTAACAATATTGAGTCTTTCAATTGAACACAGTGTATCTCACCATTTATTTGGTTCTCTTGGATTTCTTTCTTCAGTGTTTTATAGTTTTCAGCATACAGATTTCATACATATTTTGTTAAATTTATATCTATTTCATGTATTTTTATGAGATAAATGGAACTTTAAAAAAATGTCAGCTTTTGGACTTCCCTGGTGGCGCAGTGGTTAAGAATCCACCTGCCAATGCAGGGGACATAGGTTCTATCCCTGGTCCGAGAAGATCCCACATGCCATGGAGCAGCTAAGCCTGTGCGCCACAGCTACTGAGCTTGCGCTCTAGAACCTGTGAGCCACAACTGCTGAGCCAGAGTGCCACAACTACTGAAGCCAGCGCGCCTAGAGCCTGTGCTCCACAACAAGAGAAGCCACCGCAATGAGAAGGCCACACACCTCAACGAAGAGTAGCCCCCACTAGCCGCAACTAGAGAAAGCCCGCGCACAGCAACGAAGACCCAACGCGGCCAAAAATAAATAAATAAATAAATTTTTATGATGTCAGCTTTTAATTGTTCATGCCAATACGTAGGAATATAATTGATTTTTCTGATTGAACTTATATCCTGTGACCTTGATAAACATTCTTATTGTTAGTTCCTGTAGTTTTTTTTGTGCATTCTTTGGGATTTTCTGTGTAGGCAATCACATTATCCGTTAATAGGATAGTTTTATTTTTTTCTTTCTACTCTGGATGCCCTTTCTTTTGTCCCTTCCTTCCTTTCTTTTTTTTTTTTTTTTTTTTTGCCTTATTGCCTGTCTATTACTATTACCTCCAGTATATTGAACAGTATTGCTGAGAGTGGACATTCTTGCCTTTTTTCCAATCTTAGGGGGAAAACATTCATTCTTTTGCCATTAAGTGTGATGTCAGCTGAATAGTTTTTGTATATGCCCTTTATCAGGTTGAAGAACTTCGATTCCTGTTTTGCTGAGAGTTTTTATCATGAATGGACGTTGTATTTTGTCAGATTGCTTTTTCTGCAACTATTGAGATGACCCTGTACTTTTTCTTCTTTAGTCTGTTGATATAGTGAATCACATTGACTTTTGAATGTTTACCTTGCATTCTCAGGATAAATGCCATTTGGTCCTGATGTATTTATTACTCTTATTATATATAGTTGGATTCAGGTTGCCAAAAATTTTTAAAGAACTTTTGCGTCTCTGTTCATTAGGGCTATTGGTCTGTAATTTTTTTTTCCCTTTTTTAAAAATAATGTCTGCCTGATTTTAGTATTAGGGTTATGCTGGCCTTGTAGAATGAGGTGGGAAGTGTTTTCTCTTCAATGTTCTCGAAGAGAGTTTGTGTAGAATCGGAATAGTTTCTTCCTTAAATATTTAGTAGGATTCACCAGTGAAACCATCTGGGCCTGAGTTTTTTGGGGTAGGAAGATTTAAATTACAAATTAATTTTAAAAGTGGACTATTTTAGTTACCTATTTCTCCTTGAGTGAGTTTTGGTAGTTTGTGTTTTTCTAGGAATTTGTCCATTACATCTAAGTTGTTATATTTACTGAAATAAATTTGATATGCCATGTTTTCTTTTCACTCAGTTCAAAATACTTCCCAATTTCCCTTTTATTTGACCCCCGTGGGTTATTTAGGTATGTGTTATTTCCAAGTGTTTGGAGATTTTCCAGATAATTTTCTGTAATTGATTTTCTGCAATTGATTTCTAATTTAATTCCATTGTGCTTATAGAACATGCTTTGTATGATTTGAACCCTTTTAAATTTACTGAGACTTGTTTTGTGGCTCAGAATACGGCCTATCATGGTAAAAATGCCAGGTGTCCTTGAAATGAATGTGTATTCTGCTGTTATTGGATGGAACGTTCTACAAAAAACAGTTAGGTCAAGTGGTTGACAGAGTTATTCCAGTATTCAGTACCCTTACTTATTTTCTGCTTACTGTCTTTCAATTACTGAGGGAGGATCGTTGAAAACTCTAACTTTAATTTTGGATTTTTCTATTTCTCCTTATAATTCTATCGGTTTGTCGCTTCATATAATTTGAAGCTCTGTTATCAGGGTATAAACATTTAGGATTTTTATGACCTCATGATGAATTGACCCTTTTATTCATTATGAAATGATTTTAGCTCTGCAGTCCACTTTCTCTGAATCATATAGCCACTTCAGTGTTCTTTTGATTATTTGAACATAGAGGATCTTCTTCCATCCTCTTATTTTACCTAATTATGCCTTTATATTTCTTTTTTTAAAATAAATTTATTTATTTATTTGTTTGTTTATTTTTGGCTCTGTTGGGTCTTTGTTGCTGCGCCCGGGCTTTCGCTGGTTGCGGAGAGCAGGGCCTACTCTATGTTGCGGTGCGCAGGCTTCTCATTGCGGTGGCTTCTCTTGTTGTGGAGCACAGGCTCTAGGCGTGCGGGCTTCAGTAGTTGTGGCACGTGGGCTCTAGAGCACAGGCTCAGTAGTTGTGGCGCGCGGGCTTAGTTGCTCCGCGGCATGTGGGATCTTCCTGGACCAGGGCTGGAACGGAACCCGTGTCCCCCTGCATTGGCAGGCGGATTCTTAACCACTGCACCACCAGGGAAGTCCTAAAGTATTATTTCTTAAAGTCAGCAATGGTTGTGTCTTGGGTTTTTTTCTTATCTGATCTGACAATCTGTACCTTTTAATTAAGGTACTTAATTGAGAACATTTATATTTAATGTGATTATTGCTATAGTTGGTTTGAATGACTGTCTTACTATTCACTTTTTATTTTGTTCTTTATTCCTCTTTTCTTCCGTTCTACTTCTTTTAGATTGTATTTTTTCTAATGATTCCATGATATCTTCTGTATTGGCTTATTAGCTGTAACTCATTGTATTGTTATTTCAGTTATTACCTTAGAGTCTGTAGCATACATTTTTAACTTACCGCATCTACTTGCAAGTAATATAAGAACCTACAGCACTATCCTTCCCTTCTCCCGTCCTGGCCTGTGTTGTTTTTTGTCATACATTTTACTTCTACATATGATATATCCCCTCTTCACTCATATATTGTTATTATTTTTGCTTTAAATAGTCATTTATCTTTTAAAAGAGATTTAAATAGTTAAGGGAAATATCTTTTGTATTTAACTACATAGTTACCATTTCTGATGCTCTTCATTCTTCTGTGTACACCTCAACTTCCATCTGGTATCATTTTCCTTCTGCCTGAGAGACTGACTTCACAATTTCTTATAGTGCAGGTCTGCCAGTGATCGAATCCTTGTAGCTTTTGTGTGTCTGAAAAAGAATTTCATCTTCATTTTTGACAGATATTTTCACTGAGCATAGACTTATAGGTAGACAGGCTTTTCAGAATTTCCTTTCAGCACTTGAAAGATATTGCTGCACCGTCTTCTGTCAACCAGAAGTCTGCTCCCAATCTTATCTTTGTTTCTCTGTGTATGATCTAGTTCTTTTCTCTGGGCTGCTTTTAAGATGATCTCTTTATCACTGGTTGTAAGCCATTTGATTATGATACACCTTGCTGCAATTTTCTTCACAGTTCTCTTGCTTGAAGTTTGTTTAGCTTCTTGGATCTGTGAATTTATTGTTTTTAAATAAAATTTGGAGAAAATTGCCGTTATCACTTCAAATATTCTTTCCCCTCCCTTTCCCTCTTCTCTTCTTTAGGGACTTCACTAAAGATTTACTTGGTTGTTTGAAATTGCTTCAGAGTTTAATGATACTTTCTTCTTTTCTTGTTTTGTTCTTTTTTTCAGCTTTTTTTCCTCTCTGTTTTGTTTTGCGTAGTTTCTATTGCTGATATATCACTAATATTTCTCCTGCCCTGTCTAATCTGCTGTTAATCGCCTGCAGTATATCTTTCTTCTCAAATTGTATTTTTAATCCTCATAAATCTAATTTGGGTTTTCTCTATACCTTTCATACCTCTATTTAATATGCTGCTGTTTACCTCTACTTTCTTGAACAAATAAAATATGGTTATAATAATTATTTGAGTGTCTTTGTCTACAAATTATATCGTCTTTGTCATATCTGGGTCATTTTGATTGATTGATTTTCCTCATTATGAGTCATATTTCCCTGTTTATTTGTATGCCTGTTACTTTTCATTGGATGCCAGACATTGTGAATTATTGGTTGCTAGCTGCATTTTATTTAATATCCTCGAGGCTTGTTTTGGGAAAAAAATAAGTTACTTGGAAACAGTTTGATCTTTTCAAGGCTTCCTTTTAAACTGCTTTACACAAGACCAAAACACCATTCAGTCTAGAACTAACTTTTCCTCATGACTTTCCTCCTTGAATATCTGGTGCCCTGCGTTTACAAGGTTTTTGTTTTTTTTTTTTTAACCCAGGCTGGTGGTAAGACCAACTATTCCGAGCCCTGTGTGATTTCCAAAAATTGTTCTTCCTGCTTCTTTCGGGTGGCTCTTTCCCCAGCCTTGGGTAGTCTCCTCACGTGTGCTCCACAGAAGCCTGGGAGGAGAGGAGCACGGTCCCTGCAGGTCCCACCCTCTCTCTTTTTTTATCTTTTTTCAAACAGAAAGTCACACAAATTATAATGATTCTCATCAGTTCACTCAGTCCCATGTAATTAATTTTTTTTTCATCTTGATCTTTTGTTAGCACTTTTATGAATTCATCAGTTTTCCATTAGAGTTCTGAAAATGCTTATTCATTCAGTTCAGCAGTGTAGTCAGTTACCAGAAACCTGTACTTGTCAGAGTCGTTTCCATGAATTCCTTGAAGATGAAACCCTTTTATAGGAACATTTTTGCAAAAGCATCAGAGTACACCCAGTACTGCCTGTAAATGACGAAAGACTTAAAAATGACCACGGTTAAAGATTGATGAAAGTTCATAATAATGCAGTTGACTAGGAAATGTAGTTATTTCTGAGATATACATTTTAAAATAATAACTAGAATTATGACTTATAACATTATACCAGAACATATAAGATTTTTAGGAATTTCATGTAATGTCTGAAACATTTATATTAACATATTTCCATACAAATAACCCAAAGAATGTTTAGTATTAGTTATTTTGTTTTAATTTTTGCATTTTATTTATCTTTTTATACAGCAGGTTCTTATTAGTCATCCATTTTGTACACATCAGTGTATACATGTCAATCCCAATCACCCAGTTTATCACACCACCATCCCCACCCCCACCTGTGGCTTTCCCCCCTTGGTGTCCATACGTTTGTTCTCCACATCTGTGTCTCAACTTCTGCCCTGCAAACCGGTTCATCTGTACCATTTTTCTAGTTTCCACATACATGCTTAATATACGATATTTGTTTTTCTCTTTCTGACTTACTTCACTCTGTAGGAGAGTCTCTAGATCCATCCACGTCTCAACAAATGACACAATTTCGTTCCTTTTTATGGCTGAGTAATATTCCATTGTATATATGTACCACATTTTCTTTATCCATTCGTCTGTCGATGGGCATTTAGGTTGCTTCCATGACCTGGCTATTGTAAATAGTGCTGCAATGAACATTGGGGTGCATGCGTCTTTTTGAATTATGGTTTTCTCTGGGTATATGCCCAGTAGTGGGATTTCTGGGTCATATGGTAATTCTATTTTTAGTTTTTTAAGGAACCTCCGTACTGTTCTCCATAGTGGCTGTATCAATTTACACTCCCACCAACAGTGCAAGAGGGTTCCCTTTTCTCCACACCCTCTCCAGCATTTGTTGCTTGTAGATTTTCTGATGATGCCCATTCTAACTGGTGTGAGGTGATCCCTCATTGTAGTTTTGATTTGCATTTCTCTAATAATTAGTGATGTTGAGCAGCTTTTCATGTGCTACTTGGCCATCTATATGTCTCCTTTGGAGAAATGTCTATTTAGGTCTTCTGCCCATTTTTGGATTGGGTTGTTTGTTTCTTTAATATTGAGCTGCATGAGCTGTTTATATATTTTGGAGATTAATCCTTTGTCCATTGATTCATTTGCAAATATTTTCCCCCATTCTGAGGGTTGTTTTTTGGTCTCGTTTATGGTTTCCTTTGCTGTGCAAAAGCTTTGAAGTTTCATTAGGTCCCATTTGTTTATTTTTGTTTTCATTTCCATTACTCTAGGAGGTGGGTCAAAAAAGATCTTGCTGTGATTTATATCAAAGAGTATTCTTCCTGTGTTTTCCTCTAAGAGTTTTATAGTGTCTGGTCTTACATTTAGGTCTCTAATCCATTTGGGGTTTATTTTTGTGTATGGTGTTACGGAGTGTTCTAATTTCATTCTTTTACATGTAGCTGTCCAGTTTTCCCAGCACCATTTATTGAAGAGACTGTCTTTTCTCCATTGTATATGCTTGCCTCCTTTGGCATAGATTAGTTGACCATAGGTGCGTGGGTTTATCTCTGGGCTTTCTGTCTTTTTCCGTTGATCTTTGTGTCTGTTTTTGTGCCAGTACCATATTGTCTTGATTACTGTAGCTTTGTATAATAGTCTGAAGTCAGAGAGTCTGATTCCTCCAGCTACATGTTTTTCCCTCAAGACTGCTTTGGCTATTTGGGGTCTTTTGTGTCTCCATACAAATTTTAAGATTTTTTGTTCTAGTTCTGTAAAAAATGCCCATAATGATTTGATAGGGATTGCATTGAAACTGTAGATTTCTTTGGGTAGTATAGTCATTTTCACAATGTTGATTCTTCCAATCCAAGAATATGGTATATCTCTCCATCTGTTGGTATCATCTTTAATTTCTTTCAGCAGTGTCTTATAGTTTTCTGCATACAGGTCTTTTGTCTCCCTAGGTAGGTTTATTCCTAGATATTTTATTCTTTTTGTTGTAGTAGTAAATGGGAGTGTTTCCTTAATTTCTCTTTCAGATTTTTCATCATTAGTGTATAGGAATGCCAGAGATTCCTGTGCATTAATTTTGTATCCTGAAACTTAACTAAATTCATTGATTAGCTCTAGTAGTTTTCTGGTGGCATTTTAAGGATTCTCTATGTATAGTATCATGTCATCTGCAAACAGTGACAGCTTTACTTCTTCTTTTCCAATTTGTATTCCTTTATTTCTTTTTCTTCTCTGATTGCCGTGGCTAGGACTTCCAAAACTATGTTGAATAATAGTGGTGAGAGTGGACATCCTTGTCTTGTTCCTGATCTTAGAGGAAATGCTTTCAGTTTTTCATCATTGAGAATGATGTTTGCTGTGGGTTTGTCGTATATGGCCTTTATTATGTTGAGGTAGGTTCCCTCTATGCCCACTTTCTGGAGAGTTTTTATCATAAATGGATGTTGAATTTTGTCAGAAGCTTTTTCTGCATCTATTGAGATGATCATATGGTTTTTCTTCTTCAATTTGTTAATATGGTGTATCACATTGATTGATTTGTATACATTGAAGAATCCTTGCATCCCTGGGATAAATCCCCCTTGATGATGGTGTATGATCCTTTTAATGTGTTGTTGGATTCTGTTTGCTAGTATTTTGTTGAGGATTTTTGCATCTATATTCATCAGTGATATTGGTCTGTAATTTTCTTTTTTTGGAGTATCTTTGTCTGGTTTTGGTATCAGGGTGATGGTGGCCTAATAGAGTGAGTTTGGGAGTGTTCCTTCCTCTGCAATTGTTTGGAAGAGTTTGAGAAGCATGGGTGTTAGCTCTTCTCTAAATGTTTGATAGAATTCACCTGTGAAGCCATCTGGTCCTGGACTTTTGTTTGTTGGAAGATTTTTTATCACAGTTTCAATTTCATTACTTGTGATTGGTCTGTTCATATTTTCTATTTCTTCCTGGTTCAGTCTTGGAAGGTTATACCTTTCTAAGAATTTGTCCATTTCTTCCAGGTTGTCCATTTTATTGGCATAGAGTTGCTTCTAGTAGTCTCTTAGGATGCTTTGTATTTCTGCAGTGTCTGTTGTAACTTCTCCTTTTTCATTTCTAATTTTATTGATTTGAGTCCTCTCCCTCTTTTTCTTGATGAGTCTGGCTAATGGTTTATCAATTTTGCTTATCTTCTCAAAGAATCAGCTTTTAGTTTTATTGATCTTTGCTATTGTTTTCTTTGTTTCTATTTCATTTATTTCTGCTCTGATCTTTATGATTTCTTTCCTTCTGCTAACTTTGGGTTTTGTTTGTTCTTCTTTCTCTAGTTCCTTTAGCTGTAAGGTTAGATTGTTTATTTGAGATTTTTCTTGTTTCTTGAGGTAGGCTTGTATAGCTATAAACTTCCTTCTTAGAACTGCTTTTGCTGCCTCCTATAGGTTTTGGATCGTCGTGTTTTCATTGTCATTTGTCTCTAGGTATTTTTTGATTTCCTCTCTGATTTCTTCAGTGATCTCTTGGTTATTTAGTAACATATTGTTTAGCCTCCATGTTTTGTTGTTTTTTACGTTTTCTTCACTGTAATTCATTTCTAATCTCATAGTTGTGGTCAGAAAAGATAGTTGATATGATTTCAATTTCCTTAAATTTTCCGAGGCTTGATTTGTGACCCAAGATGTGATCTATCCTGGAGAATGTTCTGTGCGCACTTGAGAAGAAAGTGTAATCTGCTGTTTTTGGATGGAATGTCCTGTAAATATCAGTTAAATCTATCTGGTCTATTGTGTCATTTAAAGCTTCTGTTGCCTTATTTATTTTCATTTTGGCTGATCTGTCCATTGGTGTAAGTGAGGTGTTAAAGTCCCTCACTATTATTGTGTTACTGTCGATTTTCTCTTTTATAGCTGTTAGCAGTTGCCTTATGTATCATGGTGCTCCTATGTAGGGTGCATATATATTTATAATCGTTATATCTTCTTCTTGGATTGATCCATTGATCATTATGTAGTGTCCTTCCTTGTCTCTTGTAACATTCTTTATTTTAAAGTCTATTTTATCTGATATGAGTATTGCTACTCCAGCTTTCTTTTGATTTCCATTTGCATGGAATATCTTTTTCCATACCCTCACTTTCAGTCTGTATGTGTCCCTAGGTCTGAAGTGGGTCTCTTGTAGACAGCATATATGTGGGTCTTGTTTTTGTATCCATTCAGCAAGCCTGTTTCTTTTAGTTGGAGCGTTTAATCCATTCACATTTAAGGTAATTATCGATATGTATGTTCCTATGACCATTTTCTTAATTGTTTTGGGTTTGTTTTTGTAGGTCGTTTTCTTCTCTTGTGTTTCCCACTTAGAGAGTTTCCTTTAGCATTTGTTGTAGAGCTGGTTTGGTGGTGCTGAATTCTCTTAGCTTTTGCTTGTCTGTAACGCTTTTGATTTCTGTGTCGAATCTGAATGAGATCCTTCTCGGGTAGAGTAATCTTGGTTGTAGGTTCTTCCCTTCCATCACTTTAAGTATATCATGTCACTCCCTTCTGGCTTGCAGAGTTTCTGCTGAGAAATCAGCTGTTAACCTTATGGGAGTTCCCTTGTATATTGTTGTTTTTCCCTTGCTGCTTTCAATAATGTTTCTTTGTCTTTAATTTTGGGCAATTTGATTACTATGTGTCTCGGCGTGTTTCTCCTTGGGTTTATCCTGTATGGGACTTGCTGCGCTTCCTGGACTTGGGTGGCTATTTCCTTTCCCAGGTTGGGAAGTTTTCAACTCTAATCTCTTCAGATATTTTCTCTGGTCCTTTCTCTTTCTCTTCTCCTTCTGGGACCCCTATAATGCGAATGTTGTTGCGTTTAATGTTGTCCCAGAGGTCTCTTAGGCTGTCTTCATTTCTTTGCATTCTTTTTTCTTTATTCTGTTCCACAGCAGTGAATTCCACCATGCTGTCATCCAGGTCACTTATCCGTTCTTGTGCCTCAGTTATTCTGCTATTGATTCCTTCTAGTGTAGTTTTCATTTCAGTTATTGTATTGTTCATCTCTGTTTGTTTGTTCTTTAATTCTTCTAGGTCTTTGTTAAACATTTCTTGCATCTTCTCGATCTTTGCCTCCATTCTTTTTCCGAGGTCCTGGATCATCTTCACTATCATTATTCTGAATTCTTTTTCTGGAAGGTTGCCTATCTCCACTTCATTTAGTTGTTTTTCTGGAGTTTTATCTTGTTCCTTCATCTGGTACATAGCCCTCTGCCTTTTCATCTTGTCTGTCTTTCTGTGAATGTGATTTTTGGTCCACAGGCTGCAGGATTGTAGTTCTTCTTGCTTCTGCTGTCTGCCCTCTCCATCCTCTCTCTTTTACTTTAAAAAATTGTACATACCTAAAGATAGAGTGAATAGAAAAAAATATATTAGCAGTTTCCTTTTTTCCCGTCTCCCAGTCTATTCCTGAGGCAGCCACTTTTTTTTGCTTTCTCATATTTACCCACAGATGTCCATGTCATATTGATATAGTTATTCTTGCCTTTTCAATTGTAGATATTTTATAATCAAGCCGTGGTAGATAAGGATTTAACAGTTATTTATTTATTTATTTATTTTGTGGTACGCGGGCCTCTCACTGTTGTGGCCTTTCCCGTTGCAGAGCATAGGTTCTGGACGCGCAGGCTCAGCGGCCATGGTTCACGGGCCCAGCCGCTCTGCGGCATGTGGGATCTTCCCGGACCAGGGCACGAACCCATGTCCCCTGCATCGGCAGGCGGACTCTCAACCACTGCACCACCAGGGAAGCCCAGGATTTAGCATTTTTAAACCATTCTTACCACAGTTTTTTTCTTCCCTCCACACATTTCTTCTTCCCACCAGCTTCCCAATAAAGTTAATTTAACTTTTTAAGGTTAAATAAGTAGAAAGTGTTAAGAACGGATATAGTCATGTAAATTTTATTTATGAGCGTAACTTTTTCTTTCTTTCTTTTTCTGTTTTCCGTAAAACTGTCTTTGAACTTATCTAGTTGCTCCATTAGATCTGTCCCATACCTAGCTGTACCACCCCCTCCCCTGCAAATGCTCAAATGTATTAGATCCTGTCTCTGATTATTCCCACCAAAGTGCTGCCTCCCAAAGGTTCCCACTTCCCACATGGTTACATACCTGTTGCTGCTAAGTCTTGCTTATTAGCACCTGTCGTCCCCAGATTTCCTTCCCCCATCATCCTGCTTTTTTTTTTTTTTGGCTGTGCTGCACAGCATGCGGGATCTTACTTCCACAACCAGGGATCGAACCTGTGCCCCATGCAGTGGAAGCACGGAATCCTAACGACTAGACCACCAGGGAATTCCCCCCATCATCCTGTTAATTCCCTTCCTTCTCTCCAGCATTTGAGTCCCTGGTTCATGTTTCCCTTCTTCTTTTTTTTTCTTTTGGAATATACAATATTTCTTATATTTTTTAAATTTTATTTTATTGTGGTAAGAAGACTTAACCTGAGACCCACCCTCTAAAAGTTTAACAAATACCAACACAGTATTGTTGACTTCAGGTTCAAGATTGTACAGCAGATCTCTAGAACTTATTCATCTTGCTGTAAACGCTTTTTCCTTGATTTGCTCCTCCATACTGGTGTCTGAAATGTCTGAAAATGTTCTTAGTCTACATTTACACGTAAATGATTTGGCCAAGTGAAAAACCTTTCTCTCCTAGAATTTTATAGACATTTTCTCCATTGTTTCCTGGCAGCCAGCAGATTCTGATACTAGTACCTGTGTTTGTACCTTGTTTTTTTCTGTTTGGACGCTCTTAGGATCTTCTCTGTCCTGAGTGATCTTCAGTCTTGTGATGAGGTGCTTTGGGTTAGAGCTCTCTTCACTGATTGTGGTAGCCGTCTGGTCATCTGATTTAATCTGGAGACTTGTGCCCTTCCGTTCTGGAAAAATTCTTAAATTATTTCTTTGATAATTTTCTTCCCTCTGTTCTCTATTTTTGGAGTTCATGCTATTTTGATGTCGGACCTCCTAGATTGATCCTTTTAAGTCTCTTGTGTCTCACAATTCCATCTCTTTTCTGTTCTACTTTTGGGAGGATTTTCTGAACTTTATCTTCCACCTCTTCTTTGGAAATGAAGGAAATTTAAAATATGGTTGAATTTTTCTGTTTGGATTTCTTTGGCATTCTTTCTTGTTCCAACAGTGTGTGGGACCCAAACACTAAAACATTATTTGTTGCTTATCTGCAACTCAGCTTTAACTGGGAGTCCTGAAGTTTCATTTGCTAACCCTGGTAACCCTAATCCCAGCGCCTAGTAAGAGTAAACCAGGAAAGGGGGTCCCTAGGCAGCAGTGATTTGGTCTGGCTCGCAGTGATGTGCTTTAGCTTCTTCCCTGGCAGTCACTTTAGATTTGCAAGGAGTTTGGACACAGGGAGAAACAGGTTATCCTATTTGAGTGGTGGATCCCCAACTGTACCTATATTGGCCAAGACAGATCAAGTTTGGAAGAAAAGCAGATGTTACTGAACCAGCATACATGCTACCAATGTGCAGAAGTGATTGGATTGGAGTCCAGGTAAAAAGGCTCTTAGGCAAAACAGAACAGAATAGAACAACAAAATCCACCTCAAAGAACCACCCTGATCTCAAATGTCCAGGCTTTTTCCTGTACTCCGGATTCCCCAGCAGAGTGAGACCTCCTGATCTCTGCCCAGTGCCTGAAGGTGACCAGTATTATCCATGCCTTTAGGGGTCTCTCCTAGAGGCATGGGAGTATTTATCCTGTCCTATCAGCTGGTCTTGGTTAAGCTCAGGGCACTAGACTCACAGATGTTCTATTTTGGAAATGGAAGAAACTTTTGTAATGGCTAGAAAGTAATTTTAGCTATTTGGGCCTCAGACGTTTCTGACCCATGGGTTTTCCTCTATAGAGATTTCCTCCAATTTCTTTACCTTCTTTTTGAAATTATGTCTTTTCAGTTTTCATATAAAAATCCATCTTAAAGGAATCTAGCCCATTTATGTGAAAGATAGGAAGAGAAATAGATTTCTAATCATATTTTTGCTTGTATATCTTTTAGCCCAGCAAATTCTCCAGAAATAGATTACAAACATTCAAGGATATATGTACAAGGATGTTCCCTGCAAGTGTATCTAAAATAGCAAAGTATTGATGATGACCATAACGTCCTGCTGTGGAGATATGGTGTAAACAGACTGTGGTTCAGATATTGGCTTCTATAGCTTAATACTTGGATGATCAGTTGAAATGAATGAAATGAAAACATAGCCAACTTGTATCTTTGTTTTCAAGAATCTGGAGCACAGGAAAAAGCCTGGACATTTGAGATTGGGGTGGTTCTTTGCTATTGATTTTATTTTTCTATTCTGCTCTGTTTTGCCTAAGAGCCTTTTTACCTGGATTCCAATTCAATCACTTCTGCATATTGGTAGCACGTATGCTAATTCAGCAACATGTGCTTTTCTTCCAATAAATAAAATCCAGTTAATTTAGTAATCTTCTTAAACTTCAGTGGGAATTTAAAATTCATTTCTTTATATGACCTTAGAGTTTTGTTTTTGTAAGCTCTTGATTGCAGCTTAAGCGATGCTTTAATTTTTCCTGTGCAGTTGGCATTCCGTTTAAACATATAAACGACTTAATCACATAGACAGTTTTAGTGATCACTGTAACTTTCAAAATATAGAAACTACCGTGTAGTAAGTAATAATTGTGCCTAGCATTTATAGACATGGAGACCACGTGTCTGCTTCCCAAATTATGATTTTTGAGGTTCCATTTACTCTGTTTCCTTTTACTAAAAATGGATGCCTTTCCAAAATTTGTATCATGAGATAATATATATTTAATTTTTGTAAATTATAAATATGCCAACACATGTTTGAATATCACTTGTTATTCAAAAGCAAAGCCTTAAAATTTAGAGAACGATACGAACCTTACAGTAGAAAAAGGATGATACTGCCTTGGTTTTTTTAACCCAACAGAGAATTGCCCTTTCATTAGCTACCACATTCACCAGATTTGGTTCCTAATGACTTCAGACAATTTCCAAAGCCAAATGCACTCTGCCAACATTGGGTCACCTTCAAAGAATGTCTAAGAGGCTCCACTGGCAACTAAAATTTCCTAAATTAAAGGATGCTGCTTGAGGGAGAATGCTTGGTTGAGAGAAAAGACTCCATGTGTGTGTGTTTGTATATGTGTGTAAATCGAATATGTACATATACATGTTCTATGGTCAGAGTTTATGTTGGAATTATTTGTGATGATACAACTTGTTTATGGATTAGTCTTTAGTATTTGTAGTTTTTTTGTTTTCTGTTTTTATAGGATTATACCATTAGAGGGCAGTATTGTAGAGGTTTAAATGTACCCTCTTAAATGTATTGAATTGCAAAGTGTTTATAACCTGTAATAATCAAGTGAATTTAAGGCCTTAGACTTATAGTATATTAAACTGCAACCTCAATTGATACATCCTTGCAAATATTTTAAATTAATAGAAGAAATTATGTAACGGGTTAAGCTATTTTACACCCAGATCTCTTAATTTTAGTTTAGAGAAGGGAATTATTTGGTCAGTGTGGCCATCAGGGTGACATAGATACCTACAGTATTTCAGTTCCTCTGATGTAAGAAGGCTCAAAGGATTGAGGCTTATAGGAATTGCACTTAACATCCAAAAACTTGCCTTACGGACTTAGTGAAAATAGATCCATGTGAGTAGGATTCAACCTGTGGATTGATTTTTTTTTTTTTCCTAGCTATAAATGGAAGGAGGAGGTGCAATTTTAAGGTTTATGGCTCTAGGGACATTTTGAGATCCACCTGATTACATTTGGTGGTTTCCTTTTGGCCTCAATTTGTATATGCCTAGCAAAGAATATGTACTGTTTTTTGTTTCTACACGTAATCGATAAATTCATGGAAAGGTAGAGTCTCTCAAAAAGGAAATGTGATTTTTTTTCCCTCTAAAATTCACTGGCTAAGGGGAAAAAAAGTATTATTACAGTATGGTGTTATCCTTATAAATAAAACTGCCTAGAAAATCCTCCAGTTACTGCTGCCTGTAAGAACGAGATAATTGAAATCGAGACACTCGGGCTCCTGCAAGTCTTTAGTGGTGGGACTGGGCATGCTCAGTAGCTCAGACGGGTCTGGTTGCAAATAAGCAGCTTTCGCCGTTCGGCAGCCACGGGAACAGGCAGCTCCAGAGACGGGGGTCTGGCTCCCTTAAACGTAAGCACGTGCGGGTTCCCAATCGCATTTTTCGGAGCCCCTCGGCGTTTTCTGCCGGAGCACTGCTCCATCTTTCCTTGATCACGTAGGCTTTGGCGGCCCGCACCCCGGCCCCTTAGACTGCGGCCTGGGCCAGCCCACCCGAGGAGCGGATCGCCGGGCTGGGGGCGGGGTGGGGTGGTGAGGAAGGCGGGGAAGAGAGGAGGAGGGCGGGGAAGGGAGAAGGGGGCGGTTCCAGCGGCGTGCTGGCCAATTGGCGCGGCTCTTCCCTGCATATATTTTGCACGGAGACTGGGAGTCCTAGTCTAGAGCCTGGTGGAGCCCGGCTGCCGACGTGGGAGCCTTCTCCGCACGGTAGTGGGATCTACATCTTCCCGGAATCGCCAAGCCCCAGAAGCTGGGTTTCTTTCAATTAGGGCTGCTGTTTTCTATTTCTCCCTGAGCTACATAAAGCTAGAAGATTTTTATCTAGCTCAAACAAGGCTGCTCGTATTCCCTCTTTTTTTTTTTTTTTTTCCTGCGAGGGTGTTTTTGGCTGCAATTGCATGAAATCCCAATGGTGTAGACCAGTGGCGATGGATCTAGGAGTTTACCAACTGAGACATTTTTCTATTTCTTTCTTGTCATCCTTGCTCGGGACTGAAAACGCCTCTGTGAGACTTGACAATAGGTAAATGTCGGCTGGGATAGTTTTTTAAAAATTTACTCGTGAGATACTTGTAATAATGCAGGTGAAAGATAGCCTGGCGAATTCCTTTGTCCATTGCTGAGAGGCTACGGTGACATGGATGTTGCTTTTTGAAATGTGCAGAATAGCCTTCTCTTTGCAGGTCTGGCCAGAGAACAGGCTTTTACCACATTATGTAATTTAGCCTTTGTGGCTCACTAAAATTGGGAAATGTCTGGATATTCATTAGTAAAAGAGTGGCTGGTGTGTTCTGGAGGGTGATATATTACATAGCATTAGAGAATATTGAAAAAATGATGCTAGTAACATCACGGAATTGGGAAATCCTTTTTGTCTTGGATGTTTAAGATAGATTCCATTGATCGATTTTTTTTTTCCTTTTCAGCTCTTCTGGTGCAAGTGTGGTAGCTATTGACAACAAAATCGAGCAAGCTATGGTATGTACTGATTAAAAATCGTTTGTACTAAACGTGGGCACAGTACAAAAAGCGAGGTGTCTTGGGATGGAACAAGCGCATCCACAGTTAAACTGATGATTGCTCTCCATACATCTAGAAATGCCGGCACTGTCTCCATTCTGCTAGCGTGAAGCCACATACCACAGCTGCTCAGGAGAGAGAAAGGGGCCCTGAGGGTATTCGATGTTCTTTCCGGGACCGATTTCACACAGCCGTCGGGATTTTGGCGGAGGTCCCCCTTTTTGCTGGGGAATTGCTAGGAAAGCGCTGGCCCGGCGTGTCCTCAGGTCGTGGGCTCCTCTCTAGTGATGTGGCTTTACTAGGAATCCTAAGGTTTACCGGGGAGCCGGGAGGGGGGAGGGCCACAGAAGTGGGGATCTCCGGAAGGGGCCTCCTACACCGGGTCCAAACGGATCCCCAGTGATGGAGGCTACTGCACAATGAAAAAGAACCGGAGAAAAGTTTCGCCTTCTCAGCCTGCGCCTGGTTTTCTCCTATTTTTTATTTCCGCCTTGGCCGTTCTTTGTTATTGGAGCAGCGCCTGTGGCTCTTCTCACGGGATTCTCTGCCCACTGTTGCTAGGCAAACTCCGAACCTTTAATTCGGAGCTATAAATAACTCGAGCGCCCATTGGTTGCAACGGCTGCCCAGGTTTCTGTGATGTCAGCTTAATCACGAAAGAGGGGGGGATGGGGGGAGGGAGGAAAATGCGGCAACACGCTCTGTAGGAACTGGCTGCAGCCGGTGCTGAGGGAGGCGGTCTGGCGGGCGGAGGGAGGGACTTGGGGGCGGGGACGCGGCTACCGTTGCTCCGGGGCTGGACATCCCTGGGCCGGGCTTTTGCACGGAGCCCCAGAGCCCCAGTGCATTTTGCCATCTCGAATAGGAAACTTGAGCGTAGGCATTCCTGGCCAATGGCTGCAAGGAAAGCAAAGGCTTTAAAAAGGCTTGATGACTTAGACGTTAAAGTGAAGTATTGTACAGTTGTGGTTGTATTCCGTAGATCTCCCCTAGGGCCTGTTAAATGAGCTCTAAAGGCTGGATATGTAAATGGTTAGGGAGAGCCCCGCAAAATGATGCTTTAGAAATTCAGAGTCCGGGGAACAGTAGAGAGAAAGTTAAACCTTTTTTTTCCTCTTCTCTCTCTCCCTTTCAGGATCTGGTGAAAAGCCATTTGATGTATGCCGTTAGAGAGGAAGTGGAGGTCCTCAAAGAGCAAATCAAAGAACTAATAGAGAAAAATTCCCAGCTGGAGCAGGAGAACAATCTGCTGAAGACACTGGCCAGTCCCGAGCAGCTTGCCCAGTTCCAGGCTCAGCTGCAGACTGGCTCCCCCGCTGCCAGCACACAGCCACAGGGGACCACACAGCCCCCAGCCCAGGCAGCGTCCCAGGGCTCAGGACCAACCGCGTAGCCTCCTGTGCCGCCGCGGAACTGGCTGCTGCTGTCTGAACTGAACCGACCAGAGAAGATGGACTGGGGGGCGTCCGCGTCCACCGTCACCCATTTCATTGCTCGCTGCAAAAGAGACGTGAGACTGACATATGCCATTATCTCTTTTTTCCAGTGTTAAACACTCATATGCTTTCGGCTTGAAGAAATTTCTTAAGTTGGGTGAATTAAAGGTTAATGAGAGAATTAGCATGGATATACTGGGACCTCATGCAGCTTGGCAGATCCGTGAGAAACGGTTTCATTCATGCTGAGGAGCTGTGTGCCTTTCCATCCCTCCCCTGCTCCCCACCCCCACTTACAAGAGTTCTTCCTGCTTGCACGTGGCGTGCTCCATGGGGTTCCGAAGCAGTGCAGCACCACTGGACTCTCCTCTCTCTCCTCTCCCCCCCCAGGAACTGGAAGGGGAGGTGAAAGTCAAGAGTGAAGCTTAGTCTCACCTCAGATGAGGAGAAACATAGTTCATTGTACAAATGACGACTGTCACCAACACTCATAAAAACCAATAGTACTGTGCCTCTTTCCAAAACAGTGGATGACACAAAACTATTAGCGTGACTGAACGGTGACAGGTAGCTGGGATCTAGGCTGTCTTACCCTGAAGGTTGTTTTGCTTATTGTATATTTGTGTATGTAGTGTAACTTTTGTACAATAGAGGACTGTACTATTTAGGTTGTACAGATTGCAATTTAGATGTTTCATTGGCTGTCTGAAGAGGTGTGGGTTGTCTTTTATATAGAGATCTACGTAAAAAATAATACATGAAGAAAAACACACCTACCTAAAGAGATTTTAAGAATTTGGCACAGTTGGTCACTTTGTGTAATCTGAAATCTTCCAGCTGCTGAATATCTTGAAGTCAGTCCCGGTTCACCGAAGTCTTTCGATTGAGCTGGTTGAATACTTTGAAATATGATCAGTTCTAGCTAATGAAATGGATTTCCCAGTAGGGGTTTCTGCATATTACCTGTATAGTAGTTACCTGCATATGTTTCTGTGCATGTTCTCTACACAGTTGTAAGGTGTCACTGTATTTAACTGTTGCACTTGTCAACTTTCAATAAAGCATATAAAATGTTGATAAACCAGTGTTTCCATGTTATAGTGTTAACGTAATCGCAGTCATTTCCACAACTATTTCCAGACAAAGTTAAAACAATTCGACTAGTAAAATCCTGAAGGGGGATGAAAGGGTTGGGCAAAGTAGTGGTGCTAGTGGTTTGACTGGAGGAGTAAAACGAATCAGACGTTGCGTTCTGTCAGGCAGTAAGGGAAGAGACATAACGAAAGAGGCAAGAGCTTAGCTCTTCAGACTAGTTGTGTGACCCAGTCAAGTGGCTTCCCCCACTCGGGGCTAATGTGGGGTATTGTTGAAAGAGAGAATCTCTGAGTTCCTCTGTGGCTTTAGAATTCTAGGAGCCCGTGGAAGTTTTAATCTCTCAATGTTTACCAGCTTAGGGGAATGAACCTTACTCTGTGTATAATTCCAGCAAGCAGCTCTAGGATCAGAAGATGGGAGTTAGAGAAGCTGATTTCCACTTTAAGAACTCTGTCACCCTAAGTTGGGGTGTCTTTCCTAGTGTGGATTGAGTTCCCAGCTCCTGGGAATTTCCAAGCAAAAGATAGGATAATTCTAGAGGTTTCTTCTTCTGGGTTTGAGGAAGGAAGGACCAGATAAGGGAGTCTCTCCCAGTTGATTCCTTAAAACTATAAAATAGGTCAAGATTCAAAACATGAAGGAATCCTAAAGCAAATTGGCCCCTGAGAAGTGAGCCTGAGGGGTCCCACTCTGCTGCAGGAGCCCTGCCAGTGAGCAGGTGAACGGTAGATTTTCAGCTCTGCAATCTGCCACTCCACCCCGTGGGAGTCAGGTATTCCCCAGCTCTAAGGCTTACGGAAGCCCTTGCAGGACAGGACTCAACTCTTCTGAGTCCTTCTCTAATGTAGAACTGCTGAGAGATTGATGGGTGGATGGAGGGAACATCAGAGCTCCCCGAAAAGAACTGGACTGGGTGCATGTGTTACGAAGCTCAAAGTAACTGGTGGGGCGACCCATCTCCTGCTGAAGCAGTAAACGGCCGACTGCCTTGGGAGGTGGCGGTTGCCATGAAGATGGTTTGGGGAATTTGGAGAAGATTTAAAACAATCTTTGTCGTATTTGTTTGAAGGTTATATAACTTTGACTTAAATAAAGAGATAATTAATATAGTAATTCCATTTCCTTTAAGAAAAAAAACTACTGAATCGAAATCTTTAACCATTTCATCTTTTAGGTTTTTAATATCCTCCAGAGCAAAGGTGGTAATTGAGGAAATTTGACAAGTGTCATGTCAATGTATTATTAAGATAAGGGAGAACTTTCTTCATTATTTAAAGGAATTTGGGGCCTTTATATTAAAAATGTGAGACTCCCATGACATTTTGGGGGCTGAATATTGTATGTGAAATATGAATGAATGATTAGAATCAAAAGATGTTTTTCCGTACATGTTCACTTTAGTAATTACTAAACACATTTTAAGTGATTGACTTATATTTAAGGATATTTAAGGTCATTTTAAAAGGCATTTTACTATCTGCTTACAGGCCTGATTAGGCCTTTGTTGGCCTGTGGGTTGTTATGTAATTGATTATATCATACTTATGTGGAGCGCGAGAGATTTTTAAGGGGGACAGAATGTTGTCCAGCACTGGGTGTTCCTGACATCAGCAATTGCAGCAGGAGAGACCGCCATTCGGGGAAGGAGAGACAGAAGAAATTTTACGTGATTTTAATGAATATTTGCTTTTTGTTTCAAATTAACAATGCTCATAACTCAGTAATTTTGTGCCTTTTTTTTTTTGCATAGTTTAAAAGCAAACATCTATTTTTCATTATGTGATAAATACATAATGCCAGAGTCAATTTTAATTGACACAAGAAATGTTTAAAAGTGCATTATAACTGAAATTAGAAATGAAAACTTGATTTCCTCAGATACTGCTCTGCCCTTACTTTATGTAAAATAAGTAGTTGAAACTATCAGGAGCCTGACTGCGTTTAGCCGTCAACTTGCGTTCCCACAGCAGTCATGGCCTAAAGATTAGAAACGGAGGCAGAGAAAATGAAGTTTCCTCCTTCTTAGATAAAATTGCCTGCCACGGAGCCGAGGATGAAGACTCCTGGCTGCCAGGCCTGGCCCTGCAGTAACTAGCTCTTTGACCTTTTGAATGGGACCTCAGACCCACTCTCTCATCTATAAAATACGGAGTTGGATCAGATCACAAAGATTCTGTCCTGCCGTAAGATGCTACAGCCCTCTGCTTTTTCCAATGACTTTATTTCATTGGAACTTTTTGCTGTTTTGTTTGTTCGTTTAACTTCTTGGGCTAAAATTAATTTGGTTTTAATCCTAGCTTTGCCAGTTTACTGGTCTGTTTCCTCATGTTAAAATGGGGGCATGCTATCTCCATAGGGTTTTTTGTAAGTGTAATGCTGGAAAGCCATAAACAGAGACATGGGTTCAGAGCAAAGTTTCAAGAAATGTTAGCCTTTCTCATATTTTTGAGTCATTCATCCTCTTGTTTATGTTTATATATATATATATATTTAATTTTGTATTTTTTTCAGGAATAAAGTTGTGGCAGTTTTATTTTCTAATAGCTTTTATTTAGCATGGATAATAGTGGTGGCTGTTAAAATTTTATTACAAAAACACACATTAAAAAATGCCATTTAGAATATGGACGGAAATGGACCATTTCTTCTGTATCTGAAAAATAATACTTAAGGCAACTATTTGATTTACATAAGTCAGAAAGAATTTACTGGGAATTGTTCATGTTTGAAAGTCATATTGGTAGAAGTGAATACACACTTGCAGGTGGAATGTATATCTTAAATTATTAATTTCCTTATGGAAAAAAGTTCTAGGTAAAACAGTGCTATGGAAGGCCAGGCAGACCAAAGTCACTGGGATTAGTAATCAGGCTTTATCAACAGCTGTTTTAAAAGGTTCAGTGGCCATTTTAATTTATTATTTATTTATTTATTTTTGGCTGCGTTGGGTCTTTGTTGCTGCGCGCGGGCTTTCTCTAGTTGCGGCGAGCGGGGGCTACTCTTCGTTGTGATGCGCGGGCTTCTCATTGAGGTGGCTTCTCTTGTTGCGGAACATGGGCTCTACGTACACCGGCTTCAGTAGTTGTGGCTCGCGGGCTCAGTAGTTGTGGCTCGGGCTCTAGAGCGCAGGCTCAGTGGCGCACGGGCTCAGTTGCTCCGCGGCATGTGGGATCTTCCTGGACCAGGGCTCGAACCCGTCTCCCCCTGCATTGGCAGGCGGATTCTTAACCACTGCGCCACCAGGGAAGCCCTCAGTGGCCATTTTAAAGAGTGCAAAAATGACTACACTGTTACAATATACATCTGTGCTTTAATCCAGGTGTTTTGGACACAGATGTCTGTAGGATATGACAGAGAAGCCCTTTGAGTGGAGTGAGATGGGACCATAGGAAGTGGTAGTGACGGTGGCCTTGAAGAGTGTGCTCCATCCACACACACGGGGCCTGTGCTTCTCAGCTCCATGCACTTGTTGCTGTGTGGGAGCTCAGGCGCTGTGTTGCCAGACCTTCACATCTTTCAAGATCCAGAAACCCAGGCTCGCTCTGAAGATTCCCAATTTTTGGACACTGTGCAGACCAAACAAAAGCACAGCTACTCTGCTGATTTGGCCCACGGGCTGCGAGTTTCCGCTCCCTACTATCTAGATCTGCCTCAAGAACTAGACTCCTGCCCTACATGGCAGCTCATCCCTTCAGCACAAGATAAAACAAAACCAAACCTCCTTTTTCTTTCTTTTTTTTTTTTTTAATAATTAATTAATTTATTTTTGGCTGTGTTGGGTCTTCGTTTACTGTGCAAGAGCTTTCTGTAGTTGCGGCGAGTGGGGGCCACTCTTCATCGCGGTGCGCGGGCCTCTCACTGTCGCGGCCTCTTTTGTGGCGGAGCACACGATCCAGACGTGCAGGCTCAGTAGTTGTGGCTCAATGGGCCCAGTTGCTCCGCAGCATGTGGGATCTTCCCAGACCCGGGCTCGAACCCATATCCCCTGCATTGGCAGGCAGATTCTCAACCACTAGCGCCACCAGGGAAGCCCCCTCCTCTTTCTTGAGTAGAGAAAATGGGCCCAGGCTGTCTGGTAAGCTCTGTGTGAATTTACTCAGAGAACGTTTCCTGAGTACCTTCTGTGGCTTGTTCATTTTACTAGAAGGTAGTATAGAGCCCCTGCCCTGAAGAGCAGCTCAAGTATTGCCTGTAAGAGAAGTGAGGCACTTTGTTTTCTGGCAAAATTTGCCTTACGTGACATAATACCTGAACCACTCCTCCTCTATTCCTTTTCAGATGAATCCTTCAGCAAAAATAGTTCTGGGAGTTCTTTTAAGAACTGTTGTTAAATTGGTAGCAATTCCTTAGGGTAGTGTAACCCCTCCGCTACATTTTATAACTGACTCGCTTAAGGACAAAGATGGTGTTTGCAGATGTGTGTGCTTCAGGCTTATGTCGCACATGCCCCAAATTTCCAGGAATAACATGTATTTCAGGAAAACAATCTGCCCTATTGTATCAAGTACACTCAAGCATCCCCTGACAGTGGTTTATAGTCAATGCAGACTAGGGGACCAAGAAAACAGAAGACTGAGTTTCTCTCCTTAAGAGGAGAGACAGGTGGAGACATTAGGGTGACCCACTGTACTGGTTTGCCCAGGGATTGAGGGCGTTTCCGGGAAGTGGGACTTTCAGTGCTAAAACCAGCAAAGTCCCAGGCAAATTGGGACAAATGGGTCTCCCTAGATCCCATTTCCTCTTGTACTTGGCCACACAGCTGAATCACACCTCCCAGCCCCTTGAAGTTGGGTGTGACATGGGACTCAGTTTCAGTCAATGGATTGAGAGCTGCAGTGATGAACACCTGGCCATAAGAAACCCAGTCTGCTGTGCTCCTTCTGCGGACCTGATGGGAAAGACCTTGGGCCCTTGGACGTGACAGAGGCTCTGTCAGTGTGTGTGTGTGTGTGTGTGTGTGTGTGTGTGTGTGTGTGTATGTGTGTGTGTGTGTGTGACTGGAGCGTCCTACCCCACTAACCTGGGACTGGCCAGCACAGTGCCATTTTCTGGAGTGTGTCAGCCTTTAGGCATCTGAGAAACTGCTTGCCTCGGGGACTGACTCCAACTAACATGGAAATGAAGACGCGGAACTGGGGTGCTGCCGTCAGAACCAAAATGTGTGGCGTCGACTATGGCTGGGTGATGAAACTGTCGGAGGCTTGAGGTTGAGACCCGAACTGTGAAGCGGCAACACGTTCTGTAAAACTGTTGCCTGTGCTGCCTTAGAAGCCGCCCAAGTGCCCAGGGAGCCTGTAGCTCTAAGGGGTCAGAAAGTGAGTAACCGGTTCTTTGCTGTGTTTGGCAAAGGCTTTCAAGAAAAAGGTGAGCTCAGGAAAGAATGAGCTCAGTTTGTAAGTAGAAAGGAAGGGGGAGAAAAGGTAAGAAATTTGGGGTGGCCTGGTATTGGAAAAGCCCGTTGCTTCTAGAGCCCAAAGAGTTGGAAATAAGACTAAAAAGCCATTAAGGCCCATTAGGACCTTTCAGTTAAACAAGATGATCTACCCGTTCAGCAAATATGGGATAAAGGGTAAGGACTCTCCATAGATGCCTTTGGTTTCAAATGGCTTCCGGGTGCTGACCGTTCAGCTGATAGAGGTGGGCGAGACCAAGTACTAAATCGTGACACCATCTTGTCCAGAAAAATATTTTTGGTCATGCTATTGACACATTGAATTGATTGGATACAAATAAGGGAGAAGCCTGCTAAGTTTTTTTTTTTTTTTTTTTTTTGGTGGTACGTGGGCCTCTCACTGCTGTGGCCTCTCCCGTTGCGGAGCACAGGCTCCAGACGCACAGGCTCAGCGGCCATGGCTCACGGGCCCAGCCGCTCCGCGGCATGTGGGATCTTCCCGGACCGGGGCACAAACCCGTGTCCCCTGCATCGGCAGGCGGACTCTCAACCACTGCGCCACCAGGGAAGCCGCCTGCTACGTTTTTGAGGAACTGCTATCGCCAAGGAAAACACCAGCCAGCCCAGACTTCAATAATAACAAGGACAACAGCAAAACGTTGCTGAAACCTTCAAATAACCAGGAGGCCTTAGAAGTGACAGGAGCTGGAAGTGGGGGCAGCGGGCATCTAAAGCTGTCCGGCTCCCAAGGAGATCACCCTTCTCCAGCACCCACTTCACACAAGGAGGATTCCAGGCAAGGAAACCTCCCAGACACAGGAGCCTGGAGCTTTGGAGAGTAATGGGCCAAGGATTTCCTCCCAGAGAGCAAAAGGAGTCAGCTAGGCTCAGAGGTCACCATCGGATGGTCCCTGGGCTGTATCAAGCCTCCTGACCAGAGCTGGCTCTCAGACACGTATCTACATAGTGTTTGGGGCAAAAAAGTGAATTAGTGACATCCCTTCTGAAACGCGGATATCGTTCCAAGTTCTGGCGACCTTGAGTCTGTCAATTCCTGCATGACAGTCTCCACCTGCTGCTGAGTTGAGCTGCTGTTGACTTTAGCTGGGATGTGGGCCTCCAGCCGCCAGAGCGCACCACTCTGGGATGGCCCACGCTGTCAGTTGCCATCATGCCTCACTCATCTGGTTGCATACCTGGCCCAGGTAGGCATTTGAGGTTGTGTTCCAAACCCAGACTCTAACATCTGATTCCTAAACTTTGGTGGCTTAATTCATCTTAACCCTGTTTTTAAGATTCACAGGGTATGAACCCTTAAAGAAGAAAAGAACTAGAACTTGTTCTATTATCTCTTGGGTTTTATTTTACTTTGTTGATCCAAGCTGTTGGAAAGGAGAAGAGTTGTGCTTTTTCCTTCACGGATGAGACATGATTGAACTGGGCCAGAGCATGAAGCCTGGCAGCGTCCTTTTGGGGAAAAGAAAATGGAACTCATTTGTTATTATTATTATTACATGTTCTTGAGCTTACTGTGTGCTAAGCACTTGAAATACAGTATCTCATTTATTCTTCGCGCCAGCCCCGTGAGGAAGGCGTCATCCCACATCATAGGAGAAGAGAGCAGAAGTGAATTGCCAGGTCAGGTGTAAAGAGGTGATAAGTGTCATGCAAACCACTTGTGACTGACACCAAGGTCAGTGCCCTTAGCCACCATTTTGGCCCTTTCCAAAGCCAGGAAGCCTCATCCAGTGGAGCACGTCTGGGGCCAGTGGCAGCCCCAGTGCTGGCAATCTGTCCATCCCTCCGTGTGTACACCAAAGAGGGGTGCATGTGGTGGCACAGGTCAGGGCTGGCCTGTGAATCCTGTTTCTTCCAGAAAACAATAATACACAACACCCTGCCCCAAACTCTTCCTGCCGTGTCAAGCTGCTTGGCTAGCAGGGTCCAGTGGGATTCTAGGTCCTTGTAAGGGAATTTTACAGCACAAAGGCAAGACTAGGTATGGATTGAGGAGCCATAGGTGAATGTACAGCACAAGGGCAAGTAGACCTCCACTTTCTCCTGTCCATCATCGCACCAGATGGACCCACAGCATAGAGGAGACAGTTACCTTTCCCACACCAGTGTCCCCGCCACTTGACCCAGAAAAGCCGTCACTGGAGAATGAAATGATCCTCTAGAGCACGCAACTATTCATTCATTCATAAAACGCACTGCATTTATTAAGCGCCCACAAGGTACCAACCTTAGGGAGCCCCCTACGTCCTGTAGGTACAGCAATGGAAACACTTCTG
Organism: Delphinus delphis; assembly: GCF_949987515.2. Taxonomy (NCBI): domain Eukaryota; kingdom Metazoa; phylum Chordata; class Mammalia; order Artiodactyla; family Delphinidae; genus Delphinus; species Delphinus delphis. The sequence continues at coordinate 22,048,209 of NC_082700.1, forward strand.
CTTTTGAGGTGCTCAAGTCCAGCAGCAAAGACAGATCATATAAAGGATTATTATAATGCAAAAGACTCTCTCTCTCAAAATCATTGCACACTGAAGCATTGTGGAACAAAGTGGCAGGGAGAATCAATTCTGTCTGGGAAGTAACTGAGGGTGGGAAGAGACACAGTTTGGAGAGGATATTTTGGTCTCACTCCATGCTTGTTTTGGGAAGAGGTGTTGGAATACCGTCTGCTGTTGGCTGCCCAGAATTCCTTTTTCATCCTTCCTTTGGGAAACCCCAAGGTGACTACAGAAATGGCCCTGCTTGACATCTGCCCTTCCCCCCAGCCACGGCGACCCAACCTGGTTGAGTCAGAATGAACTTTAGCCTTCAAAGGACTCAGAATCTTGCCCCGGTCTCTCTCTGCTGGGATTGGCAGTTTGAAAATGAAACGCTCACAAGTGCCACAGCCATGAGCAGAAAGCTCGTGGCACCTGCAGGAGCCGTTGTGTGGGTCCTGAAGATGAGGCAGCCTGAAGAAAGCCAGGCTGAGATGTGAACCTTTGTGACATCATTTGAACCCTGCTTTCAACTAGATCTGAAGCCAGATCTATCCCCCGACATGGCTCTTTTCCCCGAAGCTGATTTAAGTTAGGTTTTCTGTGGCTGGTGAACTAGAGGATCCCTAACTCGCACAGATCTTTCCTCTGTTTCCTTGTCAACAGATTGGAATTCTGTTTGTTTGGGTTTTTTTCTATAGGAATAATTACTGTTGCATACTTTGAATTTTGGGAGAAATAATTCTTGCTGTATACTTTGAGTTCCCAAAGTTCTATAGGAGTGATAAGTCTGTCTCATGATAAAGGAAGGAAGGGAGGGAGGGGGGGAGAGAGAGAGAGAGGGAGAGAAAGAGGAAGAATGAAAGGAAAGAAAGAAAGAAGGGAGGAAGGAAGGAAAGAAGAAAGAACTAAAGAAGAAAGACAGAGAAAGAAAGAAGAAAGAGAACCACCTCCCGTGGTTTCAAATTGAGTCCATTAGTGTGTGAAATTTTTACTAATACTGTAGATGAAGGACATCATATTTAACTGGTCCACATGGTTGAGACCATTCTGTAAATGACCAAATGTAATCTCCATGGAGGTCGTGTTCAACTGTATCTGGGAAGGTCCTCGAAGGCTCCCCGAGAACGTGATACTTGAGCTATGCCTTCTAGGGTAAATTGCCAAGAGGGGAGGGAGGAATCTTGTGAACGAGAGGAACGGAAACTTCAGGCTGGTTTCCTCTAACTGGAGCGCAGGCTGGTGGGGTATGAGGCAGGAGGGGGAGGGGAGGCCCTGGAGGGCCCTGTAATCACGCTAAGGAATTGCAGGGAAGGAACACGTTATAAAGTCCATTTTAGGAAGAATTTAGGAGGGGTGAGATTGTACACGGAGAAATCTGTTATTGAGCTGTTGAAATAGATCAGGTGCGAGAGAGGAATCTAAGAAACACACCAGGATGTAGAGTCTTGTCAGGGTGGGGCGGGGGAGGAGTGTGGGAGCCTCTGGCTCAGGGAATTGGGTGGGTGGGCGATAGTGCCACCCCCAGGGCAGGAATAGGAAGGTAGAGCCTGTCTGGCAGCCTAACAGAGTTCAGGTTTTTTTTGTTTGTTTGTTTGTTTGTTTTGCGGTACGCGGGCCTCTCACTGTTGCAGCCTCTCCCGTTGCGGAGCACAGGCTCCGGACGGGCAGGCTCAGCGGCCATGGCTCACGGGCCCAGCCGCTCCGCGGCATGTGGGATCTTCCCGGACCGGGGCACGAACCCGTGTCCCCTGCATCGGCAGGCGGACTCTCAACCACTGCGCCACCAGGGAAGCCCCCAGAGTTCAGTTTTGAATGTGCAGAGTGAGGGGCTGTAAGGAATCCAAGTGGAGATTTCCTCTAGCCAGACCAGCCTCTGGCTCCGGGACTGGGGGCGATCTGGGCTAGCTGGCAGAGATTCTCAGGTTCATGATGTCCATGCTTTTCTCTTCTTCCAGGGCACAGCCAGACGACCTTCCCAGCCTCCCTGCAGTAGCGTGCACTACGTCCTGCCCACGGATGGTGAGTAGAGGGGATGTGTGCCACCTGCAGCCATGGCCCCGAGGGTCCTGCCCACGCTCTCTCGGCGTCCATCCCTGAGCTGAGGGGGCGGGCTGTGAGGATGTGGTGAGGGCAGAGCTACAAACTGCAGGAGCCGGGCTCCCTGCGTGACCGTGTGGGGCAGGGCACCTCCTCCCCCCACACCCTCCCAACTCAGAGTGAGCCCCGAGGAGAGTGAAGAGTGACCTGGGCTTGTGCTGAGAGCCCCAGGCGTTTGGGGGAGTGTTTGTAAGCAGCTGAAGGAAGTGAGTTGAGTGTCATTTTTTTTACCCAGTCCAAGCCTGTACTGCTCACCACACAGGTCAATGAATCGAGAGATGAGGTGTTGGGACGAGGAATAGTGACTTTATTCAGAAAGCCAGCAGGCCGAGGAGATGGTGGACTAGTGTCCAAAGAACCATCTTACCCGAGTTAGAATTCAGGCCTCTTTTATACTAAAAGGGGAGGGGGTGTGGCTGCTTGTTGCTAACTTCTTGGTGCAGGTATCCTTCGTTCTTGCAGCTGTCCACGTAGGTCTGGTCACAACGTTCCTATAAACCTCCAAGAAGACAAATGTTATTCTCTGTTCTACCACTTTTTTATCTCTGCGTGAATGGGAAACTGTCATACCTTTAAAGGTCAGAGCCTTGAGAATGGGCTCTCCTGTATATTTCAGGCTGTTGGCAACAATCTTTTACAAAGGTACAGCGCCGGCAGCTAAAGGGATAGATCCTATACGGAGTCAGGATGGTTCTCCTCTGTTATAGGAGCACGACACAGGTGGAGGAATCAGGTCTTCTCAGAGACAGGGCAGGAGAGTGAAGGTGGAGGCAAATACAGATGCATCTGCAGGTGTTGGGAAGCTGAATGTCCCTCCTACTAACCAAATGTGTCCCCTGTGAATTAGGAAGTGGGGGTCTGCGCGGAAAGTTCAGACAGCAGCGGCGGGGAGTTTGAGAAAAACAGTGAAGGTAGAATCACACAGATTTGTGGCAGGAAGCTGTCAGTGAGAACCACTTTTGGTTCCAATAGCAAATCCAGATCTTGCAGGATCCTGGTGGTCTCTGAAGAAGCCTCTGCCCCCAGATCAGGTGGCCTGGGGACCGGGCTCTGGGACTGGTGGTCTGGGGCTGTGTAGAAGATGGACTCGGATGAGACAGGACGTCCTTGGGACAGTGACAAAGAGAGAAACACGAGAGAAAATGCAGGTCTGGATTTGAGCAGTGGTTTAAGGGAAAGGCGGGGGGTGGTTGGGGGACTTAAAGACATGAAAGCTATAGAACTGAGAGGATGACATGACCAACTAGATACCAGAGTTAGGACATTGGTCCTGGAGGGATGCTTGGGACAGAGAGCATGGCCGTGGGAGGTTCTTCTATCCCGGCAGTACGGACACCTACGAAGTTACACAACAGAATTACCTTACACAGGAGACAGGGGAGGGGGTTCCTATGCAGCCTCTGGCTCTACCCCCTCCCTCCTCTTCCAGAGGGGACTGAGTCCCAGGGACATGAAGTCACTTCTCCATGATCACAGAGTTAGTGACCAAGACAGCCCTGGACCCAAAAGCAATTGCGAGGGAAAGGGAAAAGTTGGTGAGAGGTGGGAGAGGAAGAGAGGATGGGCGTTCATTCATTCACCCATTCATTCCTTCACTCACTTCTTCATTCAGCAAATAAGTATTGCCTTTAAATGCTGGGGTCACAAATATGAATACGACCCGGTACCTGCCTTTAAGAGCTTCTAGCCAGGGAGGAGACCCAGACAGCTGTTGGAATAAAGTGTGCAGGTTACAGTGGGTCAGGAAGGAGGAGCCGTTTGTGGCTGGGTTGTTGGTGTGGGTGGATGACGAGTATCACGAAAGGCTTCCAAAAGGAGCAACTTGACAGTCTTAAAAGATGAGGTGGACGAGTGGAAAGGATGTGTCGGTAAAGGAAGCGGACACCGGGTCAGAAAGCAAGCTGTGCTCTAAAGCAGCCCTCGGGTTGGAAAAGCAAGTGCTTCTCCTTGGAAATCATGTTTTGATCGGTGGGGGAATTTGGAGGCAACGTCAGAGAGCGAGGTCTCGGGGTAGCACGTGTTACAGCCTTGCCCCTCGGAGCCCTGGCTAGTGCACATCGGCCAGTGGAGCGGGGAGTAAGTTGCACCCGTCACTCAGCTAAGAACCGGAGAGGGCAGAGTTCAGAAGCAGACCTCTTGGCTCCGGGGATCGGCTCCACTGCACCGCAAGCCACCAGACAGGGCGCTGAGGGCCAGGATCCTGGAGGCGAGGCCGACCATAAATAACACAAATAAAAAGTGACAGTGCTGGAATCCATGAGAGAGTGTTGGGGGAGGGGTATTAACTCCAGCTTGGTGGGGGCAGCAGAGGTAGGATCTGGAGGAATGAACAAGATTTTGATAGAGTGGGTGGAGGGGCATAGGGTGAGGAGAGCTATACTGGGGGAACCGTGAATGATTCCGATGGAATTTCGACCTTACGGAGGAGCCTCCGTGGATTTCAAAGCAATGAACAGCTGGAATCTGTGTTTTCTGAGACCTGATCCCTCGTGTCTGCCCGGCCCTCCTCCTCTCACCTGCCGGGGTCAGTGATGCTCTTACCAGGGGCCATTTTTCTTTCAATTTGTCTGGCACTTAGATGCTAGATAAATATCTGTTGAATAAATGAATAAATGGAAAAGAGTGATGAGAAAAGGTTCAGAAGGGCCTCTCCCCTTCCACTACTAGGGACATCTTTTGAAATTCTGGGATTATAAAACAGAAGATGTCATTTACCCAGAGGACCCAAATCTTGGCTTCCGCCCCCAGGGTTCTGAATCTTTTTTTGCTCCTTGGATCTCTTTGGTGTCTGGTGAGCCCTTCTCAGAACAAAGTTTTTGTTTTTCTGTCAGGGGATAGATGAATTCTTTTTGTCCTGTTTATTTTAATGACCACTGCATTTGTTTCAAAAGGAACTTGCAGAAACAACAGTGCAACTCAAAATCTCCTAGCAGTGTGAATTCAATGAGGTCAACTTAAAAAAAAAAAAAAAGAAAAGAAAAGGAAGGGAAGGGAAAAAAAGGAAAAGGAAATGTCTGAAGCATTTGTCGGTCTCATCTTCCAAAGCAAGACTCTCTGGCAGGGAGCTGGCCTCACGGCCCTCCCCTTGAGGACCCCCAACATGAAGCAGTAATCCTGGCGGTTAGACAGGGTTCACGCTGCCTCGACCACTCAAAAGCCAGTGTGTTGTTACTATCAAACTGCCAGGCGTGCTGGGACGTGGGCCTGGGAGTGGCGAGTGTCTCATGGGCTTACGGGCCACCGGGCTCAGTGGACCCCTCCTCACTCCTGAGCCCTCACTTCCTCTTGTCACTTAGAAGAGGCAGGGATCCAGATGACTCCGGGCAAGGAACACACACCCCTTTGGCGAAAACCTGCACTTCTAGAATCTGCTAACTTCAAATGTCTGAACATCCTGATGCTTGGCTCTGTCTTTACAAACGTTTTCTTTCAGAGATTGATTGCATCTCCATTGTAATGAATATTTATAGTCCGTGCATGCCTTTGACCCACAAATATTTACTGAGTGCTCATGTGAGCGAGAGCAAACCATCCGTGCTCCCTCCAAGACCGCGGGGCCCCTCTGTCCGCCATCCGGGCAGATTCCAGCCATTCTTCCCAGTTTGGTTAAGGGAGGCCCTTGGGGTGGGGAAGAGGAGAGCTGAGGGGAGTGGCCGACGTCCTGGGCTGGTGGGGCCTCACTGGGGGGCCGCTGGGAGGCCAGAGGGCACCGGGGTGGACGAGGGTGGGGTTGGTGGGATTGATGTGGGCCCAGCGACCAGTAGCCCGTGCAGGGTCCGTTGGCGGAGGCGGTGGAGAGGGCGGGCTGCGGCCCTGAAGGAGGGCGCTGCTTTATACGCGGTGCAGATTGGCAGCCTTTATGCCATTCGCCCCTTCCTCAGATGCATCCATCCACTTACATCTAAAGAGATCTTCTCTATGTATGTACCTTCTCTAGGTTCTATACAGCTATGGGCACCAAATACAGCCCCTGATGCCTGGGAAGAGAGACAGGAAAGTCAATGGTTGGGATCTAGAAAAGGGCTAGGTGAGCGTCAGTGAAAGGGTCTGGCTTGGAGCAAAGGAGGAAATGACCAGGTCTGCCCGGAGGGGCGAGGAGGAGAGAAGAGGGGATTCCAAGGAAGCAAGAGCAGAGAGGTGTGAAGCAGGACCGCCTGGCCCAGAACCAGGTCTTGTCGCCGGAGACAGGCTGCTCGCACCAGAGGTGGCCAGCTGAGTGGCTGGGAGTATCATCGTCACACTTGGGGCCACTAAGGGCTGAGGCCCGAGGTAATGTACTGAGATTCGCTTTTGGAAATCCTGAGCTGACATTCATGGGGAAGGCAGGTTGGGGGTGAAGGGCTGGGCTGGGGTGGGACTGATGCTGTGGCCCTGAGACCATCTGGGAACCTACAGCTACACGCAGTGGTGATGACCCTGGGAGGAGGGGCCCGATCTGAGAAATATCTAGGAATAAAATGGGCTGGTAGTAGGCAGGGGGAGGGGGGAAGGAAACCACGGGAGGGAGGCCCAGCAGTTACTGGCGCTGTGCCGGGCTACCCACACGTTTGGTCGCAGGAAGCTAGGCTCAGTTTTGAGTGGGTTCTGGGATGCTTCGTGGGGAGCCTGGGCACGGCTGTTTGCTGGAATTTGGAGCTCGGGAGAGAAGAGGACCCTGGGCTGGAGCTTCGCTTCGCACAGTCCTGTCCTGGTAAACAGGACCTGCTGCAGAGCCAGGCAGCTGGGGGCCACTGGTGCTACCACCTGGGACCATGGGCAAGTCCTTTCCCTCTCGGGCCTCAGCTTCCTCCTCTGCACTGGATGCAGTGGTGGTGCGGATGTGATGACGTGACCTACCTGTTGGGCTTAGAACAATGCCCGCCGCACAGACGTGTCCAAAGCTTGTTAGCTACTGTCCTTAGGACTGTTTGGGACCCCTCAGGTTTTAAGTGGTGGTTGAACCCTTATGAATGGACGAGATGGCCAGGGAGAGAGAGTTGTGAGGCTGAGGACAGCCGTGACCCTGAGCACGTAGGATGTTTTCTCATTCCACCCCTGTTTCTGAGTCACTGATTCAGAATGGTGGCCAGAACAGATCACAGGGCTGTGGTTTAAAATCTTTTAAAAACAAGTTCTCATCAGACCTTCTAAATATATCAAACCATTTAGTGTTATGAGCAAGCCAAATTAAACCCTTCTCTTTATATTTCGGAAAGAACAAAGTGACACAGTGAATACCATACAGGACATTTTTAAGGTACGTGGGAACCACGGTTGATCCCAAACTTGCTCTTAACCAGCGGTGGGACCTTGGGGAGTCATCCACCATTTCTGAATCTGAGTTAATTCACTGTAAAATGAGTCACTCAGATCATAGTCATCACTCAGGTTTCTTCCAGTCCTAAAAGTTTAGTTCTAAAGGCAACCAATTATTGGGCTGGTTTTAGTTACTTGATGTACTTGAGGGTTACATGGTAGATCTTCATGTATATGTGGGGCGGGGGAGGCTTCGTCCACAGTAGGTGAGAGACCAAAGCAGGTGGGGAGAGGACAGTGGGAGGGAGGTCTGGGGATCCCACAGCCCCGGAGGGGAGGGGAGGCAGCCCAGCCTGGGGCCCCCGTGTGGGCTAGAGGCCGACCCCCTCCAGCGACCACAGCAGACAGCATCTCTGCCTCCGTTGTATTTACAATCTGTCGGGAAAGTGAGCTAGTGAACAAGTCCCAATAATGAATGAAATGATGCTAAGACCACAGGCAAGTTTCTGAATCTCTTCAAGCTTCCCCATAAGATGGGGATACAAACGTTTCACTCAAGGGATGTTACGAGAATAACTGCCCTAGCATGGTTTTTTCCTTGATTTTTGATGGGACTTGCAGAGATGCATAGCGTATAACAGAAGTAAATAAATGAGGATGTGGGGACGAAGGGACAAGAAGATGAAAGTAAGGTAAATTAATCTCCAAATGGCACAGGGATGGCCTCCTGTAGTTGCCAGCAGTGGGCTGCAAATTCAGTTCTGAGCTTCGAAGCTATCAAAGAAAACAGAAAATGTGACCGGTTTGATCATATCACTCCTGGTGAGAATTTTTCAGTGGCCTCCTATTGCCCTTAGATAGAAGCCAGGTGCCTTTTAGCATCTCACAGCTTCCTCTGCTGCCACCAGCCGCTCACATTCTATGGCCAAGAGCAGCCCACCTTCTCCCTTTCTTGGGCTAGCCATTTTCCTGCTCTCATAGTCTTTCTTTCCAGGCTCAGCTCGCTGTCTCTTCCTCTAGGAAACTTTCCTGACCCCGAGGCTGGTGAGAGAGCGCTGCTCTCTGCTCCCCAAGAATCCTGCACCTCCTGCCTGTAATTGCTGGTCTGTCTTCTCTCCGGTTACACACCTCCTTCCCCACGGCTCCCGCCCTCCCTCCTAGAGTGCTGGACACGCGGTAGTTGCTCAGTAATTATTAGTAGCATGAATGGATCTACTGAAAGTTGCACAGCTTTTCTGGTCCTGAGATCTCTGTGTCAGGCTCCCCGATGGATCTTCAGAAAGGGGGCCTCATGCGGTGCAGGGGACACACTGCATGGCCCACAGCCTGGCCGGTTGGACTGAGTAAGTGGTCATCTAGGAGAAATGGAAAGAGGCTGATGGTGTGGTGGTTCCAGCAGGACTCACTAAAGAAAATAATCTCAGGTGATGAGAACTGAGGTAGGAGTTTCCTGCAAGGGAAGGAAGGAGAGGGGAGACAGAAAACCTACAAAGGACATTTTAGGAAGCCTGCTTTCTATTACCACCCTTTGCAGGGCAGATCTGTAGACGTTAGTGAGATTTTTGAAAATAAACAAAAAATCAACCCCAGAAAAGAGAAGGCAGAGGATGGTACAAACCCACAGCCCCAGGGCACATATTCTAGGGCAAAGGTCACAGAGGTGAAAGGCCAGTGACTAATCTGAATTATCCAGGCAACGAGAAGTTCACATGGTGAAACCTTTCGGACTCGCTGAGCTGTGAAGATGCTGTGGTGAACTTCATGGAAAAAGTCATAGAGGGGAGTCCACACTGACATTTCACAAGTAGACATTGGTCCAAAGATCTTTAATCATGTTATATATATATAGAAGCTTCATTTTATATCTCACTGGAATCTAAGCTACCTGAAAAGAGTAAGAACATTTCCTTTTCATACATTTCCCGCAGTATCTGTCGTAGAATCTTCACATCATACTTGCTTGTTGAATTAAATTGAATTCAGAGGACTGGAGAGCAAGGTTCTCAGATGTAGGGACGGCACACTCCGCTTAATAGTAGAGGCTGGTACTTCAGACGGCTTAGAAAGGATCACTCGTTTGTAAAAATATTCACTGTCCCATTAAAAATGACCCGGAGCCTCCATGAAAAACAGGCTTCAGGGATTTTACACAGTAATATATTCTATGCAAGTCATCACTGTGAAATGACTTCCAAGGAAATCCTCAGGACCCACGGGCTGCATTCATAAGGGCATGATGCTTCTCTCCTCCGTCAGTCAAACCACATCTGGAGTAATAAGTTCTGTTCTGGGCTCATGTCTGCCAAATGAGATGGACGAACCCAGAACAGATCCAGGAAACGGTGACCAGGAGAGAAAAGACCCTCAAAGCTATGAGACGTAGGAAACAACCGAAGGAAGATTCCACTTATGCTTTCATTCACCTACTCACAAGAACGGGAACCTTGGTACTAATTCTAGACTCTTTCGCCTCCCTCCATCCCTCTTGGATCCCGGCACTGCCCTGCGTTCCCCCTTGTCCCCAGCTGAGTTCTGGTGCCCCTTGTGTCTCCCCCACGCTCTGTAGCAGCCCCCTTCTTCTGGGCCTGAGCAGGGCTCTCAGGGTGAACTTTCTCAAATGTACATCATTTCGTGCCACTCCTTGCTGAAAATCCTTAATAAATACTCATACATCCAGCCTCTGACTTAAGCCCACTGTTACCAGCTTTATCCTATTCCCTCCCCGTCACAAGTACCCTCAGCTCTGGCCAGGCCACAAGCCCAACAGGTCCTCCAATACGCCATGCACTTTCTCACCTCCCACTTTTGCACATACGGTTTCTCCACGGTAAGCTGAAACACAAATTCAACTCCAGCTAACAAACAATATATTACCTGATGAATATAATATATACCTGAATATAAAGCAACCCTGAATATAAAATATTTTCCAGTAAGAAGATTCTCCACCCTGACTTGATTATTTTCCCCTATGTTGAATATTTACACTAATTGGGGAGAAGGGGGAGATGGCAGCCAATAGTTCTAACGTTACAACCACCCAGCATCCTGAATTCAGAGGCAAGAGACAGTTTTCCTCCCTTGACGAAGATCCCCAGGGAAAACTCTCGGGGCTGAGCTTTGGACCTTCCCTGAGCCAATCACTGTGACCAGGGGATAGGGGCTCACTCTGATTGGTCCCTGCAGCAGAGAGGGGCGGGGCACAGTGTCTGGGACCAGGGAACCGTCCGCAGGGAGGGAAGCAGAGGAGTTCCCAAAGGAAAGGATGCTGGGGAGATGCACCACTATGTCTTCTCTCTTTCAAGCCCTCCCTAACCTTCCCTGAAGAGTCAAGTGCTTCTTCCCAGGTGTATCCAGAAGTCCTCACGAACGCCTCTCTCCCAGCATGGGTTACATCACTGTGGTTTTCTGGGTTATATGCCTTCTCACCCATCAGACGTAAATTCCTGGAGAGCAGGGATTTTGTTTGTACTGGTCATCTTCTGTCTGCCGTCCATGTTGACTCTCCACCCTCTTCCCCCTGCCTGCCCATATGGACAGCATAACCGGGCCCCTGGGCCTTGTTTGGCCAGCGGGGCTCATCAGGAGGAGACGAGAGGGAGAGAGGAAAGTGAGGCTGAGATATTCGTCCCTCTGGCGCCTTGCACCGCTGTTCACAGTCGCGGGTTCTGCACTATCTCTTTAGGTTTCCCTGTACCTTTTCCACACCAGATAAATAGCTCCTTTATTAAACTCTCCTCGTATTACCCAATTAGAGCGTGCCACCTGGTTCCAGCCAGACCCTGCCTGACCCAGTCCTCTATTCATCTTTGTTTCCCCAGGACCCAGCACTGAGCCTTCCACACCACGGGCACTTAATAAATGCAGGAATTAAGAATGACTGAGCATCAGCTGCATCTAGGAGTGTTGAGCTCTGTATGGAAAATGGACCAGGGCAATAGGCTTCAAATAGTTTTTGGTCAAGACTTATAGTAAGAAACCCAGCTCAAGTTGCAGTGCAGTAGACACATACATATTTATATATAACTGAGTGAGGAGTTTGGTGAAGCAATGCTTAATTTTACTATTTGCAACGCACTGTGGTATTTTGTATTTAGTTGTGCTCTGTTTCAAGTTCAAATTCTCATTTTGGTCTGTTAAATTGTCTTATGCCCCCCCAAATGGTTGCAACCACGGCTTAAGAAGCTCCAGCCCAGCGACCTTTCACGTTTCCTCCCCGCTGGAGAGTCTGGGATTCCAGTGGAGAATTCTAACGCACAACGAGTGACAATGTGATAGCGTCACAGGGATGATGCATTGAGTGGGAGTTGCCTTCATTGCCTTGAAAAATCAAACAAAATTGCCATTCTATCTTCCGTTTTCCATAGAACTCTTACTCAAAGTTGGCCTTTTTAGGTTTAGACTAATTTGGAGGAAGGGGTAGATGAGAGTTCTTAAAACACACCGATGGGGCTTCCCTGGGGGCGCAGTGGTTGAGAGTCCGCCTGCCGATGCAGGGGACACGGGTTCGTGCCCCGGTCCAGGAAGATCTCACATGCCGTGGAGCGGCTGGGCCCGTGAGCCATGGCCACTGAGCCTGCGCGTCCAGAGCCTGTGCTCCGCAACAGGAGAGGCCACAACGGTGAGAGGCCCGCATACAGCAAAAACAAAAAACAAGAACAAAAAAACACACCGATACATGTGAGCAATTTTAAGCATCGGGTTCATAAAAGTCAGTGTGGGCATCACAGGCCTGGGAATTCAGAGCAAAGTGAACAGGAAGGCTAATCTTGTGTGTCTGCCTGCGGATCCCTGGGCCTCTCTTCCGCGACCCGCTGCCGTCAGCAGCTCTGTCTCTGCCTCAGCAAAAGTACGTCTTAGTGCCCTGGTTATATGTAAAGCTTGACCAAGACGACACTGCTGGCCAGTCCGTGTCACCAGGGGCTGGTGTCACCAGATGGTAGGCCTTGCCATCTACTTGCAACTGGATATTTTCTCCCCGTTTCAAATTCAGCCCAAGTCTGTGGTCCTCTCTACCTCAAAAATTGTATGATTCTATTTTAAAAACTGATTTTTATGTTCTCTAAAATTGACTCTCCCCTCCCAATTCACCGTCTGTCATTCTCCTGGTGTCTGAAGCCAACTTGGAAGGGTAGAAGATGGTAAGAGATGTTAGTTAGCTGTGATTCGGAATCAAATCCTTAAACCCCATCTTCCACCGGCCATTGCCTCCCTGCAAGTTTCTTGAGAGAGAAAAATGCAAAGACGACAAACCCAGATGGCTCCAGAGTGGAGGTTTGGCCCGCTGTACAGGTGAGCTGTTGTTCATTTGTTTTCTCATCGTCAGTTTTTCCAAAAATTCCTATCAGCGCCTATGACATGTCAGGCACAAGGGAGAGAACAGTGAACAGAGTCCTTGTCCTGGTGAAGCTGATGTCCTGGTGGGGGAATCAGAAAAGGAACAAATAAACCAAGATGTAGATACAGCACAGGCAATGGTGGTAAGCGAGGGCACAGCTAAGGCACGTGCCAGGCGGTGTGTGTGTGTGTGTGTGTGTGTGTGTGTGTGTGTGCACGCGGGAGCATCATTTTAGTTAGTGGTGTCAGTGAGGGCTCTTTGAGGAGGTGACATCTGAGGAGAGAGCCGAGTGGATTTGAGCCAAGGAAATATTTAGGGGGAAAGTTTCTGCACCCTAGACCGCACCAAACCTTGGCCACTATTTTAACGCCTAGACTCAAGGATTTTTAAAAATTATTTTTAATTATGATAAATTATACATAACACAAAATATACCCTCCTAACCATGTGTAAGTGTAAAGTTCAGTGGCATTAAGTATATTCACAGTGTGCTACCATCACCACCATCCATCTCTAGAACTCTTTTCACCTTGCAAAACTGAAACTCTATATCCATTCAGCAATGCTCCATTCTCATCTGTGCCCCACTGCCCAGCCCCTGGGAACCACTGCTATACTTTCCGTCTCTAGGAATTTGACCATTTGACCATGAACTTGTCCTCAAGTTTCATCCATGTCATAGCATATATCAGCCTTCCTTTTTAAAGGCTGAATAACATTCTGTTGTACGTATAGACCACATTTTTTTTTTTTTTAGGCACGCAGGCCTCTCACTGTTGTGGCCTCTCCCTTTGTGGAGCACAGGCTCCGGACGCACAGGCTCAGCGGCCATGGCTCACAGGCCCAGCCGCTCCGCGGCATGTGGGATCTTCCCGGACCGGGGCACGAACCTGTGTCCCCTGCATCAGCAGGCGGACTCTCAACCACTGCGCCACCAGGGAAGCCCCTATAGACCACATTTTATCTATCCATTCACCCATCCATGGACACTGGCTTGTTTAGCCACCTCTTGGCTGTGGTGAATAATGCTGCCTTCAACATAGGTGAGCAGAGATCTCTTCCAGTCCCTGCTTTCATTTCTTCTGGGAATATACCCAGAACTGGATCCACCATTTGAGAACATTTTTCCCCTTGAGTTGATCTACTTTTCTTTGCAGGTGGCCCCTGGTAATTATGCACCAGCGCTTCCTCATCTATGTTCTCGTCCCCCTCCTCTCTGGACTGTAGGTTCCTGGTGGCTGGGAGTCTGTATTCAACATTCCCGCACCCTGAGGCCATGGAGAGCACACAGCTTGCCTCCAGAAGGATTTATTAAATGCCCAAATCTGGACAGGGCTGCTGCCGGGAGGAGGGCGAAGGGTGGGTTGGACTGAGCATGTATTTTAATATATCGGGCTTCTCTGATTTTGTTTGAAGGGAGGGCACTGCCCCTAAAATAAAAACGGGTATAAATCAACTTCCTGTGGGAGAAGTGGAAACCCACAGAGGGGAAGTGACCGGCCAGGCATCCAGGTGCAGTTAGTGGCTTGGCCAGGATCCAACTCCACGCTCTCCTGTTCTCTGTTCAGAGCTACTGCCACCATGGCCTTTGCCAGGAAAGGCAACTGTCTTCTGTTGCTTTCTCCCTCGCCCTCTGCCTGACTCTGTCCCTCACTTCAAAGGGCAGGGCCGTGCCAAGCACAGAAGAAAGGACAGACCCCTCACTAGACCCAGCCTTGGCCCTGGTCCCCTGCCGGGTTGGGCAACCCAACATGGAGTGAGCAGGGCCCCCATATGCAGGGAGGTGAGCTTTCCTCTCCCAAGTGCTTTAATCAAGTTCAGGGAGGGGGTCTCCACACCAAGGCACCTCAGGGCCACCCTGGCAGAGGTAGCTCAACTGAGAATCAGAACCTCCCTCATAGGGTTAAATGATCTGAAAAGCACTTGGAACAGGACCTGGTGAACAGCAAGGGCTCTGTGGGTGATTTTCATTATCGCAGAAGGCCAGAGAGAGAGAGAGAGAGAGAGGGAGGGAGGGAGGCGGGGAGCGGAAGGGAAGGTGGGAGGCATAGAGGAAGGACAGGTCCTTGAAATCTAACAAAAGGTAGAATCCGGTCAGCGCTCCCTTGCCCGGTTGTTCTCCCATAACGCTGGCTGTGCTCACCTCCCTGGCAGCAAGCATGGAGGTGGAGGGGACAGGGCGGTGGGGTCCATCACAGCCCTGGTCCCCGGCTCCCTGGGCTGTAAGAACACCCCCGGGCCTCAGCCCTCACTGCCTGCCTGCCCCTCCCCTCCACAAACTGTTTGGGCTTCAACCCACCTTTGTCAGGAAGAAATTGCTTCCCGGGTGTGTAGGATTAAAGGTGGGTCCCACAGCCTCCAGGCCCTGGATTGGGATAGGTCCTGGGTCCCTCCAAGCCCTGGGAAGGCTTCTCCAGTGCAACTCTGCTGAGACCATCTCCCACCTGCGACTTGAAAGCACCCACTCCCTTGTGAATGGCTTAGAGCAGACAAGGCTGGTGGGACCCCCAGGATGTCTACGTTGATTTACAATCCAGGTCATCACAGGGGGACTTTTTTTTGGTTCACGTTTAAAAGAAGTCATTTTGTTTCTTCATGGAGACTGACAAGAAGCCTGCAGGAGAGTTCCCTCCCAGGGCTGGCAGGCTGGGCTCTGTCCATGGACCCGGCCTTCTCCTTCACCTTTGCACCAAGAAAAGAGCAGAGGCAGACCCAATGGTTATTTCCATTTGCCCACACCCTCTCAGCCGGTGGGCAGACATCACTGGGCTGCAGCCAGGGAGAGGGAAAAGGGAAGGGGCTTCTCTGGTGAGAGAATGAAAGGGCTGGCCTGGCCAGGGGAAGGAGGTGTGCAGCCCAGGGCAGGACTGAGGACAGGACATGGGGGCACAGCTAGAGAAGCGTGAAGAGGCAATGCTATGAAACGTCCCAAAGCCAGTGCATAGAATATGCCGTTTTGTTAGATACAGAGTAGAAATTGCTGGTCCTTTGAGAGACGCACAGACAGCAAGGCGTAAGGAGGCAGCCCGACATCCCCTAGGGATGTGTTGTTGAGGGTAGCTTCCTAGGGAAAAGTCTGAGCCCTCCCTGAGAAGACTCAAGGCTATTTTAAAGGCTGGTCCTCAGAGGGCCGTGCCCAGCCTCCCTGTGCAGCAATGCTGGGCAGCAAGGCTATGCGCCGGCTTCCCCCAGGTCTCCGTTGCCACTGGCAGCAAAACCCAAGCTGGGTTATTACATCAACGACTTCTCCCCTCCTCGGCCCCGGGGAGCCCAGCCAGGTTGGAAAGCAGCAGGAACCTTTTCCAACACAAATACATGATGATCTCAGGTAGCAGCGCTGATATTAGAAAACAGGGAGAGATGTCTTATGGGTTTCACTCAGATGGAAAGGGATGGGAGCCAAGCTCAGTCTGTTTCAGGGCTGTGGGCCAATCTGGGCTGCGGAGAGCTGCAGATATGGCCCTTGAAATACAGGTTTGGTGACTTCTGATAGTAAGTGGCCTTAATTCACAGGGGGAACGTCCTGCTTCTTTGCCATCTTTGCAAATTTGCAGTATTTGCCGTAAACTAGAAACACCCAGCCAGGATCTCCTGCCCTAAAGGCAGGGAACAAATGAAATGTTTTCTTATTGTGTAAAGAGCTCACATTTTCCCACATGCAGAGCACAGAACAATGGCATCCACCTTTCATCTTTCTTTTATTTCCCCAAATTACCTTCCAGAAGAGAGCGCAAACGCCAGTTTTGTGGACGTATCTCCAATATACAGATACTTTCTGTGTCACTGTCATAGTGGACGTTGGCGTGTTCCGGCAGCCACCTTGCATCCCCAGAGGAAAATTAGATTGTGCATCAAGCCCCCGTGTGAAAGGAAGGGTGCCGAGAACGCCCCCTGAGCCTTTAGGAAGCTGGGAGCCCAGGAAGGGGCTGGCAGCCCCCAACCCACCCTGCTCTCTGCTCCTCCTGGGCTCCTAAGACATACCCGGTCCACGGGACCAAGGGCGCTTCTCCTGTGTGTGTCTTGCTCCCTGACTATCCTATTCACACCTTGTCACTGGAAATGTATCTTTATTCTACTCTCCATCCCCTGCCACCCCCAGCTATCTGGTCTGAAGATGGTTTATCAAAATAACACTAGTCAGATGAAAAACAGGAAAAAACTGAACGCTTTTCTCATATAAAAGTAATACAGGTCTTGGAATTGGACCAATTTCTAGCATCCCTCCTAAAACAGATCCCCTTGTGGGATGTGATTCTGAGAGCGGAGATTGGGAGTGTGGGAGGGGTCACATGCAGGACCCTGTCACCTGGCCTAGGCACAGCAGATCAGGTGACTTCGTGTGAATGATAAGGCGAATCACTAAAATGACAGAAAATCCCTTTCCTCCCTCCATTTCCTTCTTCCTTCCTCCCTTCTTTCCTTCCTTCTTTCCTCCTTCTCTCCCTCCCTCCATCTACCCACCCCCTTGTCTCCCGCCTTTCCCCATCTGCTTGGAATTCCAGTTCTCCAGTGCTGTGGGAACTGACTGCATGTCCTATCTCCATTCTAACATATTTGGAGGTTTGAAGATAACAAACACATAATCAGAATGAAACTAGCCATAGGTCAGCCTCTTCACAGATACCAGTTGTCTTCCCTAGCCCAGATTAATTTAGAATCTTGCCTAAAACTCCACCTTCAGGAATTACTACAAGGAACAGTAACGATAGAGAAAACCATGGCACTGACAGTAGTGTGTACATTTTGAATTCTTTCTTCATCATCTGGGATGGACTGTGTTGATCCAACCACATTTTCCCTTCTGGGCATTCTTGCTCTTGAGAACATGTTGTTCTAAGATAGGGCCCTGGCAGAGGTAGGATTTTGAATACATAGCAACAGTTCTCTGTGTAGTCCTCACCTGTCCTGAGTAGCAATTACTATTATATTATTGTATGATTGCCAACAATAATTCCACATATAGTTGTATACCTATATAGAATTATATATGTAATTTGTATAGCATTCTACAATTTTTTCAAAGCGATGTCACATACATCATCTCACTTGCTTCCCACAACAGCCCTGTGATGTGGAAGGGCAGGTTATCTTCAAAGGGATGAAGGAGGAAATCAAACCAGAGAACAAACTGATGAGCAGAGGCCAGGAACCCAGGGGCCTGGCTTCTGGTGCGGAGCTGTTTCTATGATTCAGTTCTGCCTTCCAGCCTTGCCGAAGCTATGTCTTCACCAAGAGGTTATTGTTTGCTGACTCATTTGTTCATTCATTTCATGAATAGGTATTGAGCTCCAGGCACTGTTCTAGGTCTTGGAGGCATAGCAGCGAAAACCAAAACAAAATCAAAACAAAATCAGCCCTTCCCGTAGCGTAGGATCAGGCGCTGGCTAAGGTCAGTGCAGTGTGGATAAAGCACAGATGCAGGGCCAGCCTGCTTGGGTCTGCAGCCCAGCTCATCTGTCTACTTGCAGCATGACCTCTGGCATTTCAAACCCTCTGGCCTGTTTCCTCATCGGTAAGACAGAGGAAATGATGGCCCCCCACCGAGGGGCATTTTATGAGGCTTCAATGAGCAGATGCTCATAGGTACTAGAATAGGATCTGGCCCAGAGCAAGCCTGCCATAAGTGTTAGTAGTGAGTCTAACCTACCTTATGCGGAGACTGAAATAAAAAACAACAAATGTGTGCACAAGCTTGTTAAATGCTTAAGAATGCTTTGAAGCAAATTTGGGGTGATGACTCCAAATGCTGATTTCTTTCTGGCCCTTTTTTCTTAAGTAGTAACGTATTTTCTCTCCCTCATACACGACCTCCATCTTGCTCCCACCAAGAAGTAATGGATGAGTTATAAACGTCTCAGGGCCACTTTTTTTTTTTTTTAATTTTTGGCTGCTCTGGGTCTTCATTGCTGTGCGTGGGCTTTCTCTAGGTGCTGGAAGTTGGGGGTACTCATTGTCACGGTGCGCGGCCTTCTCATTGTGGTGGCTTCTCTTGTTGTGGAGCACAGGCTCTAGGTGCACGGGCTTCAGTAGTTGTGGCTCATGGGCTCTAGAGCGCAGGCTCAGTAGTTGTGGCGCACGGGCTTAGTTGCTCCGCAGCACGTGGTATCTTCCCGGACCAGGGCTCGAACCCGTGTCCGCTGCGTTGGCAGGCAGATTCTTAACCACTGCGCCACCAGGGAAGCCCTCAGGGCCACTTTTTAAACTATTCATTTGGACTTCTCTTCCAGAGCTCTGTGCAACTTTGCTCAGATCTCTCTGTGTTCCTAATGCAATATTTAAAGTTTGTATCTGTCACAGTGAGACAAAATAGACGTCTCTGTGTACAGGCTCGTGTCTTGGGGGCTTTCATGACGTAACTGTCTGTGCTTCTGTTTTGAACCTTCAAGGCTGACACTCTCCAGTTACTTCTCAGAAAGAGCTTGACTTCCCAGCCCAACCTTCAAGTTTGCTTTGCCTTCAAGGTCCCAGCCTCCCACCCCGACTTCCCACACATACCTTGGCACCGATAGAATTAAAATCCTTTGTATTCATCCTGAAAGATTTCCTCACAGCTCTGCCAAGGCAGATCATTGTCTGTTTCACTTCTATTATTTAAATTCTAAGTTCCTTCTTAGTAGAGTCTGCCTTCTGTCATGAACAAGGGGCTGGTGGATGTGCAGAACCTTCCAACTGAATCCAGTGCTTCTTGAGTGAGGGCTTGTGAGTCACAATCTGAGAACTGCCACTCAAGAGCTAGGACTTTGCAGGGCCTGCTTGTTTGTTAAATAAAGTTGTTTTGTTTTTTTGTTTTTTGCGGTACGTGGGCCTCTCACTGTTGTGGCCTCTCCCATTGTGGAGCACAGGCTCCGGACGCGCAGGCTCAGCGGCCATGGCTCACGGGCCCAGCCACTCCACGGCATGTGGGATCTTCCCAGACCGGGGCACGAACCCGCGTCCCCTGCATCGGTAGGCGGACTCTCAACCACTGCGCCACCAGGGAAGCCCTGTTAAATAAAGTTTTATCGGAACAAAGCCTGTCCACTTGTGTATGTACTACCTAGGGCTGCTTCCAAGCTACGCTGAGTCGTCTCAAGGCGCTATGGTCCACCAAGCCTAAAATATTTACTCTCTGGCCTCTACTGAGAAAGTCTGCTGATCGCCAGGGTGGAAGGTAGACCCACAGCCAGCAGATGGAAGCCTGAGGATTTAAAGATTTTCAAAGAAAGGGGCCTATGGCTGAGAGCCATCGCTACGTGTTCACGATTTGCAGCTGAAGCCTGATGCTGACTTGTGTACGATAAAGGATATCACCCAAATGATATTTTGCCTCCAAAGCAAATGTGACCACGTGTGGGGACCAAGTGTGGAGTAACTGCAGGGATGTTACGTCAGGATGTTCTCGTGTCTGGATGGGATGAGAATTGTCTTACAGCAAAGTGTCTGCATATCTGTGTGTGCGTTCCCTCCCTTCTGAAGCGGAGAGCACAATCCCTGTGCACAGCCTTCTCAGAAAGAGTGTTTGATCTGTAATGATGCCCTGGAGGGCGAGGACCTGGAAAGAGCTCTCTGCCTTCCCACTGCAGATGGCTTTCCTCTTACGGAGCTTTTGAGGGCCAAGTATTCAGCACTCTGTGCCCCGGTCTGTGCTGTTCTTGACAAAGACACACAAGACCCGGAGCAAAACAAGACACGGTGTCTCATGTTCGCTGAGCTCTGCAGAGCACCCCCGGTGCTTAACATGTCAGAGGAGGGAGGAACTCTTGTGCATCTGGGTTGATGCAGTGTTAGGTTTAGGGGTATTACCTCTGGGTCCCTGTTTCATTTAATTAAAGCAAGTCTGCTGGTGAACTTTTTCCCAAAGACTAATTAGTGGATGGGCAACATTGAAATCATCTGCATATTAAAAAAAATATGCATGAACGTCTTCCTCGGTGAGTTTGATTTTCAATAGGCCTGGGGTGGATTCCTGCTTTTAAAAACCCCCATCCCCCCCAATAACTGTGACACACAGCAAGTGAACGCTGACAAACGGAATCTGGTGTTTATCTCACAACGTTTCAAAGGATTCAGGAGGTGCTCGTTCTTTCTCTGCAGGATCTGCACCTTGAGTCCCCAAAGAAGCGGCTTAATGTGCCCCTGGAGGTACTGACTGTGATTGAGATGTGAGGTCTGGTTCTCATCAGAACTCAGTGTGGGATTCAGACTTTCTTACCTTGTGAGCCCTGCTTATCTGTCTCCCATGAAGGGCTTGAGTTTTCTCCAGAAAGAGCAGTGTTTTCACACTGTAGGTTGCAATCTACTCGTGGGTTATAAAGTCATTTAAGGAGGGTGCAACCGGCATTATTAAAAAAAAAAAAAAGACTAGGGGAAAAAAAAATCAGGGCGCATCACATGTGTTAAGGATGTGTTGTTCTGTTATAGTTGCTTTGGTGGGTGTGCTGTGCAGCGGGCTGCCATGTGTTTCGTACTATGTGTCATGGCAAAAAGTCTCCACTGTACAGTATAAATCAGCCATGAACCTAATTCACTCAGGGCAGCTCCCATCTCCGCTTGCAGAGGGCTGACAGAAGTCACCAGGGTGGGCAGACTGTCCTATACAAGTGCTTCCAGGGAGGCTACCTGGAAACTAATAGAAAACCAATTTGTGGATGATTGCATCTTCTGGGGAGATAAATCCATCATGGGAAGTTTTACGGATGACGAGCGACTCAGCCCACCACACCTGTCACCTGGCGACAGCTGGGTTTATCTGGAGGCCAAATTTCAGTGTCCTTTTGCTTGAAATGGGGATGTCACCCCATTGGCTATTACTGTTGTGGGAAAGACCAAATTAGGGAGGGAAAAGACTCTCTCCAATAAAGGATGAATTTCAAAGCTCAGGCCCAGTGATGGCTTTTCACGACGGTCTGGTAGGTGTAACGTCATTGGCATTAGGAAAGGAAGGGGAAGGCCCTTAGATCAAGTCCAGGCCCCGTGGGTGTCAGAGAGGGTGTTTGTGGGAGCACAGACCAGGGAACCTTTATATCAAGGGGGCTTCCTTATGCTGGCTTATTGGCAAGCAGCAGTGGGGTCTGATCTCACACGGATCTTAGTCCCCAAGAAGAGGACGGCCAGACAGAGCCAGGACGATGAGCAGACCAGCTCACGAAGCATCTACTCAGTGCAGCCCTCAGGTGGTGGGGAATATCTTCTGCCGTCTCAGGAGAGGTTTGGGGTTGGAAGGGGGAGTGGGGAAGCCTAAGGATGGTAGCCTGTCCCTGGGGCAGCTAATTTCAGAACAGCTCTGTCACCCTCTTCTCAGTGGGAAAGAAAGGGGAAGGAGGGGAACTCAGAGTATGGGAGAAAAGAAAGCTTTCAAGAATATCACTAAAAGGTCTGGGGTGAAAGACTCTCGGGGACAAAAAGCGCCCCCCCCATTCTAAAGGGCCACTTACAACAAAGCCCCTGACGCGGTGGCAAGAGGTCCTGCCCCTTCTGCCACTTCTGTTTTTAAAGCTCTCACAGTGTTAAGGGCTGGAAAAAAACGGTTAAGGATGTAAAGATGGAATTTTAAAAAAAAATAGTGAAGGCCTGTTTGAAGTTGCACGGTGAGCGTCTTTAATCCTGCAGGTCATCTGAGTGGCTGTCCCTAGGACTTCCTTAGGCAAGATGAGAAGTCCCAAGCAGGGGGCAGGCCAAATGTCACGCAGTCCCTGCCAGGAGAGGCTTTGCTTAAGAGCAAGCGCAGCTGCCTTTGCTGCTCGGAACGGGACAGAACTTCATTCGCTCCCCAGCGGGGCTCTTTTAGGATCTCGGCGTAGCGGACACGAGCCTCACCCTGGGAGCTGGTACCAGACACTCGTTCTTAGCCCCAGTGGTGGGGATTTGGAGTTAGCAGACTTGAGGTGGAACCCAGAATCTGCATTTTGAGATGCATCCTCCTACGCCCCCCCACACACGGAGACGGGATGCAGGCCGTCCACGCTTTGAGACGCTGTGGGGAAGGCTGGCTGGGGAGAGGAGGGTCTCACCCACCACACTTGAACCTCACCCACCCAGCCGGCAGGACTCCTGCCTGCCCGGTGCTCCACGTTAGGGCAGGGCTGGGCCTGAGGTTGGATGGTTTTTCCAAAGAGGCCTCTGTGACGCACGAAGCCCTGATGCAGCCCGCAAAAGAGATAATGGCTAATTGGACTTTAACACACATTGTAGGTACTTTTTCTGGATTGAAAAAAAAGAACAACAAAAAGCGAACCAAAAAAAGAAAGAACCCCAGAAGATCCACACTTTGTCAAATGTGTGAAAAACCCAAGGTCCTTAGAGCTGCCCAGGGCTTCATTTCAGGCAAAGACCTTAAGGGTGGCCAGCGCCCGGCTGGGCAGACTTAGCCCTGGTTCCCGGGCCACAGATTCCCTGATCTTCCCCAGTTACATAATCAAGTCCCCTACCCTACCCATCCCTCCGGAGCTTTCCTGACATCATCTTCACTTTGGTTTTTCTCACTGGAACCCACACAGTGTATAAGGTTGAACAAAGACATTTATTTGTAAAAGCAATTCCCAATGGAGCAGAGATCGTATCCATAGAAAGTAAAGCGGTGATCATTCAGAAGCCCGCATGCAGACATCAGCGAAACCCAGGGCAAAAGCAGACAGACAGCTCTGCTGCAGACACCCGGAGAGCTACCAATCCTGCCAACTGCAAAGCAAAATGTCCTTTCCGCTTGAGAGCACGGATGTACCGAGATGTCCTGTGAGAAAGGAATTTGGTCTGACATCCATGATGAAGCGATCAGGGAACAGTTGAGGGAGCCTTTTTTTTCTCTTCTGGGTGGCTTGTAAGCTTCCCACAGATACCCGGCTAAGAGCTGAAGCGGTCCTCCACCCTCCAGCGGCAGGGGGCCGTGTCAAAGCCCAGCCTGCTCACATGCCCATCCTTATGCTCTGAATGATCTGGAAGATAGCTGAAGGAGGAAAACAAAACAGACGGCTCAGACACCAGACAGCGCACAGCTGGAAACCCAGCCCCACTGCGAGCCCTGCTTCTGCTGACCCCGGGCCCCGGACCTGTTAGCACACAGCTGATTAGATATTTCCTAACAAGGAGTTAAGTTAACAAGAGGTCAGTGAACTTCTTTAAAAAGGCAGCCTTGCTCTGTCTGCTGATGGATGCCTCGGGGATTTATGGATAACTTCTGCTAATTCCACCAGGAGTGAAGGCCAGAAATCCCTCAGGCACTGAGAGGTTTGGCCCTCTTCCCCAGAACGTTCTGATGCTCCCGGGCAGCGGCGGACAGCGCTTTCGTGCACGCAGGGCACTCATTTAACAGGTCAGCCGACGCTGCCTCTTCAAAATGGCTGTGACCTGGAAAAGAAGCTGCCCTTGAACTGGAAGGAAGGCCAGGTGCTGGGAGCAGACACGTGGAGCTGGGCCCCCGGCTGCTGACAACCTTTGATACAAGTGCATCTTCAGGCGGCCTGGAACTTTCTGAAATTCGACTTGAAATGCACCGAGAGCAGCACTGATTTATTCAGGGCACCGTCTTCACTAAGTGGACCGAACTCCTTCATGAAGGGGTGGGTAGCCTGAACGTCCACAGACAATTCCTGGGACTCCCTCCCCTTATTCTGGTAAGAGCTGGTTGGATAGCACCCAGCCTGGTTTTGTTTATAGGGTTTAAATATGTTCCAGGAGAGGAAGGTCCAACTTCTTTTTCACATCCTCTCCAGATGGGACATATACAATATTGGTCAATCGTGATGGAGACAATCATGATAATAATAGCAATGAACACATATAGAATGATTTTTTTTTTTTTTTGAGGGGCAGCTGGGTATCATGTAATCAAGTGCACAAACAGAACAAGCACAGAACATTCAGGGGGCTTACCCCTTCTCTCCTTCATAAAGTCATCCTGGAATATACCCAGGAATGCTGCTTCCTAAGTAACCATAGTGAAGTACGCTACCCAGAACCCTCGAGAAACAAAGCGTTTGATATTTTATCAACTAACGTTAGTGAGCACGTACTACGTGTCAGGCATTGTGCTTTGGGGATCCAGAGATAATTCAGACCGAGGGCCCCGGGGACTCTTTCTTGGACAGTTAGATTTGAAGGGTAGATAACGCACTAATGTAGTTGGTTTTTCATAAACTAAAAAAATCACTGTGGGCATCATCACGACTTTCCTAAATTGGATATACACCCAACATGATTTAATATATTAAGGTTTCATGAATGTTCAGTGTGACCATAGTAAAAAGTGATAACTGCTAAGACTCTGCTGTAATAGGGTTACAGAGGATGCACAGTGTTTGATGTGATCCCAAAATAGCTCCGGTTGGCTGTACTTCTTGGGCTCTCATTTCTGCTTCTTAGCAGTTATTTGGTCTCAATGACTCTTAGCTCTGGTCACATCTCTGGTGCTACTACACCAGTCTGCAGTGGGCCCTCTTCTATTATTATGCTACTGTAGACTAAGCCCAAAACAAAGACTGTTAGAACCATGTATAAAATTAAGAGTCAACCAGTTGTGTGCGAAGGTCGGAAAGAGTCTTCTCTAGATAAAGGAGTTAATTCAACAAGTTGTGATATTTAACTCTGGTTGTGCTCAGAGGTTTTCTTGTCTTATTCTCATCTGGGGGGTGGCTCTTAACGGGAGAAGTTGCTAGATGGATGAGAAAGTACCTTACCCAAAGGTATACGCTTGCCGGAACACGGATGTTTCCACCCTCCTCTACCAAAGCTAACAAGGAATAAAAATTAAATAAACATTCCTGTGTTCCGGCTCCACAGGAGTGCTGGAAGATAGCTGTATATTCAGCACATTAGGAAAAAAATATTTACATCTACCGTGCCTCAGGCTTTGTTCTTCGGATCAGGAAAACATCCCTAGTTTGGACAAACAGGCTTACTTTAGAGGGGAATGTTAGGGTCAGAGGGAACTGGGTTTGAACCCCATCTCTTCACTGAATAGCTGTGTGACTGCATGAATAATTCAACCTCTTCAATTCTGTCTCCTCCGCTGTGAAGTGAGGACCACGCTGCTTGCAGTGCTAATACAGGGATTAAATGATCTGACATACATGAGGCCCCTCCCACGTCAAGGTTTCGGTGCGTGGGAGTCATTGCTATTATTACTGTTCCTATTACTACAAGGATGGCTGCTGCCTCCCTGTATGAGCATGAATACCAGAGCTCAGGTGCTACCTGCCACCCTCTAGAGGTGTGAATTTTCGGAATTCACTAAATAGTTCTGAGCCCTGATTTCTCTATTTATAAAACTGTAGATAATAGGTAAAATATCTGCCCATAATAGATGCTCCAAAATGTTATTTCTCTGAGATTTATTCGTAGACAAGGAATCATTATTAGCAGGATATAGGTTAATGGGTACGAAACAGGCTGTCCCTTAGTCCATCAGACCCTATTAAGTTAATTCATGACTTCAAAAGTGCTGGGTAACGATAAAACCACTCAATTCTTTTTAAGGAACTGCTGCAAATTTCTCTTAAGAATCTTAGACAAAGTTTGCTGGCCTCAGAGTAGCAACACATATTAAAACAACGTACCTATTTCTGAGTCTGCTTTAAAAACTAATGAAAGATCATTCCTGACCCTAATTGAATCCATGAATTAACAGGTAAAAATCTGATGGTCTTTAACATGTGTACAGGCGACCCTTTAAAATTGAACCCTCTTGGAGAAATTACTTTGAATAAAGTCTATTTTAAGTTCACCATTTGCCTCCACCTCTAAGATAATGGAGAGATGGTTGTGTTTTATGATTCCTTTTTCAATGTCTTTAAGAATTGTATCCCTGTCTTTAAGAAGGCTTATATCAATGTCAGTGTCTTTAAGAAGCCTTCACCATCCTATACCAATTATATTAACTGTACTTCTATGTGCCCGCCGGTAATGACCAGCCCTACAACCCTGGCCTCCCCGATGCTGACTTTCTGAGGCGGCGAACGGGAAGGCAGCCAAGAGTGGGTTCAAAGTGGGAAAGGAAGCGGGGAGTCTGGACCCTGACAAGTTAATAACTTAACAGAGGGTGAACAAAGCAGAGAAAACAGCCGAGCGGGCTGCAGGAAAGGGGCTGTGGGCAGGCGAGTCAGCAGGGAGGACGGATGCCAAGAAAGGGAAGGTGGGCAGGCATTCAAGGTCAGGGGATCTGGCCTTGGGCAGGTCAGGGGTTCAGGAAAATCCAGGCTAGAGTGGGAACTACAGAATCTGGGAGCTTCCGCACTCTCCCACCTGTACAGGATCCTGGTCCTTGGTAACCTGAGACGATCACATCTCTCTTTTATTCAGCCATTCCCTTTCAATGAAATTCTTAGGGTTTAACATGCAAGAAGCACTTGCAACTCAAAAATCAACCAGAACAACCCTCCTGACTCCATGTCTCCCATCCACAGGTGTCCTCTTCCTCTTTATAGCCATTTCCAAAAACGCTGTCTACGTCCTCACTTTCTCCATTCCCTTACCTTTGGGTTCCACCTCATTCCACTGCAATTCCACTGCATTCTAGCTTCTCTCTTCACTCCAGCGAAATAGCTCTTGCTAAAGATACAAATGACCTTCCATGTCACTTAATCCAACTAGCGTCCTGAAGGACACTGCCTTTTGTCATGAACCCCTACTTACCCTCGCTGAGCGCTCCCTCCTGGAAACTCTCTTCCCTTGGCCTCTGGGACACACCACTCTCCTAGTTTCTAGTTTTCCGTCTTCTCTTTGGTTCTTTACACTAAACGTGGTTTATGGGGTCATCCTAACTCCTCCTGACCAGTAAACAAGAATGTTGAAGTTCTGCAGTGAGCATGGCTGGCTTTCTTCTCTTCATTACATTCCTTCTCCCAGGCGATCTCATCCCGGCCCACAATTTCAGTTGCCACTTAGCTCTTGATGACTCACCAATGTGTGTTGCCAGCCCCGACCTCTCCTCGGAGCTCCAGACCTACACCTTCCACCACCTAATTGATACCTACACACAAGTGGCTCAAAGGCACGTCAAATGCAACAGGACCTTCTCATGATCTCTTCCCATTGCCAAGCTTGGCATCGTCCTCCTCCATCTTGCACGTACACCAAAAATGCCAGAGTCATCCTTGATACCTCTGATGGATGACCAAGACCTGTGGGCGTTACCTAATAATCTCGTGATTGTGTGTCTTTTGCTCCATCCTTCCCGAAACCACCCTAGTCCAAGTTACCGTCATCTTTCCCCTGGTTCCTGCGGTGACCTCCACTGGTCTACTCTTGCTACGCCTTCAATCCTTTCTCCATACTGTAGCTAGAATTATTCTTTAAATAAAAACAAGTGAGATCGTGCCCTCCTTGAGTTTCTAACACACCAGAAGCATTCTATTGCCCAATCCTTGATGAAACCTCCATGACCTGCATCTCCTGGCCCCTGGCAACCTGTCCAGATTCACCTTCTCCACTCTCCTCCTCTCTTACGGGAAGCCCTCCTGTTTTTAAAAGCTCCCTGCTCTTACTACTGGGCTTTTACACACGCCATTCTTTCTTTCTGAAATACTTTCCCCACCCTACCCTATCGCCTAGTTTTACTTCAAAATTCAGAAGTTATTTCTTCAGAGAAGCCGTCTTTGACCATCTGAAGCAGGAGTTCTCAAACTTATGTCTCACAATCCCCTGAAAATGTTTGAAAACAGGCACTGGGCCTCATCCCTAGAGTTTCTAATCCAGTGGGTCTGGGGTGGGAACTGAGAATGTATATTTCTAACAAGTTCATAGTTGATGCTGAGGCTGCTGGTCCAGGGACCACACTTTGAGAACCACTTCCCTAGAGCACACCAGCCCTTTGCATTACAGGCACACCTTGTTTTATTGCGCTTTGCCGATATTGCATTTTGTTTTTTTTTTTTTTTTTTACAAATTGAAGGTTTGTGGCAACCCTGTGTGTAACAAGTCTACGGGCAACACTTTTTCCACCAGCATTTGCTCACTTCGTGCCTCTGTGTCACATTCTGGTAATTCTCACAATATTTCAAACGTTTTCATTATTTTTATATTTGTTACAGTGATCTGGGATCAGTGATCTTCGATGTTACTGTTACAAAAAGATTAGGACTCACTGAAAGGCTCAGATGATGGTTAGCGTTTTTCAGCAATAAAGCATTTTTAAATTAAGGTATGTATACCTTTTTTTTAGACATAACGCTATTTATTGCATGCTTAATAGACTACAGTATAATGTAAACAGAACTTTTATGGGCACCGGGAAACCGAAAACTCACGTGACTTGCTTTATCGTGATATTAGCTTCATTGCAGTGGTCTGGACCCGAACCTGCAATGTTTCCAAGCTTGGCCTGTCTATGCTTTCGCAGCCCTATGTTCCTCTCCTTCAAACATTTTCATGCCTGAAATTTTACATGTTGCAGCACAATTATTTGTTTGACTCATCTTTTTTCCCCACGAGACCACAAGCTCCAGGAGAGCAGGGATGATTTTGTCCCCAGCTCTACCCCTGGGCCTAAGCTCAGCACTGGGCACATAGTAGGTCCTCAGTAAAAATTTACTGAAGGACTGAACGGTGAAAAATTGCAAACAGTGTGGAGGAAAATACACTTTAAAAACCTCAACTGATGACTCTTCAGACCTAAAGAATCAGCATCAAATGGCGACCTTGAGATTCAATTGCTCCAAGAGCTCAGTTCTTGAGGGGAAGTCCAGTCACAAGTCGAGAACAGAAACCCCTTAAGGCCGGGAGCTGGGCCAGCCCAATCCACGCTTCCCTGGGGACTGCCCCACCCCAGCTAACTGAGAGTGCCCAAAGGACACAGAGATGACACAAGCGGATCCCCTAGGAGACTGTCAGAAAGCTGGAACCCTGCCAGACAATGGGGCCTTCCGAAAACCACCTTTATTGAAAGTAAATGGTGGACGATAAGCGAGATCAAGGGAGTTGCTGAGAAGAGAGATCAAGACAGGCCAGAGGAACATCCTTTAGGAGGATAAGCCAACTCTAGGATTCACACAACTTTGATTATTTTTCATTTAAAAAATTTAAAAAATGAAAGCATTGGTAAGAAAAGTCTGGGCCTTGAGAAAAAAAAGCAGAGATGTTAGGAGACAAGACATCGCCAAGGTGGGTCATTAAGCTCCCTGAAAGAATTAGCACAAAGATAGTCAAAGCAAGATGTCACTCCCCCATGGCTTCTCCAGAGATGGAGAAGAGGGTAAAGAGAGGGAAGCCAGGGATAGGTGAGGGCAGCAGGGCGCTGTGAAAAGAGAGATCGTATTAGCAAAGAATGGGATGCTCTCTCCACATTAAGATGGCAGACAGCAGAGCACTCTTCCGAGAAGGAAACCATACACAGACCCAAAGGGCCCCAGGGGCGCAGGGCCCCAGGGCAGAGGGAAGCACATGACAAGCGAGGCCGCAGGTCACCTTGAGGGAGCCAATGGCTGATGAGACATCTTTTCCAGACCGTGCATCTCAGATCCTGAGGCGGGAGTTCCAGAGCAGACGCATGTCCTCAAGCTTTCCTTTGTGGTGGAACGGAAAGGTTGCTCCAGGGCTGCTGAGTTCCTCAGACTTGCATCTTGGGGCTGTGACTCCCTCTGGGTGTCACAATTTCAAGATAGTTCAGGCAGTCTCCAGGAAAGGCCAGTGCTTATGTGGTCGACCTGCAAACACGGTGAATTCAAATTTGTCCTGGAGCAAGTGTCCAGGACAGAGCAAGGTGATGGAGTACCCCAGTGGCCCAGTCAAGAAGCAGCCCGTGGCTGGGTCAGGGTTTTGTCCACCTGGGAGCAGACCGAGAATGGCCGTCCAGCTGGAATCTCTGGACAACGCACATTTTCTGGCAGGGAAAGTAGGAGATGTTTTAACATGAGTTCTTTTCAATACACAGTCATATGCTAGAGGACTGAAGTTGGTGGAAAATCTGCTCCATGGTATTTTGGGGGAAATGGTAAGAGAGAAGGATAATAGGATAATAGAAGGCAGATGGGTTTGGAGTTTAGGTTTGGGTATTAGCTCTCTTTTTAGCTACGGGATGCTGGTTGATTTCCTCTTTGAACCTCTGTTTTGTGATTTGGAAAAATGAGTACCATAGTTTCTTTGTAGGGACTGTGTGATGAGAAAAGAAAATAGAAGTGTAGGACCTGGCATTAGAATAAGTACTCAAGAAACGGTAGCCAAAATAGTTGTATGAATAGATTCTGCTCGCCCCCATTGGCTAGTTTTTAAAGAGTTCTTTCTAGAAGGAGAGAAGAGGCTCCAGCTCTAGCTGTCCCTGCAGAGGTGACACCACTGACCTCCGGCCGGCAAACCCTGCCCTCTCCCTGTCCAGGTGGGAGCTGGGGTTCCTGCAGCTTCCCCAGTATCTCAGAGCTCTGCTCCCCAAGTTTTCTCCCCATCACAAAGGACAAAATGTTAGCTTTCTTTCCTTGCAAGCATTCAGAATCTTGGTCGGCACCTCGCCAGGGGGGTTGAGAGGCAAGGAGACAGTGCAACTAAGGGCCGTCAACATAATGACAATAACGACAAACATTTGTAAAACTAGTACCAGGACTCCACTAAACGTGTGGCATGCGTTGTCTCATTTCATCCTCAGGATTGATTTTCATGAGGATCCTAGGAGTTTTCAGGTAGGATCCTATCCCTTTTAAGAATGGACGACACTGAGGCTTGGAGTGGGCGTGTGGGTGAGTAGCTTGGACCAGGCTGCACGGCTAGTAGGTGGCAGAGCCGGGTTTCCAACCCAAGGAGGCTGTCCCTGGAGCTGGTTCACACAGCACCTAGTCCTGTCCCTCCTCCACAGCATCCTTAACAAAACAGCCAGTCCTAGGGAGGGTGGGGCTGTGGGCTCTTCCAGAAACGGAGAGGCCTCCAGTGCAGACGTAAAGGGAGACCACTGGACCACCCGAAACAGGAGGCCGGGAGGACAGGAGGCATTCAGGCCCAGCTTAGAACGTCTCAGGGAATCACTTTCCTTATCTGTTCTGAATAGGTTGTCCTGAAAAACGGTCCAGGCTGTGACACGTTATCTCTCCCCAGTCCTGCCCCAGCAGGCAGAATGCCTACCAGATACAGGAGAAGAGTACAGTCTGTTAACTGCCAGACAAAGGGAACGTCCCTGCCCAGAAACAGTGCAGCTACTCACAACTGACGGTGCCAAATGAATCTAGTAGGCTCTTTGGGAAAGGCCTTAACTCTGGAATCACAGAGGCCAGTGCCGGGCCGGACACAGTTTCCTATTTGATGGGCAAAGAGGGTCCAGATATGTATTCCCTTCTGGGGATGATAAAAAATCAGTATATCCAGCAACACAGGAGGCACCCCTATACACACACACACACAAACACACATACAAAAATACACACAGACACACACATGCAAACAGAGACACATGAACACACACACAGATACACACAAACATACACATACACAAACACACACAGACATCATACAAAGACACACACAGACACAGACATAAACACAGACACATGAGAGATCCTGCTTCAAGCAGAACAGCTTTTCTTTTGTTTCCCTCTAAGATTTGAACAAAGAGGTCTACTACTCTAAAAAAAAAAAAAAAAAGAAAGAAAGAAAAGTCTACTGCTTTGAAGAAAAAAAAAAGAAAAGGCTAAAACCAAGAGTTTAGCAATTTTGCTCTCAAAATACACTTATTTTTTTCTGATTATACAAGTAATATATGCTTATTGGCAAAATTGGAAACTATAGAAAATTAGGAAGGAAATAAGTCACTGGTTAATCCTTTTCCCCTAGAGGTTTCCCTTTGATGGGGGATATAAGCTCATCAGTTTCGAGAAAAGCCAGACTTCAAGAATGACTAAAATTCACATAATCTCTAATTAGGAAGTGAGTATCAGGTTCGGCCAGAGAGAGAGAAATGCAATTGAAATGAGGGACGGATGAGGGAGAAGTAGTCTGAGGGAGGGAGTTGGGGTGTGGCTGGTGTGTAAGCGTTTCCCTCTGAGAATCACAGCATCATGGGGATTAAATGGTGGTTCCATTGACCCCGGTTGGAACCTCAGTGAGGGGCGAGGACAGAGAAGACGGCTCTCCGCTTGCTGCCTCCTGTCCACACTCAGGGACACACCTGGGCTCAGGAGAGGTGAACGATGCAACAGGATCACGAGACACATGTAAGCGCTAACATACTGTCTGGACAACTGCATGTGAAGGGAAAGACCTACTGTCACTGAGTCCAGGTGAAACTTCTAGTCCGAGAGGAAAGTCAAAAATGCTGAAGACAGTTGTCCTGTGAACACTGTGGCACTGACACTATAAGATGGGTAGGCCAGCGTTGGGACCCTGCTGTCACTGCCGTGTTCGGGTCAGACATTACTGATGCACAGCGACATACTCATCACAGAGCTCTGGGGAGGCCTCCGAACCCTTCTCCACAAGGCTCCTGAAAGAGATGAGGACAAAAGGGAGAGGGAAACCCAGGGCCGAGGGCTGTGGGCACAACCAGCAGGACGGGCTTCATCCACGGTCCGGGGAAGCACACGCAGACAGCAAGTGTCTCGCGCAGATAGCAGTTGGCGTATCTGTGCGACGGCATCTCTGCCGCCTCAGACGGACATTCCGGGTCACGCTTGTCTCTGAGTCTCAAGATAAAAACAAGTACTCTTCAGAAGCTATCAAACAGTTCTCTAAAGAGGCAGGCTTTGAAACCGGGGACTGAGAGTCAGGACGAGCTGCTTATCTGGAAAGAGGCCCCACCGCCTGCAGAAGTGGAAGATAATATTTTTATAAAAACGGCCAAGTCTCTAAGAGGGGGGTGTCTAAACCCTTGGGGCTTCAGTGTGAATCTGGGGTCCTAGGAGATCAAATAAAGACAAATGCAACCAGTTAAAAAGGCCCAAGCAAAAGTCCTGGGTCAGGATCTGAACAAGAACAGTTTCTGGCCTGTTTGCAATAATCATCTGAGGGGACCCAGAAGAGGTATCTGACTAAGAAACAGGTTTTAGATTTCTGATGAAATGTATATAATGCTAACAACAATAAGGCTAGTTTCCAAATTAAACCAGATGAAGCAAGATATGGCCCTGAGATGTCCTATCTGGACAATTCCATGTCTCAAAAGCTTTTGCATCTCACAAAGAAAACTTTTTTTTTTTTTTTAAATAGCAAAACGGTGGTGTATTTGGGTTGCTTTAAGCGAATAAAACTTAGTTTATTTCTCATGTTCAACTTAAAGTACAAACCCCTATTCATTGATTTTAGTGTACCTCTGGGCGCTTCCTTTTTCCTGCCTGGGTCGGTCTGAAAGATTCTGATGATTTATCATGGGAACATGGTCTCACCCACTGGGAGTGTTATCACTGAAATTGCTCACACTTCTCCTGGGAGTGAAGAGGCGGGGTCTGCAGCTCTCTGGAAGGTCAAGACCAACGTGAGTGGCTGAGCCTGCCAGGTGAAGGCGTGGCCTGGGAGGATGGAAGGCAATGGGAGCTTAAAGCGTCCATGACACACCAGTCCCATTCATGGTGCCACTACTTTACGTGAGGGCGATGGGGACAGAGATGGTGGTGACTGAAGCTGCAGGTTTCAAGCGTGCTGTGGGCCAGCACTTACGTCCCTGGAACTATCCAGTATCAGGACAACCTCTGGAGGGGCTCCCCCTATCCCCGTTGGATGGATAAGGAAATCAATACAGAGAGAGTAATGAACTTGTCCAAGGTTATTCAGCAGAAACCTAGCGAATCCAGGCTTTGAACCCACATCTGGCGGAGCCCCAAACTATCCTCCCCTCTGAAGCCTCTTATCCATTTTCTGCCAGTTGGTCAGTTTTCAAAGAAGCGTCTTGCCTAAGAGACCTTTTGCAATCCTGGAAAGTGGGAATTTCCTTCCTCTGAAGGGGGATGTATTTAGTATTTAGATAATGTCCTCTGACTGGTTACAACCATGGACTTGGGCTGGACTGGGATCTCGGGGGGTCTCCCTGGTGAGGGGTGGGCATTCCCTGGACATGTGTTTTTGTGCCAGGGGGCTCTGGGTGCCTGTGTGCTGGGCTCTCACTGCTGCCCTGGTTCCTCTTCCTTCCTTTTCGTTATCTGGCTCTTATCAGCACCACCACTGCTGGCACAAAAGGCATGTGTGGAGAACAAGGAAGGCCGAGGAAAGAAGCCGAGAAGGAAGGGGTCAAGAGTCTGCTGTGACACATCACTCCCCATAATAATGGGGTCCCGTAACCTCTTGGAGGTTTGTTAACTTGTTTTGCCACGTAAAATGGAGTAAGGGTGACCCATAAGTGAAACTATACTTAAAGGTCAACATTTTTACCATTCTGCATTTTTTCCCCAAAGATACTAGGAAAACAGATAAAACCTGCATTCCTTGTGACTTGCCTCACCTGAAAATTTATTTACCCTAGGTACACTGACAGTATTTCTATAATTTTTATTTTTTAAAATTAATTAATTAATTAATTCTTGGCTGCATCGGGTCTCCGTTGCTGCGCGCAGGCTTTCTCTAGTTGCGGCGAGCGGGGGCTACTCTTCGTTGCGGTGCACGGGCTTCTCATTGCGGCGGTGGCTTCTCTTGTTGGGGAGCACGGGCTCTAGGCGTGCGGGCTTTAGCGGTTGCAGCACGTGGGCTCAGTAGTTGTGGCTCGCGGGCTCTAGAGCGCAGGCTCAGTAGTTGTGGCGCACGGGCTTAGTTGCTCCGCGGCATGTGGGATCTTCCTGGACCAGGGCTTGAACCCGTGTCCCCTGCATTGGCAAGCGGATTCTTAACCACTGCACCACCAGGGGAGCCCTCTATAATTTTTTAAACTGAAGTGTAGTTGATTTACAATGTTTCAGGTGTGTACAGCAAAATGATTCAGTATATATATACATATATATATATATATTCTTTTTCAGATTCTCTTCCTTTATAGGTTATTAGAAGATACTGAATATAGTTCCCTGTGCTATACAGTAGGTCCTCGTTGTTTATCCTTCTTATACACAGTAGTGTGTATCTGTTAATCCCAACTCCTAATTTATGCCTTCCCCCTCTCCCCACTCCGCTTTGGTAACCATAAGTTTGTTTTCTATGTGACACTATTTCTAAAAAAGAACACTTTGCCCAGCCCACCGTCGATTAGAAAAGTGGGTTTAATAGAGTGAGGTCACGAAAGCAAGAGAATCAGATCAGTGATCAACATCTTCACTACTATCAGAAGATTTCATATTTTTCCTGTCTGTATAAAGATCTACAAAGTATGAATAACTAAGCACATGAACTCAGAGAGGGCGAATGACCTCAGAGGGATCCCAGGGACTTGGTGAAATGGAACGTAAGCCTGGCACACGGGTATATCCTGTTCAAAGGAAAGGGACTCGCTGGACAGGGACAGGAAGGGGTATGTCTGCAGAGGTATGGAAATCCCACCACAGACTCCAGTGCATTTTGTGCGAGCGTGACAGGCAAGGGCAGGGGTGAAGGTGCTGTTGTGCACACTGCAGATGATGGCAGGACGCTAGATGGGGCGGGTCTCTCCTACTTTGTGCTACAAAAGTGGAACAGAAGCGAGAGAGAGCAGTGGTAAGGGGATCAATCATCCAGGCACCGAGAGGCTCATTATGTAAAGCAGAGGAACTGATAAAGGGAAGAGTTAGATTTGAGGAAATCGCATTTTTTTTAAACATCTTTATTGCAGTATAAATGCTTTACAGTGGTGTGTTAGTTTCTGCTGTATAACAAAGCGAATCAGCTATACATATACATATATCCCCATATCTCCTCCCTCTTGCGTCTCCCTCCCACCCTCCCTATCCCACCCCTCTAGGTGGTCATAATCGCATTCTTTTAAACGAAGAGAAGAGATAGGCAGATAGCTGAATCACTTAGCTGTACAGCAGAAATTAACACAACACCGTAAATCAACTATACTTCAATAAAATAAATTAAATAAAAAAGATAGGTAGGAGCCTATGGTCTGCGACTCTGAAAAGGGAGGAACTCAGGAGGGAGAGTAGGAGCTGCAAGAACTGAATCTTGACTAATCCCAGAGACGTGGCAACGGGTATGAATCTAAAGGAGCTATTGTGTTTTTCGTGACGTGTTTGGTTTAGAAAAGGACACGGACAAAGATAGAAGGAAGGGCACAGTACCAAGGACGAACTGAGAAGAGTGACACATTTCTGTGAGAACAGA
The DNA here is from genome assembly GCF_949987515.2 of Delphinus delphis. Lineage (NCBI taxonomy): Eukaryota > Metazoa > Chordata > Mammalia > Artiodactyla > Delphinidae > Delphinus > Delphinus delphis. The sequence goes on from NC_082700.1 coordinate 22,085,026, forward strand.
GCTTGGCCTGAGCTGAAGCTTGCAAAAAAAATGCTAAAGTTGGCAAAAAAAAAAAGGAAAGGAAAGAAAATAAGACAAAAAGGGAGCTGGTGGTGGATTATTTTTAGATATGATTTTAAAAAGGAGGAGGTCCATTTCTTGGGGATCATGGTGGCATGTTAACAGAGGATAAAGTTAAGAGGACCCAACTCCCCGTTTGATGTCTAGCCTTTCCATAGAAGCTAGTGGTCTTAAAACTAGATTTAAAGAAGCGTCTTTAGAAGAGCACCAGACATGCAGGCAGGGGACGTAGTATGCCAGTAAGGGGTGTGTCCTTTTGGCCACTTTAAGTCCACATCTCCAGGCCCTGCAGGCTCCCATCTCACGCCCCTGGACAAACCAACAGAGAGGATAGCAGAGACAATGTACTCGATCCCTGAAAAAACTAATGGAGACTGGGAAGATTCCAAAAGATTGTTGTCAGCAAATGTCCCAATTTACCCAAACGGGGGGAAAGATACAGTTCCTACTATGTGAACCAATAAGCCTGGCAAAATTTTAATTAAGATGTAATTTAGGGAAGGTTTTTAATCCCTTTGGAAAGGATGGATATTGAGAACTAGAACAGGTTGGAGAAAAACAAGCCAGACTAAATGACTTATTGGCTTTTCCCCCTCTCCTATATGCTACCTAAGGGCACAGACCGGAGAGGGTCCCAGTTACTGTGTATCTTGAAGCCCAAAAAGAAAAAAAACAAAAAAACCCCACCAGCTCTGTATCTATTTAGTTCCTGACAACAAGGGCTACGTGATGACCGAGGCTCACAGATCCCTGTGACTGGGCTTTGGCCAGTCTTGAGCCTGTCCTACTATCTCAGGCCTCTGTGCCTTTGTCATGCTGTGTTCCCTCATGTGGAATAACCTTCCCTTTGTCTGGCTGTTTGTCCTTCAAAACTCAGCTCAAATGGCGCCTTCTCTGGGAAACTTTCTCTTCTGCTCAGTATGAGTTAGAAGGCCCTGATATAGTCTGACTGTGTTTTCTGAGCTCCACATGTTGGAATCCTAATGCGCAATGCGATGGTGGTAGAAAGGCGGGGCCTTTGGGAGGTGATTAGGTCCTGAGGGCGGAGGCCTCATGAGTTGGATTACTGCTCTTATAAGAGAGACCCTACTGAGCTCCCTAGCCCCTTCTACCACGTGTGGATGCCACCTGAGGATACAAGGAGAAGTCTGAGATTGGGAAAGGGGTCCCCAACCGACCACACTGGTACCCCAATGTGACTTCCAGGCTCCAGAACTGTGAGCAATAAATTTCTGCTGTTTCAAGCCACCCAGTCTATGGTAGTTTGTTATAGCAGCCCGAACGCACTAAGACGGTCCCTTGTCCACGCTTGCCAAACCCTCCGGGTGCTCTGCTGTCAAAGTGTTCTTCTCCTGGGAGCAACGACATGTTCCTTATCTGTCTCCCCAGTGCCAGCTGCCCCCTGAAGGAGTTTGTATCGCCAAAGCCTGCACAGCGCCATGCACACCAGCGACCCTCAAGACACGAGGGCTGCTTGCAGGAGTTTTGCTGAGAGGTTCAAAGTCAACCTGAGGGGAGTTGTCTCTAATTGTTTTCTGTGGACTTCTCCAAATCTAGACTTTTATCAGTGCCTTGGACGAATAATATACTTTCAAGAAACCATAAAGCTGGGAGAGAGAGATAATTAGATGAAAGGCTCAAGGTTCAAGATCTAACAATCTACAGTTTGGCCATAAAGCCTGAAAACGTAGATAACTTTTTTTTTTTAACATCTTTATTGGAGAAAATTGAATTACAGTGTTGTGTTAGTTTCTGCTGTATAACAAAGTGAATCAGCTATATGCATACGTATATCCCTGTATATCCCCATATCCCTTCCCTCTTGCGTCTCACTCCTACCCTCCTTATCCCACCCTTCTAGGTGATTGCAAAGTACGGAGCTGATCTCCCTGTGCTATGCGGCTGCTTCCCACTAGCTATCTATTTTACATTTGGTAGTGTATATATGTCCATGCCACTCTCTCACTTTGTCCCAGCTTACCCTTGCCCCTCCCTGTGTCCTCAAGTCCATTCTCTAAGTCTGTGTCTTTATTCCTGTCCTGCCCCTAGGTTCTTCAGAACCCTTTTTTTTTTTTTTTTTTAGATTCCATATATATGTGTTAAGATACAGTATTTGTTTTTCTCTTTCTGACTTACTTCACTGTGTATGACAGTCTCTAGGTCCATCCACCTCACTACAAATGACTCAATTTCGTTTCTTTTTTTTTTTTTGCATTACGCGGGCCTCTCACTGCTGTGGTCTCTCCCGTTGCGGAGCACAGGCTCCGGACACGCAGGCCCAGCGGCCATGGCTCACGGGCCCAGCCACTCCGCGGCATGTGGGATCTTCCCAGACCGGGGCACGAACCCATGTCCCCTGCATCGGCAGGCGGACTCTCAACCACTGCGCCACCAGGGAAGCCCCATTGCAATTTTTCACAGTGCTCTGTACTATGCACTGCTAATGCAGGGCAATACACTGACTGCATCATGTAACATCACTAACCATACTGTACATTATTATGCAGTATCAGTAAGCCATTTATTATTTATGTTCTTCTACGTTTCCATACTTTATGGCTACTCTGTAGAAAAGCAGCTTAACAACCAACAATGAAATTAAAATAGAAATGTTCACGGAGCTTTATATTAGGTCTAAAAAAAAGTCTATTTAATATCTACAGCATGGGGAATATTTGGTTTTATCCATCCATCCATCCATCCATCTAGCCAACGAGATTAACCACTCCTTATGTGCTAAAAACTGTACTAGTATCTAAAAATTTAGTGGAAGTTAAATACTGTCTTCCCTAAGCTTATATCCTAGTAGAGAGAAATGGATAATAAGTAAGCAAATTAAATAATTTCAAATGTCGATGAGGGCCAGGAATAAAATAAAACAATGTGTGATGCAGATAGGGGACAACTTTAGATGGGAGGGTACGGACATGCATCTCTGAAGCTTGCAGGAAGTTGACGTGAAGAAGAGCTTGGTGGGGCCTGGCTGGCCATTAGCTCTCTGTAAGTCTAGGAGGTGCTGTGATTATTAAAAATAAACTGTAAGACAAAGGATTAATCTCCAAAATATACAAGCAGCTCATGCAGCTCAGTATCAAAACAACAACCCAATCCAAAAATGGGCAGAAGACCTAAACAGACATTTCTCCAAAGAAGATATACAGATGGCCAACAAACACATGAAAGGATGCTCAACATCACTAATCATTAGAGAAATGCAAATCAAAACTGCAATGAGGTATCACCTCACACCAGTCAGAATGACCATCATCAAAAAATCTATAAGCAATAAATGCTGGAGAGGGTGTGGAGAAAAGGGAACCCTCTTGCACTGTTGGTGGGAATGTAAATTGATACAGTCACTATGGAGAACAGTATGGAGGTTCCTTAAAAAACTAAAAATAGAACTACCATACGACCCAGCAATCCCACTACTGGGCATATACCCTGAGAAAACCATAATTCAAAAAGAGTCATGTACCACAATGTTCATTGCAGCTCTATTTACAATAGCCAGGACATGGAAGCAACCTAAATGTCCATAGACAGATGAATGGTTAAAGAAGATGTGGCACATATACAGAATATATTACTCAGCCATAAAAAGAAATGAAATTGAGTTATTTGTAGTGAAGTGGGTGGACCTAGAGTCTGTCATACAGAGTGAAGTAAGTCAGAAAGAGAAAAACAAATACCGTATGCTAACACATATATATGGAATCCAAAAAAAAAATTGGTTCTGAAGAACCTAGGGGCAGGATAGGAATAAAGACAGACGTAGAGAATGGACTTGAGGACACGGGGAGCGGGAAGGGTAAGCTGGGACAAAATGAGAGAGTGGCATGGGTTTATATATACTACCAAATGTAAAATAGATAGCTAGTGGGAAGCAGCCGCACAGAACAGGGAGATCAGCTCGGTGCTTTGTGACCACCTAGAGGGGTGGGATAGGGAGGGTGGGAGGGAGATGCAAGAGGGAGGGGATATGGGGATATATGTGTACATATAGCTGATTCACATTGTTATACGGCAGAAACTAACATAGGTTGTAAAGCAATTATACTCCAATAAAGATGTTAAATAAATAAACTGTTTGGGGCATATTAATAAAAGCAGGGTTATGAGACAAAAAGCAGGGACAGACCTACTATCTCTGTAGCAGTTGCACCATTTCTAGACCAACTTCTGCAGTTGCAAGTGCAATACTTTAAGAGAGTCATGGCATGTACAGAAGGGTCTAGAAACTACATCTTATGAGGACAAGGTTGAGAGAACTAGGGAAGTTGAGTTTGTAGAAGGAGTCACTAGGCAGTCATCTTGAAAATATCCGAAGAGTCAAGACGTTCAGAAGCAGAAGAGTCTAAGCTGTGTGATTTTCGGCGTCCACACCTGAACTACCGAGAAGACAGCACAGTGTGGTTCAAAGGAGGGGAGATGTTTCCAATAGAATCAGAGCTGCACAGAAATGGGATAGGCTTTTTTTTTATTTTTTCGGTACGCGGGCCTCTCACTGTTGTGGCCTCTCCCGTTGCGGAGCACAGGCTCCGGACGCGCAGGCTCAGCGGCCATGGCTCACGGGCCTAGCCTCTCTGCGGCATGTGGGATCTTCCCGGACTGGGGCACGAACCCGTGTCCCCTGCATCGGCAGGCGGACTCTCAACCACTGCGCCACCAGGGAAGCCCTGGGATAGGCTTTTTGAAGGAGTGAGCGCTCCTGAAGTATTCCAGCAGTGGCTGGGTAAACTCTATTAAAGATGAGGGATCTCTGTATTGGACAAAAGACTCCCTTTGAGGACACATCTTTAGGGATGGTGTACACTTTTGTTTCTTGGAGTGGAAGATCTTCTCTCATCTTGGAATCAACTTTAAAAAATTGAGCCTTGGGGCTTCCCTGGTGGCACAGTGGTTGAGAGTCCACCTGCCAATGCAGGGGACACGGGTTCGTGCCCCGGTCCGGGAAGATCCCACATGCCGCGGAGCGGCTGGGCCCGTGAGCCATGGCTGCTGAGCCTGTGCGTCCGCAGCCTGTGCTCCGCAATGGGAGAGGCCACAACAGTGAGAGACCCACGTACCGCAAAAAACAAAAAACTGAGCCTAACACAAAGGCTTGTTTGGCAATAGTGCCAAGACCATCGGATCCCTCCTTCCTCCTAAGAGCTTTCATTTCCTCGGAAGAGTGGTCTCCTAAAGGTCAGAGGCACCTTTAGTCATGGGCGTCTCTTGCCATTGGGGAGGAATGACGTCTTCCTGGGAGTTTTAGATCTTTGCAGGAAGATGTGTACTCCTCACCTTCCCTGCCCTCAGCAACAGTGAGGAGATGGAGGATGGGAACATCTAAAGACCTACCCTGTTGATAGAAGTGACCTCCACTCACCAGTACTTCAGAGACCCAACCCATGGGGACCAGGAATTAAGTCAAGGCTCCCAATTACAGAAGTCGACTAGAAACGACTGCATGATCCTTCTGGTCAAGTCTGCACTGTGTGTGTGTGTGTGTGTGTGTGTGTGTGTGTGTGTGTGTGTGTGTGTGTGTGTGTGTGTGTGTGTGTGTGTGTGTGTGTGTGTGTGTGTAAAGCTCTCTTAACTTGCCACCTTCCAGCATCAGGTGACTGCACCTTGAGGCTTAGGTCAACGGCTCTGTTTCACCCAGCACCTCCGCAGAGCTTCCCTTAAGGCATAAGGCCTCTCCTTCTCTCTGGAATGTGGATTATCTCAGGCAGACAGGTGCTCCGCTTTCTGTTCCAAATGCCCTTTTTAGGTTAGGTCTTCAGAGAAAGCTTTAACTGAACTCTGAAGTGTGGCCAGCCGATTTCATTGCTCACTGTAATCATTTTATGATTATGATATGATAGCACATCAGTTCTGTCTCTACTCTGTTTGCTGGGATGGCAATGAAATCAAAACCTATTAAGATGAAGGCTTCGGGCAGCAATTAACTTGAATCCCAGACCAATATAGTTTTTGTCTATTTACCTTGAGAAGAAAACATGTGTTTTTATAGGACAAAGGAGACCATGGGATATAAGGGCAGCGAGAAACCCATACCTGAGCCGCAGACAACAAAAACAAACAGTGCCAACAGCCATGGTCCCACAGGATATTTCTCTTCTTGCGGCCTCTGAAAGGGAATGGGAGAAAGTAAGATTAGCTTCATTCATTCAAGAAGCATTTACTGAGTATGGCTAGTCACTAGACACCTCTGTGAATGAGACAGATCCGGTCTCAATGCCAGCGGGCAGATCTAGACGAACAAAGTCAATTTTAAGGGATCAAGATGGGTTTGGAAAAACTCATCAATAACCTTACTTACACCCCTGTAATTCAATGAACTGGGTGGTTCTTAAATATTCTGGGGACCGATGAGGTATAAATACACAAACCAATACAGTGATTTGGGAAGCCAAAAATGATATTACTAATCATTGCTTCTGTCGGCTGAAAGCACACTTCATGCCAGGCGCTCTAGAAAGCAGCCAGCAACCGCGATCTCTAGCACTCACAACTCCACGCAAGGCCAGTATTATCATCTCCATCAAGGGGCCTCCACCTGAGGCTCAAGGTTTGCTAACTGGGACAACAGCTGGGATTCACATTTAGGTCTCCCTCTTTACGGAGCCAGGGGATTTTCCTCCAACAGATTCATCTTGAATTCCTGCATCCGTGGCTTCCAAGCAGGGTTACAGAGCACAGCCATTTTCTCAAAACTTTCTAAGCGCTAAAAACCTGGGAAGCCCCTGCCGTGGAAACCCTGGGAACAGTAGACGCACCGCAGCAGCTGTGTATGGAGATGAGGCAAGCGGCGTTTTGTAATAAACCTCCTAATTCTCAGTGACGCTTATGCTTGGGAGAAATCTCGGCATCCGCGGGAAGCATAAGGGGACTGTGGTTCCCACACGGACCCGCCCTGCGTACCGCCTGCTCTTCTCAAGCCGAAAGCACAGACGTCAGAGGAAGGTGCCTCTGCACCTCCTCTGGGTCTGTGTGCAGGTAAGGCTTGGTCCTTACAAGCAAATCAATCAATGGAAAACCATGATTTTCTGAGAAAGGCATCTGAAAATGTGGGGAATTTCTCAAGTGAAAAGGGAGAAGGTAGAGTGAAGAAAAATGAAGAACTCACTAAATATTCCCTCACTGACATGAGCCCAAAATAGGCTGTGGCCAACATAGGTTAAAGAACTTATTTCATCATAGACAAGGCAACAGTTCTTCGGTTCTCAGCTTACCTGTTCCGTTCTTAGAGAACCTTCTCTCTTCTACCTCAGTGGAGTTCACTTGGCACTTAAATCACCAAGTACTTTTTTTAGACAGCATGTATCACAGTTTGTATCTCGATGTTTATTCCTGTGATACTGTGTTTGATGTCTGTCTTTCCACAGACTGTAAGCCCTGCAAGGGCAGGCACTGTGTCTCTTTCATAGATCAATGTATAGCAACGTCTGGCCCAGAACTTAAACACAATAGATGCTTAATAAATGTTCTTCGAAGAATGACTAAGCATACAAGCCCCACTAAATACCATGTCTTAGGTCTGCTAGAGTAAAGAAAGGGTCTAGGAAGGATATTGGCTCTTTTAATACTCCCCAGTGGGTGACAGGGTTATTCCAGCATTTCTCTAACTAGAGAAGTACGGATTACTGTCAGTGGCAGGTAGAATCTAAGGATTAAGACCACTCACTTCTCCGACCTTGACCACTTGTATCTACCAACACTCTTGTACGGTGGCAAATCTCACTGCAAGGGAATAGATGGTTTCTTTTGACTAGAAGAAAGACAAACTCAGTCTTAAATAATTGCATAGGATAACCTTTATCAGCATTTGTACTGTGTCATTCTTTGGCACTATGACCAGGTCAAGATCAGAGCAAGTAAATAATAGAGGTATTAAATAAAGTTACCTGAACAGCGTGTGACATTCACCCCTCTGCCCCTTCGCCAACTTCCTAATCACTTGTGAGAGTTGACCCGGAAACAAATTCTGTTGCAGTCATCCCACTGATGCTAAACGAAAAAATTCATCTAGTTCCATCTCCAGCAGAGTCAATAAGTGAATCCAGGAGCCTGTAGATGGATTTTTGGTCTCATGCAGATACCAAACGGAGTCATTTAGTTTTTCCTTTGCAGAAAAACTCAAATTATCAGGATACAGAGCTTGCATCCTGATAACACAAAATCCTTTTTGATGACATTCCACAGTGAATCAATATTCTTTGTGGACTTTCAGAGCTCAAGAACTCGTTGGCTGGTCATGATACCAATATATCGTTTTTGGAGAGCTTTGAGTTACTTTTTTGGGGAAGCAGTGCCCAGCACAGATCTGTTGGGACAATTCACCTAAGCCTGAATCTATTGCTGGGAAAGGTAAGAAAAGCAGTAGAATCCTGCAAATGACATGGTTCGTTTCCCACAGGAATTTGTCACTCCCTGGGCTCCAAAATGCAGAGGGTGGCTTTCCCTGTGATAAGATACCAGCAGGGTAACTCGGAACTCTGACATTTAAATTGCCCTTTCATTCTGAAGATTTTACTACTGTATAATCATGCAATGATTATTCCATTTCTGTTATCTGGGAGAACAGTACTGATTCACTCCATAGCTGCAAGCTGATAATGAAATACCCAAGCATCTATATACAATTAAAGGAGTTTATTTCTGAACAATTCGTCTGAATTTTCTGTTAGAATCTGTTCATGTGTCTGCATTTATTGAATTTCATTCTGAACAAGTTACCCCTTACAAGTTACTTCCTTCAAAGTATAATCATGTTTGATCTCTAATTAGGAAAATGAGATTTAAGATTTAAAGTGTTTCTTTTTGAAAGAGAATTTCATTTTTCTTTTTGGAGACTGATCCATTTACAATAAAGTTAACCAAAAAGCCTTTCTAACCAAGGGAAAATAAACATACATTGTGGCTTGGTTTGGAAACCTTTCATTACAAAGTTAGTAGGACCATTTAGAAACACTCATAGGCGCCAGGCACGTCTGAAGGGTCCACTCCATGGTATATCAGAACCTATTAAAAATCCATTCAGACCATACATTAAACATAATTTGAAAATATCCCTGAAAGTTAAGTTGAACTGCAGTCAAGTTGACTACATTTCCTAGATATTTAAACAGCTTTTCCTCCAATTTTTCCATTTTCTTTTCTTAGTTTGGAGCCAATCATTTTTGTTTCAGGTACCAAACATTTTCTAGTGGTCTTGAGAAGCTAGAAGTGGCAGACACTGACTTTATCAAGCCTAATGGGTAAAACAGCTCTGCAAAGCAGTTTCTGTTTTGTCGTTACTTCTGCAGTCAGATCAGTTGTCAACTGAGGAGAATTAAGTGACCTCTGTTTTTTCAGTTCACTAAAAGGAACCACACAACTAGAAATTTTCAGTAAATCAGCTAGTCTGTATGATATCCTGGGAAGAAGTGATCTCCTAGGGATATAATCCCCGAATACTTTAACATCCATTAAAAATTGTTTTTCAATGTCAATTTGGACAGCAAGTTTTTTTTTTTTTTCTGAGTAAAAATAGGGAAAACAGAGCTCTACGTGAAAAATAGTTCCAATTCAATGGCATATTGGCGTTTTGCTGCCCAAGAACAACTAAATGATCTAACTCCCAAATGAGAGAACTTCCAGCACAACTTAAGCTTGTAGCTGCCTGTAAAGACCTAAATTTGATGCTGTTTCTCTTCCATAGAACTGCTTGGTTCTGCAAGAATTCTGCAGTAGAGATTGCAGATCCAGCTTTGTGCTCAGTTAAGCAAACCAGCTTCATGCCTTTGGCTAAAGGCAACTGCCTCATCAAGTCTGCAAGCTCTTCCAGCCAAACCTCAAGTTTCAGCTGAACTTCCACTGAAGTGTCTGGGATAATAGATTCCATGCGCCTTTGCTCATACACTTGGAGACCAGCACGACTCAACAACTCATCCGAGGGCTGCCTCTGAATGTCCAGGACCACGGGCCTGGCAATGTCTGTTGAAGATCATTTGCTTTCCTAAAAACAAACAAACAACACACACACACACACACACACACACACACACACAACCCTGTACTTAAGGCAGAGATTTTACGTAAGCATTGTTATAAAGCTTTAGTCTATGGTTTTGGATGTGCAGAATGCCTGGCAACAAACTAGTCTCTAAAGTTCTGGAACATACTATCAGGATGAGCCGGAATTGACGAGGTGAACAAGGGGAATGTTGCTTTTAAACTTTCGCCGAGTGGTGCGGGGCCTCACTGGAGGAGAGGCCAAAGAGGAGGATGGAGGGAAATACGGGCTGAATAGCATTCCTAATCCCCAATTTATACACGGAGACCATTACAAAGGGGCAGGAAAGAAAACCTTATCTTGGTGTGTTTGTTGGGGATGGAGGGCAGGGGATGAAGCCTAGGAGGGAGACGTGGCAAAGGGCCTCCCTTTACTCATTCATTCATTCATTCATTCATTCAACAAAACCGAGCTAGCACCAACTAGGTTCCAGGCCCCGGCGTCAAGCAGTTGGTTTAACTGTTCCCTGAAGGATGTGACTTTCGTCTTTCCCGGAGACAAAGGCCCAGTTCTCTTCTGGGGAGGGCCTTCTGCGCCTCCGCGGTAGCCCCAGCAGACGCTCCCAGAGGGGCCACGGCCAACCAGGGCCCTATCCGCTCAAGGGAGCACAAGTCCGCGCCGCGGGGAGCCCGGCCCTCAGCGCCCACCGTGCGGGACCCCGCGGGAGGGGCAGCCCGGGGCGCTGAGGAGGGGGAGGTTGGCCCCGCGCCCGCCCAGCCCGGGCCCGGCCCCACGCCGCCCGGTCAGCGCCGCCCCCGCCTTACCAGGGTTTTGGCTACATTCCCTCTCTGGGTGATGTTTTTGCTGTGCTTCTCGTTAGCCATCCGGATGCGCTGTTTGGCCACCATGGCTCGGGCGCTAGGAAATGCTCTCGACTCCCACCTGCAAGGATCCCCCCCCACGTGAGCCCCCGACAGGGCCAAGCGCGTCCCGCCGGCCCCGGGCGCTGCAGGTGGCAACGCGCGGCCCCCTAGCCCCGCGCACCCCGCTCCCCAGCCCCCAACGAGTCGGCTCCAGAAAGAGGCCAGAGCCCGGACGGAAGTAATCTTTCATCTCAGGAAACCCTCTCCTACTTCCTCGCCATCCTTCCGGTCCCCCCAGCTACCTAACCAGCGCGGCCCCGAGGCGGGCGCTGCGGCGCGTCCTCTCCGCACCTGGTGGCCGGAGCGCAGCGCGCCGAGCGGCTCGGGCCCCGGGGCCCCAGGGGTGTCAGGAGCCAGCGGTCGAACGCGGCGGGGCCGAGGGTTCCGGCGGCCGCGGGCTTTGTGCGCTCATAGCGGCCGGGGGCTCCTCGGGCCGGGACCCACTGGGTCCCGGGGAAGAGAATGGGGCGGCCGTGCTCCGAGCAGGGTCGCGATGTTTTCCCCGCACCGCTGCCCCCTGGCCGAGGGCTGGGCTGGAGGTGGCGGCCCGGGGTCCTCAAAAGACAAGTTGAACAAGGACAGGGCTGGGCCCGCGCTGTTGGGGGACAGTCCGAAGGAGCCTCCCCTTAAGGGGTCTGGGGAAGGGCCTGCGCGAGGGAAGACCACTGCAGGAGCTTTCTCAAGTGCTGCGAAAAGGGCCGGATCTCCCCGGGGATGGGGATAAAGGGGGTGTGGGGATGGAGTTGGGACAGGCCTTCCTGCCTGGGTGATTGCGTGGGTTACACGGAAGACGGGCCGGTGCCACATCTGAGTGAAAAGTGGAGGAAGACCTTAGGCCTGCCGCCCAGGCGGGATTTGGTGATTGCCGACTGGAGGTGGGTCACTTTGACCCCCTGGCGCAGCTTGGATCTCCTCCAGCCACCCTTGTCCCTGGGAGTCTGAACTGGGAGTTTCCCTGCGGTACCGGGAGAAAAATGGACGTTTTCCTGACTCACAAACATTGGTACCAGGCCCTACCCATTGTCTAGTGTCGGGGAGGGGGCGGGGTGAAGGGGGAAAGTGGTTCAGTCCCTCACTTTTCCGTGCTGAAGGGATTGGAGTTAGCTCTTAGAAGACCAGAAGAGTTGAGAAGAAGAGGGGAGAATTCAGCCTGGAAGATCTGGGGCTTTGGGAAGTGGTGGGAAGAAGAGCTGTGAGTTAGACCAGCTTTAGCTAATGCACCCCAGTCCTTCCCCTTTGGGCATCCGTGGCTACGTTTCTACCAGGTTTTATGGAGGGTGAGAGAGAGCTCCTTCTTTCTTTGGGGGGCCCTTTACTAAGCTCATCCTCATGCCCCTCCCCATTCCTTGTCATGCAAACTGCAATATGGACTGTTTCGGGGCTGCTTTTGGTAACACAGAAGCTACTTAGCATCATTAGTAAAGTCTGGTCATTCTTTTTCTCTTCTAAAGATCAGTCATTTCCAAACTAGTTTCCATCGGCTTAAGCATTACCACCAGCACCACCCCGTAATTACAGGACCACAAACCAAGCAGGCCCAACTAGTGTGGTGCTTTTATAACCCTTGAGTTCTTGGTGGGGAAGGGAGAGAGGGCCATCCCTCCCTCAGTTACGCTTGCTGAATCTGGCTGTGGTGTGAGGCCCAGGGCGTGCCTCTCCATGACTCAGCTTCCTAAGAGCTCATCCAGATTTCTGGAGAAGTGGCAGAAGGTAGGAACCCGCCTGAGCTGAGCACAGACCTGGCTCTGAGGAACATTAAGGAAAAGATACAGACAGAGATGGTTTTCCATTTGGGCCTGCAAGCAGAGAAATGTTCTTCGGGGTCAGATGCCTGCCTTCCCTCAGGCTTAGGTGTGCTGCCTTGTTGAGGAAAAAATTATTTTCTGAGCTCTGACTCCTGCTTGATACTGGCCAATTTTACTCTTTTTTTCTTGCTACGCTCCCCTTTTACAACATTTTAAATTAGTTTGTTTTATTTATAGACTGTGAACTCACAGTAAACATTTAAACAGAAATAGGGTATAAAGTGAAAAGGAAAGGTCTCATTCCCTGCCCCCTCCCACTAATTCCCACTGTTTCTAGGTTACCCTTGCAGTCGTTTTTACTCCTATATAAGCCTACTTATGTGTCCCTTTTTTAAAAACAAACAGAATCATCGTACTGTGCCAACCGTTCTGCCACTTGCTTTTCTCAATTTATTACAAAATGATTGCATCTACTTATATATCACTTCTTTTTTTAATAGGCACATAGTACTCCATAGTATGGTTATATAGTAATATATTGAACTATAGGTGGACAGTTTTTGGTGTGTGTGTGTGTGTTTGCCGACAATGCTTTAGTGAACATTCCCGTACATATATCTTCACGTACTTTGCAGCTATATATGTGGAATAGATTGCAGGAGGTGAATGTGCTGTACTTTTTCATGGCTTCCGTGGAGTTACTGCTTCTGTTTGGGGTGAGGCAGTCTCCTGCTGTGACCTCCACTTTACCCACCCATACCCCACTTTGCCCTCTGCAAGTCTCAAACCTGTATATTGCCTGGAGGGTCACCATTATTTACTAAGAAGAGCTTTCCCTTCCAGTATGGATCTTGGCCCTTCCTCTCCTTAGCTCCCCTGCCCGCCATAAACCAGAGGTTGACCGGGCTCATCCCAGAAGTCCTTCTGCAGGGAACCGGGGTCCAAGGTCTGAAGCTGTGTCCCTAGAGTTCAAGAGTAACCGCTGGGCTAAGAAGTAGCAATGCCTGGCATCATCTTGCTTTGTTGAGGTGGGAGGCTTGAGGAGGGGAATGGAAACTTGATCAAGACTAGAAAGTTCCTTTGGGTTAATCGTGCTGGCGGCAGAAATTTTGACATACCTTTAGCGTGCAGTGCACAACCGCAACTTCTAAAATTGCCTTGGGTAAAGAAGCAGGAACCTGCTAACTGATGAAAACTTAATCTAGGCTGGAAAGTTTGTCAGCTTTTAGAGCAGGAATTCATAACAAGCCTGTGTCCATTAATCATAAGTCTGCTCCATTTAGGACCCTGGGTTTATGACTACAGGGACTGAGTTTCACCCATCTTTATAAATGATGTATAATCAAAGCTTACAGATGTGACTCTATTGAGCTGTGATGTAGTGGACACCTGTCATTTTTCTGTGGCTGACCAGCATGCAGACCTCACTTCTTTTGGGGGGACTCCTGCACTGTGTGAGTCTCAGGACCATTTCTCCCACTATGGGAGCTCACTGGGGACTTGGTCTCCCAAACCCTGGCATCTAGGGCCGGGGTGTGTGACCCAGATTGGCCAGTCAGATGCTCCTGTTTGGAACTTTGAAGCTTGAGCAGGCAGTGCAAGGATAAAGGGACAGGTTAAACTTCACCCTGGTGGTGGGGTCTTTAAGACACCGGCAGTATCTACTAGTGGAGGTGGTAGTGGTGGACCCGGTGGTGGTGTCTCACTTATTATGTAGTACCGGCAATCCTTACAATAAATTCTCCTGCTTTGGACTTCCCTGGTTGCGCAGTGGTTAAGAATCCACCTGCCAATGCAGGGGACACAGACTCGCGCCCTAGTCTGGGAAGAGCCCACATGCCGCCGAGCAACTAAGCCCGTGCTCCACAGCTACTGAGCCTGCACTCTAGAGCCCACGTGCCACAGCTACTGAAGCCCACGCGCCTAGAGCCCGTGCTCCGGAACAGGAGAAGCCACCTCAATGAGAAGCCTGCACCCCACAACGAAGAGTAGCCCCCGTTCACCGCAACTAGACAAAGCCCGCGCGCAGCAACGAAGACCCAACGCAGCCCCAAAAATAAATATATAAATTTATATTAAAAAAAATTATTCTCCTGCTTCTCTTGGCCAGAGTTTATATGTCTTGTTCACAACCAAGAACACTGATTAATGTACATGAAAACAGACAAAAACCCAGAATGTCCTCCTTGGTCATTTCCCTTTCCAGAGCTGGAATGATGACCATCTCACTTGAAAGTTTTCAGACATTGTCAGCTAGTGGCCTCTCTTCAACCTAATTCATCAAGGGGACCTGAGTGTAGAGGCCTTGATGACAGGAGCTGTGGTGGCCAGTTATTGATTATGAATGAGACTGATTGACAGGTACACTCTACAAAAGTAAAACCAAGAGATCACTGACACTTCAAATTAATATTTTCAGTTTCTTCTTCATCCAAACCATTTCCAATACTGCTGGAGAAGAGGCAAATTTGGTAGATCATCTCTTTTGCACATATTATGTTCCAGTGGACACGTTCATGACGATGTCTCAACTGTAGGTAGAGAAAAATAAGAGAGCTCACAGCCAGCGTTACCTGCTGCACGCGTTAGAATCAACTCAAGGCATTCAGTTATGACTTTACAGAATCATGTCACATTGTAACTGGAATGAAACTCAGTCATTCCTTTCACGTTTATTGAGTGTCTACTATATGCCAGACACTGTTTTAGACACTGAGAATTCAGTGATTGATATGAGTTTCTGCCTTTAGAAAGCTCCTGGTTGTGACAAAGGAGTAAACGTTGGGAGACTGCCCTCATTTCACAAATGAGCAAAAGCCTTGGAATTGCAAAGGGAGTTGTAGCAGAGCTGAAAGCAGGATTGAGACCTCTTGGCTTCCTGTTTCCTCAAAAGAAACATTTACTAGGTAAACTTGAGTGGGAGCCAGGGTGCAGCGTTGGGAGATTTGGAGCAGCCTCTATATGCACAGAAAATAAATCGCACACACACAAACGTGCACACACACATGCATACTGCAGAAGAAAGATAAACTATGTTCCAGACATCCAAGCCTTGAACTTTGGTCCATAAATGGTGGCACAAGACAGACTTTAACCGTTTTGGTAAGCATGGTATTCCCTGACCCTAGAGGTGATCAGACTAAGCTTTAAAATGCAAGATGTGATTACCCATCTCCAGTCTGTAATTGCCTGGCCACAGCTGTTATTAATAGCAGTAAAACCATCATATCCCGAGGAGGGTTAAAGAATCATCCCCCGTCACAGTGCTTTCCCTAATGACCTCCCATGGCAATGCACTCACGGCTAAAGAGATGCGAGGTGTTTCCTCGTGTTTGAACTCAAGCTGTGTATCACACTCCTGACCATGCCTCTGCTAACATTTCAACCGTGCTTTCAGGACAAAGCCACCTTGTTTCTGTTCAGTTGGGTGCATGTTTTTAATGGCTGGAAGAGTTTCCTGGTAGGGAAGAAATAACATCAGTAATAATATCTAACATTTCCTAAGCACTTCCTGAGGGCCAGACATTGATAAATGTTTTGCCTGCACTTTCTCACTTCTTATACAACCCTCTAAGTACATGGATTCTGGAAACAGATTCCAGCCCCTCCACTTATTAGTTGGGTGATAAGTCTCTCTCCCCATCATAAAGTGAGGCTATAGTGATAATGCTTAATAGAGTTGTTTTGCGATTAGATGAAATTATTCATGTTAAAAACACTAAACGCAGAGCATGGATCCCTGGTCATTACTTAGTAAATGTCGGCCCCTACTATTATCTCCATAGACCACTGAGGAAATTGGTTTATAGAAGTTAAGTATCTTGCCCAAGGAAGGTCAAGACGATGAGCCATGGTCATTGCCCTCAAGTAGTTTGGAGTCTACTCGAGGTACTTAAACACTGCCGAACATTTTAAGCCCAGATGAGCTCAAGGAGCCATTGCACTGAGAGACAGAACATGTGGACAATCTTTCCAGGTCATTTTTTTCTTTTAAATTATTTTAAAAATCTGAAAAAAAATTCATGCATTAACCATACCAAAGGGATGTAGAGAAAAGTCAGTCTTTCTCATCTCAGACCCCAATGAGTTCAAAACAACCCCTACCTGTCTTTCTACGGATATTCAAGCATGTATGCATAATACATTTTTATATGTGGACATATAGTATACATGCTTATTTATGTATAATATATTTAAATAAGCGCTTTACGAAATTCTTTTAATTCCCCTTTAAAAATCTCAGATAGTTTCCCATTATTCAACATGATTTGTATCTTATTTTGTTTTTTTTTCGAGATTGGAGATTTGTTTTTTTTTCGAGATTGGAGATTGATCCATATCATTATATCTAAATCTATTTCATTCTTTTAAAAGGGCTGCATGGTATTTTGTGTATGGCTATACCATAACTGACTTAGCCAATCCCCTCTTGCTAGACATTTAGATGGTTTCCAGTTTATTGCTACAAAAATCAATGAATAGCCATGCATATATATTTTTGCAAAAATGCATGCATATATTTATTGGAGGACTTCCTAGAAGTGTAATTACTGGGCCAAAAGTTATGTGTGTAAAAGTGTATGGATATTGCTAAATTATGCTCCAGAGATGTTGTATCAATTTATATACTCCCTCCATAATGTATATGAGTGGGTTTAGGCTATTTTTTCTTAGTTATATGGCATTGGACAAGCACTTCCTGGGCGAGTAGCATTCCTTCCTTTTGTTTCTTTATAGTCTTTCCTAGTGAGACTGAGTGCTATAATGAGGCCAAGGTCATGAATTTGTCCACTAAGTAGTCAATTAGCTTTGTTGTCTCCTTAATCAAGGTTAGTTCTTTCCTTGGTCTGTGAGTCACAATAGGGACCAGAGGAGAAAATGGACAGATAGGCAATATTCCTGACCATTTCTGGATTTCCTTAGAGTCTACTTTTCTAATAATAGGGAATTCTCAAAAATTTAAACTTAAAAAAATAAATAATATTGTTCTTTGCTGTCGCAAGACATTTATATCTAGTATAGAGCTCTGAACAATTTAGAGAAAGAGGAGTTATATTTATGAACAATCCTTACTGTACAGAAATTGCTTTCAGTAGATCGTCAGCTCCTTCAAGATACAGACCTTGGATGTTCTTTATGGTATCCCCAGAGGCTGTCTGATGACATGTGTTAGGTATTAAGTGAATAGTGAATGAAAGAATAGGGAAAACTGAAAGGATTTGGGGGATTTGGATATTAACGACAATAAATATCTATTTAGTGTTTTATATAGTTTGTCATTGCCTATGTTAGTTTCCTTTGATTTAAATTCAAAGTTACATCACCGTTTTAAATAACATACATGTTTTACTGATCTGATTCACTTATTCCTAATTATAGTTGTTATTTTTATCTCTGTCACGTCAAATTTTTAAAAAATCCAGTCCTTTCAATAACATCATCACAAAGGAGCTTTGTGGATGATCAAGAATGCTATTGGCCTTTCTGAATGTCAGCACATTAAACCGATGATCCCAGCTTCTGGAAACTTGTCACATCTAATGTACTTTAAAAGGATTTCATAAAGAGCTTATTGGCAATGATATGTACGGATTAGTAAACCATCTGCAGAAAGCTCAGACACTTGCACGAAACTGTTTTCACCGAAACCGCAGTAGCTCTTGAATCACACAACATCCCTGTGTGACTTTGTATGTGGAAAGCTCTGGGCCATTTGGGTTTCCCACATTCATCTGGGTGGAATTGTGTACCAGGCGGGGGCTGCCCTAAGGTTGTTCAATATCACAATGAAATCTGAGCCTGGATGAGGAAAAATAGGTGAGGGAAGGAGAAGAGGAAGCTTTGAAGGGAGTCCCTTCCGGTCACCATAGAAACATTAGACCCCCATGTCACATGGAAATATAAGCCTGGGACTAGAGCCATGGTCCCTCTCTCATACCCACATACACACGCATTTCATCTAGAAGCAGAAATCAGGAAAGAGCCAGTCTATGGGAGGAAAGGAAGTGATTTAGAGCAGCTGGCAATCGTCGGCAATAAATTGATTCCCAGAAATTCCTCTGAGCATGATATCGGGAGGGTGTGTGATTTAAGCCGCCCTTTTACCCCAGAGACCTTTGTCCAAGAGTGACAAAATACCGGCAAAGAGTGACAAGTGTTGCAGCATCCACTGTGGGTCAGGCCCACGGAAATGTTGTGAGTTCTTTCTGAGAGATAGGCAGAGAGTGTTCGTTTGTCCATATTCCAAGACATTTACAGGGCTTGATTAGCCAATCCCCACACCACTACTGGGAGGTAGATAGGTCAATGTTATTATTATCCCAGGTTTACAGCTGAGCAACTAGCATGCAGATGATGACTGTGACAGAATTCCCCAAAAGGAGGACCCAAGGGCCAACAATCTGGTTAGAAAGGGGATGGAGTGAACAGTGGTAGGAATGTGTCCTTTTTTTAAAAAAATTTATTTTATTGAAGTATAGTTCATTTACAATGTTGTGTTAATTTCTGCTGTACAGTGAAGGGATTCAGTTATACGTATATAATACATTCTTTTTCATAGTCTTTTCCATTATGGTCTGTCACAGGATATAGAATAAAGTTCCCTGTGCTATACAGCAGGACCTTATTGTTTATCCATTCTATATATAATATCGGTAGTTTGCATCTGCTAATCCCAAACTCCCAACCCATCCCTCCCCTGCCCCTCTCTCCCACTTGGCAACAAGTCTGTTCTCTATGTCTGTGAGTCTGTTTCTGTTTCACAGATATGTTCATTTGGGTCATATTTTAGATTCCACATATAAGTGATATCATATGTTTGTCTTTCTCTGTCTGACTTTCTTCACTTAGCATGATAATCTCCAGGCCAATCCATGTGGCTGCAAATGGCATTATTTCATCCTTTTTTATGGCTGAGTAGTATTCCATCATATATATGTACTACATCTTCTTTATCCATTCATCTGTCAATGGACATTTAGGTTGTTTCCCTGTCTTGGCTATTGTGAATAGGGGTGCATGTATCTTTTGAATTATAGGAATGTGTCTTGAAGTTATGTTTGCATAGCATTCTATATCAAATTAAGAGCACCTCAAGCATACCCAGCCTCTATGCCTGGCACTGTCTCTTCGGCACCACCACGGCCCACAGTGACAGATGTGACTTTGCCAGGGGGTTGTCACATATATACCAGTGGTGGCACTCGGTGAGGGTTCAGGTTGCTAGTCCCTCTGCTCTTTGCCAGGGCTCCCCATTTAACAATCCCTGAGCCCACCTCCTGAACAGAGTCATGGGACTTCAGGGTTGAAAAGGACCTTGGAAGCTATTCAGTCCAACTCCTCATTTAAAGGTGATGCAGAAAAATTCATGATGGTTGCTTGGTAACTGAGAGTGATCATTTTCATATGCAAAAACTGTTCTCAACGAATCTGTGTGTGAGTGTGTAGAAAGAGGGGGGGCTCACTTTTTTTGCTTTCTCTATCGTTTCGGTAATATGTAGGACATGTAGTTAAAATACATTTCTTCATTTTAACGCAGCTAATTATCATTCACAAGTAAAAGCCATAAACAGACTTTGGCAGTTAAAGGATCAAAGTCTAGAAGGAACGGAAATATGACTGGTTCCACTGAGGGTTTTTTGTTTCTTTGCTCTGAAAGAACAGACACATTCTTCTTTCAGATTCATTCGGGTTAGTGTAAGCATTGCTGTTTTAATAACAAAAGTTCCCTATTTACTGGCAAGCCATTCTCTGGGACGCTCCCCTGATTGATTCCATCTAGACGTTGTTTTTTCGTTTAGTGGCGTGGCGCTCCTTTTCTGCATTACTCCTTTGTCATAACTGATATTCCATGAGTGTGTTCACTTGGTTCATATTTGCACGATCTGTTTTCTTTTTCTCTGGTCACCTTCCGTTCAGTGCTTCCACGCTGCTCTACTGCACAGTCGCCATGCCAAAGGCACTGACATCCAGGCCCACGGACTTTGGACGGGCAAAGTCGTCCTATATTAAATATGGTATCGCCTGAATGCACATTCGACATTTTGACTCCGCACAACAGGAAAGCGCTGAATATTTATACTGTTATCTCCCAAAAGGGAAGCCCTCGACTTGCAAACAATTTATCCGGCTCATTCTGCAGCTCTCCTAATCTGAGAAAACAGGGCCTTAATGAACTTCAACTATAGCAGACAACAGATTTTTTTTAAGGTTCTAGTTGCCTTTGTGCTTCTGACTTTGTGAAGAGCTCACAGAAAGACCAGGTCCATCTGGGTCTTTCTCTGTCTCCCGATGGCCATGAGTACCAAGCAGGAGCCAGTTCACCTTCCCATGATCCCTATCTCCCCCTGCTTCCTTCGTCCTTCTCGAGATGCTCAAACCCGGGTGGCCCATGGGAACCGGGTGGCTCTGTGCTTGGTTCGGTCCAACTCTTTCTGTACAACCCCAGTGAGAGTCAAGGAGAAGGTGTCATGTCATGACTGGTATTTTATCCTTTTTTCCTCTCCTGTCCAAACCCACAGAGCCTAATCAGTACCCAACAAGCTTTATTACAGACTTGGCTTTCTCAGTGACAACTTAATGAAAAGGGACCTTCACTCTCCCTCCATTCCCTTGACTTTGCACACCACGTGAACTCACTCCCATAAATGGTGCGGTGTGCTCTCTCCATCCCCGGCCTGCTGAGATCTGGAAACAATTGTGTCCTCTGACACTTCTTGCCACAGCTGAACTTGTCTCAGTCAAATTGTGGTCTCTCCTCCTTCACTGGCTATTTGTTTTCTTAACTCTGAAATGTGCTTCCGCCTGACCCACCCCCTCCATCCTGTGTATTGTGTTTATCCAACGTGGGAGGTTGCCAATATAAAAGAAAGAAAATGACCAGTTAGAGCTCTGAATAGTTTAGAAGGAGGGAGAGGAAGGGGACAGGAGGCCAGAGAAAGAGGAACGGGCCATTTGGAAAACTTCTGGCTGGATAAGACCTTACCAGCCAAGGATCCAGGATAGATGTACGCAGAGTCGACTGGCTAAATGCTGCCTTGTGACCATAATAGCCCTTTTGGTGAAATACAGCGTCATTCCCCTCCTTCCCCATTTCTAGTATCTACCAGTTATTAACCTTTTCCTTAGGATTCGCCTTTTTTTTTTTTTTTCTCCTGGAAAATATCTTCATTTCACTGTTACTTCAAGTGGCTGAGATGTTCTACCTTTGTGTGTGTGTATGTGTGGCAAAAGACGCATAACATAAAATTTAACCCTTTTAAAGTGTACAGTTTCGTGGCATTAAACATCACCAGTTTCTAGAATTTTCTCATGAACCCAAACAGAAACTCTATACCCACTAAAGCATCCCCCCCTTTCTCCAGCCCATGGTAACCTCTATTCTATTTCTGTCTCTATAAATTTGCCTCTTTTAGGTATTGAAATACAGTTTTGAAGTCTTAGCGTCCTTAAACGGATAACAGCTGGCTCAAAGCCCCAGTGTACTTCTATCAGATTGTGGAACGAACCATCTGGTGGACTGAATCTTTCCTTAAATAATCCAGGAAACAACCACATTTTACCTGAATTACTCATCCTATGGCTCTTAGCAAACAGTTTGACTTTCCTTCGTATAATGCTCTTCAAATCCTTATTTTCTCCTTTCCCTTCATTCATGGTACTTTTCAAATAGTTTGCAAAAAACTGGTTTGTCATTAAAAGGTGACAATTGCCCTGGTTACTGCCCCTAGATGATTCTAATAATGGATTTAGATTTCTTTTTAAGAACATTTTTAAAAATTGAAGTATAGTTGATTTACAATGTTGTGTTAGTTTCTGGTGTACAGCAAAATGATTCAGTTACACACACACACACACACACGTATATATATTCTTTTTTAGATTATTTTCCATTATAGGTTATTACAAGATATTGAATATAGTTTCCTGTGCTGTACAGTAAGACCTTGTTGTTTATCTATTTTATATGTAGTAGTTTGTATCTGCTAATCCCAAACTCCTAATTTATCCCTCTCCCCTTCCCCTTTGGTAACCATAAGTTTGTTTTCTATGTCTGTGAGTCTGTTTCTGTTTTGTAAATAAGTTCATTTGTATCATATTTTAGATTCCACAAATAGGTGATGTCATATGATATTTGTCTTTGTCTGACTTACTTTGCTTAGTATGATAATCTCTAGGTCCATCCATGTTGCTGCAAATGACAATAATGTTTTTTTGTTGTTGTTGTTTCTTGCAGTACGCAGGCCTCTCACTGTTGTGGCCTCTCCCGTTGCGGAGCACAGGCTCCGGACGCGCAGGCTCAGCGGCCATGGCTCACGGGCCCAGCCGCTCTGCCGCATGTGGGATCTTCCTGGACCGGGGCACGAACCCGTGTCCCCTGCATCGGCAGGCGGACTCTCAACCACGGCACCACCAGGGAAGCCCGACAATAATGTTTTTGAAACAAGTTCCCTATATTTCTTTTTTCAAATTGTGATAAAATATACATAACATAAAATTTACCATTTTAACCATTTTTAAAAAATTTTATTTTATTATTATTTATTTTGGCTGCATTGGGTCGTTGGGTCTTTGTTGCTGGACACGGGCTTTCTCTAGTTGCAACCAGTGGGGCTACTCTTTGTTGCAGTGAATGTGCTTCTCATTGTGGTGGCTTCTCTTGTTGCAGAGCACGGGCTCTAGGCATGCAGGCTTCAGTAGCTGTGGCTCACAGGCTCTAGAGCACAGGCTCAGTAGTTGTGGCACACGGGCTTAGTTGCTCCAAGGCATGTGGGATCTTCCCGGACCAGGGCTCGAACCTGTGTCCCCTGCATTGGCAGGAGGATTCTTAACCACTGCACCACCAGGGAAGCCTCCCATTTAAACCATTTTTAAGTGCACAGTTCTGTGGCCTTAAGTAAATTCACACTGTTGTGTGACCATCATCACTATTCATCTGCAGAACATTCACATCATCCCAAACTGAAACTCCATACATACCCATTAAACACCAATTCCCCATTTGCCCCTCCTCCAGCCTCTGGTAACCCCCAGTCTGCTTCCTGTCTTTATAAATCTGCCTACTCTATGTGCCTCATATAATTCCCTTTAATTGACTCAGTGTCTATAACTCTCATTCAACAGCAGAGATGGGATGCCACGTCAAGAGGAAAGGGACTTGTTAAACTTCTAGTCTATTTCAGGCTTCTATTTTGACATGGCCGGACTTACAGAGATTTACAACTCTGGGGTCATGGTTATAGAGCAAATTTTTGAGATTCCTCTATGGTGATAAGGGACCCATTTTTACAAATGCTCGCGCTGGGTAAGTTGCTTCTAGGAAACAGGAATCACACGGGCTAGGCTTCTTTTACTATAGGCAGGGCTTGCTGATTTCTAAAAGGAAGATTATTTCTTCCAGGGACTTTTGAGGACATAGTTAACAGCTGGAGGGTGGGCCCTTGGGCACATTCAGAGCACTTTCAAATGCCTTTGGGGTGGGAGTGTAAATACATATATGCTTGTGGCCGGGGCAGGATGGCTACTAGAACTGAAGCAGGCCACTCTAGACCATCTCAATGTTTTGGTTAGAGCAGTTGTCATCATTTTCTATTTTTTGGAGAGAGAGAGAGAGGAAGGAGGAAAGGATTTGAATTAGTTTTCTTCTGTCTTGGTCCAGAGGATCAAAGTAAATGTGCAGATGTGCCTAAAGATAAAAAGAAGAACAGATGCAAAACGGTTCTCCTAGTAGAACATTCAGGCCCAACCTTCCCTCAGGAAGCATTTTCTGACGACTTGACCTGTACCCTTTGCTTTCTCTGCAATGCTCCTGCGCTTCTCTGAGTCATTCATCTGATGGAGACCATCCATTGTCTGCATTTAATGTCTGATTTTGTCCCCAATAAGATTGTCAGTTCATCAAGGACAAGAATCAGGTCTTCTCTGAGGTGTTTACCATTGCAACTGCCCTTGGGCTAGCTTTTATTAAACACCAAACATAGCACTTTGCTCACAGAAGGGGGTCCATCATAATTTGGTGAGACTGTTCCCAGAAGGGAAAATCTCTGGTCTGGGCTCTCTGGACTTTTTTTGTTTCTGTTTTTCTGACTTCTCGTCTTTTACCTTCACCTCCCCTTCTTTTCTCCTCAACACCTGTGGGAGTTTCCTTTCTCCTATCCGTGGTCTGTGCTGCCTGAAGCACCGGCTCACGAGCTTTCAGGGGCAGCTGTGGTGCAGCAGAAAGAATACAGCATTTGGAACCGGAAGACGTGGGGTTGAGTTCTGGAAATCTATGACTGGGAAAGGCCTTGGCGTTCTCATCCATAAAAATAAGCATAACAGTATGCTTCCTCTGCAGGTTTGCCATGGAGGTTAAGCATGGGCTAGGATGTCCAAGTGCATTTTGATCTGTAAAGCTACGTAGGGAGGTGTTAATGTGGTTAGGGATGTGGCCTTGGGGACCAGCTTACCTGGGTTTGAACCTGGTTCAGCGTTATTACCTTGGCCACATCACTTAAGCTCCGTCTCAGATTCCTGATCTGAAAAATGGGGCTGTTTATGATACCCACCTTGCACGCTTGTTCTAAGACTTCAGTTAATATGATTGCAGACGCGTGGTAGGCACCATGTGGATGACAATGATTATTATGTGGTCATAAAGAGTTGTGATTACTGAATGCAGGTAAATTCCAGTCTTAGCCTTAGTTTTACATTTTGTTCTTATCTTTTTGTCCCCCCAACTGGCAAGGTGTTTCCACTTGGATAGTTTATCATCACTTATATCTCTAATGCCTAAAATGGAATATATAATTGCAACCCAAGTGATCCCCCCAAAACTTGGCTTCTGTTTAGGTCTACCGCTGCTGGTGAAGGGCTCCGTTCTTAGTTACCCATGTTTATAGTCTCATAGTTATCCTTGACTCTGGTCCCCACATCATGATCTAGGTCCAAGTCATCAACAGCATGTGATATTTCAAACATACGTAGGTTCAGCTGGAGACAATTGTCCTTTGCTCTCAGAGAATATGATTATTAACCAACTGTTTTGGCTAGAGTTTCCATAGAATACAAATTAATCTTCTTGTGTCATTCCAGAACATGGAAAGAGTGGATGATTGATCAGCAATGGGCCGTAACAACAAACTTTCTGAAGATCAAAAGCACACTTTGAAGAACTCTGAGATCTCACTTTCTGGGTTTGAAAATAAAAACACAGATGCATTCTTGATTTTGTATATCCTAATCCTATCTGAACTGTATTAAAAAAAATTTCTGCCATCTGATAAACTTCACACGTGTTTATGGCTGCATTTTTCTAGGAGCAATTTCCATTTTGATGTGTTGTTTCCCAGATTGTGTTACTCGTGAGTTAGGCAGGATGGAAAATAAGACATCAGGTTGACATCTTGGATAGATGCAAGTACAGATTAATGGGGCAGGGGAATTCACTCAGGGCTGTGAGGAAGTACACCATAAGTTGAGCAGTAATTTTATCAGAATATGCCAGAAGACACGGGAAAATTGCCAGGCTGGGATAGGATGACAGTGAATACATTGGCTTCTGCTGGCACGACAAATTGTCAAATATTTTTTAAAAAATGATTGTATGGTTTCATAGTTGGAATGAAAGGAAAGGATAGTAACTCAGTTGCTGTTGTTTATGAAATAGTTTGAAAGAGTGATCAGAAGAGCAAGAAATCTAATAAATCATCTGGTACTAGAGCTCATTGTAACAGACCACAGAATAAAAGCTTTGTAAAGGGCTTCCCTGGGTGGCGCAGTGGTTGAGAGTCCGCCTGCCGATGCAGGGGACACGGGTTCGTGCCCCGGTCTGGGAAGATCCCACATGCCGCGGAGCGGCTGGGCCCGTGAGCCATGGCCACTGGGCCTGCGTGTCCGGAGCCTGGGCTCCGCAACGGGAGAGGCCACAACAGTGAGAGGCCCGCGTAACACACACACACACACAAAAAAAGCTTTGTAAAGTGACTTCTTCTGGGTCACTCTGAGAAGAAAGTTAGATTGACAAAGAAAGACAAGTATCATATGATATCACCTATATGTGGAACCTAAAATATGATACAAATGAATTTATTTACAAAACAGAAACAGACTCACAGACATAGAGAACAAACTTATGGTTACCAAAGGGGAAAGGTGGGAGGGAGGGATAAATTAGGAGGATGGGATTAACATATACACACTACTATATATAAAATAAACAACAAGGACCCGCTGTATAGCACAGGGAACTATATTCGGTCTCTTGTAGTAACAATTAAGGGAGAAGAGTCTGAAAGAGAATGGATACACACACACACACACACACACACATAGCTGAGTCACTTTGCTGTTCACCTGAAACTAACACAACATTGTGGATTAACTATACTTCAATTTAAAAACATAGTTAAAAATTAAAAATTTTTTTTAAAAGAAGCAAAGTAAGATTGAGAATTCGAACATTTGGATTCCTCTCCTATTTCCTCTAGCTATGTGATCTCAACACACTACTTATTCCCAGGCCTCATTCCCAGGTCTGATTTGTAAAACAAGAATAATATAATAATATTTATTCTCTTAATTCGTGGAGTGGTTGTGACGATCCCCTAAAATAAAATAGGTGAAAAATCTTTGAAAAATATAAACTATAATATGTGTTCTTATTTTATACATTTCCCCAGGATTTCCACCTTATTTCCCTATCACAATTTTTTTTTATACTTCAAAATTCCCACATTTCCCCTTATCAAAAATGCTCAGCAAATATTTCTGTTGCTTATTAAAAAGATGAGCTTGGGGCTTGTTTACAGCTGTTACTGTGCACTTAAGACTTTCTTCTGAGCTGCTCGTCTCTCCTCCTGGCACCCCTGCAGGAGAAACAGAAAGCACATTGAAGGTTATGCTGATTGATTTTAGGGATACAACCTCCTAGGGCCGGGAGGGAGCCCTATTGTTTTTTCCTAAGGAGGCTAAGATGATGGATTAGAATGAGCTAAGTTCTTACTAGTACTTTCCTTTAGGTTTGGCAATATATATTTGGAAATAGCCTAATAATGTTACACAATAAAAGTAGCCTAATTATGATACATCTTGATTCACACACAGCTACTATGAGTGTCTATTGTGCCTGAGGAATGAAGAAGGACATGTCTTCTTTATTCATTTAGTTCCCTCAACAGACCCATGAGAAAAGTATTCTTTTTGACACTTGCACAGATGAGAAAACCAAGATGCAGATAGGTGACACTGCCAAATGATTCAGAACCAGTAAATAATGATCCTGGAATTTCCAGCCAGGTCTGCCTGATTCCCAAGCCTGTTATGCCACATTGGGTTTTACTGTACATTGACCTGTCAGGAAGTTTCACTTTTTCTCGGACTGTATTTAAGGCTAGAAAACGTTTGGCTGGCGATATTGTGTGTACCCCTAGACGATCCTCCTTTTGTTTTATTTTATTTATTTTCTTTGTTGTTGTTTTGGCCTCATGGCAAGGCATGTGGGATCTTAGTTCCTCGACCAGGGAAACTACTCGCCCTGCAGTGGAAGCGGTGGCGGGGTGGGGGGTGGGGGTCTTAACCATTGGCCCGCCAGGGAAATCCCCATCCCCCTTTTAAAATCATGAGTCACATCTGACTAGCACGTGATGCCTGCCCCCATAATTAGACTAGAGCCAAGAGACCAACTTGCTCAGGCCTCTTCCTGCAGACGGGCTGCACGTGCTGCCCTTGCTGCCCTCGACGGAGAGGAAGCCACGCCAGAGATGTGATGGTGATGAGACGCCCGGATGGCGTAGCCAAGGGGTGGAGGCGGACAGCTTCCTGGGGCAGTGCTTTCCATGGTACCATTTTCATTTTGGACGGAAAGTTTGTAAGTCAGAAACAACAGAGAATATAACAAACACCCTGTGCCCACTAGCCAGGAGGAACAGATGCACACGTTTTTACCATACTTGCTTCAGAGAAAGCCGAAGTCCCTTCTGTTCCCTTTCCCAGTCCCGTTCCATTCCCTCCTTCCCTAGACATCAGTCGCCGCCGTCATGAATTTAGTGTGTCTCTTTGCTTTCCCTACTTAACATAATAGTATATTTTTAAAACATTGGCAGAGATGGTGTCATGTTCTACTTATCATCCTATGACTTTCTTTGTTCCCTTCACATTATGTTCCTAAGATGTCACCATGTTGATTTCTATGAATCCAGTTCATTCATTTCAATTTCTGTTCCGTACTGTTCCATGGTGTGAATATACCACAAAATCTATTAATTCCCCTATTTTTGGCTATCATATAGAATGTTATAGTCAACCCCCTTCTGCACACAACGGGCATTCCCTCTAGGGCGTACACCTAGAGTGGATTAGCCGGGCCATAGGCCCTGTGCATTTTCCATATTACAAAATGTCCTCCAATGTTTGAATTGGTTTCTACTCCTACCAGCCGAGTGTGAGAATTCCCATTTCCCCCATATCTTCAATAACACTTGGTATCATCCAACTTTTTGAATTTTGCAAATCCAGTGAGTGGGAAATGGTAACCGTTGTTTTAATTTACTGGTGAGGTTTTAGTTCCTACAAGCTCTAAGGCTCATCCGAATGGCCTGTGCCCACAGTCCCAAAAGACTCGGCCTCCCAGGGATTATCAGGCATCTACCCTCTATTCTCACCTGAGAGTTTGCAGCAGACAGAGAGGTGGTGGGCAGGCCAGGGTGTGGCCAGCAATGTGTGTGGGAGATGTGTCATGTCCTGAGGCTGATGACTACCTCTTTGCCCACATCCTGTTAGTCTGCAGGACTGCAAGGCCATAAAAAATATTGACCCCAATTTTCTTAAGTGTAGGTTTCTCTGGGTTTATTGGTTGGGTACATTTAGGAACCAATCTTCCTGATAAGCGTGTGGAGTAGAAAACGCCTCCAGACAAAGGCCCCTGGAAGAAAATGTCCTGCTTCCAGATAAAAGCGATGTTTCTTAAGAATCTATGCCAACTTGGGACTTCCCTGGAGATCCAGTGGTTAAGACTCTGGGTTTCCACTGCAGGGGGCATGGGTTCCACCCCTGGTCAGGGAACTAAGATCCCGCATGCCACGAGGTGCGGCCAAAAATTAAAAAAAGAATTTATGCCTACTAGACATGCAGGTAATAGGATTCTCCCTGGGCCTCTGTCCTTGAACTCTTCAAATCCACTTACGCATTAGACCTTGTGTAGCGTTAAGGAAACTGGGACTTGGAGTACTTATTAGCTGATCTCAGCTCCACCTCAACAAATAGATGATTTGGGGAAGCATCTCAAAGTTTCATTCTTCTCATCTGCAAAATGGTGATCTTAACACCTACCCTAGAGGGTTGTTAGGATTAGATGAGGTAATGCATGGTAAGGGCTCATTAGATGTCAGCTGTTTCTGGTAATAACTCTCTGATTTATTTTAATTTGACTCGACTTTTAAAAACTGGGAACTCTCAAATAAATATCTTGGTTTCTTGCTTCTCTTAAAAAAAAAAATTGAAGCTCTGGTAACACGGGGCCAGATTCCTATGTATTTGAGATAATCCCAAGAGGCCCTCTCGATGAGTACGCCTTTTTTATTTGTCACGGCCCCCGTGCCCACACATGGGATGTACTTATTTACATCTCCTGCCTGGCCTTGGGAGGAATCTGAATTCGCAGCTTCTGCTCTTGTGATTGGCAGTCTTCACGGTTCCTTCATGATGATTAAGCTATTGTTCTCTGAGCAGGCCCTTAGAATCCCTGTCTACAGCTTCCACGGACAGAGGATAAACAAGGAAGAGAAGTAATATTTAGTGACGGGCCAGTTCTGTGCCAGACATTTAGGCTCTGTACTTTACACCCCTGTATTATTTAATCTTCACAACAGCTGTGAGGTAAATACTATTATCCTCAAATGCAAATTACAAAATACATATGACAAATGGTGAAGCGAGCTGGGTGAGTTGAATAACCTGCTCCAGGACATGCCGCTACAAAGAGGCAGAGCTGGGGTTTGATGCTGACCCTTTATTTATTTATCTAGTTTGGTTCATGTATGTCCTTTTATTTTTATCCTACCCTATTCTGAAAAAGATTTGTAGAAGAAAAAGTAAAGAAACAGATGAGAAGTGTTCATTCTCTTCAGGAATCAAATAATGGAGTTAAATTACAACTTTAATCACACTAAATTATATAAAATCTTTTCTTAAAAAACCTGTTATGAAGTACATATCCAGTTTGCAATCAGTGGATATAATTTCTCGTGCTAATGCTATTATAGTTGACAATCTTTTGGAAAGCAATATGACAGTAGGTAGATAGCATGAACCATAAACATGGGCATACTACTGAATGAGTAGTAATTCTAACCATTAGTTAATAATATAATTTTTAAAAAGCAAAATAATATTTGATGGAGGATTTTCATTGTAGTACAATCTTTAATTTCAACTAAGAGAACACTTCTTAATGTCTTATTTCTACTTAATTATTTTTTATCCAAAATAGTAGAAATGAGTTGGTAAATTTGAATAAATAAAATAATATTCTGAAGCTCCTTATAAAATAATTATCAAAACTATGGAAAACCATAAAAAATTATGAAACAATATCAAACATAACAGTATAAATTAGGATGTCCTCCTATTGCATTTCTTGAAAAATTATTCATTGCCAGCAGGTTGGACAATGCATTTGAGATTCATCCATGTTGTTATGTGTATCAGGAGCTCATTCCTTCTTATACTGAGTAGAATTCAGTTGTGCAGATGTACCAGAGATTGTTTATATATTCACCAATTGAGGGACATTTGGGTACAGTTTTTTGCGTAGTGAAAGCAGTCAGACTCAAAAGGTTACATACTGTAGGATTCTATGTGTGACATTTGGGAAAGAGACAAAACTATAGCTGCAGAAAACAGATCTGTGGTTGGCAAGGGCTGGAGGTAGGGAGAAGAATGGATTTTAAAGGGGTATGTATTCATTTCCTAGGGCTGCTGTATAACTTACCACAAACCAGGTTACTTAAAGCATATGAGTATTATAAGTGCTTTTGGTGAGTTTCTCAGACACAAATTAGAAAAGTGTTATTGGACACTGGAAAAAAAAAAGATGACCCTTGTTATAAAGCAGTGGTCCCCAACCTCTTGGCACCAGGGACAGGTTTCGTGGAAGACAATTTTTCCATGGACTGGGGGTGGGGGAGGATGGCTCAGGCGGTAATGTGAGCGATGGGGAGCGGCAGATGAAGCTTTGCTTGCTCGCCGCCACTCACCTCCTTTCTGTTATAAAGTGACGGAAAACTTGGCTGAATTGTGTTCTAACGTTGGGTGCAAAGTAGAACTTGTAAAGTGCTGAATTTGGATATTTAGGTAAGAAGGTATCTAAGCAAAGGGTTGAAGGTATGGCCTAGCTTCTCTTTGGTGCTTATGATAGAATGAAAGAGATGAGATAAAGTGAGGAAGGAACTGTTAAACTAATAGGAACCAGAAACTGATGATTTGGAAACTCCTCAGCCTATCCATATTGTTAAAGATGAGAAGTTTGCCCTGGAGAGAAATTTGCCCCAGGTTGGGCCATACTCAGAATCTCACCTATACCTGATTTAGATGAATTAGAAGATGAGACCTGGGACTTCTTGAGTTTATCATATTTAGATGAGATTTTGGATTTATTGTTGATGTCGGAACGAGATAAGACTTTTGGGAATGTTAGGAGTGGGTGAATGCATTTTGCAGGTGAGAAGGACGTGAATTTGGGGGGACCAGAGAGCAGACCACTGTTGGTTGAACTGTGCCCTCCAACAAGATATGTTCAAGTTCTAACCCCTGGCATCTATGAACGTGACCTTGTTTGGAAATACAGTCTTTGCAGATGTAATATATTTTAGATTAGATCATTCTGGGTTTCAGTAGGTCCTAACTCCAATGACTGGTGTCTTTATGAGAGAGAGGGAGATTTTTAGATACACAGACACATAGGGAGAACCGCATGTGAAGATAGAAGCAAAGGTTATAGTGACGCACCCACAACCTAGAGTGTGCCAAGGATTGCTGGATGCTGGCCCTTTAGAACGCCTAACCCGCTCCTACTCGTGATGCTGTACCAAAGGATAGAAAATAAGCTTATCAGGGATTTGCGGTGACCGTCAGTGTTCAGGCTCCACCTCAATGTTCTGGCCAGTTGTTACTGGTTTTCAGGTGTGTTCTTGGGGAGAGGTGAGCCAGGATCACCCGGAGGACATGCACATGTGTGAACCCCAGGGCGTTATTTCCTGTGCCCTGATTGGAGCCACCTGCTCCTTCAGCAGCCGTCTCCTTCCAGGACCAAGGGACCTCCCCAGGTGAGGTGTGTGTCTACCTTCAGGTAAGGCTTTACGTTTGGCTGCATCCCAACAGGCTAGGAAGGCAGAGGTTTGGGGCTTAGCCAGTCAGGCCTCCTCTTTAACTGTCTGACTGAGACTTCCCAGCACAGCTCTGGAAAGTCAGAGAAAATGTCAGTTGGAGCACTTGAGCAAGCGGAAACAGTATGTGGTCCATACTGATGATAATTACATGGCCGGTGTAGTAAAGGGTAATGAGGTAGTTGAAATCAGACAACAGAGAAGCCTTCGATTGGCTAAGGACTGTTTCTCTTTTGTGGGTAAATATTTTACAGCAGTTATCTGGGTGAAAACCAGCTTCCTGTAAAAGGCTGATTAAAAAAAAAACAAATACTCTTGAGGGCTGAGTGCTCTGTAATTATTTCCCAACTAATGATACCAGCTTGACTTTATGCAAAGGAAAGGTTCAAAAACAAGCCTCATTGGCCAAGGACCATTCCCAAGTGTATAAGTATTGCTCCACAGCTTCAGAGGGGAGAACCACTTGTTCCCTTGTTCTTCAAACAGAACTCACAGCTACAGAAACCTCCTTAAATTTAAAAAAAAAAAAAAAAGCCATTTAATTTAACACTCACAACGTAGTAGAAAGTCCTGTGTGTGACCTTTGAAGCCGGAAGACTTAACACTGAGATCTTTGGCCACGGAACTTAATTACTTTAAGCCTTTGTTTTCACCTATATAAATGAGATGATAATATGTCCACTTCTCCTGGGTGCTGTGAATTCAAGAGGGATTATGTTCCATTCGGCAACAAACATTGGGTATTGGTTATGTGCCAGGAGCTGTGCCAGTTGTGGGGAACGAAAGATGAAAGGGCCCCTGATCCTCGAGCACTCCCAGGTAGTGGGGACAGACCCTTCAACCAGAGACCTGTTCCATCCTAAGGGATGCCCGTGGATGCCCACGTCTGTTCTGTGTGACAGGAGCCCAAGGAAGGCCATGGCCATCACTCTGGAAGGACAGCACGTGGGAGGCAGCACCATGCTGGGTCTTGAAGGTGTGTGGGGTCCCCCGGAAACAGAAGGGGGACGACCAGGAGGAGAGCTGCAGGCAAGCGTGAAACAGCGTGGGGAGCGCCCGCAAGCCCTCTGGTGTCGCTCAGAGTTTCGTGGGACACAGGACGGGGTAGGGGAGGGGAGATGAAGCTGAGGAGATGGGAGTGCAGGCCAGGCAGGGCCAGCCCCGCTTCATGGGCTTCCTGCTGGAGACAAAGGGCCAGCCAGCACTGGAGGAAAGGATATCGGCAGCTGTTAGCAGGAAGAGCGAGGGACCGCGGAGGTTGTCGTGGTTCGCCCTCATCAGGTAATACGGAGCCAGATGACGGCTACCCAGTCAGC
Source organism: Delphinus delphis (assembly GCF_949987515.2). Taxonomy (NCBI): domain Eukaryota; kingdom Metazoa; phylum Chordata; class Mammalia; order Artiodactyla; family Delphinidae; genus Delphinus; species Delphinus delphis. Next base: position 22,119,409 of record NC_082700.1, read on the forward strand.
TACGTAGAGCAAACCTCTTGTGGACCTTGATCACTCCCGAGTCTGCCCTTTTCTACAGTCAGGGACCTATCTGAAGCGATTTCTCGCAGCCTTGCTTCTGTCCTTCCCATCACGTGCCCTCGCCCGGCCTTGGACTCGTCCTGCGCCAGGACCCCTGATGTGCTGGACCTTACTGTTCAGTGTGCCGAGTGCATGTGTCCCTCTACCTTGCTCCCGCGAGTGTTCCCAGGCCCCAGCCAGGGCTGCCCCTTGAATCCCAGCACCCCCCGGTCTCCGTCCTTGCGATTCTGTGGCCTCCCCATCTGGCTTGATGTTGCCTCCAGCATCCTATCAAATATTTTTGATATTCCTATCAAATATTTTACAAAAATAAATCTATTTTTCTTTCTAGCGTTAAATGTCTCTTTAGTTGCCAACATGATCACATGTCATTTATACATGATCACATGTATAGTTATAAATACACAATTTTAAGAGTAATATGAGTTGCTGAATACTGCAGAATGGTTCTGTCATCATGTTGTGATGCCCCGCTAATCTGAGAGTATCTGCAGAACCATGCCCTGGAGCACAAATGAGTTATCCGGCACTACTGTGAAACACTATTTAATTTTGCAAGGGTCTGTGTCTTCCAGGCCATCTGAAAGGAAGGTCCTGGCAAGTTAATTAATTTGTCTTTACCTTCATGCTTCTGTCATTCAAACGTTCCCAGTGTTCACCACTGACCTTGACAGTGACTCAACCCACAAACCTTCACAGCATTTAGATACAGTTGTCTATTGTTTCAAGGACAGGAGAGCAAGAGGAGTGGACAGGTGATTCCCTGGGGCCTGAATGGTGCTTGCTGTGAGAATGGTTTCATTATCAGAGGGAATGTTTATGGTTACAGGTTATGCTGTGCCACCGATGAAAGCTGGATCTTAGTAACAAATGACAGAGGTGCCCATGTATTTCTTTTTTTTTTTTTATAAATTTATTTATTTATTTATTTAATTTCGGCTGCGTTGGGTTTTCGTTGCTGCACGCGGGCTTTCTCTGGTTGCGGCGGGCGGGGGCCACTCTTTGTTGCGGTGCACGGGCTTCTCACTGCGGTGGCTTCTTTTGTTGCGGAGCACAGGCTCTAGGCGCACGGGCTTCAGTAGTTGCAGCATGCAGGCTCAGTAGTTGTGGCTCGCAGGCTCTAGAGTGCAGGCTCAGTAGTTGTGGCGCACGGGCTTAGTTGGTCCGCGGCATGTGGGATCTTCCCACCAGGGCTCGAACCCGTGTCCCCTGCATTGGCAGGCGGATTCTTAACCACTGCACCACCAGGGAAGTCCCCATGTATTTCTTTACTACATTTCTTGACTGTTTGTGTTATGTAGGTCCTCTAAAGCAGGGACAAATAAAATGCACGAGACGCAATTAAGCTTGACTTCAGATAAACTAGGACTAATTCTTTAGTGTAAGCGTACACCCCAATTGCATAGGATATACTAAGATATCCTACATGTACAGATATATACTGATTTAGTACAATTCCATACTTATACTAAAAAATTGTTCATTGTTTATCTGAAATTCCAAGGTAGCTGAGCATCCAGTATTTTTATTTGCTAAATCTGGCAACCCTCAGGGCAAAGAAGACGCTCTCTCTTGCCCAGGACTAAATGCAGTCCTGGGCTCCAAGAGTTTTATATGGAACAGTGAAAAGAGACAAGCAGATCCCTGAATTCTGAAAATCTTAGCCGAGACTCCTGTGGGAGGAATGTTAAATATCCTTTCTAGCTATTGCAGAGGTAGGCAGAATCAGAGAGGTTAATTTCCTACCAGGAATGTCTGTGGGAAACCAGGAGATGAATTCTTCTCTCCCAAATGTTTCTTTAATCATGAAGCCACGGAATGTTATTGGTTCATTCTGTCATAAAGCTTGAATAATCCTCAACTCTTCATTTATTTATTCATTCATCCATGAAATATTCATAAAATCTTTTTTTGTACCAGGCACATAATATTTAATAGTTGAACAACCCTATGAGGTAGATGTTATTATCTCGATACAGAAATGAAGCTCAGTGAAGTTAAATAATTTGCCTAAGATCACCCACTTTGTGCATTACAGAGGCAGAGTCTAAGCCTATGTTGTTCTGACTCCCAGCTCCTAGGGGAGATGTGAGCTGGGGTGCAGAAGGGAGAGGAAGACTAATCATTCTTTACTGCTTATTATACCCCAGGCATAACTGTATGTGCTTTAAACTATTAACAGTCTTTGTTGTTTGTCAGATTGAATTCTGACCTTTCAGGAAAAAAAAAAAAAAAGGAAGAAATACAGAATTGTTCCCATAAGATAAAAACAAACAGTTTCCATAAGCTAAAAAAAAAAAAAAATTGTTTGCTCTTCCTTAAACATATTTGGAAATGCAAAGGACATAAATTGCCAAAACAGTTTTGTGAAAGAATAAAGTTGGAGGACCGACACTACCTGATTTCAACCTATTATAAAGCTACAGCAATGAAATACATGTGGTGTTTGCATAAGGGTAGACATATAGGTCAATGGTAGAGACTTGATTCCAGAAATAAACGTATACATTTGTGGTCAATTGATTTTTGAAAAGGGGGGCAAAAGGTGAAAGGATAGTCTTTTCAATAACGGTGCTGGAAAAATCGGGTATCTATTCGCAAAAACAAACACGCACAGCAACAACAATAAAATACTTAGACCCTTAGCTCACACTATACACAAAAATTCACTCAAAGTACACCATAAATTGAAATATAAGAGCCCAAACTATAAATTAAAAAATTTTTTTTGAAACCTGCTGTTCTTCTTAAGAGCTGAGAATTTAGTAGTGAATAAAGTGTCAAGAACCCCTTCCACCGATGGGCTTACATCCTAGTGGGGATAGACAGATACTAAACAAAATAAGTTTAAAATTGTATAGTTTATTAGTTGGTGATAAGAGCTATTGAAAAAAACAAATCAGGGAAGAGATTGTAAAGGGGTAATAATTTTTTTTTTTTTTTGGCTGAGTTGGGTCTTCCTTGCTGCACACGGGCTCTCTCTAGCTGCGGCGAGCGGGGGCTGCTCTTCGTTGCGGTGCTCGGGCTTCTCACTGCGGTGGCTTCTCTTGTTGCGGAGCACGGGCCCTAGGGCGTGTGGACTTCAGTAGTTGTGGGGCGCGGGCTCAGTAGCTGTGGCACACAGGCTCAGTTGCTCCGTGGCATGTGGGATCTTCCCGGAACAGGGATCGAACCCTTGTCCCCTCCACTGGCGTGTGGACTCTTAACCACTGTGCCGTCAGGGAAGTCCCAAGGGGTTATAATTTTTATAACTGCTGTCTGGAGGGCACCATTGGGAAGATAAAATGTGAACAAAGACTTGAAGGAAGTGAGAGAGTGAGACACAAGTTATCCTGGGAAGAGCATTCCAGGCAGAGAGAATGGAAAGTTCAAAGGTCCTGGGGTACAAGGAGTAGCAAGGAGGCTTGTGTGGCTCCAGGAGAGCACATGAGGGAAGAGGGCTCATGGCTCAAGTTGTCGTAGGTCTTGCAGCCCATCAAAAGGACTTGGGCTGTTATTTCTAGTGAGGTGAAGAGCATCACACTTGATGGAATTAGAAGTTTTAAAAGAAAAATTCTAAGAGAATAATGTTTTTCACTATGCGATTATATATTATTTTTCCCTGTCGGAGAACCACCCAAAGACCCTTGGCATAAGCACGCTGATCCTCAGTACCTTTTGAAAAAAACTAGTTCATAGGAATCAGTTCAAACTCCTTACCAGGACCTCTAATGCTCTGTAGCCTAAATCTCTTTAAAAATTAAAACTCCTCACATTGTGTATATACACCCTCCGGGTGTAGACATCGTATATGTACACATACACCAGACCGCATTCCACTCCCCAGGCCCTTTCACTTGGCTCAAATGGCGCTTCCACTACGAATGTTTCCTTCATTTCATCAAATTCCCTCTCTACTCTCAGTGAACTTAGTAGACACCTGAATTAGTCAGGAGAGGTGGATAACAAACACTCCCTACGTCTTACAGGTCTAGAAGAACCGCGATGTACTTCTAGTTGATGCAGAGTTGGCTGTGGTTTGGGGGCCTCTCTTGGGTCGCTGACCTCATGTGTTGACTTAGCGTTGCACTTGATGGCAACTCATCCTTCCACAGTCACTAAGACACCAGATGAAACCTCTGTGGAGTCTCACACTGGCAGCTAAATGCTTCTGCCCATATCATTTTCTCTGACATTTATTGACTAGAGCAACTCGCCCCTGCCTGGAAGGGTAACTAGAAATATCGGTGGATGGCGTCCCGGTTACCATAGACCCTCTTTAGGACTGCTTGTCAGGCTTGTGGTGGTTTGTTTATATGTGTGTCTCCCCCACCCCATCACATATGAGTGTCTCTCTCGAAAGTATCACAATTCATCATCTTGATTTATCTTGGCCTAGCCCAGCACTGCACCTGGCATGTAGTAGGTGCTGAATAAATGTTTTGTTTTAAAACAAAAATATATGTTCTTTATGGAAAGCTCACAGGTGTGGTTCAGAGAAACTGTGCTTTCTGCATTTTTGCATTTTATTTTCTTCCTAGTGAAAAGCAGCCCCAATAAAGATGCAGACATAGAGAATGGACTTGAGGACACGGGGAAGGGGAAGGGTAAGCTGGGACTAAGTGAGAGAGTGGCATGGACATATGTACACTACCAAATGTAAAATAGATAGCTAGTGGGAAGCAGCCGCATAGCACAGGGAGATCAGCTCGGTGCTTTGTGACCACCTAGAGGGGTGGGATAGGGAGGGTGGGAGGGAGACGCAAGACAGAGGACATATGAGGATATATGTTTATGTATAGCTGATTCACTTTGTTATACAGCAGAAACTAACACACCATTGTAAAGCAATTATACTCCAATAAAGATGTTAAAAAAAAAACAAACCAAAAAGATACAGGTATCCCAGGGTGCATAGCAGCACTATTTACAATAGCTAAGGCATGGAAGCAACCTAACCATTATCAGATGAATGAATAAAGATGTGAGATATATGTGTGTATATATATATATATATATATATATATATAAAATACATAAACCCATGCACACAATATACACACACACAATATTACTCAGACACAAAAAAAGAATGAAATGATGTCACTTACAGCAACGTGGATGGACCTAGAGATTATCCTACCAAGTGAAATAAGTCAGAAAGAGAAAGACAAATATCATATGATATCACTACATGTGGAATCTAAAAACATGATACAAATGAACTTATTTACAAAACAGAAATAGACTCACAGACATAGAAAACAAATTTATGGTTACTAAAGGGCAAAGGGGGGAAGGGATAAATTAGGAGTTTGGGATTAACAGGTCCACACTACCATATATAAAATAGATAATCAAGAAGGACCTACTGTATAGCACAGAGAGCTATATTCAATATCTTGTAATAACCTGTAATGGAAAAGAGTCTGAAAAAGAACATATATATATATATATATATATAAAACTGAATCACTTTGCTGTATACCTGAAACTAACACAACATTGTAAATCAACTATACTTCAATTAAAAAAAAAAAAGCAGCCCCAAATCCTCAAGTTTCCATTTGTTATCCCATAAATCAAAGGATGATCAACTGCATTTCTCACCACTTGGCTGTGTCAAATCATAAGGGACATTTCTCACAACTTGGCTGGGTCAAATCATGCAGTTTACGATTTTCAAAAATTACAGAAAAGAACTGTTAGTTTCTCACTGTTGTTGGAATATTTATAACAGTATGATTTTTGCTCATACCCTCTCTCCAGAGAGCACAATGTAGTTACAGGCATTACCTAATGCAGGCAGGTCTGGGGAGGGGAATGGAGGTACAGTAACCTCCGTTGTCTGGGATGCAAACTCAGCAAGGTCTGGTGATTTACACAGGTACACATGGGAGCCTGCAGCTCTTCATTTCCTGACTTTGGTTGAAACGTGTCTCCGTTCCCTCTGGTTCTGTCTTAATTTTTCAAATCCAAAAAATGTACAAAAGAGGCCAATTTTACTTGGCCTCTTTTTAAGGGATTATTTTCCTTTTCTAGAGTCTTTTTCATCTTCTAAACAACTTGGGTTCAAAATAATTAATATAGTAACATATCCACCAAAATGGCAAACAATATTGCTCTGAAGCCAAGGTAACTTGTCAGGTTGGGCTGGATAAGTTCAGAGCATCAAATGAAATAACCTCACAGGACCCATCCTCTTTTAAGATTCCATGACTCCACAGTAGAGAACGTCTCCAAATGAAATCTATCCTAATTTTAACAAATATATCCAACCCGCTTTCCAACGGCTGTCTCAGGATGTTTGCCCAGTGCGCTAATGGCCTTGGGTGGTCAGTCAGCCACTCTGGTTTCTATATTTTTGGGAAAAAGTGATTCAGAGGCTAAAAAAACCCCACCATATAACATTGTGAGTCATCTGGCTTTTACACCTTTTTCCTTCTACTTCATTTGTCAGTTCATTCATTCATTTCTTTATCCATTCATCAAGCATGTACTGAGTGCCTGCTCTGTGCTGGATTACTGCAGGGCACGGAAAAGCACCTGGTCTCTGCCCTCTGGCATCTCATCATCCAGTAGGTGTACAGATAATTACAATCCAAGGTGGTAAGTGCAATAATATGCACAAAATATTTTAAGAGTCCTGAGAAGAGGCTCCTCACCCAGTCCTGGGGTGGCTAGGGAAGAAGTCAGGAGGGCTTCCTGTAAGAGGTGACACCTCAAGGCCAGTGTTCAGGTATGAAATACGCATCCAGGAGAATGAGAGAATGAATGGAGAGGGATGCGATAGGATTGCCTGGCAGCACTGAGGGTCTTTTTGAGTTTATTGTTCATGAATTTAAACTGAGACTGAGGAGCCTGACAGAATGTTTTCCTCCAGCCCAGTTCAGATGCTTGGGTACAGGTACAGAGTAGGTGGGGGGTTGAATTTTCCAGGGCTTGGTTTTTCCAATGAGTACGATGAAGGGAAAGAGGAATAAAGATTTAAGGGTGCATGTAAGGAATGACTGTATTTATGGACAATGACACCAGAACTGGGAAGAGAATGAGGGTAAGAGAAAATGAAACTGGAGGACTTTTGGAGTTTGAGGTCTGGACTTAAGGGAGTGAGGTGGAAAACTAAGAGGAGTGGAGATTGGAGAGGGGGATACTTGAGAGTGAGATTACGGAAAGGCTATGGTTTGAGGAAAAGACAAGATCACGGGAATGGGGCCTTTGGAGGAGGGAAACTCAAGGAACTGAGGGATTGGAAGGTATTGGATGGACTGTCTACCCCATGCAATGTTAAAGTCACCAAGGCTTATGACAAGAGTTGTATTCGTTTCTATTGTTGCTGTAACAAATGACACAAATTTAGCGGTTTAAGCAACACAAGTCGATTATCTTACTTTTCTGTTGGGTAGAAGAACAACACAAGTCTCATGGGCTAAAATCCAGGTGTCGGCAGGGCTGTGTTCCTTTCTGGAGGCTCCAGAGGAGAATCTGTTTCCTTGTCCTTTCCAGCTTCTAGAGGCTGCCTGCATTCCTTGGATTGTGGCCCCTTCCTCCGACTTCAAAGCCAGCAACAGTGGGTCAAGTCCTTCTCTCACCATATCACTTTGACCTCTGCCTCTTGGGCTAAAAGTCCAAGACCAAGTGTTGGCAGGTTTGGTTTCTCCTGAGGACTCTCTCCTTGCCTTGAAGACAGCTGCCTTCTCACTGCGCCCTCACGTGGTCTTTCTTCAGCGTGTGCATCCCTGATGTCTCTGTGTGTCCAAATTTCCTTTTCTTATAAAGACTTCCATCGGTTTGGATTAGAGCCTAACTTAAGGGCCTCATTTGAACTGAGTCACCTCTTTAAAGGCCCTGTCTGCAAATGCAGCCGGATGCTGAGGTGCTAGGGGTTGGAGGTTTAATATACAAATGTTGGTGAGATGCAATTCATTCCATATCACCATGTCACATATTCACAGGTTCCAGGGATTGGGACACAGACATCTTTTTTTTGGGGGGTAGGGTGGGGTAGGGGGCAGGCATTATTCTGTCCATCACAGGAGAAATGTTGAAGAGATTAGCCATCATCCCAGTGCTGAAAACTTCCAAGAGCGGGGATGTGCCCAGGATGTGTGTAGGAGACACCCATCAGGAGTTCTGGTCTGAGAGTATGTGCGTGAGGGTCGCTGGAGGTTGGAAGGAGAGGCTGGAGGAGAAATGAGGAGACTGGCCGCGGGTCGCTGGGGGGTATGTGTTCAAAAGCACTGCTGTTTGAAGGGGCTGCATGAGAATCAGCTTCTTTCCCGTGGAGCCAGGGTTAGTTAGGGCAGGAAGGTGACAAGAGCTCTTAGAGAAAGAGGATCAGAGGGTATGGGGAAGGGTGAGGTAGGTTAGGAAGAGAGTGAGATTTGGTCTGCATAGAAGGATGCAGAGCTGTTCAGGGGACGGGACCTGGTCTGGGAGGCTGGGGTTTCCCTTGGTGACTGATGTAAACAGAGACGTCAGGGACCTTCCAAAAACCTTTCCCAAGCTTGCACTAATCTCATTCCTCTCAATTTCTTCACAGAAGATAGCATTTGGGTTTGTACTTAGTTTTTCTTTGTCTATACTGTTAGACAACCGTATGGTTTGTCTATACGATTTGACCACAGCCTCTTCTAGGGGAGGGGCCCTATTTGATACCCCCAATAATGCCAAGGACAGTCCTGGGCTTGTAGTTCAGTTGTTCAATAAATAATTGATTAAGTTCCCTGTGCATTTTATTTTTAGAAGAGAGAACAGGCAGGATACTTCCACCATCTTCCATGCCTCCATTTTCTTTCTTACAGTGCCCAACCTTCCAATGACTTGAGAATTTTGCTTCTTCAAGTGTAGAGTGATCTTGTTTCCTTCCAGATGCAAAATGACAGCTGACACTTTCTGAGCACTTTCTTTGTGGGGCTGCTGTGCTCCAAGCACCATCCCATTGAATTTAATCCTCCCAGCAACCCGATGAGGGGGTTACATTTACTCTCCTCATTTTACAGATGAGGAAACTAAGGTCAGGACAAGTTAAGCAACTGTTCCTGAGGCCACACAGCTGAAAGGTGGGTGGAACCCAGAGTCCATTCCTTCTACCTTTTGATGGCCAGCCTTCCATTTGTCAGTCATCCTTTCTTCTTTAATCATGAAACAGCAAACAATAGTGCTTAGAAAAGTGTTACTTGCACAAGATGACTGCTTTTAGACTTTACTGTAAAGCTTAATTTTTGTTGTGCAAAATATAAACCTCCAGACTCCAGTTCTTGCTATGACTTCAGGATGGGTGTGTAGCCAAGGGGCTTCTGGACATGAGGAAATGAAGTCTAGAGTAGATCTTCTCTGACTTGCCAGGAGCTCCAGCATCCTTTCTGGTCTACTCTAGAGAACTCTGCTTCCTGTGATGTGTAAACATGCCAGTGAGGTTGAGAAATGTTGCTACCAGGGACATAAGCCTTGCGATCAGTGTCCGCTCCACAGGTCTTTCCAACTGAGGGAAGAATGACACATGTTTTCTAAGCACGTCATTTAAAGCTATTGTTTATCAAACTTGAAAAAAAATAAGTAATTATTTTAATTTCGGTGTACTTGTACAATTTTTAAAAAATTTTATTTTATATTGGAGCATCGTTGATTTATAGTGTTGTATTAATTTCAGTTGCACAACAAAATGATTCAGTTATACATATATTTATTCTTTTTCAAATTCCTTTCCCATTTAGGTTATTATAGAATATTGAGTATAGTTCCCTGTGCTCTACAGTAGGTCCTTGTTGGTTATCTATTTTAAATATAGTGGTGCGTATATGTCAATCCCAAACTCCCCATTTATCCCTCTACTCCTCCGCTTCGGTAACCATAAGTTTGTTTTCTAAGCCTGTGAGTCTGTTCTGTTTTGTAAATACGTTCATTTGTATAATTTTTTCAAAGATTCCACATATAAACGATATCATATCATATTTGTCTTTCTCTGTCTGACTTACTTCACTTAGTATGAGAATCTCCAAGTCCACCCTTGTTGCTGCAAATGGCATTATTTCATTCTTTTTATGGATGAGTAATATTCCATTGTGTATATATACCACATCTTCTTTATCCATTCATCTGGAAATGGACATTTAGGTTGTTTCCATCTCCTGGGTATTGTAAATAGTGCTGCTATGAACTTTGGGGTGCATGTATCTTTCTGAATTATAGTTTTGTCCAGATATATGCCCAGGAATGGGATTGCTGGATCATATGGTAACTCTACTTTTAGTTATTTTGGTTTTTTTTTTTTTTTTTTTTTTGCGGTACGTGGGCCTCTCACTGTTGTGGCCTCTCCCGTTGCAGAGCACAGGCTCCGGACGCGCAGGCTCAGCGGCCATGGCTCACGGGCCCAGCCGCTCCGTGGCATGTGGGATCTTCCCAGACCGGGACACAAACCCGTGTCCCCTGCATCGGCAGGCGGACTCTCAACCACTGCAAAACCAGGGAAGCCCTAGTTTGTACCTCTTAATCCCCATCCCCATTTTGCTCCTCCCCACTTGGGTCTCCCCACTCGTAACCACTAGTAAATGTCTTTTTTTTTTTTTTTAAAGCAAAAAAGTTTATCAGTTTGTTCTTTATGTCAGGGTGTGGGGGGAATTAACTTGGGAGCAGAAATTCTGTCAAGGTCCAGAGTATTTCTGCCTTCATGGTCTTTCTCCACATTTTCTATTTCTTTTTGCTTGTGTCTGGAGAAGTTGCATTTCAATTGTACCAGCCTGTTTGACCCAGTGCTGTAGGATGGAGAAAATGTTCTAAGCCCTTCCAGGAAACAGCCTGATTCTCTCTGAAGGTCACAGAATTTCAAGTCACATATGTGTAGCCAGAGCCGCTCTTTAAACTCCTCCAGAGAGAGGGCTTAATGAACTCCTGAAGTCTCCAGAAAAGGAAATGCCAACAGCATTTTTTGCAATGAATTTCAGTGTCTCACAGCACTGCGATTGCAGAGTGAGTTTTACTAGCTAACAGAAATCTCCGCTTCGGAGAAAGCCAGACTTGGACTTTGTTTTCCCCTTGGTGTGCCTTGCCTTTCTCTCTCTGATCTTCTTGTAGATTGCGTCTCTTGGGAGCCATGACCCAAACATTATCCCTGAGCCCCTCTGAGTGCACAGCACGCAGATGCATGAGCTGATGCAGAAACTCTAAGAGCTTGTTTGCTCTGGTCCACTGTTGTAATTAAGCATTGGAGAAATCTCCTTAGTACCCCTGTGAAAAGTCAAGCATTGATCTGATTTTGATGGGCACCAGCAGGTAGACACTTGGGAACCAGGGCTTTGGTTGGTTATTCTGTTACAAGTGGATACAGGGTCTGGTAGTGATTCTCCAACATTGGTGTGTCCCAAAAGAATATAGAGCCTCTAGCTCTTTGAAATAGGACAGGGCCTGGATCTTTGTACTTTTAGGAAGTTCCCCATGAGATTCTGATGCAGATCAATGTTTAAGAACCACTGTTGAAAGCACAGCGCTAATTATGAAGTTGCATGATGGTAAGATGCTGTGCTTATAAAGGAAACTATGTTTCTTGTGGGTTACCTTTTATAAAAATCGTTTCTTATTACATCTGGAAGAGAAGAAATAGAAGGTACCAAAGGTACTATCCTCTTACTGGGCAATCAGGAGAAAACATGAATCGTTGATAAGAACAGTTGCTAAGCAACCACTTGCGGCCAGGATGATAAAAATACTTCAAAATAAAAACTCTGCTCAATATTCTGTGACAACCTAATTGGGAAAAGAATTTGAAAAAGAATAGATACATGTATATGTATAACTGAATCACTTTGCTGTACACCTGAAACTGAACACAACATTGTTAACCAACTATACTCCAATATAAAATAAAAGGTTAAAAAAACAAAACAAAACAAAACAAAATTTGAGGCCTGGGGAGAGGGAGCTTTAGGCTCCAGTGAAAGAACTGTTCTTCACTTTATTTGGCTTTCTTCCTTCCTTTCTTTCCTTCCTTCTTTCTTTCTTTCTTTCTTTTTCTTTTTTTCATCTTTATTGGAGTATAATTGCTTTGCAATGGTGCGTTAGTTGCTGCTGTATAACAAAGTGAATCAGCTATACATATACATATATCCCCATATCCCCTCCCTCTTGCGCCTCCCTCCCACCCTCCCTATATTTGGCTTTTTCTTATTGCTGGTCAACACAACTGAAGGCAGCATCCTTGTCAAATACTTAAAGAAATGATATATCTAAATATCTAAATGATATTTCAAATGAAAAGTAAGTACAAGAGTTAAGGAAATAGTTCTTAATGAAGGGGAACTGAGTAAACTTTTGAGTTTAAAAATTGAGTCATTTATACTTGTGTGTGAAGTTTTGCTAAAGGACCGGTTTCTCATAGAAATGTGCAATGGTATTGCCGTGAAGGTAATGAAACCTGGTAAGGGATCGCTTTAGGCAGTAGGCTGCCCCAAAGGCTGCCCCTCATCAGCCCTGAGGGGATCGAACACCGTCAGCCCTGCTGGGATTTGAACGTTTGAACCTCTGTTTCTCAGAGTGTACAGGGGGGTTTCCATGCTGCTCCAATATACTCTTGCTGTCTCACTCTTACTTCCGTGACAGGCCCCATCAGGCTGTTTTTTGTTTTTCAATGGGAATTGAAAAACAAAACAAAATATCAAAACCAAGGGGAAAACTGCTACTAAATGTTCCAAGAGACTCTGCTGGAAACATTTTCCAGGGACCTCATAACTACTGGCATTCCCATGGACAGCATGTGTGTCTTTTTAAAAAGGTCTGGGCTTAGACCTCTGCAAAGAAAGCGACGTCCAGTGACATCCTTCAAGGCAAGTGTTGGCTTCCTGTTAGCACCTCCAGGACACACTCTAAGGCTCTACAAGGCTCTTTCCAGGCCCAGCCGTCAAACCCAGTACTGATGGGGCCTCTTAACACAGTGGACCTGTGTCTGCCCAGCCGCATCTTTCTAAATTCAAATTTATAACCTGGGCAAGTATTTGTTTGGGGGGCAACGGCATGGGATATTTGAAATCACGTCTGTTGTTCAAAACTGCAGAGGTATAAATATTTTGTCCAACTCCGGTGCTGGGGTTCAACCACCATGTTCTCAAACTTGAGGCAAGTAGAAGACGGTCTTGGACACAATTTTATCTCCAAACATGCTCCACCTGGGAAAGATTTTGAGGGGCTTATTCGAGGTTGTATTTACCAGGTTTGCTAATGTTCTGACTTTAATCCTATAAAGAAAATGTAAAAGGGAGCCTTTTTTCTTTTTCTAAGATGCCCTGATTTTTTTGCATTTGGAAGAGAATACATTTTCTGTATTACAAACTCAAATAAATATTTGGTTTGGTTTAAACAGTTAGAAATGCTGGCCTGGGAAAAGTCTCTTGCCCTTTCTTGCTTCTGTTTTTTTTGCTCTCATACAGTCAGCTTCACGTGGTCAGCTCCACAAAGCCACGGCCCTTGGCCTGGCGTCCCCTCAGTTCAGGTGGGCAGAGTCAGCCAGGAGCGCGGTGTTTCTGGCTCCAGCAGGCTGCTGGGCTATGTGTGTGTGCTGGGCTGTCACACCGTCCACTCGTGTGTTGTTTGGGCCCAAATCTAAGCTCCCAGTGCTCCCTTGCTGCAGAAGTGCTGATGTGGTCTCAGCCTCCCTCGAACAAAGACATTCCCGCCACCGTGGCCAGCGCTCACGGGGCTCCAAGCTGGAGATGTGATGGGTCAAGGACATTCAGAAACCTGGGATGGAAGGAGAGAGGAAAAGAGCAGTTATTGAACTCCTGCTCTGGGCCAGCTATTTTATGTTTGTACTTCCTTAAAACTCCCCCAAACCATTTTGTGAAAGACAAAATGTCACCCCCATTTCATGGATGAGAAAACTGAGGCCGTGACTGGTGAAATCATTTGCCTAAGGTCATGCAGCCAGCAAGTGGCCAAGCCAAGATTGGAGCTCAGGTCTGCCTGATTCCAAATATACAGCATCTCTGCCTCATCCTGGAGTTGGGAGGTTAGAATCCGTCTGATCTGGTTGAAGGGCGAAACGTTTTTCCAGTGAAGCTGCTTCTCTCAATGGGCCTTTGCCACTGGGAGACTGACTGACACAGCACGCCATCCTCCTTGGGGAGAATTCTCCCCGGCACCCTGTCCTGGGTGGAGGCAGCAGTGGGGGAGGGATGTGTTCAGGGTTCTGAGGGCTTCCTGTGACTCTGCATAGCTGAGCTTCTTGTCTGTGTACTCAGCTCCCCAGACTAACTATCCTCCGGTCTTCCCCCCAAAAGCCTTTCCAATACACCTTCCCTGCTGAGCTTAGCTGGGTAGCTTTCTGTTACTTGCAAACCAAGAACTCTGACAGCTCCGCCCTCCTAGAGATAATTCCAAACCTTCAGCAAACAGGAGTGAGGATCCGCGCTCAATGAATGGGAGACCCCCTGCTCTGTTTTCTCCTCTCCACTCCCCTTTCCTTTTGGACATGTTTCTCCATTCCTAGGGAGTGTGCAAGCTCCAATTGCCATGCATTTTCCCAACAAAACTACCCCCAGGAAAGATTCTGAAATGTGTTTATGTTAAAGTGAAAAGGCTGAGGAGAACTTTAACTAGACCTCTCCCCAGGGGAATTTGCAATTTAACAGGCCAAGCCTAAAGGCAAAGGCTTGAGACATCTGAGGAAACTAGGCTCCAGGGAGAATTAGGAGGGGTCTTAGAAAAGGAGATTATCCTCCAGTGGTCCTGTGGATATGACCGAGCAGGCCCACATTAGACCCCTAGCCAGGACCCCTGCAGAAATGTGGGAACCTCTGAGCGTTCCCACATCTGCTGTCAGGGCTTGTCTAGCCTCTAACGAAGGAGGTGGACTTAGCTCCACTGCACTTGTAAGCAGACAGGGTAGGGGAACCAGGGGAACCAGAGAAAGAGAACCAGGCGTGGCTTTCTTGACATAAGAGAAGCCATTTTTACCCTAAGCCATTTTGTGATCTAAGCCTGGCCAGACAGTATATCTTGAGTTCTGCAGGAACTAAGGCCCCTATCCAGGTGGAAGATGGAATGATGATGTTGACCTTTTCTGACCCTCAGGACTTCAATCGACTAAAGTTTGGACTCTGTCGACCTTTGCCCCAGTTCTGTGCTGAATTCTCCTCTGTTCAAGCCCCCTCGGGAATATGCATGTACCCTTAGCTTAAAACTTCCTCAGTTTTACTATTCGGGGAGAGAGTGTTTTGGGAAAGATCCCCAAGTGTTCTCCTTCCTCGCTGCAAGTAATAAATCCTTCCTTCTCCCAGTCTTTGGCTTGGTTGTGTCTTTTGGCTCGATACCCACCAAGAGGCGAATCCAGTTTGATGAGGCCATCAATGAGACCCCAGTCCTGAAGCGGGGCAGGTGGGGAGACCACAAAAGGAGATTTCTCTGCTGGACACTATCCATCACCAGAGAATTTTAAGGCCTCTGTATTCAGACTCCCTTCACACGCTGGTCACGCAGAAGTGACTGAACCACTCTGAACTTCAGTTTCTTTTTCTGACAAACAGACAAAATAATGACATCTACCCCAAAGAGCTGTTTGACATCTACCCCAAAGACAAACAGACAAAATAATGACATCTACCCCAAAGAGCTGTTTGGCCTCTAGGAGATAATAATGCTCTAGAAAGCATTTAAAAAATAGTAAAGAACTGTTCACATATATCTTTCTAATGTGATATTATTCCAATACTAAAATGAATGAGACTTTTTCATGGTAAGGGAGCTTTCTCTACACGGTCTCTTTTGAGTTTCTGTGTAGGTAGCTTTTTGTTTCTCCAGTTCCCCAGAGTGATAACTGTATTTGTCCTATTCGGCTGGGTCTCCTTTTGTCCTCTGACCCCTAGGTGGGAAGAAAGGGTCTGAGGCTGCCAGGGAATAAACCCTTAGAGGAGAGTGCCGAGTCCTCACACCTATAGAACTACGAAAGGACTTTGAAAGGCTTCAAGGGAAGGATGCTGCCTTAACAGATGATTTTTTTTTTTAACAGGATTTAAAAACTGGAATCTCACTTAGGAAAGTATGATGTGATGGCTAAGTGTAAATGCTTGCAGTAAAAGCCTGAGAGGAGAGCGTCTCCACAGTGGAGCAGAGTTTTGAGTTTCCTCTTCGAATGGCCAGGCTTTGCCCTCTATCTTCCCAGGGCTCTGCACTCTCGCTGGAGCGCTCGTGGGCAACGAGTCCAACCAAGTGGATCAAGAGAATCCTGACTCTGGATCCTTAATGCAAGAGGTTGTTTTGGGGGCCACAAGCCTCAAGAAACCAGGCGCCCAGCCTGTGCACCTCTTTGGAGCCGCGATTGGCGGGGAGCAGATTTGGGGGTTTGAATCACGACTGAGAGGTGCAAGCTGTGTGAGCTTGGATAAGTTATTATTCCCCAGGAGCATCATTTTTCTCATCTGTTCAATAGGGACAATGATAGAACCAACCTCATAGGTTGTGAGAGTTTGTGAAAATTCATGTAAGGGCCTGAAATTACACAGAAAGCATGTAGGTAGGGTGACAAGCTGTCCTGGTTTCCCCAGGACAGAGGGATTCCAGGGGTGTGGGACTCACAGTTTTAAAATGAGGATAGTTCCAGGTAATGGGGACAAGTCGGTTGGATACCCAAATACAGGTGTTCAATACGTGGTAAAGTCACTGGCCACAGGGAGAGACGTGTGAGAAGGAACCCTGCTTCTTACAGTAGCTGCAGACATAAACCCAATGCACAAGTTAGGGAAGATGGCCCGGGGCCCAAGGCTAGTACCAGCTGGGGGAAACCTCTCATGATGTGAGGACTCCCAGTGGTGAAGAGCAGGTAGGAGTAGCCCTGGGCAGGTGGCAGGGAGTCTGTTCTGCCGGCACTGCCAGCAGCTTGGAGTGGCGGAGGTGGGGTTTGTGTGAGATCCAGAATAGGGCTGCCCAGCTCCGACGCAGCCAACCAGGACGCGGCTGGCCTACACGCCAGCTTTGCTAATCTGCTTCTGATCCACGGGGAAACCAAGTCAAGCATGCTGCCGGCAACAGCAGGGGCAGGGCCACCGCACCAGAGGCCATGGAGGCAGATGTCCCCAGCACACCAGAACCTTCCTCCAAAGGGCCTCAGCCTCCTGGCCAGGATGGGAGACGGATGGGCTGGTAAAGACAGGAAGTCTGCAAAGCACATACAAACAGTCCCTCAGTGATTAGAGACTTTAAGAGACCTAAAAGGCAAAAAGAAGAGTTAGACCCGCTACATTCAAAGTTGAGAGACCCCAGATCTTGCCCTCACCTCAACATCGATGTGCACTCTATCCTGCAGAAAGTCTGTTCTGTGTTCCACTTCTTGGACCCCAGGACCTAGCTGTGAAATGAAGTCGTTGGATTAGATTATCCCAAAGCACCTTTCAGCTCCCAAATTTTTATTCCAAGAGGGACCAACTCAAAGAGAGGACGTAGGACCTGCCTGTTTTCTTTCGCGTGTCACCATCGTGGAATATTTGAATTTCGGAGTTTAAAATATATATTCTCAACTGAAGGGAAGAGTCCTCTGCAGCACAGGTGTAAGCCCCTTTTATTAACCACCCTCCAGAATAACTCCTGAGTTCCATGCTTGTGTCACCCTCTTCCTTCACGACGCCTAACACAGCCTGTTTCCGTCTCTCCTGCTCAAAGGCGCCTTGCTTGACGCTGCCATGCCAATCTGCTTTTTTATCACCAATGGCAACCGCACTCACGACAAAAACCGTCCACGGCTGCCCCTCATCACAGGGACCAAGTCATCACCCAGCTGTCCCCCTGCCAGGCCTAGCTGCCCTGTCCAACGTCTCCCCTTCCTCAGGCCACAGGACTTTCTAACGCGGCTTCCTGCTCCCAAAACGCTCTTGGTCTGACCCTTCTCCAAGCCTTTGCTGAAGGACTTCACTTTTTTTTTTTTTTTTTGCGGTACGCGGGCCTCTCACTGCTGTGGCCTCTCCCATTGCGGAGCACAGGCTCCGGACGCGCAGGCTCAGCGGCCATGGCTCGCGGGCCCAGCCGCTCCGCAGCATGTGGGATCTTCCACATGCACTTCCACAGCACTCCCTTCTCTCAGCCTCGAGACCATCAGTATTCACAATGTAGCCCACCGACCACCAGCACTGTGTGACCTGGAAACTGGTTAGAAACGCAGAACCTCAGGTTCCACCCCGACCGACTGAATCGGAGCTGCCTTTTAATAAGATCTCTGCAAGATTCTCACAAATATCAATGCTTGTGAAGCGCTGTCCAGGACCACTGGAGGCTTTAACTTTTCTGTACTGGTTTGT
This sequence comes from Delphinus delphis, assembly GCF_949987515.2. Classification (NCBI taxonomy): domain Eukaryota; kingdom Metazoa; phylum Chordata; class Mammalia; order Artiodactyla; family Delphinidae; genus Delphinus; species Delphinus delphis. The sequence continues at coordinate 22,137,720 of NC_082700.1, forward strand.
TTCCAGGCTCCTCAGAGGCAAGATCTATATATTATAACTTTTTGTTTCCTCAGAGGACTTAGCATAATAATGTCTTATGGAAGGTGTTCAATACATTCCTTTTAATTTTACCAACTAAAGTGGGATGGACCTTCTAAGGGGTGGAAGAGAAATAGCAAATGGATTCTCCTTTCTCCCTTCCGCTTCCCTCCACTTACACACATCCTGGCCTGAAAAGGTCATGGTGGTCAGGGACTCATACTCCTTAGAGAAGCTAGTCTGGGTCATGACCCTAGGTAAGCCACTAGGGCCAGCAGATGTGGTGGCTGAAGATAAGAGGAATCAATCAAATAGAGATGGCAGAAGACAGAGATGCTGAGTAACGGCCATGAACCTGAAAACAGATGCAGGGTAGGGAGCTATAAATTAAATTTCCTGATTGTGGTGGGTATAAAACTCTAACCATTTCAGCCCTGTGGGGGACAACCCTTATGGGTCGCATATGCTCCTGAGCTCACTGTGGGATTGGACAAGGTTTTCTTGTGCCTGTATTGGTTTGACTTTTCTCTCTGGCCAATCCTACCCCCTCCCCCTCTCTTCCACAGCTGTTGATCCCTAATTAATATCCTGTATGCCAAACTCCATCTCAGAGTCTGCTTCTAGAGAAACCAGAATCACTACCAACCTGCAACAATTGGTGCTGAGAGGCGTCCAGGCAATAAGATGGAGTTTTTTTTTTTTCTTTAGCGGTACGCGGGCCTCTCACTGCTGTGGCCTCTCCCGTTGCGGAGCACAGGCTCCAGACGCGCAGGCTCAGCGGCCATGGCTCACGGGCACAGCCGCTCCGCGGCACGTGGGGTCTTCCCGGACCGGGGCACGAACCCGTGTCCCCTGCATCGGCAGGCGGACTCTCAACCACTGCGCCACCAGGGAAGGTGAAGCCCCTAGGATGGAGTTTTGAAGCTGCATCACTTGCCATCCACCCAGTGAAGAGGACTCCATCATTAGTGAGAGCTGGAGCACAGAGAGCGCCTCACACAATGTGGTGGTCCAGTTGCTTAAACTCTCACCAGCGGTGAATTGGGAGCGTACATTGTTTGAAGAGAATGCATCGACTAGAGCAATTTGTCGGGCATTTGAGAAGAGAAGGAGAGTCATTATAAGGACTGATTTTGATCAGTGACTTTGAGTAAAATCCTCAGTATAATGGTTCAGAGGTATCTATGTCAAAAATCATAATACAATCTTATTGTGAAGTTCAAAAAATTTCTTGGAGGCTATAAGAACTTTTATCATCCAGGAAAATGTCACTGTCATTGAAATAATGCAACTGAAAGTTAAGAACTTCAATATCTAGGCATCCTCTGGATGCCCAAGAAATATGAATTGACTCACTTTTTTAAAAAATTAATTTTTATTTTATATTAGAGTGGATTTACAATGTCGTGTTAGTTTCAGGTGTACAGCAAAGTGATTCAGTTATGCATATACCTATATCCATTTTTTTTCAGATTCTTTTCTCATATAGGTTATTACAGATTGAGTAGAGTTCCCTGTGCTATAAAGTAGGTCCTTGTTGATTATCTGTTTTCTATATAGTAGTGTGTATATGTTAATTCCAAGCTTCTTATTTATCCCTCCCCCAACCTTTCCCCTTTGGTAACCATAAGTTTGTTTTGAAGTCTGTGAGCCTATTTCTCATTTGTATATAAGTTGAATTGACTCACTTTGAATAAAGAATTGAAAAACTGGTACTAGAGATCAAAATTTAAACTCCTGAAATTACTAGTTAATGTAATTTAGCTTATTCAAATTTAATTTTCACGGGTGGAGGTGACCCACCCTCTCTTTGGTAAATACCAATGCCTAGGTATCAGTAAGCAGCTTCATGCAGAAATTCTGATTCCCCATCACTGTCCTCCACTCTTTGAGCTGGAAAGACAACTGCCTAGTGAGTCCTGCCTGCACCCACCTCCCTGAACCCAGGCTGGGTTGAGTGTTTTATGAGATGCATACCATTTGGATCCCCTGATGCTAAAGAACATATTATAGAAACTCTTGCCCATCTGCCTCAGTCCAAAGACTTTCCAGCTTGTATTTCAAGATGTGTTCCGTCGTCAGCTGCTTGCAAACCGTTCTGCGAAGCTCAGCTTCATTAATTGGCAGCTGCATTTACTCTGGGCTGAGTTCTGTTGCATTGAAACGAGAGGAACCCTGGGTAAACTTGAGTGTTTACCTATTTACAGAGATAATGACTCAGTCAGGCGGGTGGAGTTCTGCTGTGTGTATAGGGATCCCCAAGGAACACATCTAAGTTGTGAGTCATTGCTCTTTACCTATAAGAACAGTTCTGCCAAGAGCCCTGGGTGTGGAGGCCCAGAGATAGATATCGGGCCACTGTTTTGCCTTTTCCTTGTGTCTGTTTTATAATAAATACTGTTTTATCTCCTTGATCTTACGTAGCACTTTATGTCTTCCAGACCTCTTTCAACTGTTATCTCATTTCACCCTCTTAAATAACCCTGCAAAATAAACAATTATCATCTCCATTTGATATATGAAGAAATAAACTTCAAGTTCATTGAATGTGATGTTTAGAAAACTTGAGGAATGAATATCTTTAAATAAAGTTCTCATAGACTCTAAGTGTTGACAAATTATTTTTCTATAGAGTTATATAAACATGTACAAATATTATTATTTTTTTAAATTTGTTTATTTATTTATTTATTTATTTTTGGTTACGTTGGGTCTTCATTGCTGCGTGCAGGCTTTCTCTAGTTGCGGTGAGCGGGGGCTACTCTTTGTTGCGGTGTACGGGCTTCTCATTGTGGTGGCTTATCTTGTCGTGGAGCACAGGCTCTAGGCACACTCAGGCTTCAGTAGTTGTGGCATGCAGGCTCAGTAGTTGTGGCACATGGGCTTAGTTGCTCTGTGGCGTGTGGGATCTTCCGGGAACAGTGTTCGAACCCATGTCCCCTGCATTGGCAGGCGGATTCTTTTTTTTTGGGGGGCCAGCACCATTTTATTTATTTATTTTTGGAATTTTATTTTATTTTATTTTTTTATGCAACAGGTTCTTCTTAGTTATCTATTTTATACATATTAGTGTATATATGTCAATCCCAATCTTCCAATTCATCCCACCATCAGCCCCTTCTCCCCCCGCTTTCCCCCTTGGTGTCCATACATTTGTCCTCTACATCTGTGTCTCTATTTCTGCCTTGCAAACCGGTTCATCTGTATCACTTTTCTAGATTCCACATATATGCATTAATATACGATATTTGTTTTTCTCTTTCTGACTTCACTCTGAATGATAGTCTCTAGATCCATCCATGTCTCTACAAATGACCCAATTTCGTTCCTTTTTCTGGCTGAGTAATATTCCATTGCATATATGTGCCACATCTTCTTTATCCATTCATCTGTCGATGGGCATGTAGGTGGTTTCCATGACCTATCTATTGTAAATAGTGGGCAGGCAGATTCTTAACCACTGTGTCACCAGAGAAGTCCCTGTACAAATATTCTATATGCTTATATTCATTACACAATCATTGAAAATCTACTAATTAAATATAAACAAGACAAAAATATTGATAACTTTTAAATTAATAATATTTGTTTGGTATGTTAGCTGATGTTTTGCTGAAAGTAAATTGCTAATATTGGTCTTACTAGTAGACCCATGTATCTACATTTTTCATACTTGTCAACATCATTCCTTTTATTAGTTTGAGTCACAGTATTTATCATAGTCACCACTCTCCCATTTTAACCTGATCTTATTTTATTTATTTATTTATTTATTTATTTTGCGGTACGTGGGCCTCTCACTGTTGTGGCCTCTCCCGTTGCGGAGCAACAGGCTCCGGACGCGCAGGCTCAGCGGCCACGGCTCACGGGCCCAGCCGCTCTGCGGCACGTGGGATCTTCCCGGACCGGGGCACGAACCCGTGTCCCCTGCATCGGCAGGCAGACTCTCAACCACTGCGCCACCAGGGAAGCCCCCTGACCTTATTTTAAACCATGCATCCATGTTTGTGAAGGACAAACCAATTGAAAGGTGTAAATCAAGATGCCTTACTCAAAGTTTAAAGAGGTAGTATTTAATGAAAAATCCTCATTGCGTATTTGCTGTAAGACTGTTGACGAACCATTGGAGATCGGTACAAACAGGAACAGGATCCAACGAAAACGTTTACTCACAAAGTGATATTACTCTGAATGATGACTCTGGGATGAGGCCTCCATTCTTCCACCATATTTCTCCATTTCAATTACCCCCTGTTAGCAAAGCATTCTAATACCTCCCTGCACGGCACCCCCTTCAATGTTTATTAAAATCTGTTCAATCCACAGGGCTGATTCAGATGCTTCCTCTTCTTGTATGAATTCATACCTCCTCTCCCCACAATCTCACAGTTTATCTCTGTGATTTCATCCTGCCTTGGGTTACAGTTAGCAGTTGCCCGGTTTCCACACTGTGTGGAAAACTTTTAAGCCAGATACATTTTCATCATCTTTGCGGTCCCCAATACGAATGAAATGTCCTAATTTAGGGGGAAAGCAAAGTGAGGGACCTTCATAGGATATATACTTGAGCTGCACAAGAAGCAGAAATCAAATTGCTTGCTTTCTGACATAACGGAAACCTCTCAGCATAGGTCGGTTGACAGAAAACTTGAAATATTCAAAACCTGAGGAGATTTAGGCCTCCTCTAACCCAATTCATCTCATCCAAATCTCTTGCTTTATAGAGGGCGAAACCGAGTCTTGGAGAAATGAAACGACTTGCCCAAGGAGAGGTCACACAGCTAAATATTTGCAGGACCAGTATTAGCTCAGAGCTCAGCGGCTCTCCTTCATCAGGCAGCTCCCTGCATTCAACGCTTCACTGATCCCTAGAGAAGCCATTCAACGCTTCACTGATCCCTAGAGAAGCCATTCAAAACAGCCTGTCCTGGACTCAAAAAATAGGCTCAATCCCATTGCTCAGTAGAAGTTCTGGAACAGTGATTTATACTGCCTGCTACTATCCAACTTTTAATTTTCTTAACCGATTCTATCTACATCACCAAAAAATGAAGTCTTGGGTCATATTAACAGAGACAAGGCGAATTAACAACAGAAATGTAGTGTAGGCAGCATACAGTATGCACCCCCCAAAACTTTTATGTTAGAATGAATGAACCAACCCTCCATATCCTAAATCTCATGACATCATAAATCCGGACACGAATGAAATGAACATAAGCGCTTGCAAGCACAAGTTGCAGACAGTGAGAGTACAGAGCTGACAGTTTAGGGGGTCTTCCATTTTACCGTTCACACACTACATCAGGGCTTGGCAAACTGTGGCCCTTGGAGCAAATCTATTACTACTTTTTGTTAATAAAATGTTATTGAAACACGACCATATCCAATTGTTTAAAAATTGTCTGTGGCTGCATTTGTGCTGGAAGAGTTGAATAATTGTGACAAAGACCCTACGGCCCACAAAGCCTAAAATCTTCATTATCTGGCCTTTTACAGAAAAAACCTCTAGACCCTTGACCTCAATGTGTTTCTTCATCTGGAGTTTGTCACTCCAGTAGGATCTGTAGACATACTTCTAGAATTATACCAGAACTTAAATAAATAAATAAATAAATATATATATATATTTTTTTTTTCTTTATTTTTGGCTGCATTGGGTCTTCATTGCCGTGTGTGGGCTTTCTCTAGTTGTGGCGAGCTGGGGCTACTCTTCGTTGCGGTGCGCGGGCTTCTCACTGCGGTGGCTTCTCTTGTTGCAGAGCACGGGCTCTAGGCACGCGGGCTTCAGCAGTTGTGGCTCGCGGGCTCTAGAGCACAGGCTCAGTAGTTGTGGCGCATGGGCTTAGTTGCTCCGCGGCATGTGGGATCTTCCCGGATCAGGCTCGAACCCGTGTCTCCTGCACTGGCAGGAGGATTCTTAACCACTGCGCCACCAGGGAAGCCCTATACAGAAACTTTTAAAGGTCGTGTTTCATGTCTATGATAATCTGGAGTTAAAGTGAACATGAGCACGCTCTGTGTCTTCCACACGGCTTCTCCAGAACCTGATCGCAGTGCCTTGTGTTTTAGTGCCAGCAGTTGGATCTGGGTTTATGGTTGTTAGAAACATGAGGAGGTGGAAAGACCTCACAGCAGGCTAGACAAACTCCCTTTAGGAGCATCCAGGGCTGTTCTAACCACTTTGCCTGTGACTTAGAGACATCTACCCACAAGTCAACTCAGAGCCAGAGAGAAATACACAAGCTTTCTCTACCTGCAAGAGACTCATCCTGGCATAGCCAAACACGCTTTCCCAGCTCCAAGGGAAAAGGAAGGTAGTAGTTTTTGCTATATGGAAAAGGCAGGTAGTTATTTTTCCTATATGGAGGAGTGTAAGGGGGGTCTACGTTAAACTTTGCATGGGGTGCATTTTTCTTAGTTACTTGACCTACAAAGTTTCCAGATATTCATGAAGTGGTCAGTAGGTTTCCAAGGACCTGGCCTTTTGCCAGGGGAAACCAGTGTTACTCCATCTGGATGGAATGATTGTACCACTTTTCTCCCAGACTAAAAATGCGCCTCTTGCAGGAAGTATAAAGTTGGGCTTGATCATCCAATTAAAATGGTGTTCTTGAGCCGTTTATGCATCCTTGGGGGTCTACATCAATCCAATCAGATTCATGAAGAGAGACAAGGAGATAAAAGCAGACAGCCTTTTAAAAGTTCACGGTCTATGAAAGATAAGACTGACTGGTTTGAGGGGGAACTTTCAAAGCAAGAAAGCAGAACTTGACTTATAAATCTTGAAACCCATGATAAGGCAATCAAAATACTGATTTCCCCAAAGTAAAAGACTTTTGTGGTATTTCAAAAGTAACTGCTTAGAGAAACTCAATTTCAGTCTTGACTAGTTAAGATAAAATTTACAATTGCAAATGGGAATAATCCTTTGGGAAAGAGTTTTATATGTAGTAGGAGACAGAAAGATAATAAATGCCTCTAGACCCAGTAATTCTACCCCTAGGTATTTTCCTTAAGGAAATAATGCACGGAAACGAAAGAATGTGTCAACAAAAATGTTCACTGCTGCATCATCTTTAAGATAAAAAATAAAGAAACATTTATGTAAAAATATCAATGCTAGGAGAATGTTTAGTCAATTATGCTGTATCAATATTGTAAGACTCTTAAAGTGAATAATTATAAAGAACATGTAGAAATATGGAGGAAAGTGCTATAATTTAAGTAAAAATAACAGTAAACAAAATAGAATGCTCACTGTAATTGTGGATATGGAAATATTACATGCAAGAGGTAATATCAAAGAATGAAAATAGTTTAATTAGGTAGTGTGATACTAAGGGTGACATTTTAAGTAGTTTGTTTAATGATGTGTTTTTTCAAAAAAGAATTAGGACGGTCACTAATTCAAAAGCTCAGGTAAGGGCAAACATGAAAGAAACACCACATTTTAATTTTGACATAGATTTGATATACCAGGAGAAAATAAAATCACTTTATTCAAAACATCACAAGGTTTCCGAAAACAATCTAGGCACTAAAAGTCATGCGACTCTCTTGTGGGAGCTAGTGGGAAGTGGTCACTTACTGTGTGGAAATGTACTTGAGTCTTCAAACATCCTTTGCAGCCAGCACTAATACTATTCCCATTTTTCAGAGGAGGCAATAGGAGTAAAGAAGGGAGGAGATTTGCCCGCGATCATACAGATAATCGGTGGCAGAGCTGGGATTTTATCCAAGTCTGACTTGAGGGCCAGTGCAGCTGTCGAGTTGGAAACCCTTCAAGACTTTATGCCCAGGGAGACAGACTCTCAGACTAGAAAACTCTTGGGATGAATAGGTACTTGATCATCAGACAGACCTGAGTTTGGATTCCACTTTTTGCATCAGCCAGGCTGCTTCTGATGAAAGGGAAATAGAATCTGATTCATCCTGAGGTAGACACTTAGGAAATTTACTAGCTTGTGTAACTTGGAGTCCAGAGGTTGCCCTGGCTGTGGGGTGGGTGGGGTTGGCTGCTCAGTGATGCCACCCAGGACCCTTGCTGGCTTTTCCTCTTGCTCCTCTGCCATCCTTGGAGTGATCTTTGCTGGGGAAAGGGATGCATCACAGCCTTATCTGAGGAGGAAGAGAGAGCACCCCATCTAGGACACTGTCTCAGGAGAGGGAAGCTTTCCTCAGAAGACTTCCAGCAGAAAAGTGTCCCAGGATCATTCCTGAGCTAGTTCCTTGGTGGGGATGGTCTGATTCGTTTACAGTGGCGTGGAGGCGTGGACATCAGGGAGTCAACCACGAGGTCCACTGCTCTCTTCTCTCAGTTACCTAACTTGCTTGCATTGCCATTTCTCTGTCTGTAAGAGGGTGGAGCTGAGGGAGGATTCAATGGGATGAAGGTTGGATGTGCCTGGTCAATGGGGACATTCAGTCACTCCAGCAGCAGTAGAGGGATAGTTTGATAAAGAATGAGGTGCTGGGCTTCCCTGGTGGCAGAGTGGTTGAGAGTCCGCCTGCCGATGCAGGGCACACGGGTTCGTGCCCCGGTCCGGGAAGATCCCACATGCCGCGGAGCGGCTGGGCCCGTGAGCCATGGCCGCTGAACCTGCGCGTCCGGAGCCTGTGCTCCACAACAGGAGAGGCCACAACAGTAAGCGGCCCACGTACCGCAAAAAAAAAAAAAAAAAGAAAAAAAAAAGAATGAGGTGCCAATAGTCCTAAAATTAAAAAACAATTTTTTTCTCCTTTTTTTAAAAAAAAAACAGCTTTATTGAGACATTATCAACATATAAAAATTGTATATATTTAAGGCAATGTTTTGATATACATATACATTGTTAAAAGATCACCACAGTCAACATAGTTAACATCAATCACCTCTACACAGTTACTGTGTGTGTGTGCATTCACACGTGTATTGAGAAGATTTAAGATCTAGCCTCCTAGCAAATTTCAAGTATATGACACTGTATTATTAGCTGTCATCACGTGCTGTACATTAGATCTCCAGAACGTATTCACCCTGCATACTTGAGTTTTCTCCTCTCTTCTTGTCCTGGGCCATCATCCTACTTCTCTATCAAATTTTTTTAATTAGTTAATTAATTAATTTATTTTTGGCTACGTTGGGTCTCTGTTGCTGCGCATGGGCTTTCCCTAGTTGCGGCGAGCGGGGGCTACTCTTTGTTGCGGTGCACGGGCTTCTCATTGCGGTGGCTTCTCTTGCTGTGGAGCACGGACCCTAGGTGCGCGGGCTTCAGTAGCTGTGGCACGCGGGCTCAGTAGTTGTGGTGCGTGGGCTTAGTTGCTCCGCGGCATGTGCGATCTTCCCAGACCAGGGCTTGAACCCACGTCCCCTGCGTTGGCAGGCAGATTCTTAACCACTGTGCCACCAGAGAAGTCCCTTGAATTTCTCTAGTTGATGAGAAACGTGCATACACCCAGAGTTTTAAGATATTATGAAGTTTCATTATTTAAAAGGTGGAAATGAGATTTCACAGAAAATTCACAGTTTTCAACATCCAAGCTAAACTGTAATTTTTGCTGTTCTCCTCCACTCTGCTGGTCTTTGTTACTGGCGTTTCTCTCAGGCTGTTTCAGTTTAGCCTTGAACAACAGAATTTCTTGCTCTTTGTTATTACTCAGTTTTTATTTATACTAAGTGAAAAGACAATGAGTTTTACAAATTGTAAAATTCATGGACCTTAACATTCGCGGCTCTTCTCTCCCTGGTCCCCTCCTGCAAAGGCAGAGGGCATCCACTTTCTCAGTGAAATGTTTCTGGATGCCCCAGTCCCCTGGAGGACTATCAGGGTGCCCCGGCTCTGACTGCTTCACATACTCATGTACAGGCTGAGCTGCTCTCTTCTGCTCCGTCTGCCCCACCCCCCATCTCTGATGACATGCGTGTGACAGATAGAATGACCCCTGGGGGTCAACACAGGAGCTATAAGTAAAGAAAAAAAGAAAATAATTGGCAATGTTTGTTAGCATGAATACGTGATTCTTCCCCTCTTTCTTCCTTCCCTTCCTTCCTCCCCCTCTCCTGGTGTCACGTGGACTGAGCCCCTGGATGTAAGTTGTAGTTCCTGTCAAATCAGTCAGTGGGGTTTCAGAAATCAGAGGCAAATCTCCTTATCTGAGTGACTGTCAGCCCCACTTTGAAGCCCAAGTCCTGGTGTAGTTTCCCAGTGTATATGGATAGAAAGACATACTGATTTTGGCGTGTCTAGTTGAATGCCGTAGAAAGTATGATGTGGTTAGCTCCGTACCGAGTTCCTGCTTAATTCCCCAGGTTTCACCCATTTATTGCAACCCAAAAGCCCTGCACACACATTAAAAACTATAAAACCAATGGGCTAAAGGCAATCGAGTTCAACCTATAAGAACGTGGCGGTAGAGTAGTAAGTCGTTTGTGTGAACTTTATTATAAAATGACAATATAATACTTAATATTTTAAAAGGAAAATGTTACTTAGAATTCCTTTGCTCAACACTACTGTCTTTATTTTGTATTTCTAGGCAGCATTAGCCATATGTCTACATTTTCAAATAGTTATAATCATAATGTATATGTCATATTATATATAATATATGTAATGCGTGTGTATATATAATATGTATACACATGTAATATAATTTTATATATTATGAATAATAGTAGACTGTTCACATTCTTGAATTTGACATTCTCACTTTCAGTTGTTTGCCTGGGACATCAAAGGTCCCAATAGTTTGCAATTTTGCAGGGGATTGACTTTGAAATGGCTGGGTTTAAAAGCTGGTGTGCAAGAAAGGAAGAGATCACATATGGTGAACAAGCCCGCCCACCATTGCTGGGAGCAGCGTTTCAATACAGCTTGCTTTTGTGCTTGCCTATGAGCTTGTAAGGAACTCTCGTAAAGTGATAAAGATGTCGTTTCTTTGCGGATTTAGGTAAATTTAGTAAGTACACTAATGATGTGATATAATGCAATCTAGAATTTATTTTATTGGCATAATTTATTTTTATGGCGTTATAAGCAAATCCTTAGCTCATAGATTCATTAAGAGTCTCAGAGGGTTCCTTCACATTTTTAGTTATTGCATTTTAAAGGGGGCAGTTGTATGCTACAATGTTTTTCACTTATCTAGGACTTTGCAGAGATATTAGGCTATATTCCTCACGAATGTCAATAGTGTACTCTAGTCTACCTTTTCACGTGACAGTTTACTTCCTATAAATATTTTCCCATGGTGTTACATAATCCTCAAAAAGATCGTGTTGAATGACCACACAATATTCCATTGAGTTGTTGTATGATTGTTTAACAAACCATTGTCCTGTCACTCCACATTCAGTTTGTTCTCAGTTTTGCACTGTTAATGTTGCAATGACGAACTTTGAGTCTATTTTTGAAATATTTTCTTTGGATAAATTATTACATTGTTTTCCAAAAAATTTACAATATGACCATCAAAGTGTTACCGAGTCCAAGCTCATACTGCTCACCACACAACAGGCCAATAGTCGAGAGATGAGTTGTGGAGGCAAGGAACAGAGACTTCATTTGGAAAGCCAGCAGACCTAGAAGATGGTGGACTCGTGTCCCGAAGAACCGTCTTACCTGAGTTAGAATTCAGGCTTCTTCTGTACTAAAAGGGGAGGGGGTGTGGCTGCTTGTTGCTAACTCCTTTGTTCTTGCAGCTCTCCACTAGGTCTGGTCACAATGTTCCTATAAGCCTCCAACAAGACAAATGGCATTCTCTATTCTGCAACTTTTTATCTCTATACAAATGGAAAAGTGCTATACATTTAAAGGTCAGTGCTTTGAGAATGGGCTATCCTGTATATTTCAGGCTATAGGCAACAGTCTTTTATAAGAGGTGCAGAGCCAGCATGACTAAGCACAGGCAACAGAGCACAAAGGTTAAAGCTAAAGGAATAGATCCAATATGGAGTCACGTTGGTTCTTCTCTGTTACAAATGTACTGATGTCCATTGAGTGATACAAAACAGATGGCATCGTGCATGGTTAGTAATGTTTTGCTAGTTAAGTGGGTATAAAATGGTTCAATGTTATTGTTTTACTTTTTGATGCTTTGACTTGTGCCCAGGTTGAACATTCTAAATATATTTAGAATTCAAAGTTTCCTTTTAAGTGATGTATCTGTTCATATCCTTTGCTGGGTTTCTTTTAGGGGGTCCTTTTGGGCTTTGGATTTGAGACAGGTAGAGAGTTTGAATTCCAGTTCTGCCACTTACTAGCTGTGTGACCCTGGGCAAGTTACTTAACCTCTCTGGTCTCTGTGTCCTCACCTGTAAAGTGAGCATAACAATGTGTCCCTCACAGAGTTGTTAGAGGATGAACCAGGTTAGCACATGTGAAGAAGTACTGAGCACACACATTAAAATCATTTCATGAGTTTTTAGTCACACAATATGGTTTTGGTTTGTTGGTTTTGTTGGTTTCTATCTCAGCCTGAGCCATCAGTGGCTTCCCAATGCTCTCAGGATAAGCCCTCCAAGACTTCCCAGCAGCCTGAGTGCCTCTCTCATCTCTGTGTTCATTCTCCCAATTCACTCTTCACAGGGAGTGTCTTGAATGTGTCTGTTGTTTCAGAATTCTACCTATGCTTTCCTTCAAGCAGCTCCTCCCATCATGCCCTCATCAACCTTCTTCATCTAGCAAACTCCTAATCATCCTTCAAAACATCTTCTAGAAGTTTCTCTGACCCTCCAATCTAACTGTACTCCTCTTCCTCCCAGAGACCCCCATGCCTGTCCCCATCACAGCATTTACGGCACTATTCTATAAAGCCAATTTACTTGTAACTTTTCTCTAATAGGCTCTAAGCCCCATGTGAGTAAAAGCTATGTTTTATTTGATTTTGCAGCTTCACTTGTAGCACAATCCTTGGCGTGTGGAAAGCACTCAACAAATATTTGTTGAAAGAATGAATCAATACCGACATTACTCATCAGGTGTGGATTCAAATGTCTCAAAGAGGAAAGGAAATCACTTTCACAGGACAAATATTTGCCGTCACTGGGATTGGTTGGCTTCAGGGCAGTCCTTGTGGGAGAAAGGGTTTTATCAATCAATCAATCACCTGAATGATTCCCTAAAACCTCAAAGGAAAGAGAATTGCTGTAGGCTGTTTATTGTGTTCAGTGGTGTATGATACGTACTCTAAAGTCAAACCCAAAAGAAGAGTCCCCAAGTTAGGATGGGGAGTGGCCTTACTGGAGGAAGTGATTAATCGCCCAAGATGAGTACTTTGAAAAGTGACCACATCTATTCGATGATTAAGTTCTGATGTAATTGTCTAAAAAATAAAAGTAGGTACAGGTTTTGACGTATCACTTAAGTCCTAGAAAGTGCACATGAGGGGTACGGGCAGAGTCTGGTTGGCAAAGCTTGGAGTAAGTAAAACTTGAGTTAGGTCTCGAAAGAAAGGAATAAGTAGAGAGGAAGCTGTCTTAGCAGGAGAAAGAACAATAAGACATGCGGTGTGGAAATAGAGGGGACGCAGTTCTGGCTGGAACAGAGGAAGCTAAGGAATGGGGGTGGAGCAGGTGGCGTGCTGGGAACTGGAAGGCTACCCCAGGAATTCCTCAGTGCATCTGTGCAGCTGCAAGAAGAAAAGGCAGAGGCTTATGCTGGTTCCCTGGAAGCAAAGCGTGAGATAGAGATGTGCGCGCCTCTGACTTGCTGAAGAGGTGTTCTCAGGAAAAATACCCCAGAGAGCCAGGAAGCAGGTTAGGAAAGGGGAACGAACCTAGCAGAGAGTAGCCTTAGGCTGATCCTCTGGGGCATGGGGTGCAGAATTGTCCCCATGCTGAGGCGGGGGGGGGGGCTGGCCTTTCGTGCCCCTGTATCAGTCTGTCCCTGGCTGTCAGCCATCCTGAGAGGCAGGAGTGGCTCTCTCTCCGCTGGGGTCCTGTGGTCAGCCAACGGCAAACCTCAGAGCTGGGGAACAGCTTGGAGCCATGAGCAACAGAAGCCCCAGCTGCCCTACCCGCTGAGGGGATCCGAGCGAGACCTCAGCACCTCCGTTACATCCGTGGAAGCAGCTGATGAATTCTCGTCCTCCCCAACGCCGCATGCCTGGATCCTTACCCCTTTGAAAGACTTAGCTGAATGCCTGTCCTCCATAAAGCCATGGTCTCTCCACCGTAGGAGTAATCTCTCTCTTCGCACTTTCTGAAACACTTCATCTGCACCTCTTTTGTGGCACTTTCCACTTAATGGGTGTCGTTTCACTCGCTGGTGTGTGGTCCTATCTCACCTACTAGCCTGTCAGGAATCACGGCTCATCCAGCTCTGTATTACGTTGACCCCAGCATGGTGGCTGGCACATGGGGTTCACAACAAGTGCGTGTAAAACGAGTGTTCAGAGAACGCTGTTGCTCCCCAAATTAGGAAAGAACTTCAGCTGTAAATCCATTTTCTCTGGGTTGGCTGCTAAATGCTCTTGGTTTATCATCAGACCATAGCTCTGCAAAGTCCTTCATAATCCCACCCCCCTGAACGTTAATATCATCTTTTTAATATCCTTTTGCCTGTGTGCTATTAGCATGAACAGCAAAGTAGTGAAATTACAGTAACTTTGGAATTGCAACCTTGGGTGTTTTTTGGAGGATGCTTTCACACATGCTTTCAGTGTTCAATTTCACAGACTCATGTTGGTCCTATGAATTGAGCATACACATGCTGTTTTTGACATGCCCATCAATACATAATATCCGTTACACTGTGGTCTGCAGCCAGGCTGCAATTCTGAGCCTGCCTTCCAATTTTCTAGAATTTTCTATAGGAAGTTCTGCTGATCGCTTACCAGCAGAACGGAGCAGTGAGATGCTGTGGAAGTTGTTGCATGGAGCCTTCTTACTTTTGTCCTTCAAAGCCCCCTCGTGTTGGCACTGCTCTCACACATGCAGGAGAACACAGGAGAGATGGTATAGAGCATCTCAAGGCAGTACAGGGCTCAGTCAAGGTTGCCTGCACGCTCCAGCTTGTTGGGTGTTTGGACTGAAGGTGGAGAGCCACGGGGGCTGGGGAGGAGCTTTTATTCTAGCAGAAGGGCAGCCTTTTCTGTACACATTCTTTTGGAAGAATGTCCAGGATGGTGTGTGTTTCATAACACCGTGCAACATGATACATCCTGGACAGGTTGGATTCATGGCTTACCATGTGTTTTTTAATCAAGCCCAATCTCCTTAAAAATGTTATTGGCAGAGCTGGGGAACAGGTACTCCATAGAGCTTCTGTTGCTAAGTGTGGGAGTGCTGAACTTTTCATAACCTGCACCCTCCGAACACCAAACATGTTACCTATGTAACAAAGGAAATGAAATAATCCAGAAAAAAAAACCCAGTGAATTCTGACTTGTTTTCTATACTTGGAGACCTGCATTCAATCAGGTTCTTTCCTTGAGCAAAATTACTCACTGGCCAGAGAGATCATTAACCACGGGCGACCAGGATGCCCATTTGGGATAGGTGCTGTTTGTGGTCCTGGGAATAATTAACTCTGGAGATGCTGACCAGGTCACAGTTAAGGCCTTTTGTAAATTATTGATGCCAGGCTCTTCCCAGGCATCAGTCCCTGTGCTTCCCAGAGCCCTCAGTCCAGCTACTGCAGGATGCAATCAACCAATGGCCAGAGGGACCCAGCTGACGCCATCCGGAAGTGATGAGAACGGACGGCACCCTAGAGGGTGACAACTTCTTGTCCTTCTCAGGGGCCACCACTCCTTTCTATCTTCAGTCTGGTTAAGCCCAGAAAATTTTAAAATGACTCCATTTATTGAGATTTAAAGTGTTGGCTCAGTCTATATTTCATTTTTAAAAATTTATTTATTTATTTATTTATTTATTTATTTTTGGCTGTGTTGGGTCTTCTTTTCTATGCGAGGGCTTTCTCTAGTTGCGGCGAGCGGGGGCCACTCTTCATCGCGGTGCGCGAGACTCTCACTGTCGTGGCCTCTCTTGTTGCGGAGCACAGGCTCCAGACGCGCAGGCTCAGTAGTTGTGGTGCACGGGCCCAGTTGCTCCGCGGCATGTGGGATCCTCCCAGACCAGGGCTCGAACCCGTGTCCCATGCATTGGCAGGCAGATTCTCAACCACTGCGCCACCAGGGAAGCCCCGTCTATATTTCTTGATTGGCACTTGTTAATTTCATCTGCTTTGGCTCACTTGGAGTCTCATAGACATATGATCCTGACGAATAAAGCATTTAAGGGCCAAATGTTGTAGTGAACGTTACTGATGTGAACATTACAAACTTGATGTGAACGCTACTGGAGAGTGGCATGAGGTACAGATCAGGTCCTGGAGATGCATGTCTCCCAGAGGAAGACGCGGAAACAGCTGTGCTGCAGGGGACCGCATCCTCCACCTGGGGTCTGAAGACTTCCTTCAAATACTGAGTAACAAGATACTGGGTCAGGCGGTTGCTTCACCTTCGTTTCTTTGTGCGACCGTGTGATACATAGTATTAGTGTTTGTAATTTTGCTGTCTCTCTCTGCTGGAGGATTTTTGTATCCTGGTCCCACGGTGCCAGGCGTGGCCATGTGATTCTTGGCACCCATCCATCGTGTCGAAGAGTAGGCATCCCTGCCCTGTTGACATCAGGCTCGACTATGGGATTTGCCTTGGCTGGCAAAAGCGAGTATGAATAATTGTGTCACTATTGTAGAGATACCTTAAGGGCCATTGTGTGGTCTGCCACCTCTCTTTCTCTCTGTCTTTGGGGCCTGGAATGAAGAAGACATGAAGATGGGCCGTAGCTGACCCATAGCGCATGTGTGATGGTGACATTGGTGAGAATCAAATCTGTGCCACAGTAAACACTGAGATCGCCAGGTTGTATGTTATTGCAGCGTAACTTAGCTTAAGCTGATTAATACAATTGAGAATAATATGATATATCGGTCGGGCTTCTTGCGAGAATCCAATGAGAGAATTAACTCAGAAATGTACGTGTGCTTACCGGGTACCAGGTACTGTGTTCTGGGTAGAAGAGTGACAAAGGTGCGTAAGGCGGGGAGCTCATCCTCCAAAGAGCTCATAGTAGAAGAGACAGAGGTTTCTAAAAAACGTTAGTAACAATGTGTAGAAGACCTACAGTGTTTGTAAGGGATTCAGCCTGGGCGGCCACAAATCCCCCAATTCAAGAAAATCTCTTTTTTTATACTTTTTAAAATTTTTTATTTAACATCTTTATTGGAGTATAATTGCTTTACAATGCTGTGTTAGTTTCTGCTGTATCACAAAGTGAATCAGCTATACGTATACATATGTCCCCATATCACCTCCCTCTTGCGTCTCCCTCCCACCCTCCCTATCCCACCCCTCTAGGTGGTCACAAAGCACGGAGCTGATCTCCCTGTGCTATGCGGCTGCTTCCCGCTAGCTATCTATCTTACACTTGGTAGTGTAAGAAAACCTCTTAACAGATGATTTTCCTCAGAAAATGCTTGCAGAACAGAGTTGAGAACAGCAATAGTGCACCATGATGGTGCTGGGCAGCTGTGAGATAACTCAGTCATTGAGTCACTCATTTCTTTTGCATCGAAGCGCTATAGATCAAAGTACCAAATCTCATGGAAATATTTTATTTTAGTTGCATGTGGTTACTTGTATGTAGTCAAAATTTTAAAAGTAAATCATTCAAGAGCCGAGTATACATGGTATGTTACATGGCAGTACTTGATACCCAATATGTTTATCACTTGGTAAATGGCTTAGAGAATGGGGCAACTTAGTGAAAGCCACAATGTGTTTGTTATAATCAGAAGAGGTTGGGTTCCCAGAAAGAGAAACCCGCTCAAGCCAGCTGAGCGAAGGAGGGGGATTGGAGGGTTTCAGGGACGTCTCATGGGCTCCGCAAGTCCTCCAGGCGGTACCTTCTCCACTCATCATCTTGATTCCTCGCTGAAAATGCCCAGTTTCCTCTCTTACAGCCTTGGGTTTCCTCATTCAGTCTTGCCTGGGTTCTGGCCCCTCTCTACGTAATGGTTAATTTTATGACTCTAAGAAAACTGGTATAATTTTATGAATAATGTTTGATCAAACATCTGGGCACCCCATTTCCCAACTTGACTGGACCCCAGATATTTGGTCAAACGTTATTCTGGGCATTTCTGTGAAGGTGATTTTGGAGGAGATTAATATTTAAATTGGTAGATTGAGTGAAGCAGCTCCCCTTCCCCAGTGTGGGAGGGCCTCATCCAATCAGTTGAAGGCCTGAATGGAACAAAAAACCTTGACCCTCCCCTGAGTAACAGAGAATTCCTCCTGCCTGACAGCCCTCAGATTGAGACATTGGCTCTTCCTGGGTGTCAAGCCTGCCAGACTTGCCTAATCACCTTGTCGATCTTGGGGCTTGCTGGCCTCCATAACTGCGGGAGCCAATTCCCTATAATAAATTTCTTTCTATATCTGTCTGAGTCCCATTGGTTCTGTTTTCTCGGAGCACCCTGACCAATGCAGTGATTGTACAGCTGGAAGCTCACAGATGCTTTCATTGTCCTTTCTTTTTTTTCCTTTTATTTTTTTTTTGCGGTACGCGGGCCTCTCACTGCTGTGGCCTCTCCCGTTGCGGAGCAACAGGCTCCGGACGCTCAGGCTCAGCGGCCATGGCTCACGGGCCCAGCCGCTCCGCGGCATGTGGGATCTTCCCGGACTGGGGCACGAACCTGCGTCCCCTGCATCGGCAGGCGGACTCTCAACCACTGCGCCACCAGGGAAGCCCCTAATTGTCCTTTCTATGTGTCAGATCCAGTCCTGTGGGAGAGCACCTCTGACTTACTCTCAGTGGTGACTCTCGCTGGTCCAATCAGCTCTGGAGGAGGGGTGTGTGGGTCAGAGACCCCGGGCATTCAGAGTAGGGACACAGCAGGTGCTTGAAGGTGCTGTTATTCTTGAATGAATAACGTTTCTCTCACTGTTTTCCTCTCCTGCGAATGCAACTAACCTCACCTCTGTAGACTGAGGAAGAGGGTTTTACACTATTATGAGGTCATCTTGGGGTTGACATCTCTGAGCGTTCCACTTCTCAGAAGCCTGACATGTTACATGGTTCCCCCTTACCCCTTTTGTATTGCTTCCCAATACAAAAAAAAAAAAGGCATAGCAACACTCTGAGCTTGTGATTGTAAATGTACTTTTGTCGTTCTGGAGACAAGGCTATTGTCCACGATTGCCCTTCCAGAGCACTGGACCAGGAGGTGCTGGATGAGGGTTTGTTACAGGCTCTGCTATCTACCAGCCCTGTGGCATTAGGCAAGCTACTTCTCCTCATGGGGCCTCAGTTTACTCCTCTGTAAAATGGGGTTAATACCCACCGCCGGAGATACAATGAGGTGCTGTGGCGCAAACCCCCTTGACAATTTCATTATGATGTACAACGTTTAAGGATTCCAGGATATCCTAGCTAGAAGGTATCATAAAGAACACTTAGTCCAACCCCTTAATTGTAAAGAGTATGAAACCGAGGCTCAAAGAGATGTTATTATTGCTGTGAACATAAAGAATCACCCTCATAATTCTGGGCTTGTTCTGGTCCCACTTTTCCACCCTCCACGAGGCATTTGTTTTCATAGCTGGGAAGGTTAGGATCCCCAGGCTGCCTTCCCTCCTTCCCCTTTTAAGGGCTTTCTTTGTTTCCTCCAGGGCCACTTGTTGGACCCCCTCTGAGGTCAGGTGTGTGATCTTCCCTAATCAGGAAGCCTGCACAGACCAGCTGCTCTTCTGGGGGCAGACTTGCCAAGGGTGGGCATTCAAACTCCGACGGCAAGAAGACTCAAAAGCTATAGATCTGAGTGAGGATTAAGTCGCATGGCAGGAAAAAAACGCACAGCACACAGGCATGCAGGCCCTGTGGCCGGGGTTTCCCGGGATGGGGATGTGCAGTTCGGCAGAGACAAGCCTGGGGTGCCCAGCAAACAGCTTTTGATCTAGCGCCATCGTGGTTTTTGAACTCAGAGTGCAATGCCTTTAATCGTTCCTGGCTCCGATTTCCCAGGTTAATTTCCTGACATCTAAGGAGCTTTGTTTAGTGTGTGTAACTTCCTGCCTTTTATGTCAGAGCCTGTGAACTGACGGAATCAGGGTACGAGCCAAGATAACCTGGCGATGGGGGCAAGCATTTGAGACTCCTTTCCTAGTTTTCTTTCCCTTTAGTCACACACTCACCCTTAGTCACTTTTCCCCCTGATATTAACACAATAGGAGGCTCTTATGTAAGATGTTAGAAGGGGTAAGGAGGGCCCTGGAGGGAGCGTGGAAGGAGGCCGTCATGTTGGAGTGAAGGGCTGGAGGGGTTTTATCTCAGCGTTCTGACTTTGCACTGATGTCTCAAGCCTTTGGGGGGCAGTCATAGAGGGCCCTTGTCCTGGGTCCTGGGTCCCCATCTCGGTTCTCGCTACCCTTCTTTTCTCCACCATTCCAAAGGACCTGGCAATCCTGGGACTTCCCTGGTGGTCCAGTGGTTAAGACTCTGTGCTCCCGATGCAGGGGTCATGGGTCTGATCCCTGGCTGGGAAACTAAGATGCTGTGTGCCAGGGGAGGTGGGGGGGAAACCTGGCAACCCTGGACTAACAAAAACACAGCTAGAGACTTCCCCACCCTGTTGCATGTTCTGTAAGCCCCTCTCTCCCTCCACTTTCACCAGTTCTGCATTTGTATTCCCTTCGTTGGTCTGACAGCACCATCTTATCAGAGTTTGCTCTGTTGTTTGTCCTTTCTATGGGCAAGCTCCAGGGTTTCTAGAAGCGTCTGGACAGCTGGGCTGTGCCCCTTTGACTTAGAGCACAAGACGCCCCAAGCACACCGGAGCCTAATGAGTGTTTCTGGGTGTGGCAGACGTTGCCACACTCACCTCTCCCCAGGGGCTCTGGCGAGGTTCCATGACCAGCTCTGACACTGAGTGCCAAGTGGTTAAGTCTGGGAACGCAAATGTAAACAACTAGACAAGAAAAACATGATTCCTTTTACTTAGTAGGGGCTGAATTCTTTAGCTTGGGAGATAGAAGGAAGCCCTCTGGCCACTAAGAAAATATTTAGAGACTGTTGGATGGGAAAGGGCCTTGGAGGGTGTATCTTATAAGCCTGTTGATGCCCGGGTCCATGCGGGCTGTTTCGCTTTGTGTTTCTATAACCCAAGGCTGTCCCTGACATCCAGCAGGGTCTCAGGAAATGACTGTTGAATCGAGGACTGCAACTGCTCACACCCTGACATCTCAGAGGAGCAGACTCGCTCCACAGAAGCTGTGATGGAACCGGGAAGATGAAAACCTGTCTCCGGCCCCTCACGCTAGAGCTGCTTAACTGGCTTGTTTCTGCTGTGTGCCTGGTGTGGCCACTCAAGCTGGGTCTGAGGGCCCTCCTGCCTCAGGAAGCTCTTCAGAAGCCCACTCCTTGGTGAGAAGAGGAGCCCAGCAGGGCGCCAGCGGGAGACCCACTGCCGTCCTTGGGGCCAGTAGGAAGCCCTGGTTGGGAATCTGAGGGAGTCTCTTTCACACTTGACCGGGTCCCGACCATCTGAAGATCCAGATATATCTGGCCAGGGACAAATGCTCTCAGAGACAGTGTTCTCCAGCCAAAGGTCTCCCCACAGCCCCACTCAGGGCTGCCTCCAGAGGCAGCTGTTAAGAGGACACTGCGACACGTGGTCTGGCTTGGGTGGAGCCCAGGGCTCCCCGTCAGGAAGATTTATCTTATAAATCTGCCCTCCCACCAGTTACAAACAAACAATAAAATTCTGACTCAAAAACAAAACCCCTCCAAAGAAAATAATTCTTGTGTTCAGGAATTCTCACAGCTTCAGTAAATCATTGCCTCTCTCCTTTCTCTGTCTCTGTTTCTCTCTTCGCCTTTGTTTCTGACACACACACACACTAATCAGCACATGTGTAATTGCTGTGAGCTCCTTAAAAGGAAAGTGCTATATACACACAGAGCATTTTTATGTGTGCATATAAAATATGTCTTCTCTGGCTAGAAGTTTCTTATTCATGGAGCTGAATGAAAAAGGTTTAATTTCAAAGAGCAGCTACCCCAGAGGACCTGAGTAGTGCAAAAAGCTTGTGTTTGGGGAACTATCCGTCACTATTAGAAACTGTTTTTACAATTAATTTCTTCCCCTCATTTGTGGAGTCTTAGTTTCTGCCTTATTCTCTTTGCTTTACCTTAATGAGACTCCGGACCCATACTCACACAAAGACTTTTCTGTACGGAACATGATACAGTTTCAGGTAGTGGTGTGCTGGCTCTCTGGGGATGGGGGTAGTCTGAATTTATAGTTTTTGCGATATCAGTTTTCACGATGTAAACACTCCTCCCCATGGCTGATTTCAAGCCAACAATACGGCTGATGTCAACAGGAGTTGGGCAGAGACGCACCTAGGACACCTTTATATGATTTTTCCACCAGGCT
Organism: Delphinus delphis; assembly: GCF_949987515.2. NCBI lineage: Eukaryota > Metazoa > Chordata > Mammalia > Artiodactyla > Delphinidae > Delphinus > Delphinus delphis. Next base: position 22,160,162 of record NC_082700.1, read on the forward strand.
TATAAAATAGATATAAATCACCTCAAAAGCACAGATAATAGTAAACTATAGTAAAGTAATTAGGAAGTGGAGAGCTTTGAGAATTTATTATGCTTGGTTTTTTTTGTTTTTTTTTTTTGTTTTTGTTTTTGTTTTTGTTTTTGCGGGACGCGGGCCTCTCACTGCTGTGGCCTCTCCCGTTGCGGAGCACAGGCTCCGGATGCGCAGGCTCAGCCGCCATGGCTCACGGGCGCAGCCGCTCCTCGGCATGTGGAATCTTCCCGGACCAGGGCACGAACCCGTGTCCCCTGCATCGGCAGGTGGACTCTCGACCACTGCGCCACCAGGGAAGCCCTATGCTTGTTTTTAAAATTATTTACGTGTAAGTTTTTGTGACTCAATTTTTAATGATGGCTGTATTCACTGCCAGTTTGCAAAATTTCAGGAAATTTACGCACTGCCTCTCCCACGCTGGGATGAGCTGGCCCTGCCACACCGCTGTGCTGGCATACTGAGGTGCTGGGTTTGGTATGGTCTTGACTCTAATGCCCCTGGAGGCTCTGGCTCACTTTGCCGAGCATCTGTTGGGTGTTTCCACCTGGAAATCAAACCTGAAGGGTAAAGGGCTCTGAAAATAAATTCTTCGTTTCCACATTAGCATCCCTTTCTGACTTTATCCAAGTTAAAAACTGTAAGGTTAGGTAGCCTCATCCACAAGGGGGCAGACAGCAGAAGCAAGAACTACAATTCTGCAGCCTTATTAGTTATCTATTTTATACATATTAGTGTATACATGTCAATCCCAATCTCCCAGTTTATCCCACCACCACCACCCCACCGCCACTTTCCCCCCTTGGTGTCCATACATTTGTTCTCTACATCTGTGTCTCTATTTCTGCCCTGCAAACCTGTTCATCTGTACCATTTTTCTAGGTTCCACATATATGCATTAATATATGATATTTTTCTCTTTCTGACTTACTTCACTCTGTAGGACAGTCTCTAGATCCACCCACGTCTCTACAAATGACCCAATTTCGTTCCGTTTTATGGCTCAGTAATGTTCCATTGTATATATGTATCACATCTTCTTTATCCATTCGTCTGTTGATGGGCATTTAGGTTACCTCCGTGACCTGGCTATTGTAAATAGTGCTGCAATGAACATTTGGGTGCATGTGTCTTTTTGAATTATGGTTTTCTCTGGATATATGCCCAGTAGTGGGATTTCTGGGTCATATGGTAGTTCTATTTTTAGTTTTTTAAGGAACCTCCATACTGTTCTCCATAGTGTCTGTATCAATTTACATTCCCACCAACAGTGTAAGAGGGTTCCCTTTTCTCCACACCCTCTCCAGCATTTATTGTTTGTAGATTTTTTGATGATGGCCATTCTGACTGGTGTGAGGTGATACCTCATTGTAGTTTTGATTTGCATTTCTCTAATGATTAGTGGTGTTGAGCATCTTTTCATGTGTTTGTTGGCAATCTGTATATCTTCTTTGGAGAAATGTCTATTTAGGTCGTCTGCCCATTTTTGGATTGGGTTGTTTGTTTTTTTTGATATTGAGCTGCATGAGCTGCTTGTATATTTTAGAGATTAATCCTTTGTCAGTTGCTTTGTTTGCAAATATTTTCTCCCATTCTGAGGGTTGTCTTTTCACCTTGTTTATGATTTCCTTTCCTGTGCAAAAGCTTTGAAGTTTCATTAGGTCCCATTTGTTTATTTTTGTTTTTATGTCCATTTCTCTAGGAGGTGGGTTAAAAAGGTTCTTGCTGTGATTTATGTCATAGAGTGTTCTGCCTGTGTTTTCCTCTAAGAGTTTGATAGTGTCTGGCCTTACATTTAGGTCTTTAATCCATTTTGAGTTTATTTTTGTGTATGGTGTTAGGAATTGTTCTAATTTCATTGTTTTACATGTAGCTGTCTGGTTTTCCCAGCACCACTTATTGAAGAGTCTGTCTTTTCTCCATTGTATACTCTTGCCTCCTTTATCAAAGATAAGGTGACCATATGTGCGTGGGTTTATCTCTGGGCTTTCTATCCTGTTCCACTGATCTATATTTCTGTTTTTGTGCCAGTACCATACTGTCTTGATTACTGTAGCTTTGTAGTATAGCCTGAAGTCCAGGTGCCTGGTTACTCCAGCTCCGTTTTTCTTTTTCAAGATTACTTTGGCTATTTGGGGTCTTTTGTGTTTCCATACACATTGTGCATTTTTTTGTTCTGATTCTGTGAAAACTGCCACTGGCAGTTTGATGGGGATTGCACTGAATCTGTAGATTGCTTTGGGTACTGTAGTCATTTTCACAATTTTGATTCTTCCAATCCAAGAACATGGTATATCTTTCCATCTGTTTGTATCATATTTAATTTCTTTCATCAGTGTCTTATAGTTTTCTGCATATAGGTTTTTTGTCTCCTTAGGTAGGTTTATTCCTAGGTATTTTATTCTTTTTGTTGCAGTGGTAAATGGGAGTGTTTCCTTAATTTCTCTTTCAGATTTTTCATCATTAGTGTATAGGAATGCAAGAGATTTCTGTGCATTAATTTTGTATCCTGCTACTCTACCAAATTCATTGATAGCTCTAGTAGTTTTCTGGTAGCATCTTTAGGATTCTCTATGTTTAGTATCATGTCATCTGCAAACAGTGACAGCTTTACTTCTTTTCCCATTTGGATTTCTTTTATTTCTTTTTCTTCTCTGATTGCTGTGGCTAAAACTTCCAAAACTATGTTGGTGAGAGTGAACAACCTTGTCTTGTTCCTGATCTTAGAGGAAATGCTTTCGGTTTTTCACCATTGAGAACAATGTTGACAGTGGGTTTGTTATATATGGCCTTTATCATGTTGAGGTAAGTTCCCTCTATGCCTACTTTCTGGAGGGTTTTTATCATATATGGGTGTTGAATTTTGTTGAAAGCTTTTTCTGCATCTATTGAGATGATCATATGGTTTTTCTCCTTTGATTTGTTAATATGGTTTATCACATTGATTGATTTGTGTATATTGAAGAATCCTTGCATTCTTGGGATAAATTCCACTTGATCATGGTGTATAATCCTTTAATGTGCTGCTGGATTCTGTTTGCTAGTATTTTGTGGAGGATTTTTGTATATATGTTCCTCAGTGATATTGGCCTGTAGTTTTCTTTCCTTGTGACATCTTTGTCTGGTTTTGGTACCAGGGTGATGGTGGCCTCATAGAATGAGTTTGGGAGTGTTCCTCCCTCTGCTATATTTTGGCAGAGTTTGAGAAGGATAGGTGTTAGCTCTTCTCTAAATGTTTGATAGAATTCGCCTGTGATGCCCTCTGGTCCTGGCCTTTTGTTTGTTAGAAGATTTTTAATCACAGTCTCAATTTCAGTGCTTGTGATTGGTCTGTTTATATTTTCTATTTCTTCCTGATTCAGTCTTGGAAGGTTGTGCTTTTCTAAGAATTTGTCCATTTCTTCCAGGTTGTCCATTTTATTGGCATATAGTTGCTTGTAGTAATCTCTCATGATCCTTTGTGTTTCTTCAGTGTCAATTGTTACTTCTCCTTTTTCATTTCTAATTCTATTGATTTGAGTCTTCTCCCTTTTTTTCTTGATGAGTCTGGCTAATGGTTTATCAATTTTGCTTATCTTCTCAAAGAACCAGCTTTTAGTTTTATTGATCTTTGCTACTGTCTCCTTCATTTCTTTTTCATTTATTTCTGATCTGATCTTTATGATTCCTTTCCTTCTACTAAGTTTGGGGGGTTTTTTTGTTCTTCTTTCTCTAATTGCTTTAGGTGTAAGGTTTGGTTGTTTATTTGAGATGTTTCTTGTTTCTTGAGGTAGGATTGTATTGCTATAAACTTCCCTCTTAGAACTGCTTTTGCTTCATCCCATAGGTTTTGGGTCATCGTGTTTTCATTGTCATTTGTTTCTAGGTATTTTTTGATTTCCTCTTTGATTTCTTCAGTGATCTCTTAGTTATTTAGTAGCGTATTGTTTAGCCTCCATGTGTTTGTATTTTTTAAAGTTATTTTCCTGTAATTGAAATTTAGTCTCACAGTGTTGTGGTCGGAAAAGATACTTGATATGATTTCAATTTTCTTAAATTTACCAAGGCTTGATTTGTGACCCAATATATGGTGTATCCTGGAGCATGTTCCATGAACACTTGAGAAGAAAGTGTAATCTGCTGTTTTTGGATGGAATGTCCTATAAATATCAATTAAGTCCATCTTGTTTAATGTGTCATTTAAAGCCTGTGTTTCCTTATTTATTTTCATTTTGGATGATCTGTCCATTGGTTAAAGTGGGGTGTTAAAGTCCCCTACTATTATTTTGTTCCTGTGGATTTCCCCTTTTATGGCTGTTAGCATTTGCCTTATGTATTGAGGTGCTCCTTTGTTGGGTTCATAAATATTTACAATTGTTATATCTTCTTCTTGGATCGATCCCTTGATCATTATGTAGTGTCCTTCTTTGTCTCTTGTAATAGTCTTTATTTTAACATCTATTTTGTCTGATATGAGAATTGCTACTCCAGGTTTCCTTTGATTTCCATTTGCATGGAATATCTTTTTCCAACCCCTCACTTCAGTCTGTATGTGTCCCTAGGTCTGAAGTGGGTGTCTTGTAGACAGCATATGTACAGCTCTTGTTTTTGTATCCACTCAGCCAGTCTATGTCTTTTGTCTGGAGTATTTAATCCATTTATATTTAAGGTAATTATCGATATATATGTTCCTATTACCATTTTCTTAATTGTTTTGGGTTTGTTGTTGTAGGTCTTTTCCTTCTCTGTGTTTCCTGCCTAGAGAAGTTCCTTTAGCATTTGTTGTAAAGCTGGTTTGGTGGTTCTGAATTCTCTTAACTTTCGCCTATCTGTAAAGGTTTTAATTTGTCCATCGAATCTGAATGAGATCCTTGTTGGATAGAGTAATCTTGGTTGTAGGTTTTTCCCTTTCATCATTTTAAATAGGTCCTGCCACTCCCTTCTGGCTTGCAGTGTCTGCTGAACCATCATCTGTTAACCTTATGGGGATTCCGTTGTATGTTATTTGTTGCTTTTCCCTTGTTGCTTTTAATATTTTTTCTTTGTATTTAATTTTTGATAGTTTGATTAATATGTCTCAGCATGTTTCTCTTTGGGTTTGTCCTGTATGGGACACTCTGTGCTTCCTGGACTTGACTGACTATTTCCTTTCCCATGTTAGGAAAGTTTTTGACTCTAATCTCTTCAAATATTTTCTCAGATGCTTTCTTTTTCTCTTTTTCTTCTGGGACCCTTATAATTCGAATGTTGGTGCATTTAATGTTGTCCCAGAGGTCTCTGAGACTGTCCTCAATTCTTTTCATTCTTTTTTCTTTACTCTGCTCCTTGGTAGTTATTTACACCATTTTATCTTCCAGCTCACTTATCCGTTCTTTTGTCTCAGTTATTCTGTTATTGATTCCTTCTGGAGTAAATTTAATTTCAGTAATTGTGTTGTTCATCACTGTTTGTTTGCTCTTTAGTTCTTCTATATCCTTGTTAAAGTGTCTTGTATTTTCTCCTTTCTGTTTCCAACATTTTGGATCACCTTTGCTATCATCATTCTGAATTCTTTTTCAGGTAGGTTGCCTATTTAATCTTCATTTATTTGGTCTTGTAGGTTTTTACTTTGCTCCTTTGTCTGTAACGTATTTTTTTGTCGTTTCATTTTTTTTTTTTTTTTTTTTTGATGGGTGGTGCTGTATTCCTGTCTTATTGGTTGTTTGGTGTGAGACGTTTGCAGGAGTGGAGTTTGCAGGCAGTTGGATAGAGCTGGGTCTTGGTGCTCAGAAGAGGACCTCCGGGAGGCCTCACTCCACTTATTCCCTGGGGCCTGAGGTTCTCTGTTAGTCCGGACGTTTGGACTCAGAGCTCCCACCACAGGAGCTTATGCCCAACCTCCAGCCTGGGAAGCAAGATCCCGCAAGCTTTCTGGCATGGTAAAGGAAAAAACAAAAAAGGAAGAAAGAAAGAAAAAAAAGAGCAGTACAATATCAAAGAATAAAAAACAAAATAAAATTAGAAAGATAAAAAATATATTAGGAAAAATAAAACTATAATTGAAACAACTGCAACAACGTAAAATAAAACCACCACAGAAAAAAAGAAAAAAAAAAGTGTGTGGGGGGGAACAACCCAAAAGGATAGAACAATAAGAAAGTATAAAGAATAAAATAAAATTAGAAAAATAAAAGATTTATTAGGAAAAATAAAAATATTAAAAAAATCAACAATAATGAATCTACAAGGTAAAACAGAACCCCAATCTAAAAGAGGAATAAAGGACTTCCCTGGTGGCGCAGTAGTTGAGAGTCTGCCTGCTGATGCAGGGGACACGGGTTCATGCCCCAGTCTGGGAGGATCCCACATGCCGCTGAGCGGCTGGGTCCGTGAGCCATGGCCGCTGAGCCTGTGCGTCCGGAGCCTGTGCTCCGCAACGGGAGAGGCCACGGCAGTGAGAGGACCGCGCACCGCAAAAAAAAAAAAAAAAAAAGTGTAAAAGAGGAAAAAAGAAAAGAGGAAAAAAAAGTCTTGGCTATGGGGGTGGAGTTTAGGGGGGTGGAACTTAGGGGTGGGGTTTTGGGTGGGGCGGGACCTAGGCTGGTGGGGGCGTGATGTTTGAGTGTGGGGCGGGGCCTAGGTGGGGTGACGTTCAAGCGTGGTGCGGGCCTCTGCTTAGGACCTGAGTGGGGAAGGGGAGAGGCAGCACGTGGAAAGGAGCGCCTCTCCAGTGTGGAGTTCGGGAGTCTGGGGGTAAGGCCCTGCCTGAGGGTGTGTGGGTGGGGCTTAGGCCCAGCGCCTTGGAGGGGGTTTCAGAGGGGGTCTCTGAGTGTAGAGGTGGGGCCCTAAGGGGGCGTTAGGGGCGGGGCTTGGGCTCTGCACGGCAGGAGGGAGGCTCCGAGGGCAGAGGATTAGGCTTATGAGCCCAACAGGCTCTCCGGTGCCTAAGTGGACAGGGAAAGCGCTGGCCCTGTTCCCTTCCATTCCTTTGCTCCCCTCCCCCCATCTCCCCCAGGGTCTCCCCCGTCGCCGCTGGACCCCTAACCGTGGGTGGGTCCTGCTGGCTGTAGGAACTTCTCCCATCCCCCAGCCACCCCTCAGGGGCGCCAGTCCCGTTCCACCTCCACTTGTCCTCCCCCTTCACTTCCCCACACCCTACCGTCCTACCTGGTGGCTGGGGGTTCCTCCCGTCCCCTTAGATGTCCATGGTCCCCCACCGGTACCTGGTAGGTGCCCTAGTTGTGAGGAGACGCAAATTCCATGTCCTCCTAGCTTGCCATCTTGACTCCGCCCCTACCTCCATGCTTTGTGTCTGCTGTTCCCTCCCCTGGAAAGCCTTTCTTCTCCTGGCTCACCTGGACATTCCAACTCACTTGTCAAGGTACCAGCTACACAACCTTCCTTAACTGCCTCTGACAAAATTAATTATTCCTTCTCTGTGTTCCACGGCCCTTGGTACAAACCTTATTCAGCACTTGGCTGCATTGTTTTGTTTTCCTATCTGCCTTCATTCGAAGGCAGCTTAGTCATCGTGGTATTCCCCCGTGGCCCCATGGGAGGGAGGAGCTCTACACCTGTTTGTGAAATTAGCGCATTTCCTGTCTCACGTTACACGTGCTCTCTCTTGTCCTTCTCTGCCAGAGATATGCCAAGAGACCGAGAGGAGAGAGCCTACCTAGATTAGACAGCAGTACTCACAAACACCTCAAAAGCTCTTTTGTATGTCCAGGAAAAGCTTCCTTCCAGAACCCATGTGACAAAGCACATTGAAGCAAGCTCTAGCAGACACGGGAAAAGTCTACCTTTTACCCTCAGAGAGGCTGTGCTTGGAAAACCCGTGTTGATTTTTAACTTGAGTGTTAGTCACCCGTGAAATGCTGCCGGAAGTCTCTCTGGGGCCGGCCCAAATCGCAGATCGTGTGCAGCTTGTTTTCTAAACTGTGCTTTGTTAAAATAGCAATTCCCAGTTTGCCTCAGGTGTGGAGTTTAGGTTCATGGTTCACTGGATATTTTAGGAAAATACGAGCAAACATTCCAGTCCCCGAATTCCCTGCCCGACGCTATGTGAGGCTTAGGTTGTCTGTTCGTGTGGCTGAGAAGAGATTGCTGATAATGGCCGTTCCACCTCCCACCTCCCAAAAGAACCATGTGTAAGTGCTCTGTGGATTTGAATGTCCACAAAACATCACTCTCCAGGGTGAGCCTGGAAGTGAGGTTGGGGGACTTTGGAGCCCCCGACAGAACCAGAGCCCTGGGCCCACGTTAGAGATAAGGCCACACTTGGCCTTTTTCTGGGAGATCTAGCCAGATTGAAAGAACAAATGAATGCATGAATGAAGGAATGAACAAAGGAATCCTTCCTCATAATTTGAAAACCCAACTCTATATTTAATGGTATTTTCCCCTCTCATCAACCTTCTCCCTACTCTCCCCTCTGGAGGTTCACCCCCTTGCTTTTGAGCACTGACTTGGTGAAGTCACTCACCAGTATTTACTTGGCCAGATTGACCTTCAGTGTCAGACAGTAAAAAAGACCACCAGTGACCATTGTCCAGGACCAGAGGCTGAATGACTTTCCGATGAATTCTAGCCGGAAGGCATTTGAAACAAAAGTAGGAGGAAAAGGTCTAGGAATGATGGTATAAAAATATCTTCATTCCCTTCATTGGAGAAAATGACATCTAGGTTGGCTGTCACTCTTCATCAGCCAGGTGTGTGTGCTGGAGGTCATGTTGACGGAATGGTCTGGGTGCTGGCGAGATGTTGGGGAAACAGCAAGGTGGTGAAAGGGGGAGGGGTTTGGCGGAGTTCTGGCTCTGGCAAAGGGGAAGAAAATAAATCACAGTCATGGAAAGGAGCTGCTCCAACTCCATGTCATCAGGTGGATAGCCAAGGGAGTCTCGGAGAATGAGGTCCTCGCGTCTGCCTGGGCAGGTATTGGTGACACCACTTGTCAGACCCTTCAGGAATTAAAGAGTGTACGTTAAGCTAAAACAGCTGTTCTTAGAAGTGCACATCCAATTTAGTTACATAAATCAATTAACGATTATTATATAGAACAGAGAAAAATGTTGTAGGAATGAACAGCTGTGGTTTGGGGTATGCTACCCCACAGACGGGGGTAGCAGCTACCTACCGCCTGTCAACTCAGTCAGTCAGTGGAATCAAACTTCTTTAGACTGCTTCTTGAGGAGCTCAGAAACTCATGCCATCTTGGGGGGTTTCTCACCCTGATCACAAGACAGGAACGGGCAAGTTCTCTTTACTGGCTGTACCCTGGGATGGAGGTGGAAGTTCTCAGAAGGCACAATTGTATTATGGGGCCAAACACCCATATAATGGAGTACAGAAAGCCACACCCCTTATCTCACTTGATCCTCACTGGGTCCTTTTGAGGGTAGGCAGGGCGTTGTTCATTCATTCATTCAACATTTACTAAGCAACATGTGTCCAGCTCTGTGTTAGGGATTAAGAATGTAATAAGACAGACCCAGGCTTTAAGATGCTCAGAGCATAGTAAGAATATTAGCCATGATACCACAGTGTGAAAACATGGGTCTAGAGGTACACGTAGGACGCTATGAGAACACATCAGACAGGTACTGGATTCAGCCTTGGAGAGAAATTCAGGCAGGCTTGAGTTGATCTTGAAGGATGAATAGGAGTGAGTCAAATTACAAGGTGGCAGGGGGTGGGGTTTGGATTCCAGGAAGTGGGAATAACATTTATAAAGATATAGAGGCATGGGCTTCCCTGGTGGCGCAGTGGTTGAGAGTCCGCCTGCCGATGCAGGGGACACGGGTTCATGCCCCGGTCCGGGAAGCTCCCACATGCCGCGGAGTGGCTGGGACCGTGAGCCATGGCCGCTGAGCCTGCACGTCCGGAGCCTGTGCTCCGCAATGGGAGAGGCCACGGCAGTGAGAGACCCGCGTACTGCAAAAAAAAAAAAAAAAAAAAGATACAGAGGCATGAAGAAAATACAGTGACAGGGAAGCAACAGGTATTTCAGTATGACAGGAATAAAATTGGTGAGATTCTAGTAGGAAATAAAGTTGGAGAAATAGAAAGGGGTCATATCATCAAAGACCTTGTGTATAATACTAATTTTTTTTTTTACTTTATTCCTAAGTAACGAGGAGCAATTGAATATGTTTTTCTTTTTAAATGAACTTTATTAAGGTACATTTAAAATACAATAAGACACACCCATTTTATTTTTTTCTTCCGTTTTATTGAGATACAATTGACACGCAGCACTGTAAAAATTTGAGGTGTATAGCATAATGATTTGACTTACATACATCAGAAAATGATTATCACAATAAATTTAGTGAACATCCATCATCTCATATAGTTACCAAATTAAAGAAACAGAAATAAAAAAGTTTTCCCTGTTATGAGAACCCTTAGGGTTTACCCTCTTCACAATGTTCATATATAACATACAACAGTGTTCATTATATTCATCATGTTGTACATTACATCCCTAGTACTTATTTATCTTAGAACTGGAAGTTTGTACCTTTTGACTGCCTTCATCCAATCCCCCCTCCCACCATCCCCACCTCTGGTAACCACAAATCTGACCTCTCTTTTTTATTTTTAATTTAATTAAATTAATTAATTTATTTATTTTTGGCCGCCTGGCTTATGGGATCTCAGTTTTCTGACTAGAGATTGAACCCTGGGCCATGGCAGTGAAAGCCCAGAATCCTAACCACTAGGCCACCAGGGAACTCCCTGATGTCTTTTTCAATGAGTTTGTTTGTTTGTTTGTTTCTGAAGCATAATTGACCTATAACACTATGTTACTTCCTTTTACGCAGCACAGTGATTTGGCATTTCTACACATTTCAAAATGATCAGCACAATAAGTCTAGTTACAATATGTCACCATACAAAGATATTACATGGTTATTGACCATATTCCCCACACTGTACATTTCATATGCGTGACTCATTTATTGTGCACCTGGAAGTTTCTACCTCTTAATCTCCCTCACCTATTTCTTTCCTCCCCCTAACCCTCTCCCTTCTGGCAACCATCTGTTTGTATTCTGTATCTATAACTCTGTTTTTGTTTTGTTATGCTTGTTCATTTGTTTTTTAGATTCCACAGATAAGTGAAACCATACAGTATTTGTCTTTCTCTGTCTGACTTACTTTACCTAGCATAATACCTTCTAGGTTCATTCATGTCACAAATGGCAAGATTTCATTCTTTTTATATAATATTTCGTTATATATCTTTATCCATTCATCTATTGATGGGCATTTGGCCTAGTGTGTGATCTATCCTGGAGAATGTTCCATGCATATTTGAAAAGAATGTGTATTCTGTTACTTTAGGATAGAATGTTCTATTAATATTAAGCCATTCTGTTTTAATGTGTCATTTAAGTCCTGTGTTTCTTTGTTGCTTTTCTGTCTGGATGACCTATCCATTGATGTAAGTGGGGTGTTAAAGACCCCTACTATTATCGTATTACTGTCAGTTTCTCCCTTTATGTCTGTTCATATTTGTTTTATGTATTTAGGTGCTCCTATGTTGGGTGCTTGTATGTTTACAATTGTTATACCTTCTTTCTGGATTGATCCTTTAATCATTATGTAATGTCTTTGTCTCTCTTTACAGTCTTTGTTTTAAAGTCTATTTTGTCTGACATAAGTATTGCTAACCTGGTTTTCTTTTAATTTCTATTTGCATGGAATAGCTTTTTCCATCCTCTTACTTTCAGGCTGTGTGTCTTTAGATCTGAAGTGAGTGTCTCGTTGGCAGCATGTATATGGGTCTCGCTTTTGTATCCATTCAGCCACTCTGTGTCTTTTGATTGGAGCATATAGGCCATTTACATTTAAAGGAATTATTGATAGGTATGTACTTATTGCCATTTTGTTAATTGTTTGGGGGATGATTTTCTTCTTTTGTTCTCTTCCCTTGTGATTTGAAGACTGCCTTTAGTGTTATGTTTGGATTCCTTTCTTTATTCTGTGTGTATATCTACTACAGATTTTTGGTTCGTGGTTACTGTAAGGTTTATGTATAGCCATATATATGATTATTTTAAGTTGCTGATCTCTTAAGTTCAAACACCTTTTGATAATCCTGCATTTTTATACCCCTGCTCCCACTCCACATTTACGGTTTCTGACATATTTTCCATCTTTTTGTTTTGTGTATCCCTTAACTACTTACTGTGGATGTAGATGTTTTTACTACTTTTGTCTTGTAACCTTCCTACTAGCTTTAAACATGGTTGATTCACTACTTAACTGTATTTGCCTTTACCATTGAGCTTTTTCCTTTTGTAATTTTCACGTTTCTATTTGTGGCCTTTTCTTTTCGCTTAGAGAAGTCCCTTTAACATTTCTTGTAAAGTGGTGGTGCTGAACTCTTTTATCTTTTGCTTGTCTGTAAAACTTTTGGTCGCCCCATCAGATCTGAATGAAAGCCTTGCTGAGTAGAGCATCCTTGGTTGCAGGTTTTTCCCTTTCTAAAATACACCCATTTTAAGTGTGTAGTTTGGTGAGTTTTGACAGACATATATACCTGTGTAACTACTGCCCCAATAAAGATAATAGTACATTTTTCCATCTACCCCAAAAGCTTCCTGTGCTCCTCTGCAGTGCCCTCCTCCATTCCCAGCTCGAGGTAGCCACTTATCTGTTTTCAGTCATAATAGATTAATTCTGCCTATGCTAAAATGTCATATTGATAGAATCCTACAGTATGCTCTCTTTTATCTCAGTATGTCTTTGAAATTCATCCATGTTCTTGGGTGTATCAAAAGTTCCTTCCTTTTTATTGCTAGGTAGTATTCCATTGTATGAGTATATCACAATTTGTTTATCCATTCATCTGTTGACAGGTATTTGGGTTTCCGGGTTTGAACTATTGTAAGGTTGCTATAATCATTCATATACAAATCTTTTTGTAGACATGAGTTTCTAGTTCTCTTGGGTAAATAACCATACAAATATATGATAAGCACATGAAAAGATGTTTAGCGTCATTAATCATAAAGAAATGTAAATTAAAACCACAACAGGATACTAGTAAATACCTGTTAGCTTGCCTAAAATTAAAAGACTGACCATAACAAGTGCTGACGAAGATGTGGAGGAACTGGACCTCTCAGACGCTGCTGACGTGAAAATAAAATGGTCCATCCGCTTTGGAAAATGGTCTGGCCGTTTCTTATATACATAAACATTAACTAAGCAGTCCCACCCCTGAGTTTTTAACCGTTGAATCATTTTAAGCAGGGTAGCAATATGAAGAGATTTTATGTTTAAAGGAATACTCTAATGGCATTAAGGATGATAGATTCTGTATGTTTAAATAGTCTTCACAAACATTAATTTTTATTGATGAAAAATCATCTGTCATGTTTTAATACTATACGTGGGTAATCATTTCCTTAGTGTGAATAGTTAGGTAACATTAAATATTTCATTACTGACTATAATTCCTAATAAACATAAGTGTTGTTTCTGCTGAATTCATTCCTTAAAATGAGCTCCTAGGATCAGAATCACTGAGTCAATATTCTTAAAAATCTTTATGCTTTTTGCTGCTAAGTGACATTCTGACTGACTAAGGATTATACCAGTCAACAGCAGGTTATATATTACTAGTTATTTTTCATAGATCAGGAAAGAGAAGCTCAGATAGATTATGTGAATTAGATAACATAGATGGAAAAAGGTACAGCAGTACTTTGAGCCTGTGTCCTTGATCCCTCCCTAGTCTTGGGTTTCCTTATTTTTCTGTTCACACTTGTGCTAACTCAGAACTTTATCTGGAGAACCCCTATTCTGTGCCATAGACTCCTCTAGCGTTAGGAGTACAATGAAAACGCATAGTTCCTGTTTCCACAGAGCTTGTGGGCTAGTGACATTTCCAGATTCCTTCCTCTCTATCTGGAGAAAATCTCGAGCGAACAGACTGAACGACAAAAGGAGAAAGAGAAAAAGTGTTCAAGTCATATAATGGGTCACAGCTCAGGTACTCATTTTTGACCCAGCTTCCAGGACCATGTCAAGAGACACGAGGGAATTGCATCTTCTGTGTGCCATTACTTGGTTGGGCCAGTCATGTGGGTGGAGGTCTGGAATGAAGAAACCCACCTCAGTGGGGATTAACTACAGATATTCAGCGTGAGTTTAAGAAGGAGAGAGTATACAGAAGCACTCCGCGGGGGGAATGACAGGTTGCAGCAATAACGGGGGAGTCTGACAGAGGCATCTGAATTGAGTGCATTTTATTGTGAATGACTCACATTTCTTGAGTTCTTTCTGCGTGGTTGGCATTGTTCTAGGTACTGGAAGAAAGTAGAAGTGAAAAGCTCTGGGGGCTGGAGATCAAGACGTTCCAGGAAACGTCTGGCACAAAGCAATGCAGGTGAGGTAGGAGGCGGAGTGCAGAGGTGGTGGTGTTTCATTTGCATGTGCTCCAGCTCCCTCCCTCCCTCCTTCTGGGGGCCCCTTTTCTATGTCCTCTCCCAACATGCACCCCCTGGGCCTCCAGACACCAAGCGAGCACTGTTGTGTTATCCCAGCCCTTTGCAGAGGCACCTTGCCCAGGCCTGCACACCTACTTTGGGATCAAACCGCAAATGCCTACAGATATCAGCCAGGTCAACCTAGTGAGTAAAGAAAGATGTCGTGGGGAGCCTGTGGTAGGGGCTGCAGAGAACTGGCCAGCTTCTTGTCCATCTCAACAGGGCAGCTACTGCTTCAGGTGACTGAAGCTAGTCATACTAATGAAACAGGGCATTGCAAGATGGCCCAAGGTTCCAGGAGTATGGGAAAACCAGTTTTCATCTGAAATTTTATTATGTTTAAATATTGGAAATCCAGTTAATTTAACCTTTTGTGTTACAGTTTACATTGGCCAAAATAAAATAAGGGTTTAGACTGGATTCCACTGGGAGCCTCTCGTCTGCGCTTCTGTCCTAGGTGATGCCACATTCCTTTTTCTTCCTCTCTCTAAGCCTGTCTCTCAATCCTGGGAGGTTACTGCTCGACTAATTAATTTCCAAGGGTGATAATGGCTTAATAGCAATCAATTTCCTTTCCTCTTCAAAGGCCTGATCTGGAGGTACTGAAACTGATGGGGAAAATTGAGGCTTCATGGGAGGTGCAAGTGATGAGTAGGTGGGCGGGCCCTTTTTGTCCCAGCTCTCATCAGACCATTTGGGAAGTCTGTGGGCTCTGACCATGTCTAGGGTCAGCGCCCTCTTCAAGGGTTCTGGGGACACTCCATGATTCTTTATGAGTAGGTTCACTTGGGTCTGGGGCTTGGAACGGAGAAGGATGGCTCTAGGGCATGGTGCCTATGGAAAGACAAGGGCGACTCGGAACTCCTCTCTGTGCAGCTCGGGTTTAGCACTAAGGCCCTACCTGCATTGTGCCATATGGTAGCCACTAGTCACACATAGCTATTTAAATTTAAATTAATTAAAATCAAATCAAATCTAGGTCCTCAGTTACACTAGCCACATTTCACGTGCTCAATAGCCACTTTAGCTGGAAGCTCCCATATTAGACACTGCAGATATGGAACATTTCCATCATCATAGAAAGTTCTATTAGTGCTGCTGGACCACCTGCCTCACGGGGAAACAGGCATGGGAGTCAGGAGAACTGAGTTTTGGTCCTAACGCAGCCATTCATTGGCTCTGTGTGACCTTGGGCAAATTATTTAATTCCTCTGTCTCTCTTTCTTTATTGATAAAATGGAAATGATAACATTTTCCACAAGATTCCCTTGAGCATTAAAGGAAAAGACAAACATATTGGCACTATAGTGATTAATAATGTTGCCCCCCAGGCAGAATGTTGTCCTGCTCGAGGGGCAGAGCTGAGCTGAGGAGGAACATTTTCTCCCCTCACTGTGGTCTCCAGTCTGGTTCTAGGATCTTACTATATTAGTTTCGCTTATTATCATAAGCTCAGAAAGATCCCCTAGGTGCATGTAGGCAGGGAGGATAAGCAGGAAGGAAGAACTAGGCTGCCGCAAGACTTGCGTAGAGCGCAGTCTGCACGACTGTCCCAGGTGGCCTGAGGGAGGTTCAGGGTTGAGCATGCACCTGGGAACGATGAACAAAGGAGAATCTGAGGGGTCAAGCCGGTCTGGTTAACAGTGGACATCGGTGACGCTGGGAAGCAACAGGGGACAAGATCTAGTGCTTGGCATGTAGTAGGTGCTCAAGAAATACTTGCGGAATGAATGAATGTACAAAGCACACAGAAGGTAAAGGCCAACAGTCAGCTTCTGGTGACCCTGACTGGCTTCTGTGATGGCTTTCCCATAGGTATAAAGCCTTGAGTTAATGGAGGAGGGGGGGGTAGTGGAGGGTGGGATTCGCTTTCAAATAGGATGCAGTAAATACAGGGGAAGTATAACAGCCTCTATTTATTGGCCGTCTACTATGTTCCAAGGATTCTGCATGTTTATCTCTACTCCTTGCAAATACTCTGCAAGGTACATGTCTTTATTCCCATTTTAAAGAAGAGTGAGTTGCCCAGAGTCACCTGGCTTTGTGCGAGCATCCGAGATTCAAACCTAAAGTCCACTTCTTTCCTGCAAAGTCAAATTACTCTTAAACAGGTAACGTGTTCTCTCTGAGGAGGCCTGCATTGTCTGAGCTTTAATGCAAGAAGTCGCAACAATGTCCACTCTTCAGGTGGACTTCTGACTAATGCTGTCTTTGGTTTGGCCCGGTTGGTAGACGTTCCATTTACACAAGTATTTCACAGCACTTTACCATCTGTGCCTTGAACATACAACAGCAGTGAAGTTATTTCTCTCAGTTGAAAATGGAGAACTGCAGCACCAGGAAGTTATATGACTTGTTCGAGAGCCTAAGAGAGCAAGTCGCTGATGGAGTGTATATGGAAATGAGGACATTCAGGAGACTGTTCGGGGAACTGAAATGGATCTGTGACACGTCATTGTGTGTATCTATTGCTAAGTTATGGAATTATTTAATGCTTTTTGCTTCTTCCGCCTCAGTGCTTTTAATTGTGTATTCCAGAATGCAACAAAATAATGCCAGAAGACTGTGGACCACATAGAACACAAGTGTCAATCACAGGCCATTCTGCTTGGAGGTTGATTTGTCTTGCGCAAAGGGAGTGTCCGGTCATCAGACCCTATCTGTTACCCATGTTTCTACTAATACCTTTGTGGATGTTCTACTTACAAGAGTCTCTACATGGTTCAGGGTGTGTGGAGGAGCGAGCAGTCAGAAAGAGGCAGGGGGAGTCTTTCAACCAAGGTCTTTCCTGGACTTTTCCTTTTACATTTACCACTTAGGTGATGTCTTTCATTTGTGGATATAGCCACATTCCCTCATGTTGCAGTGAGGACAGACCTGGGGGTCTAGTGGTCCTGGACAGGGTCTTCTAGGTGTGGGGTGCCCAGTTCTGTTCTGGGAGTTGTTGGAAGGCACCCTGGAAGAAAGAGAAGGGAAGGAAAATGGAAATCAATCAGAACAAGTGATAGTTGCCCTGAGGCAGCGTTCTTCAAAATGGGTTACACAGACACTAGTTCCGTGAGCTGCTCTGTGATAAAAGGATTCTGATTCAAAGATTTCAGGGGGCGCTTCCCTGGTGGCGCAGTGGTTGAGAATCTGCCTGCTAATGCAGGGGACACGGGTTCGAGCCCTGGTCTGGGAGGATCCCACATGCCGCGGAGCAACTAGGCCCGTGAGCCACAACTCCTGAGCCTGCGCGTCTGGAGCCTGTGCTCCGCAACAAGAGAGGCCGCGATAGTGAGAGGCCCGTGCACCGCGATGAAGAGTGGCCCCGGCTCGCCGCAACTAGAGAAAGCCCTCGCACAGAAACGAAGACCCAACACAGCAAAAATAAATAAATTAATTTAAAAAAAAAAAAAGATTTCAGGGATGTGGCATATTATATCACCCACGTGGAGCTTCACAATTCAAATTGGCATATTAAAGCTTACAAAAAGCCTTTCGGAAAAGAAATTCATTTCTTTTCATTTAATAGAGTTCTTCTAAAATTTACTGGAGTGGGGAACCCCATCTCTCCACCCCCTGTGCCCAACACATCTCTTAGTATCCCAGGAAAGCGCTTAGCATTGAAGGAAGATGAAGATACAGGAGAAGACGAATCTACTGCCTAAAAGAACGTATGCGCCCTCTTTCATTGTCTGTTGCTCAAATTAGTAAATCCCAAACTCCATTTAGTAAATCTTCAAGGTATCAGGAAGCTCACAAAACATTATTTAAAGCATGGAGAGGTACATTCACATTGACTGGAAAACCCCCCAGCGCCATATGCAATGTTTAGCAGGAAGCAAAGGGCCATAGGACTATCCTCCCTGAGTCCTGCTCATTGAGTCACGTCCTCAAAGAATTCTTGCTGACTCCTCTCTAGAGGTTGGTCTCCTTCTATATTCTCATAGAACCTGCTCTTTCTTTCAGAGAACTCATCTATTTTGTAACTAGGCATTCATTAGCATTGGTTTATGGCTTCCACGGGCCTAAAAACCGCAAGAGAACAGGGACCTGCACACAATTAGTGTTCTATAAATTTTTGCCAAAAATTTTTCTTAAATCCATTAGAGATCATGATAAATTCACCTTCCTTGAAACTCATTATACCAGACACACTTTACCCTCTAGGCAAAAATCTGTATTAGATTCCTAGGGCTTCCATAATAAATAACCACACACTTCATGGCTTAAAATAACAGAAACTTACTCTCTCACAGTTCTGGAGGCTAGAAGTCTGAAATCAAGGCAAGGTTGGTTCCTCCTGGAGGGTCTGAGGGAGAATCTCTTCTGTGCCGCTCTCCTGACTTCTGGTGGCTCCTGGCAATCCTTGGTGTTCCTTGACTTGTGGCTGCATCACTCCGATCTCTGTCTACACCTTCACAAGACCTTTTTATCTGTGTGTGTCTGATCAAAGATGCCTGTATGAAACATTGGAATCCTTCATACACAGCAAAAGCCTAAATAAAATGTATTTTTGTACCACCCTGTCCTACTTTCCTGCCAACAACTATACACCCACACCCTCCTGCCTTTTCTCACAAACCTTCGATGTTTTCTAAAAACTTGGGGCTTACACATCTTACCATCATTAATTCTGTCAACAGGAGTTTGTTGGACAGCCTTGAAGGGGTGGTAAGATTTTCCCAGGTGGAGAAGACAGAGAGGCATTTCAGGCGGCAAAACCATAAGGAATAGAAGTTTGATCCAGGTGAGGAAGACAGAGTATTTTCCCTCTCTCTTTTCTTTCATATTTTTCACTTTCCTTGTACCACCAAGCCACAGAGTTCACAAACTGTACATCGTACAACTTGTCCTCAGCTCCAGAAGTGCCAGGTTGGTTCGGCTGGAACTGTAGACAAGACACTTCCTGTGGAAGAGGCGGTTAGGCTGTGAGCAGGAAACAGGGACAGTTAACAGAGAAGACCTAGAATTTCTACCTTCAGTCTGGGAAATTGCCTCTTGAATGAACTATATGAGGACTATGAAATCTTGGATAGTTTCTGTCCTTGAAAAAAGTAAGGCTGAATGTAACTTCGATTGGGAACTTTAGTTCTGCTCTAAGCTTTGCTTCGTTTGGGGGTAAGTTGAGGGCAGAAGTTCTTATCTGGCCAACTGCTACTTCATACAGGATCTGAGGTCCCTGTAAGAGGACCCGATGCCCCCGTGGTCTATGATCTCTAAAAGACGGAACTAGAAGAATATCCTTCCCCTACTTTTAACAAACTGTAGAGCTCATGGCTTACTTTATGAATTAACATCTCGGGTGAATATATTGACGGAGCTTGGGATGTGTTCTAGCTTTGCGTGATGAAGCAGGGAACTATTTGGGCCCATGGTCACCTGTTGGGCTAGGATTCCTCATGAAGGCCCTCCTCTTTGTGACTTTCTTGTATATAAACCTTCATCTTCCCTCCCTACCCCAACCCAAAATAGACGCAGTTATAGAGTAACACCACCAGGCAGACGTACCTGGTAAGTATTATGTATTCTTATTATCTCAAATGACTTGAGAAGAGGAACTGAAGGCATAATGATTTTCCATCAATATACCAAGAAGAAGAATGAGGGATGGGACAGAGTTTGGTCCTTTCTTGGTTAAAAGGAAGGAGAGAGGTGGTATGTCTGAAATAATTCATTTTTTCCATCTACTGCCTTTACAAAAAGCAAAATATTAACCTACAGATAAGGAAGAGCTTGAGGAAAACAAATGAAATGCTGAGGCATTATCCTGATGAATGCCCAAAACACACTCCACCTGAAGAAGAAATATTCCCAAGAATTTTGTGAGGAAAGAGGAAGGAGCAATGCAGTAATGTCATTATCCATGTCTATGGAGACAGGAAATATTTTTTGAAAATTAAATTTCGAACAGATAGTGATGAGGTTGATATTGAGACACTTGAACACAGAAAACTCCGATGAGTTTCAAAATTTTGTTTTCTAATATTCATCTCCTTTTCTTCTAGGAAGGAAAAATTGATGAACTTCAGAATTAAATTCAAAGGATATAGTACTTGGTGTGCTGGAAATATTCACTGGCAAATATGTCAGACCCTAACATAGATTGGTCTGACATATTTCCATGGGAAAAACATCACGTCTTTTCTATTCTTTCAAATCGGGCACGTGAAATGCATTTCATTAAACATGATGCATTAGGGGGCCCTCAGCTCACATATTTTATTTAGCAAAAAGGCACAATACACCTTTCTCTCCTAACGTCTGTTTGCTTTGAGAAATCTTTTTGCCCTTCATGCACACCTAAGAAGCACATCTCCAAGGTACATAAATTTCCAGACTATGTTTTCAACCAGGTGAATTGCAAAATCGATCAGTCAGTCCTTCCAACCCAGAAGAGAAATTGTCATTGGAAAGTTCCATTCCCAAGGCTGGATCTTAGCATTGAGGCAGACCTGGATGGGGAAGGAGGGTGGGCTTCTGTTGGGACAAGTGATGGGAGCTTTGGGAGTCTTCCACTCTGTGATTGATGAAACCCCCTCATCTGAGATAATACTCCTTTGGCCAGATGTGGTGAATTCTGGGATTGCACAGTGTGAGTGCTAATGGGAGTCAAGTCAAAGACAGCAGTCAAGGAGAAACGAGAGGAGAGAGGATATTTCCAGATGAGACTTGAAATGAGATCATGAGTTGATGTGGCGAAGACAGTCAGGATGGCTGTTCCAGATGACAGGAGCTGCAGAAGATGTCACCGCTTGTTTGTCTTTAGGAAGAGAGAAAGCTTAGAGGGGCAGGAACACCAAGTATTAAAAGTACTACATGCAACACAGAACATTGTTTTAAAATCTGAGGACTTCCCTAGCAGTCCAGTGGTTAAGATTCCATGCTTCCACTGCAGGCGGTGCAGGTTCGACCCCTGGTCAGGGAACTAAGATCCCATATGTCGTGTTGTGCAGCCAAAAAATAAATAGATAAATAAATAAATCTGAAAATACTACAAGAATACAGATTTCATTTTAAATGGATTTGCTGACATGATTTTCAAAAGTAATTTTACATGGTATAGTGGTTGAATTGTGGCCCCTCCTAAAGATATGTCCACATCCTAGTACCCGGAACCTGTGGATGTGAACTGATTTGGAAAAAGCATCTTTGCAGATGTTTAATTAAGTTAAAGATCTTTCAGTGAGTTTATCCTAGATTACCTGTGTGGGCCCTAAATCCAGTGACAATTGTCCTCATAAGAGACAAAAGAGAAGACGCAGACACACAGAGGGAAGAAGTCCTCGTGAAGATGGAAGCAGAGATCGGAGTGATGCAGCCACAAGCTGATGAACGCCTGGAGCCATCAGAAGCTGGAAGAGGCAAGGAAGGATTTTCTCTGCAAGATTTCAGAGGGAGTGTGCTCTTGATTTTGGTCTTCTGGCCTCCAGAGCTACAAGGGGATAAAGTTTTTTGTTGTAAGCCGCCGAGTTTGTGGCCATCTGTTACGGCAGCGCCAGCAAACAAACACGGGTGGTTATGGCAGGGTCTTAGCATCGAGGCAGAATTGTGGTCCCTCCTCTTCCTAACCTTTTGAAAGGCCCTTCTCTAAATATAGCTTCAGCACCTGTGAAATTGGTAAGGCAATAGTATCTACCTGATAGGTTGTGGGGAGAAAGAGGATCAATGTGTGGAAAGGATGGAACACAGGGGATGTCGTATTGTAGATGCTCAGTAATGGCAACTGACATTGTTATAGTGATGAATATCTTCCTTACTCCAAACCTCTTGCACTGGTGCTGACACATAACCCACTTAGGCTGGTTAGGATGCCATTCTCTCTCAGCTCCAAACACACACTCCTGTCCTCTGCTGTGTTGGGCTGGGTCTGGGCCTCTGCTAACCACACGTCTCCTCTGCCAATTAGTGACACTACAGGGAGATCTGCTGTTGCAAGGAGGGGAGAAGGACTTGCTCTTTGTGTTTGCTCCCTTTTTCTGTCAGTATTGCCCCAGCAGTGACCTTTCAACCGGAAGCAGCTTTGGTTCCAATTGGTTGCTGTTTCCAGCCTCTTTCAGTACTTCTGGAAGCAGCCCCGGCACTTGTGTTCTGAGGTACCAGCACCAGTGGGGCAGTGCTCCCTCCTCAGAAGCCTGAGTCATAGCTCCCAGGGCCCCTTCTGCAAGCTTCTAGGGTCTGAGGACTCCAACCTCCTCTCTGTTCCTCTAGCCCTAGATGTTTCCTTTGCTACTACCTACATTTACAAGCTTCTGTTACTTAGGGTTCCCTGTTTGCCTTTCTAGTTCCTCAATACCTGTTTCACCAATTCTCCATATTAAATTCCCTCTGTTAAAATCACTGGTGAAGTTTCTGTTTTCTGACTGTACCTGCGGGATACAGCACTCTTTGTGGGTTTCACGGTTTGCTGTATGTGTAGGAAAGGGTTGGTACAGCCGACCCAGCATTGAATTGAAACCAGAAAGACTTAGTTTCACATCCTGGCTCCTTTACTTTCCAGCTGAGACATCTTGGCCAAAATACTTGGCTTCTTTGAGAGTCCAATTTTCTTATTTGTGAAATGGGGTTAATCATGTTTATCTTGTAGGGTTATATATGATTGAATGAGATAATGTCTAAAAAGGGCCTGGCACCTAACAGATATTCAAGAAATGTTGGCTATCATGTTATATGTGCTAGAAATATATCTTCGCATCTGTATATCTCTTACAGGTTCCTTTGCTTTTTACCGTTGAGCATATGAGCTCCTCTGGGCAAGTCTGGACTCTCTTACTTCAGCTTTCTTGGTTCATTTAGGGTGTTTGTTTTAGATGAGAAGACTGCAGTTCTGTTGTATTAATTAGCTTGATCCCCAACTGATTTAAGAATGAGGAAGTGATAGTTGTGAGTGTGAAAAGAGTTGGATTTACATTGTGCAACGAATTAGGATGAAAAACAAGCCCCCTGTTGGGAAGCGCCACCGGGACACTTTTGACAGCCTGGTACTCACCACGGCTCACTCAGGGCTCTTTCTCACATGCATGTGCTCCTGACTTTTAGAAGCCCGTCCAGTAAGAGGTCGTGACATTCCTGGGGGTGGCAGAATGTGAATTAAAAATTCAATGAATAAAATCTGACCCGGACTGTTTGCGTGAGACTTAGTCAAAACTCATTTGAAGCCACTCCCAAGGTTAAAAACTATTTCAATGCCAAAGAACAAGGTCTGCAAACCACCAAATATTCTCTGGCCACCTGCTGTAGGTAAGGCAGCATTCTGGAGGGGCTGCCGGAATTAAAGGCAAATGAAAACTGTGATCTTAGCTGGTGTGGGGTTTCCAGTATAATGGGGGAGACCAAACTGAGAGGTCCAAACACAAATATAACATTTGCATATGTGATTCCTCTAGCTTTTAGAATTTTCTGGAACTCCCAGAAAGATTCCTGAGCTGGCAGGTGCAGGGCCTGGGGCATAGGAACCACCACTGAAAAGTATTTTTCAGAGTCTAGTGGAAATTATTAATCCCATTCTCTCTTCCTACCCACCTCCAGCTGACCCCAGTGCCCTGATACTGCTGCTAGCCACAGAAGGCTCCATCCATCCACTTGGCTCCCAATTAATTCCCCTCCGCCACCATCAGTGTATCATCCCTTCTCTCTCAGGACCCTGCTTTCTTTATGTGAGAACATTCCATCAGTCAGCTGTATAAACCATGTATAAAACCAGACACTGGGCTAGGCCTGTTGACACAAAGGCACACGTGAACCATAGGTCTTGGCCTCAAGGAGTTTATAGTCTCAGTAGGGGACACAGACAGGTGAACAAAGTGTATATTAAATGTGCAATGATTTGGGGTCCTAGGATGAAACACGAAGAGGGTGTGGGCATTCTAACAAAGACGTGATGAGAAAAAGTTTCATAGATACTTCAAAAAGGGTAGAAATACAATGCTGTTAATTGTAGGGAATCTGAATCTGGAGAGTGAGGAACAGGGAATCGCAGGCCCTATGGCAAAAGAGAGGATGGGCAAACAAAATGGTGAGGTCTCAAAATACATACGCGTGGCAGGTTCTCACTTCAGAGGACTGAGAAGGAGAAAGGCCAGGCTAGTGGTGAAGGGGACAGTTTGGCAGACAGCAAAGGAAAAAGGGTCCTTGCTTTTTTCTTTAGCGGGTTCTTGCTTGAGCTAACTTTGTTTCACACCTCACAGCCTGGTCCCTGATATTCCGATCAGGTGTTTGGCACTGTCTCCTTAATGTCTGTTTGCCACAGACTTATCCACTACCATGTCATGATTCTTGGAATGGAGTCACATTTGAAAAAAGTGTTTAGAAGATGCAACCAGGCTTCATACCTCTCTTACCAGCTAGGACTCTGATGAAAAGTCTACTGTGCTCCCCCTCGCCTTCCATCCCAGGAATCAAGTCCTAAAAACATCCCCTGGGTATCTGTTGCAACCTGCTTTCACGCTAGTCACCATGGGGAGGGGAGTAGCTAGTGCTTTTTGAAAAACATTTACTGTTTTCCAAGCACCGCGCTAGCTGCTTCGAAGGCAAAAAAAAATAGGGCACAGTCCCTTCCATGAAGAGCTTGCAATTTTTGTTGGGGAGTCAGACTTAAACATGGATTTTCACATACTATAGTCATGGCCAAGGGAGCCCTTTGCCCAATCTGGAGCTTCTGGGAAGGCTTCAAGAAGTGGTTGAGGCTAAGATGAGTGTTGAAAAGTGAGTAAAGGGTAGTTGTGCCAAAAACAATGATGGACCAAAAATTCCAGGCTGAGGAAAGAGCAACAGTACAGAAACTTGAAACAACAGAACGCATATTAGGAGATACAAGTGCTTTAGCACAATTAGAGCATAAAGTGTGAGACGGGGGCGGGGGGAGCAGAAGAGGAAATAGGAGGGTAGAGGCTGGTTCATACGGGACCCAGTAGGCCAAGCAAAGAACTTTATTCTGTCACGTTGGGAAGCCATAGGGTGGTTTCATGTTGCAGGCGACGTGGTTGGATGTTGAACTGCAGAATAGAAGATGGATCCAGGCAAGAGGTTTCAGGACTGGGAGCAGGGAGTCACTTAGGAGTCTTGTTCAATAGTCCAGGCAAGAGACGCTAAGCTCCCGAGCTAGGAAAAGGGTGGTAGATGAGGTGGGAGGAGGGGACAAGTCTAAGGGCCATTTAGGAAACAAAAGAAGCTATTGGGTTCAGTGATGGATTGGCTAAAGTGGGAGAGATAAAGGAGGAGGCCTGGTGAATTAGGTTGAGGCTGGGCTGAATGGGTGCCTGAGGCTTTGAGGGGCTGGGACTGGGAATACAAGAGGGAGAAGAGAATATTTCGAGGAAGTGCGGGAAGGCTGTGAGTTCAGCTGTGATGGCTTGAATATGGAGGGCTTTGAGGGCCTGAAAAAGGGAGTTGGCCATATAATCTGAAACTCCTAAGAGAGGTGGAGTGACCTGTGAGCATCATCACCATATGGGTGAGAAAGGCCCCTGTGACGGTGACTGGAATCACCCGTGAAGAGAAAAACCGGAACTAGAAAGAAAACCAGCACATTTCCCTTTCCCCGGAGGGACTCTACATTCTACTGGGGGAGATAAGACTTGTACACAAATAACTAGAATACAAGGAACCATGTAATAATTCCTGCCATTACAGCGACTGCATTTTCCAGGTCAAATGTGGGACCGTGTGGTCTCATCGAGGTCTGACCACAGACACAGATTTTGAAGGAGAGTTGTGTCAGAAGTCCAGTTGCCTTAGTTGTAATAGAGGTACAAACGGAAGTGCTTTTTTTTTTTTTTTTTTGCGGTATGTGGGCCTCTCACTGTTGTGGCCTCTCCCGCTGCGGAGCACAGGCTCCGGACGCGCAGGCTCAGCGGCCATGGCTCACGGGCCCAGCCGCTCCGCGGCATGTGGGATCTTCCCGGACCGGGGCACGAACCCGCGTCCCCCGCATCGGCAGGCGGACTCTCAACCACTGCGCCACCAGGGAAGCCCAGAAGTGCTTTTAAAGAGCAGAGTAAGCAGCCATAAAAAAGAACAAAATGCTGCCATTTGCAGTAACGTGGAAGGACTTGGAGGGCATTATGCTAAGTCAGACAGAGAATGACAAACACTGTACGATATCACTTATATGTGGAATCTAAAAAATACAACAAACTAGTGAATATAACAAAAAAGAAGCAGACTCCCAGATACAGAGAACAAACTAGCGGTTACCAGTGAGGACAGGGAAGGGGGGAGGGGAAATATAGGGGTAGGGGAATAAAATGTACAGTTTCCCGAACCTTTTATGGTTTTCCATCACGTGGAGATTTTTGAAGGGTCCAGGCCTGGTGCTTTACAGATCCTCAACGTGGATTTTCCTGATTGTTTCCTCGTGGTTAGGTTCCGGTTAGGCATTTGGGTCAGACTGGTTTTTGAGCTCCCGAGTCAGGGTCACCTGGCCTGGGCAAGGGAGCTCTTCCTGGTCAGGTACATCTCAGCCTGCCTCCAGCATCCTGAGAACAAAACAGCCTTGGTATGGCGGCCGGTGCCAGAGCTCTGCAGTCTGGATGTGACCAGGGTCAGTGGCACAGAGCAGACCCGGGGATAGTGGCTTGGAGCAGCTGTCAGGGACTTCAAAAGCCTGGAAAGAGGCTTAGAAGGGGAGTCGGGGTGCTTACCAGAGAGCAGAAGCACCCTTGAAGTGGATGCATCTGTAAAAGGTACAAGCCTCCTCTGGGGTTCCAGAAACTTGGGACTGGTGTTCTTCAGAGTGGAGGTTTCTGGATTGTTGCTACGCTTCCTGATTCAGTAGTGGGGTAGAATTCAATTGTCAAGTGAATGTTAGTGGTTTATAATCTGCAAAGGAGGAGAAGGTACGACTTAGCAGATGGGAAACGAATGAATAATTGGAAGAAAGTACTAAGATTTTCATTTTCCCGAGAGAAGAAGGGACCGCTGTGGTGGAGGAAGGGCTGGAAATGTATTACAGTCAGAGATCCTAGGCGAACTTATTTTTAGGAGAATTTTTGTCATTAGAGGTTCAGGACAAAACAGGAAAGGCGCACTTGTATTTCCTTCTAGAAGAGAGATTTCCTGTTCCTGAGATTTCCATTCACCATTTTGAGAGACATGTAGGAGGCAAAGAGCATGCCCTTCTGTGCCCACCAGGTCATCTGTCTGCCCTCCTTCCTCCTGACATTTTACCGGGAGTGCTGTGTGCATTGGTTGCTTCCCAGATTTGGAAGGAAATAGAAATGGAGACCAGGCTCGCTGGGGAACAATGAGGAGGGAATACTCGCTGTTTCGTGGAGCTGGGCCTCTCCGGGATCACCAGGGGAGGCAGAGCCGGGCTTGGCTTCTGGATTGCAGAGCCTTTTGGTCTTAAAGCAGCCCTTTGGTCCCAGACATCATTCAGGCCAGGGGGGATGTAGCTGGTGGTTTGGGTAATCATGTGTTAATTCCTAAAATCAAATCCTACCTTGCGGCCATTAAAATGGTGAACAAAATGCTTCAAAGCAGCAAATTATTTTCTGTTGAATTTATTTTTTTTAATAAAGCGATGATGCCTTCTCCTCGTAAAGCATTTTACCAATTACAAAATATTTTCACAAATCGTGTGTGGCCCTCACATCAGTTTCACAATATAGGTCAAAGGAGGAAGCAGCCCGTCCTGGAATCTGGGGCTTCTGTTAGGGCTCTCAGCCCAGGGCTCAATCCTCTGCCCTTTGCTTTCTCCTCAGCAGGTAGGTACCATCTAAGATGTTTGCTAAGGGAGCCGACTCCTCTAGCTTTCACCCTTCAGCCTCCTATGAGTTCTTTCTTCCACTTGGTACCAGGTCTGCATGGAGACGTGACCTCGCTCGGCACCAGGGAAAAGCCCAGGCCTCCTTGGGCAGCTGTTGACCCCGAGGGAAGAAGCCGCCTCGGAGGTTTTCCCCTCTTGTGAAACATAAGTCCTCATGTGATGTGGGAGAGACACACCCGATCTTCTCATGAGACCGCTTGGGAGGAATGAATATGCCCCACAAATGTGGCCAATAGAACGTAGGTCCCTATTAAGGTGAGCTTCTGCCTGGCCTCTGAGTCTGGGGTGATGGATTTCAGAAGGTCAGCAGGCTGTAGACACTACCTGCCAGATTTCTGTGGGGTGCGTGCTTGTGTGTGTGTGTGTGTGTGTGTGTGTGTGTGTGTGTGTTTATATGTGTGTGTGTGTGTGTGTGTGTCCCCACTCAGGCAGCTATTGGGGGGTAGCGCTCTAAGTGATCGTCCATAAGTGATAGCACATTTCCTGTGTCACGCACAGGAAAGATGTCGTGATGGGAAGACATATCCTCCTGCAATTTCAGCTAACTTTGGGGTGACTTGGTCACTTACAAGGGAGGTAGCTTCCACTGAAGTCTCTGTGAAATCCCTGAACTGGGAGGCTGGTGAGGAAAGAGCCGCAGCTCCATGGCGGGGTCCTCCTGAGGTCACACCAGGATATTTCCACAGTAAAGTGAAGTCCTGTGGCTGGCTGCTGAGAATGACACGTTAGGACCCACCCCACCTAATTCTCCTCCGGGAGCTGAATCAAACATCATTGTCTCCGCACATGTTTACACGTTCTTGCAGAGGATGTTCTGGCGTCCCGCCCATTACAATCTGTCATCCATGAAGCTTTGTGTCCATGCCTGGAAGCAGAAAGCATATGAAATTGTACACTGGAGGAAAAACAGCACCAAATCTCAGAGGCGCATTCTCTTCAGGCTCCAGAGGAGATTGGGAAATCGAAACAACTTAGAGGTCAGTATGGTAGACCCAAAAGGCCCAGCCAATGCAGTAAAAAAAACAAAACAAGGCACAGCCATGTTCGGGGCAGTACTATTCACAAATTCACACTCGCACACTAGCCAAAAGGTGGAAGCCACTCAAATGCCCACCCGTGGACATGAATGAATAGATAAACAAAATGTACTGTGTATATATATTATTCAACTATGAAAAGGAAGGACATTATGACATATACTACAATGTGGATGAACCTTGAAGACATTATGCTACGTGAAACAAGCCAATCACAAAAGGACAAATGCATATGAGCCCACTTATGTGAGGTACCGAGTGTAGTCAAACTCAGAGACAGAAAGTAGAACAGTGGTCGCCAGAGGCTGGGAGGAGGGGGAGATGGAAAGTTGTTTAATGGGAGCAGAGTTTCAGTTCTGCAAGATGAGATTCTGGAGACGTTGCACAACGATGTGAAGGTACTTAACACATCTGAACGGTAGACCGAAAAATGGTTAAGATGCTCGATTTTGTTATGTGTATTTTACCACAAATAAAACAACAACAACAGAAGAAACGAACAAAAATAAGGCAAGATAAGCCCATTGTATAACAACGGAGCTTTGTTAGCTGGTTGCTTGAACTTCCTGGAGACGCAGCCACGTGTGGCTAGCCAGGGAATGGGGTCAAAAGAGGTGACGATCTCAGCTGGGAGGGAAGCTGCCCCGGGGGAGGATTTTTTGAGGAGAGAGTTGAAACGAATGTTCTCTGCCCTTTGCCTTCCTGGGAGTTCTTCCCTCCATCCATAACTTCCGGAGGAGAACTCAGTGTGAAGGTATCCGCCTCCAATCTCTGTGTTTTACTCTAAAGAGTGACAATGTCCTGGGCAGGGAACTGCTATCTCATCAAGATTCCTGGAGACTGGGGTGGGTTTATCTTTCCTTGGACACAAAGTGTGATCAGACTGGTCGGACAGATAGGGAAATGTCGCCTGGGTTGGTGGTTGATCTAACAGAATGTTTCTCAAACCAGAATCCATAGGTTCTCTATGCAAATTTTATAATTTATCGTAGTCTAACTTTTATGATATAAAAATAATTTAAAATTATACATTTAATTGAATAGTTGGAGCATCAGGACGCTCAACTTCTCACTAGTTTGCTGGCTTCATTCCAGGACCCACATTTAGGATTTTGTCATCACTCCAGGGAAGGGCAAGTGACATCTTGAAGCTTGGCACGCATGGAGGTGTAGCACCAAATTAAACTGAGGAAAGGGGTGGGAGAATTGAGTCATCCCACAGCACGGGCCTGCCACACTCAAAAATGCCAATATCATGACAACACCACCCTCGTATTTGTGCTGTGAATCAGTTTCAGCAAAACATTACTGGTGCCATGAATGTAATGTGGTTCATTTTCATTTTGTCGACCTCTGAGGTTTTGTTTCCATTTAATTTGTAAACTTCTGTTGCTTTTCAGTTATATTTGAGCTCTAACCATAAAGTGTTTATATCTGTGCTAATGTTGGTATATTTCTAAATAGCTGTATAAAAAGGTTAATTTATAAGAAGGTTAAGTTAACCCTTAGGGTCCAAGATGCTTTCTTCTCTGTAGAAGCTCCCACAGCTCCTGGCGTGAGAAGCCCGTTACATGGAAGGTCAACTGGCCCTACTTGTGTTTGATCAGACCTAGAGGGAGGTCTAACTCAGGACTTTATGAGGTCAATACGGTGACTTATTGAGGATGGACTAACTTGTGTTTAGGAGTTCTACCCATTATCTCCAACATCGATACACACAACTCTAGAATATAATTGGTAGCTTCCAGTTTCTGTTCACAAAGAACCCGGGGGCTCTGATTGCCTAGCCTCTTCTCTCAGGCTTAGTTGACTGTCTTCTCTGTTCCACACCCTTCTTGTCCTTTCTCATTGGAAGCTAGGTTTAGCTGCTCCTTTTATTCAAGATGCTTGTTTTATGTACAGAAACTTCGAGACTTAACGTTAGTGCAGGCTCAGATTTCACCTTAAGCACCGTTCTCATCAAGCAGTTTGGCTTCCCTAGGACTGCAAACTGCTGCTTTCTTACTGTGCCGATTCCCCCAAGACGTGCTTTGTGTTCTTCTTGCTTTCACAGCTCTCCCCGTCTCTCTCTATCCAGACACACTCGGCCCCACCTTTGCTCTCTCCCTTGAGATGCAGACCCTGTCCGACAGTAGGAGGGGTTCTCTGGACAGGGAGTCACTTCCTGAGCCAAAGCCAAGTTGAAAATGGATTCCCACTTAGGAGAGGACTTGGGCACCCAGATGCTTTCTTTGAGAAACCATGAATGTTTCTGCTGTCAACAGGAGTTAGGAGCTACTTCTGGTTAACTTTCCATGACCTGCATCATGGAGGTCTCCATGTTATTCATTCACTTGACAAATATTTACCAGATTCCTTCTATATGACAGTCACCGCTCCAGGTTTTGTCCATGCCAAGATGAATAAGTAGTATTTGTCCTTCATGAGCTGGTGGTCTCACTCGGGATGCCATGTGCATCTAAATAAGTTGCAGCACAAAACCAGAAATATAGATCCATGGAACAGGATAGAAAGCCCAGAGATAAACCCACACACATATGGTCACTTTATCTTTGATAAAGGAGGCAAGGATATACAATGGAGAAAAGACAGCCTCTTCAATAAGTGGTGCTGGGAAAAGTGGACAGCTACATGTAAAAGAATGAAATTAGAACAGTTCCTAACACCATACACAAAAATAAACTCAAAATGGATAAAGACCTCAAAATGTAAGGCCAGACACTATAAAACTCTTAGAGGAAAACACAGGCAGAACATTCTATGACATAAATCACAGCAAGCTCCTTTTTGACCCACCTCCTAGAGAAATGGAAATAAAAACAAAAATAAACAAATGGGACCTAATGAAACTTCAAAGTTTTTGCACAGCAAAGGAAACCATAAACAAGGTGAAAAGACAACCTTCAGAATGGGAGAAAATATTTGCAAATGAGACAACTGACAAAGGATTAATCTCCAAAATTTACAAGCAGCTCATGCAGCTCAGTATCAAAAAAACAAACAACCCAAACCAAAAATGGGCAGAAGACCTAAATAGACATTTCTCCAAAGAAGATATACAGACTGCCAACAAACACATGAAAGAATGCTCAACATCACTAATCACTAGAGAAATGCAAAACAAAACTACAATGAGATATCATCTCACACCAGTCAGAATGGGCATCATCAAAAAATCTACAAACAATAAATGCTGGAGAGGGTGTGGAGAAAAGGGAACCCTCTTGCACTGTGGGAATGTAAATTGATACAGCCACTATGGAGAACAGTATGGAAGTTCCTTAAAAAACTAAAAATAGAACTACCATACAATCCAGCAATCCCACTACTGGGCATATACCCTGAGAAAACCATAATTCAAAAAGACTCATGTACCACAATGTTCACTGCAGCTCTATTTACAGTAGCCAGGACATGGAAGCAACCTAAGTGTCCACTGACAGATGAATGGGTAAAGAAGATGTGGCACATATATACAATGGAATATTACTCAGCCATAAAAAGAAACGAAATTGAGTTATTTGTAGTGAGGTGGATAGACCTAGAGACTGTCATACAGAGTGAAGCAAGCCAGAAAGAGAAAAATAAATACCGTATGCTAACACATATATATGGAATCTAAAAAAAAGAAAAATGGTTCTGAAGAACCTAGGGACAGGACAGGAATAAAGATGCAGGTGTAGAGAATGGACTTGAGGACACGGGGAGGGGGAAGGGTAAACTGGGACGAAGTGAGAGAGTGGCATGGACTTACATATACTAACAAATGTAAAATAGATAGCTAGTGGGAAGCAGCCGCACAGCACAGGGAGATCAGCTCGGTGCTTTGTGACTGCCTAGAGGGGTGGGATAGGGAGGGTGGGAGGGAGGAGATATGGGGATATATGTTTATGTATAGTTGATTCACTTTGTTATGCAGCAGAAACTAACACACCATTGTAAAGCAATTACACTCCAATAAAGATGTTAAAAAATAAACACATAGGTTGCAGTGCATTGTGACAAATGCCCTACCATATAATACAAATGCCATACTTTATACTAGCCCTCCAGAGGCGAAGAGGAGAAGCCCCCTGACCACCAGCGGAGGTCAGGGGAGACATCAGAGGGCATGACACTGAAACCCCTCTTGAAGGATGAATGGGAGTTCCTTTGGTGGGAAAGTTCCACAGGGGTGAGTGAGCATTCAAGGTAGAGAAGAGGTTGTGAGAAAGCTCAAAGCTTCAAGGAGTTTGGGTGGAAATGTAAGTTGTTTGGGATGGCTGGAGTGTATGTTTTGGTATGTGTATACGTGTGTTGTAGGAGAATGAGGGTGCCGGCTATAGATTTGGAAGAGGCTTATACTCCAGGCCAAGCAGAGGCAACGGGGTACCATGCCTTACTGCATTCCACAGTGTATACCACTCCTGCCTGGGGCTGCTGTTTTTTCCCCTCCCTCTCCCTCCCTCCCTCCCTCCCTTCCTTTCAACAGCTTTATAATTCACATACCATACAATTCACCTATTAAAAGCATAAAACTCAGTGGTTTTTAGTATGTTCACAGAGCTGAGTAACCATCACCACAATTTATTTTAGCGCATTTTCATCACTCCAAAAAGAAAACCCAGACCCTTTAGCTGTCACCCTCCTACCCTCATCCCCTCCACCTCAGCTCTTCTGTCTCAACGGATCTGCCTATCCTGGACATTTCATATAGATGGAATCATACCACATGTGGCCTGTTGTGGCCGGCTTCTTTCACTCAGCGTGGGGTATTTTCCTTAGCAGCTGCAGAATGGGCAGCAATTCAATTTCCCCTAAACTTGCAAAGGGTTGGTGAGTTCATGGGAGAGAGAGAAAAATAAAGAAAACAGTGATGGAGTATTTGGGGACTCTGAAACGGCAAGACGAAAAAGGCATAAAGTTTCATTTAAGACATTTCTTTCTGGGACCGTGGCTTCGCAGGTGTAAATATTTCTCTTACAAAAGACTTCTTGTTTTGAGCCATGGTACTGTATCTGGAAACCCACGGTTTACAGTTTATGTCTTTGTGGACAGGTTGGTAGAGACAATCCCTCTCTTTCCCACTGCTGTGATGCCATTGCTTCCATGAAAACACCACCGAATTTGGCATTTATGCTACTTGCTTCACTGTGAGCCTTCTGCCTGATATCGGGTCAACACAAAATTGCTTCTTCTCCAGAACAAACTTGATGAACTGGGAAGTGGCATACGCTGTACCCGGAACTGTTCTCACAAGTGCGGTAAAGGTCACATTTGCAAATTCAACAGGACAGCCCTCGTTCATTTCGTATGTCGCTGTGCAGAACTGCTGAGTTCTATAAAAGGTCTGGTTTCTCTCTCTTGCTGGAACATTGTCAAAGACCACATCAGTCAGTGAGAGCAGTCCTGGGTCCTTTCCACGCAGCTGCCTCGGGGTTTTATAGACCCTGAGACGGAATCTCGTAAAGTCTGGTTGCCATTTTGAGTTGCAGTCTAATGATTCTCTCTCTTTTCCTACGTGAAGATTTGATTTTAAATCCGTTTGGA
Organism: Delphinus delphis; assembly: GCF_949987515.2. NCBI lineage: Eukaryota > Metazoa > Chordata > Mammalia > Artiodactyla > Delphinidae > Delphinus > Delphinus delphis. The sequence continues at coordinate 22,194,970 of NC_082700.1, forward strand.
AAATGACATGGTCAGCCTGAATCATCTTAGTTTTCAATGTTAAAATAGAACAGAATATGCGGTAGTTGACTCACAGTATTGTAGTTAAACAACTTGTCACTTAATGCTACGCAACTTTAAGGATTGTTTTAATCAATAGTATTTTTATAAGGTACACAGACGCCAGAGAGTTCCATCCAACTTGTTCTCTTCTTTGGCGATGTGCGTCATTATTATTCCAAGTAGCATGTCTTAAGAGCCTGCTGTGTATAACTCTGCTTTCTGTTTCTTTCTGTCTCTCTCTCATTCATACTTATATTTAACAAAATATGATTCCAAATATTCCTCTAATATTTTCACTGGGACGATTTGGGCATGAGGCTTGCTGTTGTCCTTGAATGGTTTTACAAGTGCTCAATGAGAACGGGGAATGCGAGAGGCAGGTGTGGAGCAGCTGGGGGAGGGAACGCTTAGTGCTCCCAGGGATCCCAGCCTAGTGATGCGAAGCTTCCACCTGAGGTTAAAGACCAACTCGGCTCATCAGAACAGCTGTGACCCAAAATCTGATCTGGGAGTTGATGTTTTCTAAGAGCTCAGCCATGTGAGCCTGGAGCCCCAAAGCCAGGCGTGGTGGCAGCCCCACACTTATCCTCGGGTATCAGTGAGCTCCAACCCTCTGGGGGGCCTGATGTGCTGGGAGAGCACAGGTGTTACACTCCATGGACATGGGATGGAGTTTGGGGCTCAGCCACTTACCGGCTCTGTGATGTTGGACCAGCTGTTCAATATCTCTGATCTTCTATTTACTTTTTTTGTAAAAGAAATATGATCACGTCAATAACTATGGAGGTTATTGTGAAGAAGAAATATGCATGGAAGATTACTGGTTTGAGAAATTCAGAGTCAAGATTTGTCTCTGTCCCTTAATAGGACAATGTGGTATGTGATTCCTTTAAGAATACCTGACCAGAGATTTAGCTGGAAAGTTGCTTTATCCACTTGGTTTCATGAATCAGTTCTTTCATTGATGTATGTTCTCAGTTAACCTAGCTGGGGAGGGGTCCAGGAAAGTGGAGGCCCCAAAGATGAAAAGGAGGTAGCCAGGTGAAGGTGAGGCAAAGAGCAGAGAATGACACACAGTGGGCAAAGAGATGGGGATAACGGGGCTCCTGTAGAGATTTTGGCATATGTGGAGTGTCGAGTGTGAGGGGAAATAGATAAATACGGAGATATGCAGAGAACACAAGCTTCCTGCGCCCAGCAGTTCGCTCCTTGCCTCCCCGATGGAGTTCCATACCTCCGATGTTGATACCATGCACGCTGTCATCACGAAAGATAGGATGCTAGGACATTCCTGACATTCAGAGTTAGAACTTGAAATACAATTTCTACAGAGGCAACATGTTAACTGGTAGTTCTATGTAGTTAGGATAGTGTTAGAAATAACAACTTCAAGTGGATTTTAATTTAAACAAGTAAAATACCGAGAAAAGCGGGGGGATAGGTCCTGTTTCTTGGTTAGGGGTCCTTTGCAATGCAGAGCACTGGGCTTCTTGCTCTGGCCATCTGAGCCCAGATCAGACCTGTAGGTTGACTCTGCTTGGCCCATGTACTTGGAGTCTTTTTTTTTTTTTTTTTTACCAATTTTATTTTAAATCGAAGTATAATTGATTGACGATGTTGTGTTAGTTTCAGGTATACAGCAAAGTGATTCATGTATATATAACATATATTCACATATATATGTTATATATATATGTGAATATATATGTGAATATATATATTCATATATATTGTATATATGAATATATATGTGAATATATATTCATATATACAATATATATGAATATATGTGAATATATATATATTCATATATATATTATATATATATAACTGTTTTAGATTCTTTTCCCTTATAGGCTATTATAAAATCTCTGTGCTATACAGTAGGTTTTTCCCTTATAGGCTATTATAAAATCTCTGTGCTATACAGTAGGTCCTTGTTGTTTATCTATTTTATATATAGTGTGTATATGTTAATTGCAAACTCCTAATTTATCCCTCCCCTTCGGTAACCATAAGTTTGTTTTCTATGCCTGTGGGTCTATTTATGCTTTATATATAAGTTCCTTTGTTTCATTTTTTAAAGATTCCATATATATGCGACATCATATGATATTTGTCTTTCTCTGTCTGGCTTATGGTATTTGGATTTGAGGGTTTGGTCCCGTGAGGCTCTCGTCACAGTGCTCCCGCGGCTCCATCACTGCCTGCTGTTGAATACCTGGCCCGCTTCCTCACTTTGATGGTACCTCACTTGGTCCCTGGAGGCACTGGACTTGGGAACCCCATGTCTGGGCAGCAGAGGTGAGAGGTACCATCATCGTTTCCATCTGATTCATTATCAGCTTGGCGTTTGTCCATGTCCAAAGTCAAGCACGATCATTGAGGCGGTGTCTGGAGGTGCCTTCTCACCTTCCAACCAGTGCTTCTTTTTCTTTTGCTCTAATCCTTCTCCCAGGTCCCTTCTCTTGCTCTGCCAGCATGTTTGTTTTCTAGCTCAATGAAATTCAGTTCAGCAAAGGCACATCAACCATGTGCCTGCCACTTGGGCTGAAGCGGTTGACAGCACAGTGGTTACCCTCAAGGGGTTCATAGTCTGGCCCGAGGGGGTGGAGGACAGACAAGTAGAGAGGCCAGCCCTGCTTGCTGGGGAATGGGCCTGCTGGGGTGGAGTCTATCCAGCATCAAAGAGGAGAACCTGAGCCATCTTGGGGAATGAGGAAGAGGCTGGAAGGACCTGCAGGAATTAGACAAATGCAGATGAGTTCCAGCAAAAGATAAGCTACAGCTTCATGCACTCAAGATATTGCAGGATTGGGCCAAAGGCTGGGGGAAGAGACGGGAGGGAGTGGAGAGCAGTGAGAGGTTAGGATGAGGAAGCCAGCTCTGCCTTTCCTGTCTCTCCCCAGAGACACTAGGATGGCACTTAGCACCTCCTGGGAGCCCCCTGAGCTGAGATGGGCACTCACTCCTGCCCTATGGGAAGTCTGTATTTTTCAAAAGTTTCCTTAGAGAAGAGTCCCAGGGGAGTCGAGGGCCTGAGCCCGCATTGGCAGGAAAAGTGGATTAAAAGAAGGCCAAACCCAAAATAGCTCCTGGGGGTTGACAACATGGATATTGGATTGCTGGTCTGTGTGGGTATAACCCTGTGGAGGCCAGTAAAAGGGTGAGAAAAAGGGAGTGACCACTTCTAGAGAGTGGGGGAGAAAATGTTGCTGCCTGGGTCCCAGCTCAGCAAATGCTACAAAAGAATATTACCCCAAAAATCCATATCTTTAAAAAAAATTCAAAATGCAAAGGATTTTCAGGTGTCATAGGAAAAATATTTTATTAATAGATGAGTATCAAAAAGATTACCAGCCTTATGCTTAAAAACATTAATATCTGGACACGTTTGGGAAGTAACGATCTGGAGGCTGCTTTCTAATCTTTTTTTTTTTTTAATTTTGTAATTTTTTTTGCTAGTCTTTCTTCCTGGGCTGGGAAGCATTCAGCCATTCTCCTGAGATTACTGTCTCTAGGCATGTGGTGTCCTGTTTGGAAAATGCACCTGGCCTTTAGAAAGGGGCTGTTCCGTGACCTTGTAGGCATCTGTCTCTGGTCTTTACGCAGAAGGCCACCTACCGGGGAAGACCAGGGTGCTGTGTAAACACGTAATGCCTATGCCGTTTTTGGTTTTCTTTTCTCATCACTGTGTTGTTTTGGGAACTCAGTTCGGGGAAGTGATGCTGCCAGCCTTTCAAACCGCCCTGGGCTGTGCAGCCTCCCAGTGGGCACCCCGAGGCAGGCACGTCTGATTTCCTCCTTTCAAAGCTGCAGGAAGTAGCAGCCCCAGGACGAGCACACATCTTAGCCTCGTGAGAAAGACGGGCTTTGGGAAGGGAGATTTAGAGTTAGAATAAACAAGAGAGAGGATTTCATAAGCTTCTCGGAAACGCCTGGACCTCATGCTTGTCATCTGCTACTAAATTTGGCCTTTTCATTTTCTTTGCACAGGATACAGGGGCAACCAAGGCACAAATTCCGGGATGTATTTAGATAAACAACGTGGCGGTGGAGGATTTTTACCTGTCACGGGACCAAGAAATGTCAAGGGTTATAGCGTGACTCAGGACAATTTCAATTAAAGTGTCAAGAATAGAAAAAAAATCAGCAGTCTAGCTTATCTGTCTCTCTTTTTTCTTTTCTACCCTTACAATGTTCATTACTCTCAATGAACTGCTGGAGGTCAAACTGGTTTTGTCCTTTCAGCTTTTATGCTGTGTGTACGTTGCTTCACGTGTTTGCATAATACCGTGGAGAGCTTCAGTATCACCTCCGCCCTCTTCCTGGGCAGGTAGAATGAATCTCTTCCACCTTGACTACCCAGGGCACCCGTGCACGCCTCTATGACAGCACCCATTGCTTGTAGTGTATTATTGGTTCGTGAGTCCGTTTCCCCCGCCGGTTCCAGAACCCCAGCGTGGACCATCTCTGGTTGACGTTTGTATTCTCAGTGTGCGCACAGGGCCTGGCACATAGTAAACCGACATTTGATGCTAAGCGGTCATGCTGATTCTGGGGGATGATGCTTTCGGCTGCCAAATGACAAAAGAATGGAGCCAAAGCCTCATGAAAAGAGCAAGGGGCAAAGGGTTTGAAGACCAAAGATGTTTCTTTTGTTTACTGTTTCTATTACCTTGGGCAAATCACCAGTTCGGCATTTTGTTACCCAGGAAGTGATAATACTGCTTTCTTCTAGGTTTTGGGGAGAAGTTTAGATGATGTAACAGATAGGGATGTGGTTTCTCAACTGGGATGAGTTCTATGCAGGAGAAGCACAAATGGAAACAGTGGAAAGTTTCTATGCAGGAGAAGCATAGTGGAAACAGTCATCTGGACCTGGGAGCTGAGACAGCCATGCTCCTGGGCGGTGCTCTCACTTTCTATCTGAGTGATCTGGGGGAAGGAAATCACTTGGCCTTTGTGGATTCCTTGTCTGTCAGGAAACTCAGTTCTCTTTCCCAGGGTCATTAGGTGGATCAAAATACACATGAATGTTTTGGATGGTTATTAAGGTCTGTGAACTGGAGCCCCAATATTATTAGCTAAGGTGGGATGAGCACATCCAGATCTCTCTCTGCTCATGTTCACTGTTCTCCTCCTCTCTGCCTTGGTCTCCCCACCATCGACTCAGGACATATGTACGTATGTGTGTGTGTGTGTGTGTGTGTGTGTGTGTGTGTGTAGTGTCAGGGCAGGGGGCAAGAGCCCCTCTGACTCTGAATGCCGGCAGAGCGGCCCCTGTCCTTGCTGAGCAATGACCCAGGGGGGCTGGATTCTTCGCAGTCTGCTACTAGGACAGGAGGGGAGAGGTCAGCGAAAGCTGCTCTGATTAAATTGCACATCTGGGAGAGCTGCATCCAGGTGTACAAACAAACGCGTACATTTCTGGTATATCTGCCCCCAGATTGGACATCGATGATGTTTATCATCCTTTAATGAAGAAGATCAGCTTTCTCCACCGGCCAAAGCATATAAGCAGTTGGTGTTCTTACCTGTGCACAAAGCACTGGAAATCACGATTAGTAGAACCTTGCTAACCAGGACCCTCAATTCACCGGAATTACGTCGCTGCATTTAGTATTCATGAGAAAGATTGGCAAGCAACACACAAAGGCTGTGTGTCAGGGTAAGGTGTGAAGATATTAATTTGTGCTTTGGTTGTGCTTGGATGGAAGAATGCAGTTAAATGGGACACTGCTGTGTTTTATTCATTTTATCCCACCTTTGTCATTCTGAGAAGAGAGACAGGTCTTTTAGGGTCACTTGATTGTGAGCTCCCAGGGCAGAAGAGAGAGGTGAATATCTGTGGGGTGTGTGAATGTGAGAGGAAAGGGGAGCTATCCCGAGACTGGGGAGCTGGTGGAGATTGCTGGGTCTGCTACATCACCCCTTCTCTGCCCACACCCCAGATCATCATTGACACCTTGGACAGAAATGGTTGCGTAGAGTTCCCAGGGGACTAAAGCCCAGGAAATGGGGCTCCTGGCCCCAGCAGCAATTGGCTCGCTCAGCCCCAGCACAGGCGAGGAAATACCAGTCCCTAGGACTTCAAGAGACCATGTTCACTCTTTGTATGATGGTGGTAGATTCGGAAGCCCTGATAGCTACTGAGATTAAATTTTGGAATTATTGCTTAGAATTGGGTTGAAGGCAAATAAATACACGTGATATTTCTCGGGTAGCAGAATATGTTTGCAAACCTACCCTTGGTTACTTGGTTGGCAGGATTTATTTTAGAAATGCAGTTTTCAGGGCTTGCTATGAGGTCAAGTGATATCCAGTCCCGGTTCCAGCATCTACATCTTCAGGACTGTAGGGGCTTGGAGAGCTGGGGGTGGAGCAAGAGGAAAGCTGACAGCCAAGCTTCAGAGCTCAGGGTGAAGGGATGTGGAGAAGACTGGGATTCACCTGCGCCAAGGGTGGAAGTGTCCCTTATCTCCCTCTCACAGGGAATCCCTGAAACCCCTAGAGGTCATGACAATGGCAAACCAGGTAACCAGGTACTGTGTTAAGCATGTTGCATACATCAACTCATTTAATCCTCATAACAGCTTTGGGAGGTGGGCACTGCTCTTCATCTTCCATTTTACAGATTAAAAAACTGAGGTAGAGAGATGCTCATGATCACATAGCTAGTGAGGGGGAAATCCAGGAGTGAACCAAGCTATCTGGCTTCAGAATGTACGCTCTTGGCAACCACACTCTTCTATCAGTCGACCTTGACTCGTAACTGACCAGATGGGATGTTGTTACTGGACAGTGCTCATGGGTGCTCAACGTGCTTGTCCAGCAAGACTCTAAATCATCAAGGGAAGGTCAAATGTGCATATTCTTGGGGCTTCCCTGGTGGCGCAGTGGTTGAGAGTCCGCCTGCCAGTGCAGGGAACACAGGTTCGAGCCCTGGTCTGGGAGGATCCCACACGCCGCAGAGCAGCTGGCCCCGTGAGCCACAACTACTGAGCCTGCACGTCTGGAGCCTGTGCTCCGCAACGGGAGAGGCCGCGATAGTGAGAGGCCCGTGTACCGCGATGAAGAGCGGCCCCCACTTGCCACAAGTAGAGAAAGCCCTCGCACAGAAACGAAGACCCAACACAGCAAAAATAAATAAATAAATAAATTCCTACCCCCAACATCTTAAAAGAAAAAAAAAAGAAAGAAAAGGGAGGAGTATTTAAAAAAAAATGTGCATATTCTTGGTGGCTATTAAGAGAGAAGCTATTTTAATTTTTGTATTTTTATTTTTTTAGGACAAAATTTTATGCGTACTGAGAAAAAAGGGATGTCCGGGCAAGCCTTGTTTGTCTCATTTCAGCCGTACTCAGCAATTCTCTTCTGAGCACAATTTTGGTGACTCTGGATTTTACTTCAATAAATGACTTTGGGTAACTGAGGCCATCTTGAAGTGGACGAGGCCAATTTTTTCCTGTGCTACTCTTTAAGCAAATCTGGTTTGGTGTGTGGGGCTGTCCTTTGGAAACACTGGAATATGAGGCATGCCGTGAGAACCTCAGGATGAAATCGCAAAAACAGTCTATTAGCCTCCTGGCGAGAATACTGAAAGTTGGCAGAGTGTGTGGGGTAAACACAGAGAGGATGGTGTCATTCGGATCATTCCACTTAAATGAAATCTGACTAGGGATTTGGAGAGCATTACTACAACCTTTACAGTTGGGAATTCCTGGGTGGATGTAAATAGAGTATTTGTTTTTAGGTAAACACCAAAAAGGTCATAACAGGTAAGGGTTTGGAGGATACGGCAACAATAGCGTTTTTAAAAAGAACTTCATGTTTGGGTCCTTTCCAGGTAACACTGCCTTCTGGGTCGGAAGATGATACCACTCATGGTCTTCTCAACCCATGGTTATTACGGCAGAGGGTCACATAAAAATAGATACATTTGGGCTTCCCTGATGGTGCAGTGGTTGAGAGTCCGCCTGCCGATGCAGGGGACATGGGTTCATGCCCTGCTCCGGGAAGATCCCACGTGCCGCAGAGCGGCTGGGCCCGTGAGCCATGGCCACTGAGCCTGCGCGTCCGGAGCCTGTGCTCCGCAATGGGAGAGGCCACAACAGTGAGAGGCCCGCGTACCACAAAAAAAAAAAAAAAAAAAGATACATTTATACTCTATTAATTTTATCCTCACTAGGAGAGAATAACGGTCAAGTGACTAGAAGCTTCCTTTGTTAGATGCCTTTAGACCACCCCTTCCCCACTCCCCTGCCTCTCCAAGGGGAGCTACCATAGGGCCATCTTCTGCTTCAATAACTCTAGGTCTCAGCAATGAACCAAGCATTGAATGAAAGTCATCTGACAACCTTTTCCTCCTTAGTACCTCGCAATTACCTTTTATTTCTGACCCAGCTTTCTCTTTGGACTTGTGTTTCTGACTCTGATGCAAAGCCATCTGTCCATCTGTCCATCCGTCTATCCATCTATCCATTTATTCATCCATCCATCCACCTGTCCATTTATTCATCTATTCAAGTATTACCCATTACCTGCCTTCTCCGGGATGGGCTTCCCTCAGCACCCCAGATGATTGTGCTCTCCTCGGAGGGCTTGGCGGCCCCCTGCAGGGGAATGCAGGGCCCTGGGAGGCCCCCTTCATGGACCCCTCCGTGGGCAGCATGAGTCCACTGTTGAGCCAGGTTGACTGGTCTGCAGTTTCGGTCCAACCCCCCCTGACATGGTTCTGAGCCCACAGGTCTGGTGTGGGAGGATGGGAGGTTCTGGGGGAGGGAAGCCTTAGTCCCATCTGGACTCCTCTTCTTCCTGTGCGGTTGGAATCACCCTTATATCACACTCTTCCCTCTTTCATGCCTTTCTATGTATGGCCAGCTCACAAAGCTTTTGGTTCTTTGTATGTTAAAAAGAAAAAGAGAGAAGGCCTTCCCTGGTGGCACAGTGGTTGAGAGTCCGCCTGCCGATGCAGGGGACATGGGTTCGTGCCCTGGTCTGGGAAGATCCCACATGCCGCAGAGCGGCTGGGCCCGTGAGCCATGGCCGCTGAGCCTGCGCGTCCGGAGACTGTGCTCCGCAACGGGAGAAGCCACAACAGTGAGAGGCCCGCGTAACGCAAAAAAAAAAAAGAAACCAATAGAAAAAAACACAAAAAAACAAAAAACTCTGAGAGTCCTGATAAAACCATTTTTTCTTAACAGTCTTACAAATTCTGTTGCCTTTAGAGTGAAATACAGTTTGAAATTCACAGCAGAAGCAACGGTGTCTTTACTCCAGTTGGCATATCCCCTTCCTGGGATGTCTGTCTGAACAGCATGGTTCAGTTTTAATGGCAGATGAGCTGTGGAGTTGGGTGCAACAAACAGTCACTGGGAAAATACAGTGGGTGATAGTTCAAAGCATCCTTGGACACGTGGACCAAGGGTGTGAGCCGCCCCCCCTCCCAAGTGGTCCTCACCTTCTACTGACATTGCCTTGAACGGTGCTCTTTCATGTGACATAGAGAAAACGCCTTCTTCCTTATACTGGGTTCTAATTTATGTGACTATCTTGAAGCTCAAACTTGAACTGCAGCTCCTTACCTGGGAGCCCCCCACCCCCCACCCCCCGCCGTGTGTACGGACAGCTTCTGCGCTGCACTCAGCAGTTACACCACATCGTCCCTTTCCCACTGCCCTCAGGCAACTTGGCCCCATGTCCAAAAACAGCAGCCCTGGGGGGTCGCCATCTGTCAGACCAGCAAAGTACAGAAGTTTCTCTAGTGGATGTTTCTCAACTTATACTCCTTGGATTTTGACTGGTATCAGATGCAAGCGCCCTCTCAAAATGTAGGCAGCTGAAAGACAGCTTTTTGGGAGTCTGGGTGACGAGTCTGCCTCAAGGACAGTTCTCGGCCGTGGCTGTGGCTATGACCTGCTCCTTTGTCTGGCACTGCGGCCCCTCCCAGGCCTCTTAGGTGGAGGGTCTAACCGTGACCTTGCGGGCAGCTCTGCCTAAGTTCTCCCTCATCATTATGGCTCGAGGATTCAAACGTTCTGTGCTCTGCCATGCCTCTGTGCCTCTGTGTATATTATTCCTTCTTAGAATACTTTGTACTCACAGTCCTTGACTCAGTATAACATTCACTGAACTAGGCGAGCACTTCTCTGGGTACCAAACGGCTCTAAGTCCCATTTGTCCCTTAGGTCTTGGCTTGCCATACAATTCCATCTCTTGGGGGACTACCTGGATTATTCCCTCTCCCTTTTACATCCCTTTCTCCCTCTCCTCCCAGCCCTGAATTTGGGGCTTCTCCTCTGCTCCCTCAGAACCTGTTGCAAATATCACAGCATTTTTCAGGTACTATAATCGCTTTCTCGGTCAGCCCCCTTATTTTGATCCCCGAAAGGGCAAAGATGGTGTCTGTTCATCTCTGCATGTAGCACCCAGCACACTGTCTGCAAGTGGAAGACCCTCAATAGGATGTACTAAATGAACGGATAAATAAATGATTGGTTTTAATGTATTTTCAAAATCACATCCTGATGAAGGGCTGACTAAGAAGATATTCCTGGAACTGGGAAAACAAACCAGAGCAATTTAGTGCGATTTTAATTTTAACCTGACCTTGAGGCTCTAGGCTGAGTAAACAGAAGATGAATGACAAAATATTGGATTTAAGAAATGGTCATTTTCTCAATGTTTAAAGTTTTAAAAACCCCATGCAATTTTGCCCACAGAGAGGAAAAAAAGAAACGCTGCCAGGAGAGAGCTGTGAATTTTATGTCTCCGGGGCAACAAAGTGAATAATTTTAGAGAGAGAAGGAGAGAAATTGAGACAGAGTCTCGCCGAATGAATTCGCTGTTGAACCGAAAGTCACTTAAATTTTTTTTTTCCCCCAAACAGAAGTATAGGAATCAAAATGAAAATAAAAGGAGATAAGGTAGTTTCCCTATTCATAATGTTCTCTTGGAGGCCGAGAAGGAGATGGTGAAACAATGGACATTTTATGAGCGTTCGACTCTGTGGAGACACAGCAGGGCCATTTTTCTGACGTTTACAGCAGGGAAGAAACATCAAGTCGGAACCCTAAGTATAAGCCATCTCCAAGGCCAACTGCGAAACGCCATCAGCCCCGGGAGGTGTGTGAAGGAATACGGTGACGGATTTCCCTGCAGAGGGCTGCGGGGGAGCAGAGCTGCTCTGAAGGATTGCCCCCCGCCTCTCCTTTGCTGTCCTGCCTGGGGCGCCTCATTTCGTGTGCATGAGGAACAAATTACAGGTCTGTTTCCGGCGTGGTTGTTGCCTCCTGACTCTGGCGTTCTGCGAGTCAGCTCGTTGTCATGGAGACCACCGTTTAGACAGTTCTTCTGAACAGGGCCTTGTTAAGTGGGCGAAAAGGATTCGCAGCAGTATCCTCTTTGGTACGGGAAGGGTCCCGGTCAGGAGCGCTGCGTCACTGCTTGGGTAGCGGCCACGGCGTGTTGTCACAAGGCTTCCCAGAGCCTCCTCGGGTCATCCCTTCATCTCTCCATCTCCTCAGAATACATTTGTTTATTGCTCTTTACGTGCCCTCGATGTGTGACTTCAACAGAGATGTTTCCGACCGCTCTGATTGTCAGGACCCTCCTTTGCACTGGGCTCCCACATTTAGGCATCACACTCCCAAGGGTTCACCCTGGTCACGTCCATCACAAGTGTTTCATGTTTAGAGTGTGGATGATGAGCTGCTTCTTACTCACTGTGTCATCAGTTGTGAGATCTCTGAGTGCTGTGGGCCCTCTGAGCAGGTCCATCTGCAGTAGTGCCCATAGCTTGCAGTTAGACAGCCAGCATCCCATTATGGCGGGGACGGGAACCCTCCAGGTACAAGACTAGTGCCAAGGACAGGTTTAAAAGCCACTGGGGACAGACAGCTAGTCTCCCAGGGCCTGTGCATTTTATTCTATGTAACAGACGTGAAGCCATTCTGAGGGCTTCTCCCTGAAAACCATGTGAACTAAAGCAATGTGCAGGATTCTGGGGCAACGGATCACATTCAACACAGAGAATAACATCTAATAGGAAACTGGAAGAAACAGAAACTTCAAGTCTGTGCCTGTGTTCTCAGTTTGAGAAATACCCGTAGCTTGGGGTCATTTACCACCCCCAAGTGATACTGGAGGCAAAGAATATTGCATCTCTTGGAAGCCACCAAAGATCTTGTTCTATTGGTGTTCAGAATGACACCAGTACATCATCAAGAAAAGCTAAATATATATGTACACAGACACATATGGTTTTTTTTGTTTGTTTTTTGTTTTGTTTTGTTTTGTGGCATGCAGGCCTCTCACTGCTGTGGCCTCTCCCGTTGCGGAGCACAGTGGCCATGGCTCACGGGCCCAGCTGCTCCGTGGCATGTGGGATCTTCCCGGACCGGGGCACGAACCCGTGTCCCCTGCATCGGCAGGCAGACTCTCAACCACTGCGCCACCAGGGAAGCCCGACACATATGTTTTTTAAGGAGGTGAAGTATGTAGTGTGTTTCAGGAAGATCTACTACCAAATTGATAAAATAAGAAAGGGAAAAACATCGGTTTTGTGGAAAATTAAGTTATGTGAACTCCTATGTGTAATTCTACGTGATAAGAACTACTTCCTGTTATAAGACCAGTGGAATTAAGAGTTCTTATATATGGATTTCACAGAAACACTGCTAGTGCGGCAGGGATATTTGCAATCATATATTGTGGTGGCTTGAAAATAATTATCAGCCTTGGAACCCTTTCTGCAATGGAATCTTACGCAGGGGCCTCACCTTATGTGGAAACCCGTCTCTCTGCCAGCATGTGAGGAAGGAACTGAGCTGTAAACCTGCTGCTTTCAGATTCAGGTGGTGTCTGTCTTAGTCTGCTCAGCTGCCATAACAAAATACCACAGACTGGGGGTCTTGAACGACAGAAATTTACTTTCTCACACTTCTGGAGGCTAGAAGTCCAAGATCAAGGTGCCAGCATGTTTGGTTTCTAGCGAGAACTCTCTTCCTGGCTTGTAGATGGCTATCTTCTGGCTGTATTTTCACATGGAAGGGAGAGAGACAGAGAGATCTCTAGTGCCTCTTGTTACAAGGACACTAATCCTATCATGAGGGCCCCACTCTCATGACCTCATCTAACCTTGATTACCTCCCAAAAGTCTTATGTCCATAGACCATCACTTTGGGGGTTAGGGCTTTATCATATGGATTTTAGCGGGACACAATTTAGCCCATAGCAGGTGTGAAAGCAGAGGTCTAGGGAGGTTCTGTGATGGAGGGAATTGTTCTCAGGTGATGATGTCCAGTCCAGGGCTCCTCATTTTCTTCTGCACAGCCTAGACTTCCAGAGCAACTGCCCTAGGGTCTTGACTTCCTCAATCCCTTCTGCCTTTTTAAGGGCTGGGTGGGTTTAAGGAAGGATTTCTGGAGGCTGCCTTTTCCAAATCTCATCAGGAGCAATGTTAACAATTAGATTAGAAATAGCTATCATATATAGGGCCTTGACTAACTGTTCTAAGAAGTTCACAGATAGTACCTCATTGAACCCTCACAACAACCTAGGATAAGGCATTCTTTTTTTTTTTTTTTTTTTTGCCGTACGTGGGCCTCTCACTGTTGTGGCCTCTCCCGTTGCGGAGCACAGGCTCCGGACGCGCAGGCTCAGTGGCCGTGGCTCACGGGCCCAGCCGCTCCACGGCACGTGGGACCTTCCCGGACCAGGGCACGAACCCGTGTCCCCTGCATCGGCAGGCGGACTCTCAACCACTGCGCCACCAGGGAAGCCCATAGGATAAGGCATTCTTATCTCTTCTTCATTTCACAGCCAGAGTACAGAGATATTACATGATCGTGCAAAGTCACACAGCCAGAGGCACCACAGTCAGGAATGGAACCCAGGTGTCTGGCTCGAGTCTGTGCTCTTAATCAGCACCACCCTTTGGGATGGAATAGAGAACACCATAATCAGGAGATGGGCAAGAGTCACCCTCCCCTGGGCTAAGTGTGCTGGAACACATCGACTGTGCCCTGGTCAGCACTGGAATGACACGTGAGGCTGATTTTGAGAAAAATCAAAGTGTAATTGACATATGGGTGTTTCTCAAACTGAGAACCAAGCATAGACTTGAATTTTCTGCTTCTTCCAAAGTCAAATAATGAAGTAGACAGACTTATTCTAGCCATAGTCCCAATTTCTTGTTTTCTAGGAGGATATAGGCCAAAGGTTTCTGGACCTAGGATCACAGACTCAAAAGACTAGGACTATTAAGTCTCCTGAGAACTTTCGGTGCCATTGGACAGGACCACATGAAGCGAGATGCCATTTTAGTATTAAATAGTAAGCGCTGGTCTATCCCCTAGGGGTGGTAATCTCCCCTCCTTCTTCTGGGTGATATTCAATAGTCATCAAGGATGTTCATTGTGCTGGGTGTCCACGGCCTAGACTTCCGGTCCTGTGCTGTTGAAATCTACATCTCGACATTGATTCATGTCAGTCCCTCCCAGGGCTCTTATCATCAGCTGTTGCTCTGGTTGGATGGCCCACAATATGTCTATGTGTCAGATCCGGGAGTTACATTGACGAGGGTTCAGTCTTGGCTTGTCACTGGGTCACTGTGGACAAATGACTTCACCTTCCCCAATCCCAGCTTCTTCCCTTAGAAAGTATAACAACTGCATTGCAGGTTGTTGTCTGGGTTAATTTAAGGTGTCTGCCTTCTAGTTGGGGCTCAGTAATGTTAAGGGTTTTTCCCTCGGGTGCTCTAGGTTGTGCATTTTTACTTAACAAAATTCTTCTGCTAGAGTGTAAGTGATGTCATATTTCTTCAGTGGGTTGTTTGTTTGCCTTTGACTGTGAGTCTTTTTATAACTGAGATGCATTCGTGCTTCTGGGTAAAGAAGCAGAAGTTAAACCACGGAAGAAGCAAAGCTGGGGTTTCAGGATAGTTTTGGAAATGTAAGGATCGCCCATTGGCGGAAAAATAACAATGATTTAAAAAGAAAAAAAAGAAAATCCTGGGGGGAAAATTGCACTGAATTTCATTCCATTGTTTCAAGTCTTGGAGGGCTTTTAAAATTGTTATTTTATGTCATGGTCTCAAAGACAAGCGCCACAAAATATCACTGTCTCCTAGAAAGAGTCAAGCAAGTGAAATTAGGGAATTGGAAGATCAAGACAATAGCAAAGAATCAGTCATCAGAACAAGAACAGGAGAGAGAAGCATCCTCACAAGCTCAGAGTAATATTTCAGAGCAAATTCTGCCTGAGGTCAAGATGCGCTCAACAGTCCTGCCCCAGGCCACAGAACTGGCTAGCAGGAGATGGATGGTTTAAGAGTTAAAACATTATCATTTACTCTCCTTCCCCGCAGATCTCAGCTTTCAAAGATGATTTTCTTGCTAATTCTTTAGTAACAGGGAGCAGCTGATGCATGATGCTGTTTCTCTCCTAGGGGAACATGCACTTTGCTGGCAGAAAACACAGGGAAAAAGAAAAGCCACACGAGCGGATTGATGAAGGATCGTGATTGGCCGAGAAAGGAGGCTGGGAAGTTACCCGTGGAGATGAAGCACACAGATTTAATTTAATATTGATTTCAGTTTTGGGAGGAAGAAATTGCCCTTGCAGCTGAGCGTGCTGTCATGCAGAAGTCACTGTTTTCTCATTCTGACCAACACTCTCCGCTCCTCCCAGTAGCCTCCCCACATGCACGTGTCTTACACTGAGAGCATTTTGAAGGGTTGTTCATTCATTCGAAGCCTATGGAGAGGGGCATATTAAGTGCATTCCATCAAAAGCACCTCTGTACAGTGACCAGGAAATAGACGAGTTTCCTGAATAGGATGCTTTTCTTTTCAATACCATTAGCATCTTCTCTAACAAACCGAGAGCCTGTTCTTACAAATGATTTTTAAGAAACAAACCATCACTCTGGTTTTGCCTCCTCCACACAAAAGGATTTAAAAATAACCAGTGTTAGGATCAAACACTGGGTTAACTATTTCTGGTGCGTGTTTTCCTTTCAAGTCATGAAGGGCATGACATCATTCAGCGCCATACCTGTCTCCTGTGGCATCTTTCTGTATCTCTGTCAGCACAAACACTCACCCCTTTGTCCCCTCACTGCCTGACCACCTGAAAACCATTTGACCGGCACATAAAGTGCGCCAGGCAAAGGACAGGAGGGTTAGCTGAGCTTGGGGCCCTGCCAGTCCTCCCATCACGTAATAAGAAAGCTCTCAAATAAACACTGTATGATTTAATTGAATCTGAGCTAGGAGCTATGGCTTTACAGAAACTAATTACAGCAGGCAGCTTGGCATATTAGTGTAGTAAATCTCACTGATGTCAAGCCCTTGAGCTACTGTGTCGGTTTCTTTGCTCTCTCTTCCACTTCTTTTGCTTCTGAGTTTCTTTCACTTGGTCTCTTTCCACTTAATTTCATGTCTCCCTCTTCTTTCTGGCATGTTTAGACCTTGAATAAGGGTTCAGCACTGGTAGCCCACTGATTCCTGCTTCAGATCAATGAACGTGTATGGATCTGTGTATGTGCGTGTACACATGTGTGAGCATGTGTGCATGTGTGTGTGTGTGTGTGTGTGTGTGTGTTTTGGTCTTTCTGCCTGCAATGGACATGACAATTCAGGACAGAGTGGTGTAAGGGTCGGGGCAGGAAGTGGATAAAAAAATTATTCAAACTTCTTGCCTTCAGATAGCTTCATCATGGGTGATATTGGGGTGGGAGTGGTTATGAAAAGGGGAAGAGGCCGATTATGCAAGCCACTAGGCTTGAAAACATCAGGCAGAGTGAGGTAAAGACCACGTGTCGTGAGAGGGCAGATGGGGGCGTTTTAATTCTGATCAGACGAAGCTTTAGCTTCTTTCCTTCAAGGCTACCGTCTGTTTCACTTAGGAACAGAATACTCGATTAAATATTATGAGTGAATGAACTCATAATTACATTTATTATTTACTTAAGAAGTCTGGAGCTGGTCTCAGACTTTGTTTAGTTACTTGGTTATCCTTCCATGCTTTTTCCATCCTTCTTTGCCATCCTCAGTGTTTATGGCTTCTTGGTCTCCTGCCTCATGGCCTTAAGATGGCTGCCGCAGTCCAGATAACACATGAGCATCCCAAGCTTAAAGGAAGCAGCAAGGGCAAAAGGCCTTCTCTTTATTAGGCTCTAGAAAGAAAAGTTTTTCCTATAGCCCCCAAGAAAAGTTTTCTTATATCCCCATGGTCTGAACTGGGTAGCTGGCTATAAGGAAGAACGGGAATGTGAGTATCTAGCAAAGGAGAATGAGAGGGCCATGATTCATTTCCTAGGGATGGATGCATTGTCATTCTAGTAAAATTGAGATTCTGTGAGACGGGGGAAGCGGACAGAAAGGGCAACTGGGATGGCCAATGTATGATGTCTGCCATGCTTTCCTCGGGTATATTTGAGAAAAGGGCTACCTGTCTTACATGAGTTACTGAGCTGACTTCTTACAACCCCCAGCCGATGCTCCTCACGTAAGTACCCTCCTCTGCCGTTTGCTTTGCTGCTGGTCACCGCAGGAATTCTTCAACTACAATCCTCTCGAAACAATACTGCCTTCTTCACACAGGCCTACACATAGGATTTCACATCAGACAGACCTGGGTTCAAATCCTACCCCAGGGGTACTACTCACTTGAGTTGTGCCCTGGGTGAGTTTCTTAACCTCCTTACTCAGTAAAAATGCACATAATAATTTGTATCTCCTTGAGTAGCTATGAGGATTAAATTACGAATGTCAAGTGCTTAGCGCTATGCCCGACCTAGAGAGGGGCTCAAAAAATGATAGTTTTCTCTTTTCTCCACATTTAAAAAATAATAATAGCTGACATTTACTGAGGGCTTCCTATATGCCTGGCACAGCTCTAAGTGCTTAATACAAATTAACTCATCTAACCCTCACAACAGCCCAATGAGGTCTGTACTAACAGCATGTGCATTAAGAGCTGAAGCAATGAACAAGAAAAGTAAATTTGTCTAAGATTCCAGAGATAGTGAGAGGCAGAATTAAGATCGAATCCAGGCAGTTGGTGTAGAGCCTGGGCACTGACCACCGTGTGTATTTTCTCCTACTCACGATGTGCCCCTCCTGGAAATGGGTTCATAATCAGCTAGGACCAAAGTTTCCTATTAGGCAACAGACATTCAACAAGGGGCAACCTGGATAAGCACAGGCGTGTGGGTGGAGAACGGTGGGTTCCTCTGTGGGGCAGGGGCTGAGTCCTGTCTGAGAAGGGGGCACAGCAGGAGAGCAGGGTCACATGAGGGAGTGGGGGGCAGTGACGCCCCACACTACACGTCAAGCTATATCCCACAGAAGGGTTTCCTTCCACCACTGTAAGCTTAGCCAGCCTCAGTGTGGTTACAGCTCCCGGCTCCCTATGCGAGGAGCCTGCCCTCGGAGAGGTGGGATACACGTTTCCTGCCTCCAACTGTTAGACTATTTTCCAGGTGAAAAGCTCAGTATTGGAACCCAGCAGCATGAGATCGTTTTGATATTCTCCCTGGGCATAGCTTTTCCAATGGAAAGAAGACAGAGCAGTGTTTTATAGGAGGAAGTGGCCAGCTTTCCTTTGGCTTCTGAAAGGACTACTCAGTTGCATTGAACGATTCCAACCGACAGACATAGGCTGCAACATCCAAACAGTAGGTGCCCTGGGGGGCTCAGGAGCTAAAGCACCTTTTAGTCTGAGATCCCAGCCAGACAAGGGAGAGAGGAGATCAGAATGGGACAGTGAATGGGACACGGCTCTGCGGGCAGTCCTAAGTTTAAGCAATTTCAATTTGATTCTTGGATGGGAATGCAAACATCAGTGTCTGTATTGATATACACTCCATTTAAAGAAACAGATGAACCACAAACCACACTGGAAAGGTAATTGATGAGAACACAGCATTTTTCTTTCTTTCTTTTTTTTTTTAAATGCTATCGCACCGGAGTCTGTGAGGTTGGCCGGAAGGTGGTGGGTAGGGAACATGCAGGTGTTGAAACAACTGCACTTGGAGGAGGTAAATTCCCCTGCACATCCCCTGGCCCCTCGGTTGTGGTTTTGTTGACTTTGGATTTTGTTTACTTGTTTGAATAAAGGATGAGCCCGCACAAGGATGGGCCAGAAAGTTTAGATAGTGGAGTAGCATAGGCCTGCCTTGAAATGAGTCTCTGCATTGCATGTGATGAGTTGCATGTGAATTTTTGACATGCCAGGCATAGAATCAGCTGCTTACTTAGGCCTCTCTGAGCATTGCTGAGCCCTAGATAATGAGAAGTTTACCATTTTACAAGTGATTTCCTGGTACCCTATCTCAATGATTTCCGTCACCTTGGCCGGAAGTAGGATAGGGGAGATTTTAGTGTTGTCCCCGTTTTTACAGAGGAACCCTGGACTCGGGGCAGCTAAATGACTTGTCGTCGGGGAAGGACTCAAACTTCTTGTCTTTGGAAACAAATCCCACCACACCCTCAAGCTGTTTCCCTAGTGGTTGGGAGTTCTCCCCAGGCCTCCCTAAGATGCTGGGACTCAAGCTCCCGGTGTGTCGGGAAGGCGTTGTCCGGCAGAAAGGAGGATGGAGAGGCCGATGTTTTGGGTCACCAGCTTGCTACCTCCATGGGGTCGGAGATGCAGATAGGTTCAGCAGGGCTTCGGAAATAAGTGTGGCTTAGCAGGAGGGCAGGAGTGTGGCCATATTATAGACTCATAATGATCTGAACACTGGAAGGGACAAAAGAGGTTTCCCAGGCTTGTTCTCACAAATGAGGAAAATGAGAATCTAATTCTCTACCCAGTTCCAAAGAGTGGGATTTTTTTCCCCATACCAAGCCGTTCTCAGACACCAGCTGGGGGTCATACAATTCAACTCAGTCCCGGCACTATGGACCTGGAGAGAGCGTCAGACCCCGCAAGTCAAGGACTCTGTCTTACCAGACTGCTCCCCTCACCCACACTTCAAGAGGCAGGTTCAAGGCAGAAAGAAGGCAGAACGGCGGGCTCCTGCTGGCCAAGACTGTTCCTTCCGCTCAGGAAAGGAAAACCGATTCTGGAAGCCGCATCCAGGAATCTTCTCCTTCATTCTATGGGCCAGAACGGCGTGCTCTGGCTGCCTAGCTACAAAGGAGAGGGAACCGTAAGCTGTGGCCTCTGCAGTGGAAGGCAGCGAGGGGGCAGGGGAGGGGACAGGGTTCCTGGGGGTCCGTCCACAGTGTCTGCCTCAGGGCCCACCCTGGATTTCCAGGAGGAGGGACATGGGACACAGTCGTTGACTCAGCCTTATGTGTAACCCAGAGCATTGGGTTTCCTACTCCTTATTTTTAAGAACCAGGTAGAATTGGTTCAAGTCTCCGTTTCTTGGTACTCCCAAGGTTGTCTCCAGGATGTCTTCGTATTAGAAGGAGGTGTGTGTTCTCATGGTCACCTCTGGCTTGCAGCTCCGTGTCAGCGGCAGGACCACATCGCTGCCTGTGGGCGCTGTCCACCGTTTCCCTGCAGTTGACCCAGATGTGGATCTCAGAGACTTTCTTTTCTTTCCACCAACCTTCCCGGGCTCCAGGTGTGTGCATTTTACTCAGAGGTGAGTTTAGAGTCGGGTCCACTGACATCAAAGCCAAGGAAAATTCCATGGAAGAAAGCGAACTGGTTGCACCATTGTTTCTATAACAGTTTAGTCAGAATGAATTCTTTTCATTGCGTTTTCCGCTTTAGGACAAGCTGAGTCTGTTTTCTTAAGAGCTGTCTATGTCATTGTTTATGGGATGGTGGGTTCCCAGAGCAGGGTGGGTGTGTAATAAATTACTTAAATAAAAGGGAGGGCAATCATGAGTCAGGAAGCAACCACTCGAATACAGGAGAACTTTTGCGAAAGTTTGGAGAATCGGAGGCAGAAAAACCTCTCTCGGCTGCTCAGTGTTTAAAAAGGCATTTTCTCCCTGCACCTTTCACGTTCTCATGTGAAAAATGTTCTTACTGTTATCTTGGTGGAAGGACTAGGTTTCGGTGTGAAACTGTCATGGTGTCAGTGGCACTTTGATGATAAAAATACTTGTATATGTCGTTCAAAATATTTTCCTGGAACTTATCTTTTCCCACCACCTACCCACTTACCAGGATTCTTTGCAGACTCTACATGTGCTGCGTTTCTGAGGCTGCCTTGGAGAAAGAAGCACCAGGATCTTGGGCCATAAATAAGGGCACTAAATGTTTTTTTCTTTTCTGCTGGGGAGTGTCTTTGGGCCTGAAACATGTCTGCGTATTTACTGTGGCTCAGTTTCCTTATGTGAAGAGTAGAATTGTCATTTCAATTCCATGGATTCCTCAATGCCCTGAAGACTTTCTGATGGGCAATTTTCAGCCAGCTTGTGTAGGAAACACCGCTGGGCCACTAAGACTTCAGGAAGTCAAGATGTGATTTCGGAAGGTGCAGAGATCAGATTGGGCACTCAGGGAATTTCACTGCTCACCGAATATAGATAATGCCCTTCTAGGACCAGAATGGAGAGAAGCCACCTGTGTCAGGCCACTCTCGTTGATGGGTCAGATGATGTAATAGCTCCGTCAACTCTTCACTGAAGGCTCTGATAGATTTCAGCTGCTGTTCTTCTTTTTTGTTTCTGTTTTTTGGTGGGGTTCGGGAGAGAAGGACGGGGGACGAGGGCTGGGCTGAGCTGTAATGCAAGATCCCTTCTCGGAGGAATCAGAAGCGGAAGCAATCGTTCACATTTGGTAGCTCATCAGCCTACAGGAGGGAGCAGAGTGTGACACGGAAAAATCACATGGGGCCACGAGGAAAGTGGGAAAAATCCATTCAAGATGTTCATTACCACGTGTGAAAAGTCGAATTGATTTCTACCAAATGGCTTTACATGGTCTTCTAGAAGGGTAGGTTAAACAGCCGCTTAGCTAAACAATGCCCACAAATATTTTTCTCACCACCAGTGGGTGATGAGAAACTGAGACCTGCATGACGTTCGTGCAACACCAACACACCAACACACCTCAATCTCATTTTTAGATAAAGAAACTGAACTCGAAGTTTACATAGCAGAACAGGAGCTGAGAGGACCATTTACATCGAGTTAAGACTTGACCATTGCCCCATGACTGTCTTCTTGCCTCTGGAGCTGGGGGTGAGGGAGGCTTTGAGGGTGGGTGACACGCCAAGTGGACCATCTCATTGGTAGCTCGCTGAGTGGCTGAGGCCAGACGGCCACAGCAGCAGAATAGATCAACCACCATCCCGTCTTTCCAGAAGAATTCCTCCCCATTGTGTTCCAAACACAGAGAACTAGTTACACGTCTCCAAACATGGCGTCTGCTTGGCTGTCTTTTGCACCTTTGCGTATTCACTCCGTCTAGAATCCCTTCCTCATTTGCTCTTCTGGGTAAGTCCCTCCTCATTCTTCAAGCCCCTTCTCCAAGGTCACCCCTTCTCAGATGCTTCAGCCACTTTACCTCTCCAGCTCCAATCACCCTGAATGCTGTCCACACCCAGACACCTATCTCCCTCTCTCCCGTCCTGTGTCTACAACTTTCATTTCTGTAGACCTAACACCTCAACAATGCCTGGCATTTAGGATACAGTTTTTAACGGATTAATTATTGGATCAATCTCACCATGCTCAAAGCTGGAAATGTACCAGTGGCATCACAAGTCCCACAGAAAAACCCATATTAATTCACTCTTGTTACATCTGAACTCTTGGGGGAGTTGCTGGGAGCTCACTGAGACAAACCCCCGCCACTGGGTGTGTGCAGAAGGAGAGCAGAGAATCAGCATTCTACAATCAGGTTCTACACCTGCTATCTCATTTAATCTTCATATCAGCACTGCAAAGTAGGCGTTCGTATCCTTACTTTACGTTTGAGGAAACTGGGGCAAAGCGAGGTTTCCCATGAGGGCTCCCCAAAATGGCAAAGCCAGATTTGGACCTTGTCGGCTAAAGGCTAAAGGTGAAGCTGTGGACCACTGGGTTGTATTTATTGCCTTTTAACACATCCATCACCACATGCGTTCAAGGGTACAATGCTGGCAGGGGGTGGGGAGGGCTGGGGAAGGGTGGCTCAGCCTGCGCTGAACATATTTTTTTTCACCTCCAGGCTTGGAGTAAGACTCCTTAGTAGATCAGGCCTGGGGGCTGGACTGGTGCTCAGGTCATCTATTTGGAAAGAGACTCATGGGCCTCCCAGAACCAGGACATCTGCAGTGTCTATAATCAGACGTGTCATTATTGAAGACCAAGTATGAGGGGCTTCACACACAAACACACACACACACACAAGCGCATTCCCCCAAAGAACCGCTTGTTGGAGACCAGGCAACCAAGGCTCCGCAGTCTTTCCCAGTCAGTATCAAGGGGAAAGGTCCTGCGTGGGGTGGGGCGAGAGGCAGCACAGCCGTCTACAAAACAACACCAGTAAGAACAAGCCCTAGGAGGCCAAACGCTCGGCCCCTGCCCTGCGTTTGCTCAGAGTTCTGGGCAGGAGCTTGGGGTGGGAGGGGACAGGCTTTCGGCTGCTCTACACCAGCCCCAGGCAATGGTCGGAGTCCAGGATTTGTCTTGGTTTTGCAATCCTGGAGGGCTTTGCTCCTTGCTGCAGACCCAAGAGCTGCCAGGAAGCCCCAGCAAATGCCTGAGAACGAAGAGGCAAGAAACACGCTCCGAACCCTTTTACCAACTGGCTCCGTCCCAAACCAAAATGAGAAATGAATTGCTGGGGTGTGTGTGTGTGTGTATGTGTGTGTCTGTGGTCTCAAGCTGGTGGGAAAGGAAAGCCCTGTTTTAGATGGGAATATTCCGTTTGGACCATTTAAAGGCCCTCGACCTTATTTTACAGAGGACACAACTGCTGCTCAGGTTGCATAAGTGATTTGTCAAAGACCACACCGCTGGTATTTACATTTAAGTCTTTCAGGCTCCAAAATCCACACTATTTCTGCTTACTTCTCTATGTGCAAATATTTATTATTATTAATACAATGTCTCAAGCCATAGGGTATGGGAATGACTCTTCAGCAGCAGGGTATGGGAATGACTATTTCCTCAAGGGATTGGGTTCTTATAGGAAACTTTGGGTGGGTGTGCTGTTACCCCAGCCAGGGATCCAGGAGCCAGGGCCTGCATTCCGTTTCTGGTTCTCAATTACTTTTTCTATTCTTCTTTTTGATAAAATAAATGTGATGCCACTTACCTTTACACGATTTTGTAAGACTTGACGGATTCATGTCCATAAGTTGCTCCAATCTCTTAGTTTTAAGGTATTCACACATTTTGCTAGTTGTTTTGCTTGTTTGTTTTCTTTTTTAATTTAATTTTTTATTGAAGTATAGTGGATTTACAATGTTTGTTAGTTTCAGGTATATTTGTTTGCTTGTTTTTGATTAAAGTTAGACCATATTTACTTCATTTGTGTCTGAGCTGAAGTTTTTGGAGCCGTGTAGGTGAGAGGCCTGACCTATGACCTCAGGAGATCGGTATGATCAGCTCACCATCTGGAAAGCTCTTGGAGGCCTTCTTTCCATGAAGTGCTGGCTTCTAGGGAATCATTAGTGTCTAGGAGGTGGCATGTCCTTGTCTTGTATGAAGGGGATCAAGTGTCCAAATGTAACTAGCTCCTTTGGTATCACAACTCAATCTGAACACGAACATCATACTTCATGTAAAATAACGGGGTTAAAACCAAGGCACCCTGTGCATATCTGACTTTTTAACAAAAAAAAAAAATCAAGCCAAACAATAAACAAACACCAACAACCCCAACCTTTCAGGACTTTTCTGATAGCATCATTTGACTGAACTAATTATAAGATAAAGCTTTTAAATTGCTGAATATCTGACAGTCCTCTATGAGAACATAGGAAAAGCACCATTGACGGGAAGACGTATGCCCAGAAATATTTAAGATTAATCAGTACTGTTTTCAAGAGGTTTACACGATGAAACCAATCATTCTCACAACAATTCTATATCCTTTTCAAGATGAAGACTTGGGCACAGAGGAGGCAAGTAAGTCACCCAAACTCATTCAATAGATATTTATACTTTCAATAAATTTGTTCAATAACTATTTATTCACTACAAAGCCCGGCCACTCTTCTAGGCACTGGCGGTGCAGCAGTGAACGAACCCAATGCAGATCCCTGCGCCCAGGGAGCTGGTGTTTGAGACAGGGGGCGACTCCAAACTGCAGCTCTCATGTCCAGCGGGACATCCTTACCTTCGGAAGCCCCAGGTGTGAAAATTCACACCTCCAGACCGGTGGCTGGATCTTTGTGGTGGGAGTTTGTTTTAGTAAACTGATTTTACACTGTGAGTTCCAGAGTAACAGATATTGACGTCTCTCTTGTTTCCCCTCAAACAGGTATGAGTGAGAGGGTGTTTGAGAAATATTGGCTCTTTTTTAGGATTATGAAACTCCTGGTCCCTTGCTAATTAAGACTCTTTGCCTCATAGAGCAAAAGCTTCATTATAATCAGAGAGACAGAGAGAGACCCAGAAGGGACGAAGGCCTGAAGCCGAGCTCTCAGTGTGAACGCCTTGGTTCAGTCCTAGGCACGGTGCAGGTTCATTTTCTGGATTTGTGCTGATTTGGTCTAAGCTGCATTCAGCTGAGAATGGGAACCACGGGGACGCTCTCTCTAAGCATCTGGAGGTCTCTCTCCCTTTGATGTCAGCTCCCCACGCTTCTTGCTGTCATAGCGACAAAGACTGTGGGCTCTTGAGGGCAGAGGTGCCTTTCCTCTTCCTATGCCTGGTTTCTCAGAGAACTGGCTTATTTAAGTGCTTGCCAAATGATGAATGGATAAGTGAAAAGATCCCAAGTCCAAGAGTCATGATAGCTAGTTTTGGGTCTTAGAAACTTAGGGCAGGGACTCCATGTCCCTGCCCCCATATCCTCATCTATAAAATGAGAAGGCAAATCCCCTCAAACTTAGGTAGCTGTAGATGGTTTCTATTCCAGGAATTCTTATTTGCAACAATAGATAGCTTCTAACTTACACTGCTTCTAACTTAACTTAACTTAACTTAATAATAGCTTCTAACTTACATTGTTCTTCTGTTTCATAGTGAACCCTACGGAAAACCCCAAACGAAATCACCTCTGACTTTCTACAGGGTGCTGAGGGGCTGAAGATTTTTTGTTAGGAAAGAGGAGATTTTTATTAGTAGTAGTATTACTGTTATCGATCAGTTATTGAGCACTTAGAATATTCCAGGCGTTGTGCTAAGTGCTTTACAGATATTATTTCTATTAATCCTAACAGCGACACTATGATTTGGTCCTTTTATTTTCCTCATTTCATAAACAAGAAAACCAAGGCTCAGAGAAGGTTAATTAACTTAAGCAGGCTCACCAGCTAATAAGTGATGGAGACACACCCGTGCGTGCACTTGTGTGTGTCTGTGTATTTGTGCAGGTGTGTGCAGGTGTTGACGTCTTGGTGTAAGAGCATCTCTTTCTCCTTGTATTTTTCTCAATTCTCCAGGAAGGTCTGTCTATCCCCCAGAGGATACCAGACTCTGGCAGAGATCCACAGCTGAAACAAAGCCCCTTCCTGTCCGACCTGCTGTCTGAGTCTGTTCGGGCTGCTATGACAAAATACCACAGATTGAGTGGCTATAAACAAGAGACATTTATGGCTCACGGTTCTGGAGGCTGGACATCTGAGATCAGGTGCCAGCGTGGGCAGGTTCCCGTGAGGGCTCTCTTCTGGGTCGCAGACTTCTCATTGCATCCTCACGCGGTGGAGGGGACTCAGGAGTGCTGTGGGGTCTCTTTTATAAGAACGCTAATCCCATTCACGAGGGCTCCACCCTTGTGACCTAAGCACCTCCCCGAAGCCCTACCTCCTAATATCATCATCCTCGGGATTTAGGATTTCAACATATGAATTCTGGCAGGGACACATTCAGAGCATAGCCCCTGCCTGAGCCTAGCCAAGCCGAGGTGTGAGAGTAACTAGATGCTTTACACAGAGGAAGGGCAAGATGAAGGGTAAGCCAGGACCCTAACTAACCAACTTCTACCAGCCCCAAGCACCTCGGTGGTCAGGGGCATCGGTAATCTGTATGTAAGAACTAAAAATGACTCCCGGGGGAAACTGGGGTTGTTAAAACTTCTGAAAACTTTTGTGATCCTTAATTCCAGTTGCTAAAATGCCTTTCCATAGGTAAGCCAATTTCACTCAACTCTTCTTTCTCAAGGTTGTAACCATTTTCAACTCAGAGAAGAACATTCAGGCGTCTAGGAGTCCTTGATTTCAAACGAATTTGTCTTGCTTTCTGTTAATACTAACAAAGCTGTCATTGTTGGAAACCAAGGGCATTAAAACCCAGAGCACAACTACTGGCCTGGGGAAATCAATCAGATGATAACCGCTTTGAGAAACAGGCTCTGTGTTGGGACACACTGGCCAGTCTCCTTAGGGCAGGATCTCATTACAAACCACCCACCCCATCTTGTGTAGGCTCCTCTGCACAACTCACATGCACAAAATTACCTCTGTTGGTAGGACATCCTTCCCCAGACAATGGGTTTGCTGTGCGGTTTCACAGAAGAAACACCATAAGCCGAAGAATTGATGTACATGTCATAGTCTGGTGGCTGGGACACCTTGGTAAAGAGCACACAATACATTCAGGGGGGCTGATCACGCTGTGTTTTGTTGGGCAAAGGCCCAAGGCCACACACCAGCCCACTTGCTACCTACAATACCTGCATTTAGTATCATTGGAGAGGCCCTCCAGGCCTACCTACGAACTGAAATTATTATGCACATTTTACCTGGATTTCAACATGCTGTTGTTTACTCTTGCTGCTGGGTGTGCAAAACAATTGTCGTTACTTCATGTTTGCCTCGCCTTTGTTCCCCTGAGCCAAGTGCAAGCCCCAGTCAGCCTCTGCAGGTCTGAGTTTTACAAAACTTCTCATTTTACAGATGAGGATATGAAGGCTCAGAGACCTTGAGCACATGGCCAAGGTCCCAGCTACATATTCTTAGAGTCAAGACCAGAGTCTACCACCTATCATGCCTTTTGGTCTTGGGATCTTTTCACTCATCCATGCAACATTTGACAAGCTCTCAAGCCAGTTCTTTGAGGAACTGAGGATTTGGAAACGAAAGGGGGTCTTGTCCTGAGGAGGCTGTGGTCTCTGATACTCTGATTGCAAGAAGCGCTGGTTCCAACATCAAAGGGAGAGAGATGGCCGGAAGCTGAGAGAGAGCATCCCCACAGTTCCCATTCTCCACTGAATGCGCCTCAAACCAAATGAGCACAAATCCGGGATTCACTAAATAAAACCCCTGGTGAAAGTGACCGAGGCCAAGAGAACCGATACAAGTGCCTTCCTATCCCTCCTGAGAAGTGAGCCGAAGAGTGGCCCCCCGGTGCCAACGTGGGACTCATGGCTGGGCCTCACCGCCCACCCCGGCACCACCTGGGATGAATCACACAACAGAGAACAACGGGGCTGTTTCTTAAGAGTCATTTGTCAAGTTGACATCCGTGCCTAGAGTTATTTAGGGCTCTCTAAAGACACTTCTTTCCCTCCCTGCTGCAGGAAGCACCTGCGCGGCTGTCGAGCTGTGGGTTTGCTCAATGGCACTTTGATATCCTTCAATGCCATCAATTACACTTCTGTCCCTGCCAGCATGGACTCTGGCTAATACAAAGATAGGGAAGCTTAGGGAGGATGATGGAGAGGAAGAGGATAGGGAGATCCCACCCCGCCCTGGGATCTGAGGCCAACACTCTCTGGAGGTGCGCTCCTTGCTGATTCTTGTGGGGAATCCTCCAGGCAAGGACAGTCTGAGTCCTTGGCTGGTTGGACTTGGAACTGAACTGTGATGCTCCCATGAGAGCAAGTCTCCCTCCTGTCAACTACTTAGAGGAAAAGCAGGCCCATCAGATGAGTGAGACTCAAGCAAGATTCAGGTAAATGGCTTCAGGGGGAGGGAAACTGGAGAGGACTCAGAGGAGAAAAATATAAATAATTAGAAGATCCGGTGAATGGATCTCTGAAAGCAGTTAGCGGAATTAGAGTTGTTGAGTCTAGGGAAGGCAAGGGTATACTAAGAACCAGCTTTGATTACAGGGAGGATAATTGTGAGGAGATTAGTGGTCAGTTCCACTGAAAACACGATGTGGGTTAGTGATGCTTAGATTGAAGCGTGCTGGCCCGTCTGGGCTGTTCCATTGTTCTTATTCATGAGGTGGTGGGGCTTCTTCTGTGGAGATGTACGTGAATGAAAATGACATCCTCCCAGCTGCAATGGTTTAGGGAAAGTCCTAATGGCCCATGGGTCTCCTTCTTTCAGTTCACACCACCCAACAGCCCAGTTTGGCCCTTATGTGTGAATCGGTTTGGCAGACTCTCGGCTGGTATCCAGACATTCCATCTCTACCTCCTC
This sequence comes from Delphinus delphis, assembly GCF_949987515.2. Classification (NCBI taxonomy): domain Eukaryota; kingdom Metazoa; phylum Chordata; class Mammalia; order Artiodactyla; family Delphinidae; genus Delphinus; species Delphinus delphis. The sequence continues at coordinate 22,224,452 of NC_082700.1, forward strand.
CAAACTGTTTTGCATAGTGAGGTCCTACTTATCTTCCTTAAATTCATCTTGGGTTATAGCAGTGTCCTGCTCAGAAAGTGCTGATGCTTCATTCATCCATGCAACAAATATTGAGCACCTGTTGCGTTGAGCCCAATACTGTACTAAACTTTGCGCATACAGCGTGGTACAAAGTGCAATAGGGCCTCAAGGAGGTCTCTCAGTCTACGTGTCCTTGTCCTGGAATATTTCAAGGCCCCCACTGCTTGGTTTTGACATGTCTTTCTGACTTTATGTCAACCATGAAACTTTCCCCTCCACCAGCCTGGTCTATTCACCATACCCAGCTCACTCTGGGCCTTTCCTCTCACCACTACTGGGGCATGGACTAGCCTTAGCCAAAGCCCATCTCTCCTTTGAAACCAACACAAGTCTCCCCTCCATTAGCAGGACTTCTGAGGCCACTTGGGTTTTGAGAATTCCAGCACCTAAGCCCCAATGGTGCTTCCTTGGCACTACGTACTTCCTGCCTGACGGCAGATTGCAAACTGGCCAACTGCTGTGCCTGCTATGACCACTGCTGCCCTCACTCACTGTACATGAGACCCCAGAGAGCTGTGATCACGTGGACCTTCTTTCTGTATCCAAAGCCCTGCTGTGAGCAGTGAAGATAGCTGGGGGTTGGGGGACAGCTCAGGTGTTGGCAGGTGCTTCCAGAGCATTTTACACTATTAAGAAAAGCGCAATTATATCAAATCTCTGAACTTAACGGGAGAAAGGCTTTTGTGGTCGTTTAGTAAAACTACCTCATCTTCCAGATGTGGAAACTGAGGACCAGGGGAACTGGTTTACCCAAAGCCACTAGGTGAAGTCGTAACAGAGTCAAATCTGTTCTCCTTGTCCACTAAACTAACCTGTCTCTATAGAGTCCGGCAGTTGGAATCCTAAAGAACCTGCCATTTCAGGACACACATGAAAGAAATAGGAAATGCATTGGTTTCTTATTACGGCTTTAACAAAGAACCACACATTTAGTGGCTTAGACAACACAAATTTATTATCTTACGGTTCCGTAGGTCAGAAGTCTGACATGGGTTTAGCAGTCTCACTGCTAAAATCCAAGTGTTTGCACGACTTCATTCCTTTCTGGAGGCTCCAAAGGAGAATCTGTTTTCTTGCTTTTTCCAGTTTCTACAGGTGGCCTGCATTCCTTGGCTCGTGGCCCCTTTTATCCATCTTTCAAGCCAGCAACGGTGTGTTGAGTCTTTCTCACGCTGCATCACTCCCGCCTCCTCTCCTGCCTCCCTCTTCCACTATTAAGGACCCCTGTGGTTACAGTGGCCCCACCGGGATACTCTTCCTATCCTAAGTTCAGTTTAATAGCAACCTTAATACCTCTTTGCCATGTAAAGCAAGATATTCTCACGTTCCCTGGATTAGGAGGTGAACATCTTTGCGGGAGGTCCTTATTCTGCCAACCCCAGGAAAGGAACAGAGAAATGAGAATGAAGGCCAACTCTCTGTCGTGTTTTCTTAATTTCTCTAATTCTCTGTGACCAGAAAAAGTTAGTTTGAAGATATCTTAGATTAGGCTTCTCTTCTGAGCCGTGATCTGGTTAATGGTCAAGACACAAAGGAAAGGAAAATGCCAAAATTTATAGAAAAGAAGCCTCCAAATGTTGGCGAAAATGGGATGAGAACCAAGGGAAGACCTCTTTAGTTTCTAAGGGCCTGAGAATTTCTAGGCTTCAAGGGTGTGGGCTTAGTTTACCAGAGGAGGGAGTTTACATGAGACATGTAGATGGAATCCCTGACTTCAAGGCCTGTTGGTCATTAAAATCAGTAGGTAAGAGTAGAGCAAGGGGGCTTCCCTGGTGGCACAGTGGTTGAGAGTCCGCCTGCTGATGCAGGGGACACGGGTTCGTGCCCCGGTCTGGGAAGATCCCACATGCCGTGGAGCGCCTGGGCCCGTGAGCCATGGCCGCTGAGCCCGTGCGTCCGGAGCCTGTGCTCCGCAACGGGAGAGGCCACAGTAGTGAGAGGCCCATGTACTGTAAAAAAAAAAAAAAAAAAAGAGTAGAGCAAGGAAGGGAATGTCTTGGACAATTTAAGGCCAGAATCAACGAATTTTGGTTCAGGATGTTTTCATAGACTCCTGGCCTCTCAGAGTGGAAACAAAGGGCCTTAAGAAGTTCCTTGTCTGACCTCACACCTAATGCAAAGTCCTCTGTAAGACCTTTGACCACCCACCAATACCCTGCTTTGTGGAGCTCTGGCCAGAGGTAGCAAATCATCTAGATTCCCTTAGGTATTCTCCAATTTTCTGTGCTTATGATTTTCTGTGACCCTCAACTTTTATTTCTAATTAATTCTTGAAGTTGGTGGGAAAATCTGGCAAACTACCCCTCCTGATCTTTTCTCTATCAGGGTGGTAGGATTTTGACTGTTGTTCTACCTTCACATGGAGAGTCTGACACCTCCCTAGACCACATGTAGTATTTAACCTTCACTGATGGGACTGTGAGGAAGGGAGAAAGAGCCCAGGGAGGAGTCATCTGCCAGTGGATTTGGTTTCACAGAGCTCTCTTGTCCTCATATGCTGTAGTGGCTGTTGTTTAAGCTGCCTAGCACCCTTCCCCCACCTCTTTTGGTAACAGACCCTGTCTCCTGGTCACATGGGACACATGACCCAGGAGAGCCAATCACACACCTCACTTGCAGTCATTATGGCTGGACCAATCAGCATCATCACTCGGGGATTGTTTTCTAATCCATGGGAGGAGGGGGAGGAAATGCCCATCTGCTCAGATCCTGAGCTGTGAGGAGGTGAGATTTGCCCATGGCCACATCCCCACCTCCTAGAGAAGCTCATCTGGGAAAATGGCATCATCCAGGAGTGAAAAGAAGAGAGAGTGAGTATCCTCAGGGTGTTTTCAGGTCCCTCAATCCAACAATCCTTTTTTATGGTTTGGTTATATGAACAAATAAATTTCTCTTTTAGGCTTAAACTGGCTCAAGATGTGTTTCTTCCATCTGTAACCCATGAGTCCTAAATCATTTGGGACTTTTCCCAGTTTTCCTGTTTTTTAGAGACTCTGAAAAGTAAACTAAAGATCAGAAATGATTCGTCTCAGAGTCCAACCTGTCCATGAGGGTTTGGGGAAGAACGAGTAGAAAGAAAGAGTGGAAAATCATGCAGGTGAGAAATAAAGGCTCTTGTGTGAAGCCAGTGAGATGGAATCCATGAGTGATTCATGGGGTCCCTCACCCTTTGGTCCTTTTGGACCTACACTTGCTTAAAATAAATCATAGCCCTAAACTCACATAGATTCAAGCCAACCTTGGGTTCCCAAAGGGAGTATTTTTCTCCTTTATGGAAATGGTACTATTTGTTTGGTGTAAATCAGAGCTTTAGAGAGTACCCAGTAGATTCACTGTTAAGCCCAAGGGAAAGGGGAGGGAAGCAAGAGAAAAGTCTAGCAGTAAAGGAGAAAGAAACATGACTCCACCAACAAGATGCTGACTGAATATCTCCTATGAGTGTTGGTCTGTGCTCGTTTCAACTTGTCATTCCAAAGCACCAAGCAGAAACCTTATTCGTGATGACAGACGCTAAGAATTAGGTGTGTCTGGTAGAAGAAAAATGCACACTCAGGTAGGAATGGCAGGCAGTAAAGTGGACAATTACTCATGAAGGCTATTAAGGAAGGAACAAGGATGAAAGGGCCCATGTTAAACTACACATTAAGTTAAAACATATGGAAAAAAAATTTTTTGGATATATATTTAAAGCCTGTAACGGTCTATACAAAGAGGCCGTGGCGTCTCCCTCAGAGGGAGGCTATTGAGGATAGTTTAGACTGCCTCATGACCGCTTCTCAGGCTTGATTATAGGTCTGCAACTTGGCCCTCACATCTGCTTTTCAGTATCACCGTGGGGGAGGGCAATTTGTCCCTTTGGACTCTGAAACATAATCTAAGGCTTTTGCATTTTTTTTTTCTGGCAGAGTTGGTTTTCCATGTTTACTTTGTCAAGAATGGCTTTATATATATTTTTTATATATACTTTTTTTTTGCAGTAAACAGTTGAACAAAATGTACACAGTGTTGTCCAAACTTCTTAAGTGCTCCCAGATTTGGAAGCAGTGTTTATTTATGTAGCTTTCAGAAAGTCCGAATGGGTCTGATAGGTCAGAAGACACCTGAACTTTTGACTCTGCCCTTCAGCTCACACACTGTTCTGTCCATTGTTTTATCTTCAAAATGGGAAAACGAGGAACTATTCTTTGGCCATATCTTGCTCACAGAGCCTTTCCCCTCCTGCAGACTGTGCCACCACCCGCAAGCTTGAAAACACCCAAGGAAACCATCCCGGCATTGTGAGTAGACTAATCACCACGTACCACTCAGTTTTCCCTTCCTGGACTGCGTCACTGGCCGTAGCCCTGTGGTTCCCACGTTGTTTCTGTCATCGTCCCAAGGAGCATAATTCCTGATCCTGAGTCTGGGCAGGACAGCCTGTCTCAGCACGAGCTCTTATGTAAGGTGGCTATGGGAAGAGTTGGCAATAAACAAACATATTTCCAGCCATTGTTTTCTCTGCAGTCTTGAAAATTATTTTCTCTGGGGCAGCTGCTGCTCTCCTGCCCCAGGATGGAAGATTCCCAGCTTAGAAATGTCTTGCGCTGCATTTCTAGATTCTAAAATCAGAACGAAGTGAGCCACAGTGTTCAAAGAACTTATTGAGCACGGGAACATTTAGATGGATTTCTCTGCAAGGGGATTTGAGGCAGCATTTCAGAAAGTTTGTCCACCCATCTGTGCTGCTGGTGACTGTTGGTAAATCACATGGCCCTTCAGAGCCACGGGTAGGGAAACCAGAAGACGATAGGAACTGACCTGGGAATGGAGAAGTGATTTCATGGCTACCAGGTCCTGACCTCCAGTGTCAAAGTCAGACTCACTGCATGAACAGATTCCACAAGTATGAGAAAAATGGGACTATCTGCAGACTCCATTTTTCCTTGAACCGCTCCATCTTAGAAACTCAGAGGAGGGACGGTTTCCAATACTGCCTTAAAAGACTCTGCCTCTAACTCCCATTACTGAATTTAGTGAAAATCCCACCCAAGTAGGCAGTTCCTGGGAGAATCTTGTAGGGACACTCAGCCGGCTCCTGGTTCACTGGGGGGTATCCCTGGGCTTCCTGTGGTTGACACGACATCACCTCCCCACCCCGCCCCGCCTTAGTAGTCTCCATTGGGAGGCCCCCGCCAAAATGATCGTGTCCCCACTTTCCCAGCAGTGGCCAGCTGCTCTGGGGGTACCCTCTGTGCTGAAAGCCAGGTTGATTCCTCTGTCTCTCTGAGTAACTCAAGTCATCTCACAATGAATTACGAAGTGCATTTGTTATTTTTTTGGGGGGTGGTGGTGATGGGGGTGGGATGCACTCCCAGAGTCTCTTTTAGTTCTCCTTGAGCCTCCTGAGACCCCCGAGAGAGGACCCGTTGCCTGTAGCCTGGACACGTCACTACACACTTGACTTGACACGTCACTACACACTTGACCTCTCTGACAGTGACCACCCCGCTCACTGTCAAGGCTGGGTCTGTGTCTGTATTCATCCTACCTCGCTCACTATCATCTCCGTAACATCCATAGGACGAGGATAAGGTTACTTGAAAGGGAAGAGGCTCACGCAGGCCACTTGGCTCGTCCTCGGTCACCTGGAGCTAAGATCAGCTACGTAATTTGCAGGGCCCGGTGCAAAATTAAAATGTGAAGTCCTGTTCTGAAAAATTATTAAGAACTTCACGATGGTAACAGTCAAGCACAGGCCCTCCTGTATAACTACACAGGTAACACACCCGTGGAGCCTGTGTCGTTTTATTTGAAATTGCCAGTTTTCTGAGTGGAGTGACTGGAAGAGACAAGTACTTTGAAGACCACGTAAGAAAGTCTATGACAGAGAGGCGTCAGCTGGCTGCCTTTAGCAGCGTGCTGTAAGTGGGGGAGGTCTTCTGGGGACACCCTGACTAGCAGGCACCATTCTCAGTACTTCCATATGTTAAGTCATTTCATATACATACACGCATATAATTTACATCTGTTACATCACGAAGCCTCACAGCAACCATAGCAAGTACTGTTATTTCCCCCTGCTTTACAGCTGAGGAAACTGAGGCACAGCAGCATTTAAGAAAACGTTGAGAGTCTGCTTCTCAGCGTTCTGATACAGAACCTCTGTTTTTCAAGTCTACCCAGACCTTACCAGACCTGGAGGGACTGAATCATGGTGAACTCATGGATCATTGATTTCTATGCTGCAAAAACACATGTATTCCTCTACAGTGACAGGCGCTACCATTCCAGTAATTCAGTTCCATGAACCAGGGCACCCCTTTGGGTATTAAGGTGCCTGGGGTGACTAAAGTCAGAAGGTTTCTCAGGGAGCACAGAATCAAAACCAAGCTAACTGCAAAATCTCAGGGGAGACCTTGACCAGACTAACGCAGAATCCGAGAAACGGTCCTCCTTGTCCTTAATGCCCTTCTTTCTGGTGGGTGGAGCCCCTACCTGCTGAGCACAGAGGCTCTGTCCTGTGCATGGAGTCACTCCCACCACCTCATGCCAGGCCAGTGACATTACACCCGAGGGGGGTGTCCCTTTCTTTACATTGTTGCAATCAGGTCTGGGATTTGATCGCAAACATCACAATCCCGGCAGCAGTTTATTTACAAACCAACTCTGAGGATGCCCTATCCACAGAAGCCCTGCTGATTTCCACCAGTTTCCATTTCCAAGGACAAACTGAATCTGGCCCTCTATGTGCTGCCTAAACTTAGCACTTAAGTAATTCCAAAGACAAGCAGCATGTTAACATGTTAAAATGAGATTGCGTTGGTTCCATCAGGAATGTAGGATAAAGATGCCAAGCTGGCCCCTTGGAGGTAAATTAACTCCCTAAAAGCTCCTACCTGAGTAGCACTGAATAAGTAAACAACAAAACTACACTTGGACAGGTTTCAAGTGGGACTGAGGAAGTAGTCGTGAAATAAATGACTTTTGCATCATCAGGGAATTCATTTTTGTTTTGTTTTGTTTGTTTGTAAACCTCACTTGAAAGTTGTCTTCTCCCTGCCAAAAGCCAGGATGATTCAGAGGACCCATCTTCTGATGTACAGAGAACCTGCAGCAGGTGATTTTGAAGGGCATCTTCTGGGGGCCAATTTAGAATAGCACGATTGGATTATAAAGATGATGATGATGATAGCTAACATTAAAAATATTTTTACTATATAGGTGGCAAGAATTTGCTGAGTAAAAATAAGTATTTTCTAACAACACTATGAGATTATTCTCATTTTACTGAGAGAAAATGGATTTGGGACCAGCAATTGTAATAGAGATGAAGGTGATGATTCTTAATCTCTGAACTAAAAGCATTAAGAATTGGCTGCAGTTGGAAACTTGTCTTAGATGGTTCCAGGCAGACGAGTGCGGGCTGGACAGTGGTGGGGCACATGAGGAAGGACGAGAGACTAAAATAGCCACGTGATGAAGATAGAAGAGGGTCCTAAAAGGACGAGGGCAGAGAAAGCACCGGGGCAGGTGTTTCTCTGGGTTAGGTCCACCTGGATAAAATTCTCCTGAGATCCCTCACTGGGAAGGGGTCAGAAAGGCCAGCAGGACCATCTAGTCTCTAGTTAGGTATGAATCTTAATTGTGACTGATTATATATGTGTTCATTTATGCTCAAGTTAACTGTGAGTAGATCGGTAGGATGTCATTCCACGGGATGGATTTGGCTTTCTTTCCTAATCTCTTTTGCTTCATTAGAAACTCCAGTTAATGGAACACTTCCAATATTGTGAGAAGCAGAAGCCAGCTGACCAGCACATAGTCACTTAGCCTTCTCTTTCTTCCCGGGAGGCGGTTACATCATATCCATTTGTAAACAGGAAAGAGTGGCTTGGAGGTACTCAGTAATTTTCACAGTGAGGTAGTTCACAGGTGAGCGGTGCAGATCTGGGTCTCAGATCTCTCTGGCTCTTTCCCCTTCAGTGGAGAATCAGTCAAACAGCAATCCTCGGATAGGAGCAGTCAACCAGGCTTGTTCCTGTCTTCGGCATGCCTCCCACTGCCCTGTCTGCAGCTACCCTCCCCGCAGACCACACCCCCGCCCCGCCCACCAGGGTCTAACCTCAGGTACATGGTGGTCTCCTTTAGCTCATTGCTTTGCCTACTCAGGTGTGGTAACTGAGAAAAACAAGAATATGACTGTGATTTTCTTAGCTACTTTTTAATGTTCAAATCAGCTCTTCGAAAACAAAGTCAAGATGCAATAATAATAAGTGTTTATAGTTAAAGTAGGGAATCAAACAGCGCTTCTATAGCATCTCCTATGTGGCAGGTACTGTTACCGGTGTGTTCCATGAATTCAGTTTGCCCCTGGCTCCATAAAGCAGTCTGTGTGTGTGTGTGTATTTGCCTCTTTGCGTGTGTGTGGTATGTATGTGTGTGTGGCAAAGGACGCTAGAATTTCAATTTTCTCTTGCTCCCATCTTTGAACTTCTCAGAATTAATTTTAGCCGGGCTGGACCTAAGTAGAATCTAATTCTTACTTGTGGCTCCCCAAATGGTCCCACTCTACAGGCTGCCTGTTTGGCAAAGGGAGGGGCCAGACAAGACACAAGGGTCTGAGGCCCACCCTGGAGTCCCCCAGGCCTGACCTCTCTGGAGGTGTTATCAGAACCTGCGGTCCCTGTTCTGCTTCCTCTCATTTTGCTTCTTCCCCCGCCATCACGAAGTCTTTCTTTTGACGGTGAAGAGCCATGTGCTAGTTCCCTTGTATGCCAACAGTCTCACGCTCCTCTGGCTCTCAGGGCCAAGGCCCCCGTCCCATGGGACCTTGTATACTTGGTTTCCCTGCACCCTAGGAGGCCGGGTGCCCACACAGCGATGTGAGACACATGTGTGCAGTCGGGGGAGAATTTAGCTCCCAGGATTCAAAGACATTCAAAACCAAGCTCTGTGTAGTAATTCCCCACATAAATCTTGCCTTTGACTACAAATTATTTAGACTATCCCATTTCACTTCCTTCTCCTCTCCCATCAGATTCAAAGGAGTTTAGACTTAAGAGAAACATTGGGTCTGAATTAAGCTGAGTCATTAACTTGATCATCTTTTAGTCTCTCGTTTCACCGGGGAAACCTGGGAATAGGGAGATGTAGGGGCAGGGGCTCCCCAAAGCAGGGACTCTGAAGATAGCTATGTGAAAAAGGCATTTGCAAAGCCAAACTTGCTGTGGACTTTATGATATTGAAGATGGTGCAGTCCAAATGAAACAGAAAACATAAGGCTGGCCCACCTCACTGTGACATTATGGCCCTTAATAGCTGTCCTGGGTGGTGCACCTCCAGAAATTTGAAACAGGAAAGAAACAAGATTCCAGGGGTTCCAGCAAGACCGTAATGACAGCTTTAGAGAGCGCTGCAGCCACCTTTTTTTTTTTTTTTTAGGCCTCTGCCCCGCCCCTGGGGTCGAGGGTAGTATTTGATCCCTACAGCTTTCTTTCCATCCAGTTCAAGTACCTGCTTGCAGGCTTCCCTGGCCCAACATGCAAACAATAAGTGACAAAGGAAAACTCCGGCAGCAGGTTCCGAGGCAGGCCTGAGGCAGGGATTTCCCAGAATTTGTTATGAGAGGCAACCTGCTCTCCCCACCAGGTTGGGCGTGGCCAGGAACCAGGTTGGAACAGCCATGAGTCAGGCCTAGAGAATTTCAGTTTCAACATCTCTCTGCAAGAGGTTGTTTAATTATATCTGTTACCTTCAATGAAAAGGTCACCCACCCTGTAGTAAATGATTAATTGCTGGCTGCTGAACATACTGTTCCGATTCTAATTCCTTTACATTTCTGGTTAATTTCTGTAGGAAAACCAGGATGTGATTCATTTTGTTTTAGGGGATGGTAACCGCAGTCGATGGTCAGCTGGTGAGCTGTTCCTGTTTGATGCATCCTTTGCAAACAGCGCTGTGTAGGATTGAAGGGTGGGCGTGCGCGGCATGGGACCCAATTTGTAGTTCAGATTTTGGTGTAAATTGTTTCACCCAAGTCTAAGGTTCACTGAAAGGTTGGAAACAAGTTGAATAATCACTGCGGTCTGAGCAGAGCAGGAAGGAAGGATGCAGGGTTTCCAGAGAGAATCTTCATGCACGCCACACCGGGCTGCACTCAGGACCCTCCAGCCCCCAACTCGCTCTCCCCAGCCCTTGGAGCAAAGGACCCAGGAAGATCAGCGGTCCCCTCTTAGGACCTGTCAGCACTATTCCTGAGACGGCACCGTGGTCGAGTCACGCTGAGCACCCGTCATGCTTGCTGGCTTTCTTTGTTACGGTGATGGCAAAGGGGCAGGCAGAGAGCTATGGAATTTGATCTACAGCTCTTCATCACAACTCAGCCCCTTCACTTCCCTCAAGAGCATAATTGTCAAGAGTCCAATTTGTTGGAGATTATTTTTTGGATCGAAGAGGGGCGTGGGGGTATCAGTAGATGGAGGGAGTGTCAAATGTGTTCTAATCATTTCTTCACCTCTTTCCCTACTTTTTTTCTACGTGGGACTCATTTAATGTCTGTCGTAAGCTCTTGAATAAGCAGAAGCACATCATCTGTACCTAAGAGCTGACCCAGTTTCCTGGGGCTTGAAGCTTAGCAACTCTGGGGGCCTCACTGAAGAAAACTGAATATTCAGAATTAGGATAGAAATAAAAATAAATGATAATTTAAAAAATACAAATACCACAAACACTGACAAAAATCCCATGCTGTTTTTATTAACTAACTGCCTGGCATACCTCTATAATACTGTTTTCCCCACCCTTTTTTTGCCTACATACTCTTTGATCATCTCTTCACATAACAATAATTTTATAGAAAAACAATAGGAGGATAATTCAGTCTTTCCTCTAACACGGTTGATCAAAAACGTTTTTTTTCAACTTTAAATTAAATAGTTGGGACGTATAAACAACGTATCAACTCACACGGGGAGAGACACGCTTCCTATTTATAGTACTACTAGAAGTTTGTGCCCTACAGACACAGCGAGAACTTCCCTTTGGATGAGACATCCATGAGAACTGAAATCTCTGCTTACAATTTTACATGTTTGATGATTGGTAGAATTCCCACAGACCTGCGTCTGCTCCCATAATCTCAAACCTCCGTGACTCTCCATTTTCCATAGATTCACAGGCAAGACTCTGCACGGCACATTTGTATCATGATATAACACCTGGCTGTATGCCTTAGCAACACGATGATGGATGAGTCGGTACAATAGGTTCCAGGAGTATTTATAGAAGAAATTCCTACACCACAGTAACTTGCAATAACTTAATCATAATACGCAGAGGTGACTGGGAACCATAAAAACATATCCCGTTAAATCCAAACCAAATTTATCTCCAGCTCACCTTTGCCTCAGCAGAATTCCCAAATGCTGCGGCCACTCCAAGCCAACCCGCACAGGAGTGAGTGTGGTGAAGCAGAAGAAATAGTCTTAATTGATTTCAGTTAAAATATTTTACTTTTGCAAATTTTACAGAACTCCTGTGACTGTGAACCTTGTGGCTTCATTAACATCACAGTCAATCTGCCTCTGCTTGTATCCATTTCAAAGCTCAGTTCGGTGCTGAATACATAGCTCTTAATTGAGAAGTGGAGAAATGAATCTTGAAAACACAGTGAAAAAAGAGGAAAGAGGACATGAAGTGTGAGGTTGCTGGCAGCCATGCAGGTACTGAGCAGCATGTCAGCCTGACATGGTCCAGGGAAGCAGCCAGGTGGCCAGCCTGGGATGCTCCGGGAACCTTCAAGGGATGCTCTAGGCCGGGGATCTGGCTTCTGGACCATGAGAGTTTCCAAAAGCACAGAGAAGTCTTGGCTGTTACTGAAGGTGAGAAGACATCCTGAATGTGCCAGAGAAAAAGGGAAGAGAGATTAGGAAGGGAGTGGGGAAGGAAGGACAAAAAATAATGATGATAAAGGAATTTTCCTCATGAGTCCTCCAACTCTTCTTCCTAGCAATGGCAATTCTGTGTGTAGCCTGGGAGGAGAGTATGTCAGAGGTCACTTGTGGGTACATGAAGTGACTCACAAATGACAGTGGTCTGCTGGCCCTGGAGAGAATCCTTTGCTGAGTCTGAGGACTTTCCTGTCTGTGTTTCTAGGAGGCCTCTGTGGTTGGTTCTTTTTATGGATAAGAAAACAGTTTTATGGGGGAGGGAGCGTGACTTGTGAGACTCTTGTGAAATGGATAAGACCCATCGCAGAGCTGGAGCAAAACCTCCTGTTCTCCAGCTTCTAGTTTTCTAGGGCTTCAGTATTCTCCTGTTCATTAGTTGGGTCGATGACTGTGTATTGACTATATACTGATAGCCTTACATGCCAGGTACTTTTCTAGAACTGGGGATACAGTGGAGGACAAGACGGGTGAAATCCCTGCCCTCACGGAGCTTCCATTCTAGTGTGGGGACAAATGGTATATAAGCCAATGAATATTATATATCAGCTCCAGTAGAAATAAGTCTTGAGAAAATGAAACAGGAGGATGGGATATGGGTTTAGAGGGGAGTGTGTATGTGGGGGAGACAATGGCAGTGTCGGGTGTGTGCTCACTTTTGAAGAGGTGACACCCGGCACTGGAATGGTGAGAAGGAGGGAGGTATGCAAGCATCTTGGAAAAGAGTTCTGAAAGGAAAGGGAACACCAGTCATGAAGGCCCCCAAGACCAAGAGGAGCTGGCACATTAGAGGGACAGAGAGTACACCCGTGTATCCACAGTGAGGAGGTGGAGAAAGGCAGGGGATGAGATCGGGGGAAATGGCCCAGGTGGTGATGAGCTTTGTAGCCTATGGTTAGGGTCGTGGATTTGTACAAATTAGCCTATCCCTTCAGACAAACGGACTCCCATTGTACAATTCTACCCCATGAGCCTAGAAGGGTATGTAGAAAACGACTATGGTGAATGTAAAGGCCACCAGACCAGGGCCAGGAGTGGGCTCAGGGAACTATGAGAGTGATGAGAGGGGTCTGTGGACCCCAGGGGAACAATGGTGGCGGAGTAAATGGGTTTCACGTGACCCTCAGTAGGGCCTGCTTCAAGGTACCCAAGAGAGTGAGCTGGCACCAGGTGTACAGAAATCACCTTCACAGTTTAAAAAGACTACTTTGAATACACAGGCTATAGTGAGATAAGAGAGGTAGCAGAGAAGCCAATTCAAGTGGGATTTTTGTGGTAGTTCCGGCCCATGGTAATGTTACAGAGCCTGAGCTCCTATTGCTTGCCACACAACCAGTAAATCGAGATGGGTTGTTGGGACAAGGAATAGCAACTCTATTTGGAAAACCAGCAGGCCGAGAAGATGGTGGACTCGTGTCCCAAAGAACCATCTTACCCGAGTTAGTATTCAGGCTTCTTTTATACTAAAAGGGGAGGGAGTGTGGCTGCTTGTTGCTAACTTCATTCTTGCGGCTGTCCACTAGGTCTGGTCACGATGTTCCTATAAACCTCCAACAAAGCAAATGTTATCCTCTGTTCTGCAACTTTTTATCTCTATATGAATGGGAAGGTGTCATACCTTTAAAGGTCAGAGCCTTGAGAGTGGGCTATCTGTAATATTTCAGGCTATGGCAAATATTCTTCTACAAATAGTGCAGAGCCTACATGACTATGTGCAGGCAGCATAGCACAAAGGTTAGAGCTAAAGGAATAGATTCAATATGGAGTCAGGTTTGTTCTCCTCTGTTACAGTAATACTTGCAGGCACATATCTTGGAGGTAGAGCTGAGAAGCCTTGCTAAACAATTGGAAGGGGATATACGAAAGTGAGGAGGGGGATGGTTTCATCAACTGCTGAAAAAGGGAGGACGAGAGAGAAAGAATTTTAGTGGGAAAATCTCGCTGTGTTGTGCTTGCGATACCTAATGATACGTTGACTAGGACAACGAATGGAAAACATGGAGCCCAAGGAGAAGGTGGGGCTGGATTTATATATTATTGGTTTTATTAGCTTCTATTGATTCTTCAACAATGTTGCGAGCAGGCAGGCAAACGTACAGTTCAGATCTTGCCATTTGCCACCTGTGACAAGTTGACAGTTGTTCATCAAAAATGGACATATATACACTACCAAACATAAGGTAGATAGCTAGTGGGAAGCAGCCGCATAGCACAGGGAGATCAGCTCAGTGCTTTGTGACCACCTGGAAGGGTGGGATAGGGAGGGTGGGAGGGAGGGAGACGCAAGGGGGAAGAGATAGGGGAACATATGTATATGTATAACTGATTCACTTTGTTATAAAGCAGAAACCAACACACAATTGTAAAGCAATTATGCTCCAATACAGATGTAAAAAATAAATAAATTATCAACTCGGAAAAAAAAAATGAACAAAGAGGAGTTGTTGCTGGAAGCAGCTGCCCACCAGGACTCATTTCTTTGCCCCTCTTACATTTAGGAAGAAATCAGTGATTAATGTTTCCAGGTCAAGGAAACAGAGTCACAGAACAGTGAGCCGCTGTATCTAATTGAGTCTTTCTCTTCCCTGTTTAGCTGGCCAGTTACAAAAGATTATATGTCTCTTGGGCAGTATTTCTCAACCTTGGCACTATTGACATTTTGGACCAGAAAATTCTTTGTTGCAGGATCTGTCCTGTGCCTCGTAGGATGTTTAAGAGAATTCCTGGCCTCTACTCACTGATGCCAGTAGTATCCCCCCGCAGAAGTGACAATCAAAAATATCTCCAGATATTGCCAAATGTCCTCCGGGGGCAAAAATCACTTCTGGCTGAAAACCACTACCCTAGAGGATGGTGAGGCCACAAAATGAAAGAGGCCGGAATCCCTGAACCTCTGCATGGAGAATATCCGTCACCCGCTGACCAGGAAAACCCATGTTGTACTGTCCTGTGAGTAAAATAAATGTTTATTGTGTTAAAGCCACGGCTGCACAGTTAGGGGCTTCTTTGGTACTCTAAACAGTCCAACTAGAATAATGCCATAAGCAAAAAAACAAAAACAAAAGCAACTAAAAACCACAAGCTTTCTGTCTCTCCAACGCTGCTAATGAGCTGTGTGACTCCACGTAAAGCACTCAACTTCTCTGAGCCTTAGTTTTTTCTCATCTGAACATAAGGTAATGTTGGACTAGACACGTGTCTTCCAAACACTTAAGACTGCAACTCACAGGCAAAAATACATCGTGGTCCAGGACACACGTAAGAGTTTCACAGAGCAATACTTACCATTACTATGAGCAAATAGCTTTAATATAGTTGGGATACTGCACCATCATTAAAGCTATAAAAAGCTATCATTATGGCTATAAAAAGTTTGTAGGGAAATGGAAAAATGATGATTTTACTGTGTCAAAAAGTAAGAAATTTTAACTGAGCTCTTTCCCAGGACGATTACCCCAGGCACCATGCATAAAAACCCATTTTTGTGGAGAAATGTTGTTTTTCTAATAGAAAGGAAACCCAATACTACATTTCAAATCCAAAGAAAACCTGAGTGTTGGCCTCCACAGTGCTTCTGACAGACTGTATAATCTATAAAAGTGGTGTGAGGAAAATATGTTGCTTCCACCAGGAATTCTGGTGGGAGAGAGAATGACATTATTTGTAGCACTTTCCAAGGACCAGTCCTATGTAAATATAAGGTGTTGTTCTCTCTGCTGTCATAACTAGCAAGAAAAAATATTATGAAACCTTTAATTAAAAAAAAAGAAGACTTTGAATCCTGATTAATTGCTACCATAGACATTCACTAGAGCACGGAAGTCAAACTCAAAGGGTAATAACCTATTTCCCTGTCTCAGACTCTTCTCCTTGGTTGAAAATACTCTGTCTTAAATCTACAGACTACAGCTGCAGTGGAAGGGAAGGAACCAGTCTCTGTTGAGATGTCCACCTTTCTGGAGCCTTCAATGGAAAGTTTTATGAAAAGTAAGATATAATAGAATTCATAAGAAGGTAGAGGGACAATCTTAAAGACTCCAATTTCTCCTAGAGGGCCTCACAGTCCCTTCCTTTGCAACATAGTCTAGTGGGGTTATTCATTACTTTGCCAACTGGTTTCAGAAGTTGGTCATCTGTTTTGATATCTCTCCAAGGAGTTATCTTTTGTTACCACAGATTCTTCCTAAGATTGCAGTTTCTTGGAGTTCAATTACCTGTGAAGTCTCCTTTGGAAAGGTTAAAACAAGTATCAAGGGCACCATTTTCTTGCTTTTTCTATCCAGGTACCTTAGTGTTTCGTGCCTCAGTGCATAAGGAGAGAAATTATGGAAGGTGAAAGAGGGAGATTTTAAACAGACTTAAGGCAAAGGATGAGGTTGGATACCAATGGAGAGTATGTATAGTGAGATATTTCTTACTTCAGAATCATAGAATGGAACGTTATGACTATCAACTATCCTAAAACTCTCTAACCTTGAAACTTCTGGGCACTCTTGTTAATAATAATTATTATGAAGTTTGTACTGAAAATAATAATAACTCTAGTAAACATTTAGTGATTTTTATAACTAAGGGCTGGATACTGTACCAAGCACATTATCATTTCATTTAATCCTCACAGTAACCCAAGAGGTAAATTCCATTATTATACCAATTTTGCTTAAGGATAATTCCATTATAATAATTCCATTATTATACCAATTTTGCTTTTAGTAACTTGCCCAAATACCAAAGCTAACAATTGACACTGTGAGGATTTGAACTTGAGTCAGTTAGAATCCAAAGTTCATACTCTTAGCCATTAAGCTATACTACCTTCTTGATACCCATAAGATATCCCCAGTGAAAAGTAGCTATGAATTCTAGAGAGGGTTTCATGGGTAATGGTGACAGCATCCCCTTCTGTTGATATATTTGTCTTTTTTTTAAAGAGATAATGCTTTCTCCAAAATCCTAATGTACTAGATCTGAGGCACTGTAAAAACATTTTTTTGCTCCTTTCACATTCGTCAGTTTATAATGTTCCCTAAGTGACCTTCTACAATCCTTCTTTCTTCTGGAAATAAATGCACTTCCCATGACCACGTGCCACTTGGCTATGTCAAGCCCAATCAAGTGTCAGCAATTCGTCCAGACTTAGGCTGGTGATTCAGCTGGGCCGATCAGAGTTCTTCCCTGAGACCTTTCTTACCAAGAGGTAAGAAGCCTCTTTATTACATGAGCCAATATATCACCTTTTGGCTGATCTTATTTCATGTTGAGTTTCTGAAAGAGTCCTGATTAATATAACCTTATCCCCAGCTCTTTTCAATTTTTGTTTTATTGTAGGGCCCAGTACACTGGGGAATTCAGTTTTGTACCAGTAAAGACCAAGAAGTTCATTTGAGAGTAAATGAAAAATGAGATAAAGATGGGGAATGGGTACCGATAGGGATACACTCTCATTGTAGGTGTTTGAGGACATAGTGCCAAGGGAAGTTACAGTATTTCTTCTCGAAATATTTTTTTAAATATGGTAAGAAATTTTCACAAGGGGGAGGTACTAGGAAAGATGCCGCCCTGCCTAAATGTAGGAGACTCCCGAGGATTTGAAGACTCATCATACTTCAGGCTTGATAAAATATTTCTCCTCTGGGTGCTTCTGTTTGCGTAAATTTTCTATATTTGGTATGCATGTTTTTTCAATGGAAACTTTCTCCATTGTGTACATCTTTTTTCCTCCCCTAGGGACGTATAAGAAAAAGAAATCAGCTTGTTTTTCTATCTAAATGGAGGTTTGTACTAAACACAAAAATCTAGCTATGAGTAAATTATGCTCTGATCTTGAAGGAAAAAATAAACACAGAGCAATGCAGAGATGGGCTGTGCCAGAGCTAAATGGAACATGAAGTCCAGAAGTTTCCAATCGACTTCCAAAATTAGAATAAATCTTGGCAAAATGCATACACATGTTCCATTAGAAATTTTATCATTTGAACTCAGTGCTGGCTACTCCGTGCCCTACTCATTCCAGTAGCTCCCAGGAGGCCTGAGGACCTGACTCCATGTGTTCTGGAGCTGCCCTGGGCCTGCTAGTTTTAACTTTGCCTCAGTTAGGATGGAAATAGAGCATCAGAAACCCAACCAGTGATACCCACTTCCAGTCCCATTTCTTCTAGGAAGTCCAGCTGTTGCTGCTGAGTTTATGCACTGAGTAGTTATCCTACTTGGTCTCACAGCTGCAGTCCTCTCAGATGTGCTTGGTGGTAGGTGCTGAATCTAAGCCTTTTGGCTGGGCTCTAGGTTCCTATGAAAGTCTCCTTGGATTATACATTCTGTAAGAGGTAGTTCATTTCTAGATTAGAGGCCTTCTTGGATAGGTAATCTGGTTCAAGTGTGAGAGTATGGGAGTTCCTTTCAGGAAGTTCTTAATTAAAGACAGCCATATGGTTGCCAGTTAGACAAGTTTCAGTACTTGCTGAGTTAACTTCCAGGGGCCAGGATGCCAAACTTCATCACCAAAATGGACCTGAGGCTCTTCCCTCTTTTGTTTGTGGGGCTTTGCAGCACAAGACTTCATCCTGTCTCCCAATGCTCATGAATCAGAGTGTAGCATTTCTGTCAGCCAGCATCCTCTTAGCCCCTTAAGGTGTTGTGTTCATGGAAAGCTCAAGATTTCATTCATTCCAGTTTCCCTCTTGGAATGCTTCCTTCCACTCCATTCTACATCTGCCATTCACTTCCCAAGCTCATCTCAAATCTTCTTACATCCTGTGTGAGGCACCCCTGCCAACAATTTCAGCCCACTTTGGTTGCTTGCCTCTCTATTTTCTCATTGCTCTAACATACAATTACTACTTCATTAATATTCAGCCATTTATTTTTCTGCAGTTGTGTCCCACAACTGTACCAAAGTATTTTGAAGTCAGGGCACATATTTCAGACTTACTTTCTTATATCTCTTGCAACTTGAAACATAGGTACTTGAGATCTGCTCAAAGTTGAACGTGAATCTAAGAAAAGATGAGCAAAATCTTTAGACTGAAAACTATGGATCATTACTAAGATAAATTAAAGACCTAAATAAAAGAAGGTATAGACCATGCTCATGGATTGGAAGCCTAAATATTTTAATGCAGAAGAATATTTTCATGAGCATGAGAAAGGCAAAGATTTCATAAATAGCATTTATGAATTTTATGACATACTAAAAATAAATTGATAAGTTAGATGACAGTAAAAATGAGAATTTCTGTTTATCCAATATACCATTAAAAGAGGGAAAAATTAAGCCATGGGTTGGAAGAAAATATCAGCAAATTATATATCTGACAAAGGACTTATATCCAAAATATGTAAAGATCTCCTACAAATTAATAAGAAAAAAGATGGACATCTCAACAGAAAAATGTGCAAAAGACCTAAAGAGGTTGTTTACAAAAGAGGAAATCCAAATGGCTAATAAACATGAAAAGATGCCTACCTTCATTAGTCATCAGGAAAATACAAGATAAATACATGTGCTTAAAAAAGCACAGAGACCAGAGAGGCTAAAATGAAAACAACATTGAATACCAAGTGTTGGAGAGGATTTGGACTATTCAGAACTCTTGCATGCTGTTATTATACAACCACTTTTCAAATCTATTTAGCAGGATCTACTAAATCTGAGAGTATATATAGCACATGATCCAGCACTTCCATCCTATGTATATGTATTAGTATATATGCTCATCAAAAGACATGTAGGAAGAAGAGTCATAATAAGCTCTGTGCATAATCACCAAACAGCCCAAATGTCCATCAACAGTAGAATGGGTAGATAAATGTGTATACAGTGGCGTTCTTTCAGCAACGAGAATGAGCAAACTATTGCTACATGCAGCCATCTGAATGAATCTCACGAACATATTATTGAGCAGACGAAGTCATACACAAAAAGGATATATTCTATAATTGCATTTCTTGAAAGTTCAGAAAGAGGCAAAACTAATCTATGGTAACCAGGAGGGCTTTCAGGATGCTATGATGTTCTATTTCTTCATCTGGATGGTAGTTACAAGGCTTTGTTCTTTTTGTGCCAATTCACTGAACTGTATACTTACGATTAGTACATTTTTTCTGTTTTTAAGAAGTATTTATGTTTAAAAGCAGAAGGTTTTGTCCTAGGAGGATGAACTGTCATTCATCAGGGATTTTTACTCACTGCTCATAAGCTTAGGGGTGGAAAATGAGGAAAGTCTGATTGAATAAACAGACCCATAAATCTGATTTTAAACCTCATCTTGACCTTGAAAAGGATAAGCCGGTTTGAGCTACTCAGCTCCTCCTGCTTCAACAAGTTTACACATAAAACCATTTCGTAGATGTTGCTTTGCTTTCAACAAGGAAAGCATTTTTATTAATAATATTCACATCCTCATTATCTCCCCATTGTAGTTCATCTCCTGGCTTGGAATTGCCTAAGTCTCTCCCATGACTATGATCTTGTTCAATCTTGCACTTATAATTGTGTGTATTCTTTTCTTATTCCAGCATCCCTGCTCAGTTCGATACACAGGAGAGGCTTGAGGCTGGACTCCCCCAAAACATTTTAATTGAATTGAATTAACTGCAAGGTTCAGGGTTACAAGCTAAGTGGGTGGGCTTGGCTATACCTGGTTATGCTTCAAATTCTCCTTGTTGTGAAATTGAGTGAAAAGGTCACCATTCCCACCAAAACCCAGCCGGGTGCGGAGGCATCTTTGCTCCAGTCTGCAAGATCACGGGCTTCATTTTCTGAGGTTATTCGTGGGCACTTGGATTGGTTTAGGATATTCCAACCAGAACATTCTTGAATGTTGGAGGCAAATTAGAAAACATACTCTCCTGCTTTTGTGTAAATTCTATCAATTATACTAAAGTGAGGTAAGAGAACTTTGGACTTTAGAAGTCTTGAATTTAAAATGTTTTTACTTTAACACTCTGGAACTTTGGTAGTGGGGTTGGGGAGGGAAACTTAGTACCTGTTTCCGTATCCTCCCCCAATGGGACAGTAATGCCACCCCACAAGATTATTGGGAGGATTCATTCTTGCATAGATGCATTCAGTTTTCAACATTCAGCATTTATTCCCAACACTATAGAGTGTCAACCATTCCATCAGCTCCAGGGACCCACAAAAGATTCATAGTCCAGTTGGTAAGAAAAACGTATGACCAAATCAGTTCCGTACTTCTCAACCGATTTTTCATTATTGGCCTCTAAAGGGCCTTCTTACACTCATTGTTCCTAACTCTCCCACCATGAAATGTTAATACCACAGATATACTGTATAAATATGTAAGCATATCTGTGCTTCATAATACAAAGAATATGATTTTTCCAACCCCCCAACCCCCCGGCTCCAAGAACTCACCCCCTGGGGGGAATATCCCCTCCATTGACCATGAAGGAAACACATGATTACAGGCGAGCGTGACGAGTGCAGTAGGAGGAAAAGGTACCGGCTGTAGAGTGCCCCCAGCACCCACCCATGGATGGAGGAGACCACCTGTGACTGGTGTTGTCAGGGAAGACTTCAGGGAGTAAGGGAGGTGCTGGAGATCACAAAGGACGAATCAGGACTGCCCGGCAGCCATGGAGAAAGGTGGTCCCTGCGGCTTTTGTCACAAGGCGGGGTGAGGCAGTGTGCCCACTCTGGTGGGGGGCCAGGGGCAGCAGTGCAGGCCCTTGAACGTTAACCCCGAGAGCAGACCTTACCCCGAGACACCGGGGACCCAGGAAGTCCTTAAGAAGGGGAATGACTTGATGAGAGTCATACATTTACGAGGTTGCTTCTGTGTAGATGAGGCAGGGAAACCAGGTCAGGGACTGTTAGAGAATCTGAAAGCCAGGAATCGTGAGGACTTGAATGAGAGCAGGTGCCCGTGACGATGGGAGAGGAGGGAAGGAGATTTTGGAGACAGGATTAAGTGAAGCAGTTTCTGTGACGGCGCCTGGTATGCTGTCGGTAAGTGGTAAAAGGGCTTATCGCTGAAACTCAGCCTTTGGGACCATTTGGCGACTTGGCATTGCAGACGCTTCCCAGAGGCCTCAGAACCTGGCTGCCTATGTCTCTCAGTGGCCTGAGGTTTGATAGCTGTTACATCAATGTTTTCCTCTGAGGTGAAACTGGGCAGAGTAAACCTAGGCAGTGGGCTGTGAGGAGACCACACGGGTTGGGTGCTGACCCCTGAGCTGAATGACTCCTGAAACTGTAAGTGTCACGACAGGACAGCACGGGCTGCGGGCGGTCCTAGACCCGTGCAGGCGTTACACGTGGACTTCAAATCCTCCCTTGCCGCTCAGCACCAGCCGATCTGAACCCACTGACGTCATCAGATGCTGCACGTCCCACCCCTTCTGCCTGCTCTGCTCTCTCCTGATCTGCTACCAAGACCCTTGAGAGATGAGCACACTCTCCCATTTGTCTCCAGTTCACAATAAATTAGGCTGCTTGTGGATTGGCCAACAGAAAGCTATTCATTTCCTATCTGTTAGTAGCTTTTAGGATTATGAAGAAAGTAAAGAAAGTGGCACTGATGTAACATGTATGGACAATGAGGCACATTAATATGTGAATAGCTTTTCTATCAAGAGGAGCAGCGGGGGTCAGTGGCCTTTCGGCATTGGAGGACTGTTTGCCATTCCCGGAAGCCCGGGAAGGATCCAGGGAGGTGAGCCAGGGAGGGCAGCGGCTGCTAGTGGTGCAACTTCTCTCTGTGCTGGTGTCACTTCTTCCCAAAGAGCTGCCTGACCAGGCCTTGGGGTGGACAGGGAGCTGTCTGTCCACTGCCTGGGACCCTGTGATCTAGGCTGAAACCCATTCCTTTCATCTTTATGCAGAGCACACTTGCTGCATTTGATAAGATGGTTTTGAAGTAAAGATTAACGCTCTTTTCTCTATTCTGGATCAAATCCATACACTGGGGGCCACCTCCTCAGCGCTCCTCTTTATCATAGCACATCCCTTATAGGTCCTTCCAGAAGCCCGTCATAACGGCAGCAGAAATCAAGAACTGCCAAAGTCTCCCTCCCAACCATCCCTTTTAATGTCCCCTCCCTTTGGCTTCCCCATCTCAGCTTCATTTGTCTTCTTCTGCTCTGCCGAACCCCAACTCTACCGACAAGTGAGTCTCAGCGTTTCCCTTGGCTCTGACATAGACTGCCTTTAACACACTGCCCTTCATGGATTTGCACTGAAACTGGGCAAGGGCCCTGGTCCTATGTCTGCCCAGGATCTAGGAACTGGATTCAGCTGGGCCTACAGAACCTTCCAGATTCCACTTATTTGTTAGAAGGTGGAAGCAACTGTGCTGAGGGAGCCAGAGCTGAAGATGATTAAGGAGCTTGCTAGGGAGCTCCCAGATGCTCCCAGGGCACCAGAGCTTCTGACCTGGCTCAAGCTCCGTCCCAGGCAGGGGCTACCTAACTATTGAAAGGATGTATCCAAAGAGCGCTGACTCGTGCATTTTGGTGTCTGGAGGGAGGTCTTTGGTGGGGTGCCACAGTGCCTGACATAGTCCCTGTTTAAAAATTAACTGGATGAGGAGCTTTGGGAATATGTTAAATAAACACAGAGAATGCAAAGCTGGGAGTGGAGACCAGTGCGCTGTGACAAACTCTGGATTGAGAGCAACTTTGAGGGGCTGAGCAGTGTTATAAGATTCGGAGAAAACTGAGAAATGTTAGTGAGAAGTGTGAATGGATTTTCTATTAACTGCATGGTGCAAGAGAGAGGAGATACGGCATACTGTCATGAGTTGAAGAGCCTTCAGGGTTTTTAATGACCAGTAAGATAAGGGAATATAAAACACAAGATCCAGTACCTCAAATTTTAAATACACTGAACTGAGCATGTCAAATTTGTCCTTCCCTTAATGGTCCCAATATCTGTTGATCAGAGCTATTAGTCTGCTAGAATTATCTATTATATAGTTTGAATGATTTAATATATCATTGTAATTTGTAGCCAATTGTTTTTTTTTAAATTTTATTTTATTTATTTATTTATACAGCAGGTTCTTATCAGTTACCCATTTTATACATATTATGTATATATGTCAATCCCAGTCTCCCAATTCATTCCACCACCCCCCCCCCATGCATCTCAAGGATTCTCTATGCATAGTATCATGTCATCTGCAAACAGTGACAGCTTTACTTCTTCTTTTCCTTGTATGCCTTTATTTCTTTTTCTTCTCTGATTGCCATGGCTAGGACTTCCAAAATTATGTTGAATAATAGTGGTGAGAGTGGACATCCTTGTCTTGTTCCTGATCTTAGAGGAAATGCTTTCAGTTTTTCACCATTGAGAATGATGTTTGTTGTGGGTTTGTCATATATGGCCTTTATTATGTTGAGGTAGGTTCCCTCTATGGCCACTTTCTGGAGAGTTTTTATCATAAATAGGTGTTGAATTTTGTCAAAAGCTTTCTCTGCATCTATTGAGATGATCATATGGTTTTTCTCCTTCAGTTTGTTAATATGGTGTATCACATTGATTGATTTGCATATATTGAAGAATCCGTGCATCCCTGGGATAAATCCCCCTTGATGATGGTGTATGATCCTTTTAATGTGTTGTTGGATTCTGTTTGCTAGTATTTTGTTGAGGATTTTTGCATCTATATTCATCAGTGATATTGGTCTGTAATTATTTTTTTTTTTGTAGTATCTTTGTCTGGTTTTGGTATCAGGGTGATGGTGGCCTCATAGAATGAGTTTGGGAGTGTTCATCCCTCTGCTATATTTTGGACGAGTTTGAGAAGGATTGGTATTAGCTCTTCTCTAAATGTTTGACAGAATTTGGCTGTGAAGCCATCTGGTCCAGGACTTCTGTTTTTTGGAAGATTTTGAATCACAGTTTCAATTTCATTACTTGTGATTGGTCTGTTCATATTTTCTATTTCTTTCTGGTTCAGTCTTGGAAGGTTATACCTTTCTAAGAATTTGTCCATTTCTTCCAGGTTGTCCATTTATTGGCATAGAGTTGCTTGTAGTAGTCTCTTAGGATGCTTTGTATTTCTGCACTGTCAGTTGTAACTTCTCCTTTTTCATTTCTAATTTTAATGCGTCCTCTCCCTCTTTTTCTCGATGAGTCTGGCTAATGGTTTATCAATTTTGTTTATCTTCTCAAAGAACCAGCTTTTAGTTTTATTGATCTTTGCTACTGTTTTCTTTGTTTCTATTTCATTTATTTCTACTCTGATCTTTATGATTTCTTTCCTTCTGCTAACTTTGGGTTTTGTTTGCTCTTCTTTCTCTAGTTCCTTTAGGTGTAAGGTTAGATTGTTTATTTGAGATTTTTCTTGTTTCTGGAGGTAGGCTTGTATTGCTATAAACTTTCCTCTTAGAACTGCTTTTGCTGCATCCCATAGGTTTTGGATCACTGTGTTTTCATTCTCATTTGTCTCTAAGGTATTTTTTGATTTCCTCTTTGATTTCTTCAGTGATCTCTTGGTTATTAAGTAGTGCGTTGTTTAGCCTCCATGTGTTTGTATTTTTTACGTTTTTTTCCCTGTAATTGATTTCTAATCTCATAGTGTTGTGGTCTGAAAAGATGCTTGATCTGATTTCAATTTTCTTAAATTTACTGAGGCTTGATTTGTGACCCAAGATGTGACCTATCCTGGAGAATGTTCCATGGGCACTTGAGAAGAAAGTGTAATCTGCTGGTTTTGGATGGCATGTCCTGTAAATATCAATTAAATCTCTCTGGTCTATTGTGTCATCTAAAGCTTGTGTTTCCTTATTAATTTTCTGACTGGATGATCTGTCCATTGGTGTAAGTGAGGTGTTAAAGTCCCCCACTATTATTGTCTTACTGTCAATTTCTTCTTTTATAGCTGTTAGCAGTTGCCTTATGTATTGAGGTGTTCCTATGTTGGGTGCATATATATTTATAGTTGTTATATCTTATTCTTGGATTGATCCCTTGATCATTATGTAGTGTCCTTCCTTGTCTCTTGTAACATTCTTTATTTTAAAGTCTATTTTATCTGATATGAGTATTGCTACTCCAGCTTTCTTTTGATTTCCATTTGCATGGAATATCATTTTCCATCCCCTCAATTTCAGTCTGTATGTGTCCCTAGGTCTGAAGTGGGTCTCTTGTAGACAGCATATATATGGATCTTGGTTTTGTATCCATTCAGTGAGCCTGTGTCTTTTGGTTGGAGCATTCAATCCATTCACGTTTACGGTAATTATTGATATGTACGTTCCTATGACCATTTTCTTAATTGTTTTGGGTTTGTTTTTGTAGGTCCTTTTCTTCTCTTGTGTTTCCCACTTAGAGAATTTCCTTTAGTATTTGTTGTAGAGCTGGTTTGGTGGTGCTGAGTTCTCTTAGCTTTTGCTTGTCTGTAAAGCTTTTGATTTCTCCATCGAATCTGAATGAGAACCTTCCCTGCTAGAGTAATCTTGGTTGTAGGTTCTTCCCTTTCATCCCTTTAAATATATCATGCCACTCCCTTCTGGCTTGTAGAGTT